>NW_028270154.1:74605513-75236294 GCF_037043375.1 Chiloscyllium plagiosum | reverse complement strand
CAGGTTTCAAAAGCACAATCACACACATAAAAGTAATCCCATGGCACATCATAAACCTTGTTATTCCAGTTCAGACTTGTTTGGAGATCCGAAGTCTGAACCTGAAATTTGTACCACCCATCTTAATTTTATACCAAGGAGGTCTGAAAAAGTTTGCTTGATGCAATAGTTCGGTCTAACTTGTGCAAGAAATAAATATGTCCCCAAAAGGAGTTGTCTTTAAATCTTTGGTACATTCCTTCCTTCAATTATTACATTTTCAGCATCTTCTATCATCTTGCTCTTGAGAAGAAATCCATTAAATTTAGTCAGAATATTTTGGTCCAAAGGTGTGGAGGTTTATTCCTTTTAGAACAGACAATGAGAACCTTGCCTGAACTTCTTAATGCTTAACACCATAATGGGTTGGCAAGTATCATTTGGCTGCTATGTATACCCAATACCAAGAAAACAAGATCCTGCTCATGGGAGAAACAGCTTCATTGTGGAGAAGGATTATATTTTGCCACAAACAGAACAAGACAGATCAGAAGTGCCAAACTTTAATATCTGCATGTAGCTGAAGTTCTATGGATGGTGGCATTCTGTCACCTCAACTCACAACCACATTGTACCTGCAACTCAAAATTGCAGAGTTTTCAATAACGGCTGCATCTCTGATTGCATTGCTAAGCATTGCTCTTAGGAAAGCAATTCCCCACTCCCACCATATATTTCAGCAATGTTTCAACATGCCCCAATCATCAATTCCTCAACATCACAGGCAGTGGTAAGCAATTTGGGTTATCATGGTTTTAATTAGCACTAATCCAAAGTCCCCATTGTGGCCAGCTTCAACTTTGAAAGAGACAGAAAACAGATTGAAAGTGGGGCAGCTGGATGCTACTGACATGCTAGGCTTATTGGTTCATGGAAGCAGAACGATCCACACTGCACCCACCAAACAAATCACAACATGTCCATTGTAAGGGCCACAGTCTGCAGCAGTTTATGGAACAACTTGGCATTAATTTACCTTTGCCTTGAAGCTTAATATGACCCAGCTACCCAACACTACACATGCCAAAAATCTCAAAATCCAACATTAGATGTAATTTTATGAATAATTCTATACTTATTCCTATGCGAGTATTGCCAGCTGGACAGAAATTGTGCATGTAGGGTGAAACCACGACTATCAGGTGATGGAAAGAAAGCCAACTATGCCAAACTTTGTTTATGTTTGAAGTAAAATTAAATTCTACCCATTTTTGGCATCGAGTCAGGTCCCTCTTTTCCTGTTAAGTTGGACAGTGCCTCCCTTCTGACGCTTTCACTGGGAAAAGGGAGTATCTGTTCCTGGAGTGAGGGTCAGTACCGCACTGTCTCTATACACTGGGGACTGCGAGCGCCTGGCCCTGTGTGTCGGTCAGTACCACACTGTCTCTAACACTGGGGTCACTGATCACCTGGTCCTGGAGTAAGGGTCAGTACTACACTGTCTCTATACACTGGGGTCAGTGAGCACCTGGACCGATTGTGTCGGTCAGTGCCACACTGTCTCTATACACTGGAGACAGTGAGCGCCTGGTCCTGGAGTGGGGCTCAGTACTACACGGTCTCTACACAATGGGGACAGTGAGTGCCTGGTCCTGATGTGTCAGTCAAAACCACAATGTTTCTTATACACTGGGGACAGTGAGCGCCTGGTCCTGGGGTGACGCTCAGTACCACACAGTCTCTATACATTGGGGACAGTGAGGCTCAGTACTACACTGCCTCTATACACTGGGAACTGCGAGCGCCTGGCCCTGGAGTGAGGGTCAGTACCACACTGTCTCTATACACTGAGGTCATTGAGCACCTGGACCTATTCTGTCGGTCAGTACCATACTGCCTCTATACACTGGAGACAGTGAGCGCCTGGCCCTGGAGTGAGGCTCAGTACCACACGGTCTCTATACATTGGGGACAGTGAGGCTCAGTACTACACTGCCTCTATACGCTGGGGACAGTGAGCGCCTAGTCCTGATGTGTCAGTCAATACCACAATGTTCTCTACACACTGGGGACAGTGAGCACCTGGTTCTGGTCTATCAGCCAGCACCATAATGTTTCTATACACTGGGGAAAGGGAACATCTGGTCTTCGTATGTCAGCCAGTACACACTATTCATTGTGGGGAAAGGGAGTACCTGGTCTGTGTGTCATGACCACATCATATGGTCTATGTGCACTGAGTCATTAGCCAAATCTATGCAGTTAAAGTCTGGCCTCCTATAATTATTCCATGAAGCTCTGCCCCATAAACTGCATGTACAGTTGAGAAGTCAGTGTGCAAAGGTCTGTGCAAATCTAGCTTTGTTGTTGATCAAAACAAGAATATCATAAATAGGAGTAGACAATTTGACCCAGTGATTCTGTCCTACCATTCAATTGATCGACGTTTGAGTTTGGGCTTCAACCCTACTTTCCTGCTCTTTCCCATATCCCATGATGCTCAGAAACCAACAATTGGTCTTTCCTAGCCTCCCAGGTATTCAATGATGAGGCATGCAAAGCCCTCTGGCACAGAGATTTCCAGAGACTCGATCATCTGAGTGAAGAAATTTCTCTTCGTCCTAGTCTTAAATTTTAGACATTTGATCATGAAACTATGCCCCTGGTCCCAGGTTCCACAGGATGAGGAACCACAATCTTCAAGTTTGGTGCTGATGTGAGGAGGCTTTGAGGAATCAGTCAAGGTTGAAAATTTTTTAAGTCCACTCTTCCAATTCTAGGAGTACTGTGGCCACCTCTGCTGGTTCAGTCCGCCTGTGGGAGAGAACATATCTCGTGTTGTTGACAGAAGAGTCCAGGACATTTGTTGTAAGATGAATACAACTTTGTGCTTGAACAGTTTATATGACAGTTCTCCCACTTTCGGCTCAAACCCCTCAATGTTAGGATCCCCTCCCATTTATTCAACAAGTCCTTCGAGTCACAGAATCAATCGATCTTGTGGCCACTACTTTGGTGCCATACTACAGACAGCAGATTCTAGTGTCGAGCTTGATGCCGAACCATAGTATCCCTACAATGTGGAAGCAAGTCATTCAATCCATCAAATCTGCACCAACCCTCCAAAAAGCATCTTATGTAAACCCATCATTCTACCCCATTCCCATAACCCTGCATTTCCAATGATTAATCCACCAAGCCTGGACAGCCCTGGACACCATGGACAATTTTAGCAAGGTCAATCCACCTGCCCTGCACATATCTCCACTGTGGGAGGAGACCCATTAATACACAGAGACAATGTCTGTGTGGAGTCTGTACTGTCGCCAGAGGCTGGAATCGAACCCAGGTCCCTTGCGCGATGAGGCAACAATGCTAACTAATGAGCCACTGCCAGCCATTGGATGATTTGGTCAGTTGTCTGAACTGACTTTTTTTGTGGCAGTTTAATACAACTGAGTAGCTTGCCAGACCTTCTCCAAAGTCAGTTGTGAGCCAGTCATACTGGAGTCACATATTAGCCAGATTGGGCAAGGATGGTAGATTATCCTCCCTGAACTGAGCCCAATGGATTTATATAACAATTCAGTAGTTTCACAACCATCTTCAATAAGATCAGTTTTTCATGCGTAAAGTAATTGAATTCAAACACGCTCAGCCGCTATGGTGGGATTTAAAGTCTTGTCTCTGGAGTACCAGCCACTAAAGCTACCAATATAATAGCCCAATACTACTAATTTCCCTGAATGGGAAAGCAGCAAGAATGGACGGAGTGTAGAGCTAGTTAAAGAACCCGGAGAGGCAAGGTGATTTAAGGGTCTAAACAAAGATGAGAGCGTTTAAAACCAAACAAGAATTGATTTGGTGCAAACTCATACTGGAAGTAGTATTTTGAATGCAAGTTTATGGAAGACAATGGAAGGCTGGTAACAAGCAAACAATGAACATAGGGATGAGGGATAAGACGCCCAAAAGGAATACTAGTTCCTTACCCACTACAACACATTCCAAGGATTGAGACTGTTGAGTCTAATTATAGAATTTTACAGTAGAAGGCAGCCATTTGATCCATGATATTTCTACCGGCTGCTGAAAGAGCTACCCAGCTAATCTCCATAGCCTCCTAACTTCATCACTTTCAAACATATATACAGCTTTCCTTTGGAAGCGCATTCCAAATCCTAACAACTGAGTAAAAATATTTGTCCTCATCCCCCTCTTGCTGACAATCCTGAAATTGTTGGTATGTCAGTAACTAGGAGAATCAAGTGGAAACAGAACATCCTTCTTTACCTTGTCAAAATTGTTTATAATTTTGAACACCTCAGTAAGGTCACCTCAATCTTCTCTGATGTCACATACCGTGCAGAGTACAAAACACACTCATTCTCAAGAGATACATAATTAGCACATGATTACTGTTTGACAGAGGGATAATCTTCGCAGTTGCTACTTCCATTGTTAGTGAACCTAAAATCAAATTTCTGGACAGTAGACAGACCAACCATAAACCAGATAGTCCAGTGAAATCAGACAAATGACTACCCTTCCCCTCCCATTTATTCAACAAGTCCTTCGAGTCACAGAATCAATCGATCTTGTGGCCACTACTTTGGTGCCATACTACAGACAGCAGTATGTGATTGACTATTCTCCACTGGAAAATGAGCTTGGCACAGCCAAGATATTTTACAGTCTTACTGAAACAAAGCAAGATCTTCAAGGTGAGTTTGAATTAAGGACTGGTTCTTGGGCCAGTCAAATCATTTGCGATTTGGAATTGCAAGGAGAACAGCACGATCTAAAATGTACTGGGGATGGTAAATCAGTGAATGGAACTCAGTTCTCTGGGGTCCATGATATAAAATTGACTGCTCCAAGTAGCCATGGGTAGGCCATCACAAAGTCCCAGACTTAATTTCTGATCTAGATTCCAACGCCAGGACAGGAGCTCATATACAATGATTCAGTCTCATTTTAGAGTGCAGAAATGGGGAGAAAACGAGCAAAAAGCAAAACCAGCCAGGACTTTGTCATACTCCAGTCTATGACACTGAACAAGCTGATGGTCAAACTGATCAAGAATTGTAGTGATCAAATAGCTGATTCACAGTCACTGTCCATGTCTAGTTAGGAAGATACCTGAGGGTTGCTGCCTTCAAGCTTTGGCAAAGTCCAAATTTTCATATCAATGGGGGTGATCATTGGAAGAGTGTGAAAAACATTACTACAGACAAAAGAACAAAGAAAGAGAGAATGCAAACTGTAAATGTGAGGTGCATTAAAGGGACTGAGACCAGGGACAGCTCTTATCAAGGTGGAGGCGTTGCAAGCTCCTGACACATTTTACATTGTTCTGGCTGTAATCAACATGATGGTAATTCTGTGACAATGTAGTTTGCTTCTAGATTAACCCATGTTTAATTGGCATACATCAGTCAGGAATCTAAACATTTTATAATAAGCAATAATGTTGTTATTACGTATGATGCAATAACCTTCACTACAGATTAAAAAGGTGTGTGAAGTAGTCATGTGTTAAAAATGGTTGCGTGCTATAATTTGGTCAAAAATCATTTTGTTTACCAATTGCATACTCAAAGTGATGTACTGCAGATGTGAAACAAAGGCCATAGATAACATTGCAACTTTGAAGGGGTGCCCCATCCTGGCGATTTCTCAGGAAAAAAATTAGGAATTTGGGAAGCAGAATCAGTCAAGAACTTCCAATTGATGGCTCTTGAGATATCAGAAGAGTGAGCTATCAAATGTGATTGATGTAAAAGCCTTTGTAAATAAACAAAGAACAGTCAGATTATTAATCAAGAAAACTTTGTAAAATCATTAAACCTATCAGCTAATAACTCAATATACGTACAATCATGTTTTACAGGCTGCATTTACCTGCAAAGCTGTCAGGCACAGCACATCTAATGTAAGCCACCTCATTAAAGTGAGACAACTGCCCAACACACACACACACACAAAGGTATGAAAAAGACACTATGTAAACAATGAGGAAAAGGGCTTCAATTTCAACACTAATGCCACCCTCCCTGAACTCTTATCAACACCTTGTGACAGGTCAATGCAAAATACAATACTGTGGTTGCTGACGACCTGAAAGAAAAACAGTGGCGGAGAAACTCAGCAACTCTGGCATCTATGGAAAGTGAAACAGGTAACATTTTGAAGTCCTCTTTCAGATTCATTTTATTTTGTATGCTGTTACTAGAATAAATTGACTGAGAAAAACCTGCATCAGAACAAGAGCAAGTGGTCTAAGCGACCTTTAGCTCATCCCCACGTCATGAGCTGATATAACTATACCAGCAACCTTTTCTGAAAAATATCATAGTCCAAGCTGTCGGTTTGCTAGCTGTTCAGAGATTCAGACTGACAGTCTCTGACTGAGCCCCAGAGGCAGTTAAGAGTCTACATTTCACTTGAGTGTGGGGAAATCAATTTTACTATATTCAGCATGTTATTGATTGTGCTGTGCAGTAAAACGAAAAAAAAACAAAAACTTGCGTAAGTATCTGGTTTAGCAAATAGGTTTTTGTATCCCCATTTTCCTCATGCACCCAAAGCAGGCTGTTCCAAATACCACTGACTGTTCTTTGACCCCCCCCCCAATACACCTATTTTAAAAGAACTTGACAATAATAGCTTATTGAATGAATAACTTAGTTCCTGAACATAGGAGCTGATTTATCAGCAAACAGGGAGACGCAGGTGCACATTTCAATCTCATGACTGGATGTAATTCTATTTAGCCATCATTTGGTCTCAAGCATTGTAGGAAATTGCATAAAGTTTTGCGCAACCAAAAAAATCTCTCTGCACTGTAAATTAACAGTAATGGGAAGAAAGCCCGCATTTCACAAAGGAGGAGAGGCATTTTTTTCGTCAAGCTGAATTTAGATTGGCAAAGGAGAGAACACAGATGTTACAACAAAGAAATAACATTAGTTTAGGTTAAACGAATCAATCCTGGGTGGGCAGGATTGAAAGGGATGGATCAAAACCACTAAAACCTCAGACATCTTTCAAGATTCAGTTTTTTTTTTGCAACAAGTTTATTGCATACCCAAGGACTCAAAAGGTACAAAACATGCCTTGCAATATAGGCCCTGAACTCTTCCATTATTTAATCGTTCAGGAAGAGGAAACAAATACCTTTATTATCCTATCGTGCATAAACTATCCACAAACACTCACCATAAATACAAAGATTATAGACGTTTACCAATAATTTCATGTATTTAACAAAACCTTCAGCTCAATAAACTGGTGGTAAAAGCAGTTGTTACACTTCGCAGGACAGGAACTGTACATGAACAAGGTGCAAGAGTACAGCATTCATCCGCCCAGGACTGCTCCGCTATTCAATAAGTTCCTGGTTGATCTGACTGTAATCTCAATCTTACCTAAACTGGATCATCTTTCACTCCCTTGCTTGACAAGTTTCTATCCTCCTCTGCCTTGAAAATACTCAAAGGCTCTGCTTTCACCACTGTTTCAGGAAGAGAGCTTCAAAGACTTATGACCCTCAGAGGAAACAGATATGCTTCATCCCTGTTTTAAAAGGGCAATTCCTGATTTTTAAACAGTGACCTCCAGTTCTAAACTTTCCCAAAAGAGGAAACATCTTCTCCACATCTACCTCATCAAGACCCTTCAGGATCTTATCTTTCAATCAAATCACATCTCACTCTTTGAAATTCCAGCAAGTTTACCTAGCCTGCCTAACTTTCCCTTAATTCACAATTCCAGGTATTAGTAAACATTTAAGTAGGAAAACTAGTGACCACTTTTACAGACTCAAGTCAGATGTACAGCACGTGAAACATCTGAACATCAGCACATCTGAAACAGACCCTTCCAGTCTAACTTGTTTATACCAACCAGATATCCTAAATCAATCTAGTCTCATTTGCCAGCATGTGTTTCATATCCCTCGAAACCACCCCCCCCCCCCCCCCCCCATTCATATACCCATCTGGGTGCCTTCTAAATATTGTAATTGTATCAGCCTCCACCATTTCCTCTGGCGGCTCACTCCATACATGCACCACCCTGTGGGAAAAGGTTCCCCCTTAAATCCCTTTTAAATCGTTCCCCTCTCATTCTAATCCTATGGCCTCTAGTTTTGGACTCCCCCATCCCAAGGAAAAGACCTTGTCTATTTATTCTATCCATGTCCTCATGATTTCATAAACCTCTAAGTTCACCCCTTAGCCTCCGACACTCCAGGGAAAACAGCCCCAGCCTATTCAGCCTCTCCCTATAGCTCAATCCCTCCAACCCTGGCAACATTTTTGTAAATTTAGGGTGTAGGTTTGCTCGATGAGCTGTAGGTTTGATATCCAGATCTTTCATTACCTGGCTAGGCGACCTCCAAGTGAAGCGAAGCTGTAGTCTCCTGCTTTCTATTTACAGGTTTGTCCTGGATG
Organism: Chiloscyllium plagiosum; assembly: GCF_037043375.1. Taxonomy (NCBI): domain Eukaryota; kingdom Metazoa; phylum Chordata; class Chondrichthyes; order Orectolobiformes; family Hemiscylliidae; genus Chiloscyllium; species Chiloscyllium plagiosum. The sequence goes on along the minus strand of NW_028270154.1, from coordinate 75,227,859 downwards.
GGGTTCCTGGGGTTTGTGGTGATGTCATTTCCTGTTCGTTTTCTGAGGGGTTGATAGATGGTATCTAGATCTGTGTGTTTGTTTATGGCATTGTGGTTGGAGTGCCAGGCCTCTAGGAATTCTCTGGCATGTCTTTGCTCAGCCTGTCCCAGGATAGATGTTTTGTCCCAGTCAAAATGGTGGTTTTTTTCATCTGTGTGTAAGGCTACGAGGGAGAGACGGTCGTGTCTTTTTGTGGCTAGCTGGTGTTCGTGTATCCTGGTGGCTAACTTTCTTCCCGTTTGTCCTACGTAGTGTTTGTGGCAGTCCTTGCATGGAATTTTGTAGATGACGTTGGTTTTGTCCATGGGTTGTACTGGGTCTTTTAAGTTTGTTAGTCTTTGTTTGAATGTGTTGGTGGGTTTGTGTGCTACTAGGATTCCAATGGGTCTTAGTAGTCTGGCTGTCATTTCTGAAACTTCTTTGATGTATGGTAAGGTGGTTAGGGTTTCTGGCTGTGTTTCGTCTGCTTGTTGTGGTTTGTTCTTGAGGAATCTGCGGACTGCATTTTTTGAGTATCCGTTCTTCTTGAATACGTTGTATAGGTGGTTCTCCTCTGTTTTCCAAAGTTCATCTGTGCTGCAGTGTGTGGTGGCTCGTTGGAATAGTGTTCTGATGCAGCTTTGTTTGTGTGTGTTGGGATGGTTGCTGGTGTAGTTAAGTATTTGGTCAGTGTTTGTTGGTTTTCATTACCTAGCCAGGTAATGAAAGATCTGGATATCAAACCTACAGCTCAGTGAGCAAACCTACACCCTAAACCTCAACCTGAGCTATAAACCTTCACAAACCTTGCAAAAATCTTTGTAAATCTTTTCTGAACCCTTTCAAGTTTCACAACATCCTTCCTATAACAAGGAGACCAGAATTAAATGCAGTATTCTAAAAGTAGCTTAACCAATATCCTGTAAAGCTAAAACATGACCTGCCAACTCCTATACTCAATGCACTGACCAATAAAAGCAAGGGTACAAAATGTCTTCCTCACTATCCTATCTACCTGCAACTCCACTGTCAAGGAACTATAAACCTGCATTCCAAGGTCTTTGTTCGGCAACACTCCTCAAGACCTTACCATTAAATACATTAGTCCTGCCCTAATTTGCCCTACCAAAATGTAGCACCTCACATTTATCTAAATTAAACCCCATTTGTCACTCCTTGGCCCACTGGCCCATCTGATCAAAATCCTGTTGTACTCGAGGTAACCTTTTTCACTGTCTACACCTTTTTTTTTATTATGTGCAAACCTACTAACCTTATCTCCTATATTCACATCCAAATCATTTGTAGGAGATAAAAATCAGTGGACCCAGCACCAATCCTTGCAGCACACCACTGGTCTCAAGCCTCCAGTCCAAAAAGCTACCCTTTACGACCACCTTCTCTCTTTTACATGGAGATACTGATTCCAAAGTGAAAAGTTTATACGCCTTAGCCTTCTGATAGGGTGCAACACTCAGAAGAAAAACAGACCACAGAGCATCAATACAGATTTGGGTTGAACCAAAGCACTGTGGGATCATGGAGCTGGATACCATTGCGGAGGCAAGAAAAGTAACCAACTAAGATTCAGCACTGTGGACAGATGGGAAAGGGCATAAATTGGTAATGTTTCAAAACAACAATTTGTCATCAATTTCAACCACCTCCGGTGAAGGGTTGCAGTAGTTTGTTTTTTTCTTAAAACATAAGTAATCCGTTCTCTATGACTCACAACTGCATAAAAATAACTTCACATACAATGAGCTACTCAAATGTAGTTACTGTTATAGAGGCAAATGTAAAATACAGCAAAATTCCACAAATAGCAATGAGTTGAATTACTATTTAATATACAGATGTGTGATTGTTGAAGGAAATGATACAAATAATACCATGGGATCGTTAACATGCTGCCTGATAGACAGTACCTCATTAAGTACAGTCCCAAAGCTTGAGCATCAGCCAGCAATTATATAATTGATTCCACAATGGTGGCCAATATACTGGGATAACTCCCATGATCGTCTGTCAATTTGTTTTGCTGATTTGAGTTGAGGGATAAATATTGAGCAGGACGATGGGAAGAATCCCCTTCTTCTATGAATTAGCACCGTGAGATCAATTACATAAACTGAGGAGGCAAGGATCATGTAACTGACAATACTCTGACAATGCAGTGCAACACACCCTCAGTACTAAAGGGTCAGCCTAGATTATGTGCTCAAGGCTATGGAGCTTCAGCAGAGATGACACCACTAATGCTTATTCAATCCGGCAAATACAGCATTGCCAGGCAGACAGACCACAATGCCTTCAAAGGTTGTAGATTCCTATACAGCTTCTGTAATGGATAGAAATAGTTTAATTGAAGAATAGATTTTAGTCCCGATAACACCACCCTAGCACACAGAGACACACCCACAGCTGGGCTTCAAAAATGTTTAAAGCAGCTGGAAAAATTGTATAATTTGCCTTTGAAAAGAAAAACATAGCTCTTTACGTAATACATTTTTCTTTTGAATGGATGGAATGTCTGTGCAGCAGCCAAAAAGACCATTGCTAATATTTCTGAACCACATCAAGAGTTTATAGGCTTATTCACATCATAAAAGATGTATTTTTCTTTACAAGGTGCGTCTTTAAGGACAAAATGTGTTCACTTACAGTTATGTGTATGGTGTAGCCAACTCATTATGACAGAACAATAAAGTCTACAACGGATTTCAGACAATGGCTGCGCTTTGAAATTAAAAAAAAATCAAGTCAATGACAAATGAAATGGAGCATTTTACGGGAATGCCTGTTATCAAACTTTTATGAATTGGAACCATCTCATGCACTGCTTGAAATCTCACCATTTAGTTTGCAATGAAGAATTTATGAAGATGACATTCAGCATTGATAGCACAAGTCTCTCCTCAGACATGCTAAATTATATTTAACTGAGTTTAGAGTAGATGAATCCCATTCCAGCACTGACAATACTGTCTCTGAACTAGTTCTCCGATACTGATGTTGATAGGTGCCAATGTGGGATCCATATACTGAATGAAGAATTTGGGATACCAGCGCAGGCAGGAAAACACTCAGCAGAGATACCAGGATGTCAGTGTAGGGTTGTGGATCGTGGAAATGGGCTTGAGTGGAGAGTTGCAGACATCAGTGTTGAGGATGAAAGAATGAGTGGAGAGAAGCAAATATCAGTGCTGGGTTCAGATATACTGAGTGAACAGTTGCAGAAATCAGTGATGATGCTGAAATACTGAGTGGAGTGTGGGGAATACCAGTACTGAGGTTGGATATACTTATTGAAGAGTCACAGATCAGTGCTCAATACCTATCATAGAGCATAAAAATGTATAGACTGGAAACAGACTCTTCGGTCCAACATGTCCATGCCGACCAGATATCCTAACCTAATTTAGTCCCATTGGCCAGCACTTGACCCATATCCCTCCAAACCCTTCCTATTTATATACCTACCCAGATGCCTTTGAAATACTGTAATTGTACCAGCCTCCACCACTTCCTCTGGCAGTTCATTCCATACACGCGCCACCCTCTGCGTGTAAACGTTGTCCCTTAGGTTCCTTTTATATCTTTCCCTCTCGCACTAAACCTATGCCCTCTAGTTTTGGACTCCCCCACCCTAGGGAAAAGACTTTGTCTATTTATCCTATCGATGACCCTCATGATTTTATAAACCTCTATAAAAGTCACCCCTCAGCCTCCGACACTTCAGGGGAAATGGTCCCAACCTATTTAATCTCTCCCTATAGCTCAAATCCTCCAAACCTGGCAACACCCTCTTAAATCTTTTCTGAACCCTTTCAAGTTTCACAACATCCTTCCGATAGGAAGGAGACTGGAATTGCACGCTATATTCCAAAAGTGGCCTAACCAACAGCCGCAACATGACCTCCCAACTTCTATGCTCAATGCTCAGACTAATAAAGGAAAGCTTTCCTATCTATCTGGAACTCTACTTTCAAGAAACTATGAACCTGCACTCCAAGGTCTCTTTCCTCAGTGCTGGACAAATATTGAGTGGAGAGTGGTAGATATCAGTGTAGAAGTTGAAGATACCGAGTAGAGAGCTGCAAAAATCAGTGATAGGAGATATCCTTAGTGGACAGTTACAGATGTCAGTGCTGAGGTTAGATATACAAAGTGAAGTGTCACAAATATCAGTAGCCATGTTTAATATACTCAGTTGACAGTCACAGACATCATTACTGGGGTTCGATATTGAGTGGAGTGTAGTGGAAATCAATACTGAGGTTCGATATACTGAGTGGGGAGACCCAGATAGCAGTGCTAGGGAGATTAACTGAGTGCAGATTCTGGATACCAGTGTGGAGGGAATATATAGTGTCTCGGCTTATTAATGGTGAAATGTTATTGGGCGATGAATCTTGAAGAACTGAAACATGGCTACATTGAGAAACTCAATAAGAATAGTTAAACTTGAAGATAATTCTAAACTGTGTGCATTATCAGCAAAAATGGAGCGTGTGTGCAATTAGAGAAGACCTAGGACAAAATGAGCTGGTGGGCTGGTACTGTGGCAAATTAAACTCATACAGACTAAGTATAGATAATAGATTTGAAAGAAAATGGGTGAGGGGAAATGCAAGGGGTACACTTCCTAATGAATACTGCTTGAACAACTTGGGAGAAGCTGAGAGAGATGCAATGGTGATCAGAATTGCATACCAGTGCAGTTCAGTAACTATGTAGCAGCTGTGAAGAACACTGAGGCACACAGCTCGATCAGCAGAGATTCAGTGCAAAGCATGGAGCTGAAGCTGAATAGATGGTCTGATCAATTGGATGGCACATCCAACTACGGTCATGTAGGCACAAGGGAAACTTTGAAAGCTGTACAGTGAAGGATGGCAAGGTTGACCCCTAGTGTTGAAGTTTAAGTTATGAAGTAAAGTTAGTAGAATCTGAACCCAGTTAGAATAATGTGTACAGTTTGGGTGTCCAATTTTAGGAAGAATGTTAAGGCCACAGAAATTCAGCCAGAAATGAAACCTTTGGGAACTCTTGTTGAGAACAGAACTGTAATTGCTTTGCAAAGATTACATTACATTGTGAAAAGATTTCCTTTTCTCACTCTAGGGACATTTTCAGCAGGTTTTTTGCATAAGAAAAATACATAAAAAGGTGCCACATCTTAATGAAAAATATTCTGCTTGGCAAAATGATTATTTTATCACATGGTGAAAGGTGTTGGTGACTTAATGCAACATTAGTTTGAACCAAATCAATCAAGAAGCTTAGTACACTGGAATCCCTGAGCTAAATAATCAACCTTTCAAAAGGAAGCCGCCTTATTTAAAGGAAACCAAAACGTGTATAGAAATGGATCAAGAGCTGGAAAACGAGATTAGGACAGACAGTTCTTTTTCACACAGCACAGAGATAATGAGCTGAATGGCCTCCTGCACCATAAATTTTCTGCTTTCCTATGTGTATAAACACAACATTACAATCACTTGGATGCATTGGTTATCTTAAGACTTTAGTGTCAAACACATTGTAATTCCTGCTGTACTATCGAAACAGCAATGTGCATTAGAAGTGATCAAACAATATTACAACCAAAGGAGTACTGGGGGCAGTGATAGAACAGAAGAGAACAGTGATACCTAAAGTTGCGTTACTAACAAACTAGGCAAATTTGGATTTGTAAAGCACTTCAAAATTTAGCAGCCTGTTGTAAATTAAATTGAAGAACAGAGAACATGACAACGAACTTCATGCGTGATTGGGTGGCTTGGACATACCTCTATATCCTGGATTATCTTTGGATATAACCCTCTGTAAAATGAATTTGGTGGACCATCCGCAGGCCTATTTTTAAACAGATATTGTTCCCTAGGAAGAAAGGGCAGAGACATGAGTAAACAGGGAAAAGACACTTAACGTCAGTCCTTCCACATTTTTTTTTAATTAAAGACTGCCTCATAATATTAGACTCTGTACATTGTTTCGTTGCTAATCACCACCTCAACTTCATTAAGGGACACAGGTATTGCAGTAGGCCAGTGAAGCACTCACACCTTTTCCATAGCTGATCTTTGGCCTAACTCCATATGCCTGCCTTGGCCCATATCCCTTAATACCTTTGTTAATGAACTTTTATCTCAGATTTAAAATTACCAAGTTATGTAGCATTCACTGCTATTTGTTGAAGAGCATTCCAAAACATCTCCCACACTTTTGATTACCGAAGTGCTTCCTAAACCTCTCCTGAATGGTCTGGTCCTAATTCGCAAACTTGCCCCCTAATTCTAGAATCTCCAACCAGTGCAAATAGTTTATCACCTCTGTCTTTTCCTGTTTTCCAATGCTTAATATATTTTCAAACTTAAGATGCATTTCTATATAGTAAAAGGAAAACAGTTAATTTGTTTCTATGGACAGAACAAATACCTTCTCAAATTTGGCAATCGCACATAAGCTGACAATATACAAATCAATTCACTGGCTCATTCATTAAGTTGGATCTATTCCCTTGAATATTTGTGGGAGTGTTACTCTCAGCTGGAAATGATGATAAAACAGGTAGGTCAATTTTCATGCCAGAGTTAATTTGAGGCTCGTAAGGAAACTAAAGAATTGTGGTGAGGATTCACAATTCGTGGAGGTAGGACACAGAGACAGTTAAGTGACAGTGCAGTATTGTTACAACAAAAATTAATTCCAAATTACTTATTTTTTAACAAGCTTGACAATGAGATGTGGACATCATGGCCTAGGCCAGCATTTGTTGCTCATTACTAATTGTCCCGAGAGCAGTAAAGAACAACCTACATCACGGTGGGTTTGGAGTCAAGTGCAGGCCAGGTAAGGATGGCAGATTTCCTTCCGGACACGGCCATGTTTTAATTTCAGAATGTTACTGAATTCAAATCCACGGTGGGATTCAAGCCCATGTCCCCAGAACATGAACCTGGGGCTCTGCATTACTCGACCAGTGATATTACCATGATGCTTTGACCTGACAATGTCATTAGGAAAATTCAAACAAAATGGATAATAAAGCTGAAGGTTGGCTAATGTGGTGCCACTACTTAAGTAAGGTGGCAAGGAAAAGCCAAGGAACTAAAGACAAGTGAGCCTGACATCAGTGGTGGGCAAGCTGCCGGAGGGAATCCTGAGGGAGAGTAATAAAATATGTATTTGAAAATACAAGGGCTGACTGGGGATAGTTAATATGGCTGTGTGTATGGGAAATGATGTCTCACTAACTTTGCACAAACTTTGAATTTAAAAGGGACCTAAGGGGAAACATTTTAAACACAGAAGGTGGAGTGTGGTTGGAATGTGCTGCCAGAGGAAGTGGTGGAGGCTCGTACAATTCTAGCATTTAAAAGGCATCTGGTTGGGTATATAGATAGGAAGGGTTTAGAGGGATATGGGCCAAGTGTTGGCAAATGGGACTAGATTAGGTCAGCATGGAAAAAAATGGACCGAAGGGTCTGTTTCCGAGCTGTACATCTCTATGACTCTAAGTCAACAAAGGAATAATCGGGCTGATGATCACAGGCTCTGTCAAAGAGCTGGGATAGATTTCATACCCAATGTAATGATTGTAGAGTTTCTCTTTATAGCTAGAGAGGCAGCTGGGATTGGTCTATTTTAATTTATGCACTGCATGTGATTAAAGTAACTCACCATCCCCTCCTCTCTGCGAGGCCTCGCCACAGCGGGTCTGTGCGCACCATCCGTTCAATCAGCTTTTTCCACAGCATTCCCTCACCAATAACCCGCTGCCATTCTTTACACACCACCTCAGCAGCACAGAGTGACTTGGCATCCAGGTAGGACAGGATGTTCTCTGCTATGTGATCCAATCCTTGGGCTACGGACATAAAAGAACACACTGATTAATAATCTATCCAACAGACTGCAGTTAGGGCATCACGTAGTAAACCTCTACGTAACTCAAGCTGTGAACTCTTTTAAAGATCATTGCATTTGTCCTTCGTCACCCCATCCCTAGTGGCTTTATGGGTGAATATGATGTGTGACATAACACCAAAGCACAGCAAACCTCCAAAGTTAATACTTGAACTGTGATCTACAATAGAAGCTCTGCCCCAAACATAGCGTAATTATTTATCTACTAAACAATTCAAAGGTTAATCACTTTTCACAGGGATAGCTTCCACACATACCATACATCCCTGCTAACTTATTTTTCCCCACAACACTACTAAAATACTTTGTCTTCAGTTTCCAAATCTGACATTCTCCTCTTTCTAGTTGCTTTTGTTTCAGACAGACCTGTGGCACTGTCCCAGAGGTTAGAACATAGAACATAGAAGAATACAGCGCAGTACAGGCCCTTCGGCCCTCGATGTTGCGCCGATCCAAGCCCACCTAACCTACACTAGCCCACTATCCTCCATATACCTATCCAATGCCCGCTTAAATGCCCATAATGAGGGAGACTCCACCACTGCTACTGGCAGGGCATTCCATGAACTCACGACTCGCTGAGTAAATAACCTACCCCTAACATCTGTCCTATACCTACCCCCCCTTAATTCAAAGCTATGCCCCCTTGTAATAGCTGACTCCATACGTGGAAAAAGATTCTCACTGTCGACCCTATCTAAACCCCTAATCATCTTGTACACCTCTATCAAGTCACCCCTAAACCTTCTTTTCTCCAATGAAAACAACCCCAAGTGCCTCAGCCTTTCCTCATACGATCTTTCTACCATACCAGGCAACATCCTGGTAAACCTCCTCTGCACCCGTTCCAGTGCCTCCACATCCTTCCTATAGTATGGCGACCAAAACTGCACACAATACTCCAGATGCGGCTGCACCAGAGTCTTATACAACAGAGTCTTAGGTTTTGTATATTTCATCAGTTGTCAAATTCTCATTCACATCAGTTCTCCTTTTAAATCAAGTTTGTATTTGAATGAATGTTCTCCCCCTGCAAGGTATCATACTTATTTCACTCACTCTTTAATAGAACACAGCCATTATTGAAAAGGCCAGCATTTATCATCCAACTCTGATTATCCTCAGGATAGTGATGGCAAATTGTCTTGTGGAACCACTGCAGTCCATTGGCGTAGATACATCAACAGTGCTGTTCAGATGGAGTTTCATAATTTTGACCACAGTGACAGTAAGAGAACAGTGATATAACACAGTCAGGATGATGTGTAGCTTGGATGGGAACTTGCAAGGGCAAGGCTCTTTGTTCTTCATTTGTGAGATGTGGGCATCGCTTGCTGGCCAGCATTTATTGTCTGTCCCTCGCTGCCCTTGAACAGAGTGGCTTGCCAGGCCATTTCAGAGGGCAGTTGAGAGTCAAGACATTGCTGTGGGTTGGGAGTCATGTGTAGACCAGACTAGGTGAGGAGGGCAGATTTCCTTTCTTGAAGGACATGAGTGAACTAGTTGGGTTTTTCCAATCAATCATCGCCAATGGTTACACGGTCATCAGTACATTCTTAATTCCAGATTTTTTTTTAATGAATTCAAATTCCAATATCAGTCATGGTGGGATTCAAACCGGTGTCCCAAGAATATTAGTTGAATTTCTGGATTAATATTCTAGCAGTCATAATACCACTAGGCCATTGCTTCCCTGCTCTTATTCCTCTCGGGCTTCTCTTAACCTGCTTGATAATGCAGCTTGAGAGTTGGGAAAATGTGTTCAAGTCTAGTCTTGACGACTTAGTGGTGCATCTTGTAGATGGTACACTTGCTCATATCTAGCAGGAACTAAATGAAATTTTCATTGTGGGGTTCCCCATTATGGCTAAAGAGAAAAATGGCTAAATCTAACAATCCACAAATTTAGAAATAAAATTCAACTGATCTATGGTGCCAGTGATTTGTTGTGCTATACATTCAATAGAAGTTCATCAACAGACTAATGTGGAATGAAACGTCTCGAGAAAGAAACACACCATATATGAGACACACACGAAAGGTGAACTGGTTCACTGAATCCTCCCTGCCCAGACACTGGGGGTATTCTGGACCTGTTCATTTCAAAATATTGCAGAAGGAAAGTCAGGTAGTCCTCATTGCACTTTAAAAGAGAAAGACATTAACGGGGTGACATCGTTTAATCTTTTAAGATCTGGTTCCTTGAAATGAATGTTTGTTTCAAAGTTTGTGTAGTTTTGCCCATCATTGCATGTCATGGAAACTCAGCAGAGCAGTAGACAGAGAGAGGAAAAACCTATGAAAGGTCAAAGTGAGAACCATCACTGAAAAGGCAAAGCAAAACACACCATGAAAAGGGCAAAGCAAGAATGAAACAGAGTAGAAAAGACAGAAGAGACAGACAGTGGAAAGGCAATGCAAGAAAGACACGTCATCTGACTGAATTTATGCAGTATTTCTGATATAGGTGGCAATTTACTTTCTAAGTTATTCCAGCTCAGGAGTACAGTGCTGCACAAGTACAGTAGAGTGTTTCAATTTGTACACAGGGTTTTCAGCTGTTTGTGTCACAGACCCAATCTCTTGCTTTAACATTGATTTCTAAGGAAAAGCCACGATTCAATCAATGTTTTTCAGGAATGCGACCTTATTAAGCACATCTGTACTATGTTTTCAATGTTGTTTCTAAACTCTCTTAATCGTAATTTCCCAATACTAACAAAAGCTCGGAGCAGATGATGATAATTTGGCTGTTAAGCCTGTTCCATCATTCAACAAGACCGGAAATTCCACCCATCTATCTTAAGTTTCCTGTCCCAACAGAAATCTACCTAATGGTCATACAAATGTTCAAAGACCCCACCTCCACCACCTTCTGCACAACCCTCAAAACATTTATTCTCCTGTCTTTTGTCAAATTCATTATAGCTTGGTGGATCTCGTCACAAACGCTTGTATAAACAATCTAAAAGTAGTCTTGCCTTTCCAAATTTGGTGGCACCTGGACTTGTACCCAATCAAGAGCAAACTGCCGATTTCACAGACAAGAGCAGTACTCCAAAAGTCAGTGAAGTGGACCTGGGTACATTTTAGTGGCAGGAAGTGGACTTACAAAAGCCTTGCAACATGTGTCAGAGGAACAGAAAAATCTCATGCGCAAATAATAAAGTTCCAATTGAGACAAATAAAATCAATTTTAAAAAAGCAAACCAAGCACTGGAGCTCATTTATATTCAGATGTACAGCACAGAAACAGACTCTTCGATCCAACTTATCCATGCTGACCAGATATCCTAACCTAATCTGGTCTCATTTGCCAACACTTGGCCCATATCGCTCTAAATCCTTCCTATTCATGTACCCATCCAGATGACGTTTAAATGTTTCTGGACGGGTGGAACCGAAAAGCAGGACCATTATATTAAATATTTATAGAACCTTGGTTTGACCACACATACAATTCCCGTATTTTAAAAATGGCAATCTGGAGAAAGTACAAAAACAAAGATTTACCAGAATTATGTCAGAACTGAGAGGATATATAGATATCAGGAATGATCAAGTAGGCTGGGGTCTTGCCTGCAGACAAGAGGAGAATGACATATGACCTGTTAAAGGCCTTTAAGATTATTAAAAATATTTAATCAGGCAGATGCAAAGGCCTTTCCACTTGCAAGGGAAAACAGAATTCAGGATCATAAATAGAAGGTGGTCATTATTTCATTCAATGAGGAATTCAAGAGAAGAAGGGATTAGAATGTGCAAGGAGTATCTGAAGTAAATAGCACTGGAAAGCTGGAGTTATCACAAAACGGGCTCATGTGGAGCATAACTACCAGCAGAGACCTGTTGAAATAAATGATGTGTTTCTTTCCTGTAACTACACCACAGAATAAAGTACATGTGCAGCTCACCCTGTAACCTACTTCACTTCAACACCATCAGCTGTTTTTTTTACTTTTTGCAATACAGTAGATCCAGTTAAATATGGACCAAACAAGTTGGAATTTTTCAAACAACTGCCTAATTATAGCCCAGTCTGCCATGAATACCCCTTATGTTTTGGAATAGTAAGATAGCATGCATAAACAAACAACTTAGATGTTAGCCATGGTTCAAAGCAGCACTCCTGCCAGAGGTTCAAATACACACCAGAGACAGGAACACATAATCTAGACTGGAATTCTATTTAGAATAGAGAGGTCGCTGTAACAATCAAAGTGCAGTCTTGTGGACAAGATATTAAACCGAGGTCCCAGCCCCCCTCAGACAGAAAAGATCTCTTAACACTCCATTGAAGGACAGAGTCAATCCAGTGTCCTAGATGAAAGCTATACAAATAGTACCTTGGAATTTTTTTGACAAAGTATAGTCATTATTTCATGATTTTAAGGGATCTTGATACAATTAAACTGGGTGCCATACTTCAGACATCAGAATAGACATTATGTTTAAAAAGTGTTTTATGGCGATAAAGCACTTTGGAACACAAGTGGGTTTTGAAAGCTGCAACATAAATGCAAGTCTTCTCTGTTGTGCTGTCATGCCAGCTCTGGCAAATTTCCTGCATTATAAATCTGGCTTGAACTTCCTTTAAAACTGGTGCAGTCAAAATTATCACTTTGTAGCACAGGCTTTATGTGCTAAACACTTTACAATCTTTGATATAATTAGCTTCAGATCCAGTGCTGTCACTGCCTGTTGGCAGCAAAGCGTTCTAAATAAATTTCACTTCAATAAAAACATTTCAATTATTTCAACACAAATTATTTCTGCAATTCCACCAGCAGTAACAGATCTGTCACCACCAGACATCCTATGCAGCACTCTTCAGGTATAAAGTAAATTTCTAAAGCTTGCTAGATTTTGTTTTGTAGGTCATATGGGGCACAACAGCAACCTATCCAAAGGGTCAATGGATGCAAAACATTAACTCTTTCTCGCTCTAGAGTTGGTGCCGGAAATGTTGAATTGCATTAGCACTTTGTTTTCATTTTAGAATTCCAGCATTTGCAGTGCTTTTGTTTCATATTATTCACTACGGGGTACTGATAGAAATCTAGTCAACAATGTCCAAGATAATCTCTTGGCCACGCCGAAGGTAGAGTTTTAACAAATCAATGTGGACACCAGGTATGCCACACTCACTTGCTGCTCAATCTCAGTTCGACCAGATTATCATTCCACCTTCTCTGGCTGCAGTGAGGGGAGGCTCTGCCCACTAAAAGGGGTTTCCGTTCAAGGGCATCACTTCGCCAACAGATGGGGGAATCATGCACAAAGTAACTAAGTCCTAGACACCACAATAAGTGCTGTTACACAAGCCTTACTGGCATCCACTAAGCCGTGAAGCAACTTCATTGAACAGGATAAATTCAGGGCCCAGTGGAGTAGACAAGACTATGGAACACCATCCACAGAAACGGATAGTTCTTGCTGTGACCAGAATAGTCAGAGGTATGATTGCTCATTCCCCAAGCATTAGCATCAAAGGGGTAAGCAGTTATATTCTTACAATCACTGGCAATGTATCCATCACTGTCACCTGACAATGTCTGGAAACCTGGTTTGTATCTAAACAGAATAGTTTGAGCTCAGTAAGATTGAGGCATTTAATAGAATAAAACATATTTTAAATAATTGAAGCATAATACAGCCACAGGCAGGATAGACCCAACTGAAAGGGCTTTCTCTAGCACTGGTCCCTGACTTCACGAAATTCTGGGGGATGTACTGCCCATCAAGAGTGGCTCAGTAACATAACTACCGACTGAACTGGACAAGTCCAGAGATCATAGCTGCTAGGCAGGGCTTTTAACTTTAATGCTGTCAGTCAATGGCGCAAGAGGAGAGGTGAGTGTTTGTCCTTGACATCATGGCTGCAACTAACTGAATGTGGTAGCACGGAATCTTGGCAAAATTGGAATCAATGGGAATCAGGGAAAAGCTCTCCAATGATTGGAGTCCTATCTAGGAAGATGGTTGCATTTGCACACGGTCAACCATCTCAGTCCCAGCATACTACTGCAAAGTTCCTCAGGGTAGTGTCTGCTCCATCAATGCCTTTCCCTTTATTATAAGATCAGATAAAGAAATGTTTCCAATAATTAGATTTTGCAATTATATTCATGGATTCTGGATGCGATATCTGGTTGACGTTCAGGCTTGGCTTGATAATTGAAAGTAACATTCATGCCCCCACACAATGGACAATGACCATCTCCAACAAAACAGAGTTTAATCAATCATTGCTCCTTGGCCATTACCATCATTGAAAGCTCCACTATCAGCATCCTGGAGGTCATCACTGACCAGATACTGAACTGAAATTGCCATAGAAATACTGTGGCTACAAAAGGTCAAAAACTAGGAATCCTGCAACAAATAACTCACATCTTGAATCCCCATTTCCTGTCCACCCATACAAGTCAAGACAAAACTGTGATGTAATACTCTGCATTATTTTTTAGATTGGTACAGCTCCAACACCTCTGAAAAATCTCAACACTATTCAGGACAAAGCAGTTAACTTGACCAAGAACCCTATGCACTGCCATCAACATTATTCCCTCCACCAGTATCACACCACGACAGCAACCTGTACCATCTACAAGATGTAGTGCTGCAACTTCCAAACCTGTAATCTTTATCAACTAGAAGGACAAATGTGCAGGAACATGGGCACCTCAAAATTACAGATCATTCTGACTTAGACATATCTCGTTGATTCCTTGTTGCTTTCAGATTTCCTATCCTACATTACAATGGGAAGACCTACACCACATGGGTTCTCCTACTTCGAGACAACAGCTCACCACAATACTCTAAAGGGAAAATTGAGAATTAGTGCCAAACGTGCCTGATGTTTTCAAATTGGATTGACGGATGGATAAGTGAACAAAGGAGTAGAACAAAAGGGTTTTCATTTAAAAAAAATTATGAAGCACAACAGAAAAGCATGTTCATTAAAATAGGATTGCACCCTCAGAAGGTAATGTTGCATTGCCAGAGCTGTGAAATTAAATTGTGATGCTGTCTGCCTTTTAAGTTTGATGCCAAAGGCCCCCTGGCACTTTTTGAACAGAGATGTTCCTCTGGACCCAGAGTCAAGAGTCCTCAGATAATCCACACATTAGAAACATATCAACAATTAGGTTGTTGATAACTAGGTATTATGTGAGCCTGCTGCTCACAGAGTAGCCTTATGTTACAGAAATGGGAAATGAGCTTCCTTTCAGCTGAGACACTACTCAGATACAGCTAATTTCAGCAATAAAAAGCAAGATACTTTTCCAAACATACTCTTATAATGCACTATATACTCTCACCTTGACTTTTGAACCAAACCTCCCATCTTAATTAACCTTGAAATACCAATGACAATCAGGATTGATTAAATTCTTGCACTCTCTAAACTTGAAGTGAGACCCACTCCAAAATAGTTAGAAAAAGACAGCTCAGTAAAGGAATGTACAACATAAGTTTAGTGGGAAGGTGCATCAGGGGCATTGTAATATTCCGATTACCATCTGTAGCAGGAATACCTTTATTCAGATATCAAATGCACATTCTCAAAGTTTAAAAAATAGTAAATTATGCTCAAATGGGGAGTAATATTTTATTTAAATTACTCCCTCAGTGCACATAGAAAAGGCATAGGGATCCAAATATATTTCAGTCAAATGCCCTTGCAGTTGAGTCAGACTAACTTCTCTGGCATGTACATAGAAAACCCAGCATGCAACATACCTTCCCCATGGTCTTGCAGGCTTTGATCAGAGCAGCTCCATGTAGAGCCAGCTCACCCAAGGAAACCACAGTACCAGCTGTGTATGTTGAGCGCACATCAGTATCATCAAATCACCCAAAAGCCCAGTGTCCTAGAAGTAAACATGGTGTTCAACTGGAATTCACTCATGTAAAAGACTGTACTTTCCGAGTCTGTTTCTTAATTTGCTCATGGGATATGGGCGTTGCTAAGCCAACATTTATTGCCCATCCGTAATTGCCCTGGAAGTGATGATGGTGGGGATGAGTTGCCATCTTAAACTGCAACAGCTCTTGGAGTTTAGGAACACCCTCAATGCTGCTAAGGAAGTGGGTTCCATGATAGCAACCTTTGGAACAAAGCTAAATTTTCAAAAATAATAAATTGTGAAATGGAAAGAAAACCAGAAACTAATTAATGAGCAAAGTTTCACCATTTTAAAATTAAAATTATCTGAAATTGTATCTAACTTTGAAAATGAAATTACTTAAACTCTAAATAATTATTAGTGTCCTTATTTTCCCCTTTACTCCATGAGATTAGACATACAAATATAGTACCAAAGTGAAATTCTACATTAGACTGGCTAGTGTATTATGAAATTAGACATTTACAAAACTTTATTTTTGTTCCTCAAGGATATGGAGTGATGTGAAGGCAGGTAAAGGGAGTTGAGGCACAGACTTGGCATTATCAAATAGAATGGCAGAATAGGTCTGAGGGGCTGAATGGTCAAATATATTTAACTCTCTTCTTGAACCAGTGCAGTCCATGTGATGAAGAGACATCGGTGTTGTTAGGTAAGGAGTCCAGAACATAAAAGTAGAAGCAATAAAAATGACCTTGTCATGAATTTCGTCTTCTCCTTTGAAGTGATAATTATATCTGAAGGGCTACCCTGAGGCATTTAAATCTTTCACACTAACCTCCCTCACCACTAGAATTTGATGCTTTTAACAAGGGCACTGGCACAGTACAATCACAGTACTCATGAAATCTTGAAACCACATCCCTTCATTAGTTGCTCTACCTGGAATGGCTTGCAGGCAAGGAATCCTAGTCTAAAAACTAGGATGAAATGTCAGCTTGAAGGGAGGAGGCGCAAAGAAGGGAGAAGGAGGGGTGATGCAAGCAAAGAGAAAGACCAAACAATTGATTTCATAGACAGGATCAATAACATCTTCAGCAGAGAACACTGTAGCAGCTGATAGCTTGAAGTAAGGGAGCGTATGATCTTCCGCAGCTGGCAATACTACCTTGTACCTCACCAATTATCCTTTCGTTACACTGCATTTGGTAGATTTAAGCCATTAATTTACTGAAATATCACAAATGCAATCTATGCAAAGTCCTTATTCATAATGTGCCCTCTACTCAAACTACTAAAACAGAATACAAATTATTCAATGTACTACGGACAGCAAGGGGTAACAAAGCATGAAAAATTACTAAGCAATCCATCGGCATCCAAAACACTTCAAAAAGGGCAAAAAGCTCAGGAGTAAATCAGATTAGGAGTGCGGTTTTCTCAGACACTCAGCATTAATAGGTCCCCTCAATTTTCACAAGGCCAATCTCAGAACAGAGTAACCCAAAATCTCAGTCTCAAAACCCACCCACCCCACAAACCCAGCATCATAACAGTGTGACCAGAAACCCCAAAATAAACCATACGCCAAGCTCAACATCAGAACAAGATGAAGAGAGATTCTCAGACTCACCCCAGACTCAACCCGCTCAACTTCCCCAGTGTGACCCGAGACCCCCCCCCCCAGACTCAACTCCACCCCAAATTCACCATTACAGCAAGACAACCAGACAGTCTCCAGAACCAACCTCACCCACTGAACCCCATACCTCAGCGCGAGAGCTTGGTGGCTTACTGAAACACAGATTCAATTCCCCCACTTGTCAAAAGCATTACAGAGTTGGGGCAACCCCAGCCCTAAAACCCAGCAGATTTATACTAGACACCCAAAAGAGTACAGCCAGATCCTAAAAGTTGAGATAATACATCAGAATAGTCTTTTAAATGTGCTCTAGTAAACACTGATTTACATTACTCTCTGCATACCCAATTTCATGAATTATCATATATTTAATCATTTAGTAGTTTGAAATTCTGAGCTCCACTTTTAAACAATACATCCTGTTAAAGGTCTTGGCAACCAGGCAATGAATAAATATGACCACTAGCCCACCCAACTGATAGGTATCTCAACACTTCCACATGTCCATTGGATTTCATTTAAGGTACAACAAACACAAGTATGTGTAACAATTTCTAACAGACCTTAATTATAAAGGGATTTAGTCAATCTCATGTCCATACATGCGAGGGTTCTTTAAAAAGTCAAAGCTTATGTTTCATGTTTAACTTTTCTCTTTCCTCTAGATCAAAATACTGATTTTTGTGTTGACATGAATCAAAGAATGATAAGAGCAAAAGAGGTTATTCAGCCTATCAGGTCCCTGCTGATTCTTTGGATGAACAACTCCATCAGTCTCTCTGTCTGCTCCCTGTAAACCCCTCATAATTCTGAGCATATCTATCAAATCACACCAGAGTTAAACTAACTAGTCTGTATACGCAGCCTCCTGGTATCATATCCTGCACCCAAGAACAATTAAGGAGATTAAGGATAAGGTCACATACAAGTTTGGCACTTACTTCCCTCAGGATCCTTCAATACGTTCAATTTGGTCCGGTCATTTTAGACTCATAAGTAGGAACAGGCCCCTGCGAGCCTGCTCTGCCATTCAATAGGATCACGGTTGATTCGACATTCCTCATGTGCACTTTGCTCCATTTTCTGTATTACCTATGATTCCCCACAGATCAAGAATCTATTTATCTCAGCCTTAAATATACACAAGAACTTTGCCCCCACAGCTTTCTGTGGCGAGTTCCAAAGACTCCAAACCCTCTGAAAAAAATTCCTCCTCATCTCAAGCTTAAATTGGCGCTACTTTATTCTGAGACTGTCCCCTTGGTCTTAGACTCAAACAGGAGAGGAAACATTGTCTCAGCGTTGACCCTGTCAAGTCCCTTAAGAATCCTATACATTTCAGTCAGATCACCTCGCATCCTTCTAAACCCCAGTGAATAGTCATAATCTATTTCACCTTTGTTGTTAAGACAATCCCTCCATACTGGGGACCCTGGTTAACTCCTCTAAACTGCCTCCAATGAAATAACAGCTTTCCTTAAATAAGGGGACCAAAATTAGGGGCGGCGTGGTGGCTCAGTGGTTAGCACTGCTGCCTCACAGCACCAGGGTCCCAGGTTTGATTCCAGCCTTGGGTGACTGTCTGTGTGGAGTTTACACATTCTCCCAGTGTCTGCACGGGTTTCCTCCGGGTGCTCCAGTTTCCTCCCACACTCCAAAGATGTGCAGGCTAGGTGAATTGGCCATGCTAAATTGCCCATAGTGTGAGGTGCATTAGTCAGAGGGAAATGGGTCTGGGTGGATTACTCTTCGGAGGGTCGGTGTGGACTGGTTGGGCCGAAGGACCTGTTTCCACACTGTAGGAAATCTAATCTAATCAAAAAATGCTCACATTGCTCTTATACTCTGACTCCCTTGATATAAGGACCAACATACCATTATGCCTTCCTAATTACCTGTTGAACCTGTTTGCTAGCTGTGTTTCATGCAGAAGCACCACATTCTGAAAATGCCCCCTCCCCCCTTAACCTAACTATCTTCCATCAACTTTAACCAATCCTCTATCCGTGCTAATATATTATCAACAACACTACGGGGCTCTTAAGTCGCTTTACGTGTGGTACCTTCATAAATGCTTTTTAGAAATCCAAATATATAATACATATTGGTTCCCCATTATCTATCCATTTTGTTATTTCAGCAAAGAATTCTAATATTTTTGTCAGGCATGATTGCTCTTTCTTAAAGACATGCTGATTCCGCTTGATAAAAGGAATATATTTTCAAAAATGCTGTAAACAGACTCAAACATTTTTCCAATGACAGATGTCAAGCTATCAGGTCTATAGTTTCCTGTTCTTTTTTACCTCCTCTCCTCAGTTAATTAAGTATGTCACAGGGAGTGTTTGCCAACTGACTGGGACTGATACAGAATCTAAAGAGTTTTGAAAGATTATCACCAGTGCATCAATTATCTCTGTAATACCCCCTTTAAATTCCAGAATGCAAGTGGAGTTGACAATTAACAGATCAGCTGTTGTCTCACTGGATGACAGTGCAGACTCAATGAGCTAAATTGCTTAGTCCTATTCCTATGCCTTGTGGTCTAACTCATCAGTTCCAGGGGGCTTGTCTGCCTTTAGTCCCATTAGTTTCCCTTGTACTTTTTCTTTAGTGATGGATATTGCAATTATTTCCTCATTTCTGTAGCGCCTTGATTATTTAGTACTGGAATGCTGTTAGTGTCCTTGACAGTGTTCTCTGTTCAGTCCCTTTTTCTGTGCCTACAGTTCATTAATCTTATTATACATCAAGAATCTAGACAGATATTCTGCAACACAGTTTAAACCTTACAGCATTCCTACTTCTGACCTCACAACACCTTGCAGTTTTTCTATTCTGATCTATATGCCTCTTGTGTATCATATTTGTCCTTTCCAATGCTACACCCTACTTACCAACCCTCGGCCAAGTTCAACAATAGCAGCATAATATACCACAAAGTCACAGCACTGACTCTATTGAAGGGGAGGTGATGGCAGAGCGATATTAATTGCAAGAATATTAATTCAGAGACCCAGGTAATGTTCTGGGGACACTGGTTAGAATCTGGCACATCGTGAAATGTGAATTCATTAAAAATCTGGAATCAAGGATCTAACGACGATCGTGACATCATCAATTGCCTGAAAAACCCATCTGTTTCACTAATTTAGATTACCTGGTCTGGCCTATATATGACTCCAGACCCACAGCAATGTGGATTACTCTTAACTACCCTCTGGGCAATTAAGGACAGGCAATGTATGCTAGCCTAGCCAGCGACACCACATCTTGTGAATGAATATATAAAGTACAACTCATCCAGCCTATACGGAAACCACTCCTTCTGATTTGAACCCAAACATTAAAAAGCTCTTCCTTCTACATTGGTTCTCTAGCCACAGGCATCTGTTCTAACTTCCTGTTTTTGTATTCACCAGTGTGGGGACCTGGGGGCGATCCAGAGATTACCAATGAAGCGCTTCTAGTACTCTCCTATCCAGCTACTTAAAATCAACTTGTAGGTCCACATCCTCCTTTTTATCTCTTTTGTTAGCACCGATATGGACCACGACCTCAATCCTACCCCTTTCAGTGTGCTATGAAGTGATAGTCCCAATCCGGGCACCAGTGGAGCAATACAACATTCAGGAACCAAATCTTCAGCTGTAACAATGCCAGTTTGGCCCTTTAAATATAAAATGCCCAATTACATTACATGGAAATTAGATGCCTTGAAATAAGTATAACAGCACTTAAATTGAGAAAAAAGTGCAAAATTTAAAAGCTCTCCAGCTGAAAAGGAGTTTGTGTACATTTTTCACTATAAAAGGGACACTACAGACATACAAAATTAATTATAATTTGATTTTATTTAGCTGACATGGTAATGACCTAAGCACTCTGCCACCTCTGAAGCTTTGAAATGCAAAATGTTTTGCAGCAGTGCAGAAAAACAGAAATTTTCCAGATTATTTTGAGGAACGTAACGGGAACCCATTAACTAAAACTCACTGACGGGGAACCTATGAGCATCAATGGTGTCATTTATTTGGTTGCCACTTTTATTGGTCAAATAAGGAGAAAATGTAGGAGTTAGAAGCTGGAGTAGACCTATCCTGGAGGGGAAAAGTATAAGTGGGCCGTGATTGTACCAGCAAAATTTCCCAAGGACATATCTATCATTGACTTTTATGTAAGTTACAACATCACAGAATACCTCAATAACTCCATCTACTGGCTGTAGAAATGGAGTTTCAAGCAAGGTGGGCCATTATTCACTCATTTAAATAATGCTGCAAATTAGGCTTTGAATCACGTCCAAACTAATCATCAGGATGAACCTCTCTGACATTGTTGCCTTCTTTTGCAGTATGAGTACAGTATCTGATGTCTTACCCAAATGACCATCTCTTGTAAGACACTTAGAAAATCACTGGTATTTAAATGGTAAGAGGCATCACAACCCAGGACGTGAGGCAGAAAATAAGTATGGCAATAATTTATCATTTCCCCTAACAGTGGTTATGCTACTAGAGACAGAGCATTAGCAAGAAGTAACAGGAGCTTGAAACAAAGGCAACGTTATACTCGCGGGAGATTTAAATCTTATAGACTGAACAAAGGAAATTGGCCAAGGTGGTGTGGAATAAGAGTCTGCAGAACACTTGCGTGACAATTGCCTAGAACACATTGAAAAACACAGACAACATATTTTAGATTTAGTTCAGTACATTGAGATGGGTTTAGTTTGTAATTTTGTTGTAAATGTTTCTCTTGGCGAGAGTGATCAAAATACATTTAAATTCCATTTCAAGTTTGAGTGTGACATACTCCAGTCACAAACAAGAAACCTAAACATAAACAAAAAAAAATTATATAGGTACGAGGTTGTTAAAGACGCTAACAGTTTCAGTAAGATTCATCTATGGCTTGCTCAAGAAGTTAAAGAGAGCATTAAAAGAAACAACTTATTTATAATATTGAGAAGAACAGTGAGAATCCTGAATTTTAGGAGAGCTTTAGATATCACCAGATAACCAGAACAAGGATAAAATGGGAAAAGTAGTGCAAGATGGCAAGGAACATAAAAATGGATTGTAAGGGTTTTTACATGTATATAAAAGGAGAGCAGTAAAAGTAACTGATGGTTCCCTTGGAGGCAGAGACAGGAGACATTATCACAGATGAGAAAATTGTGGAGACACTAACAAAGTGCTTTGTATCTGTTTTCAAATTGGAAGAAACAAGCTACAAAGCAGATATAGAATGCAACCTATATAAGAGGGAGAAATCGAAGATCATGAACAGGAGCAGAGAAAATGTACTAGAGAAAAAAACACAAGGCACTATAAGATTTCAATTTTGATCCCAGTAGCTAATGATGTACTTGTACAGGGAGGCGATCGAATACCTTGATGAAATTTGCCATGAGCAGTAACTCATTGATGGCTTGCTATTAAATCTTGCTAAGCGGGACTTATACACTTAATGGTAAGGTCCTGGGGAGTGTTGCTGAACAAAGAGACCTTGGAGTGCAGGTTCATAGTGCCTTGAAAGTAGAGTTGCAGGTAGATAGGATGGTGAAGGCAGCATTTAGTATGCTTTCCTTTATTGATTCAGAGCATTCAGTATAGGTGTTGGGAGGTCATGTTGCATTAGTTAGGCCACTTTTGGAATATTGCTTGCAATTCTGGTCTCCTTCCTGTTGGGAGGATGTTGTGAAATTTGAAAGGGTTCAACAAAGATTTACAAGGATGTTGCCAGGGTTGGAGGGTTTGAGCTATAGGATGAGGCTGAATAGGCTGGGGCTGTTTGCCCTGGAGCGTCGGAGGCTGAGGGGTGATGTTATAGAGGTTTATAAAATCATGAGGGGCATGGATAGGATAAACAGACAAGGTCTTTTCCCTGAGGTGTGGGGGAGTCAGAACTAGAGGGCATAGGTTTAGGATGAGAGGGGAAAGATATAAAAGAGACCTATGGGACAACTTTTTCACGCAGAGGGTGGTGTGTGCATGGAATGAGCTGCCAGAGGAAGTGGTGGAGGCTGGTACAATTTCAGCATTTAAAAGGCATCTGGATGGGTCTATGAATAAGAAGGGTTTACTGGGAAATGGGGCAAATGGGGCTAGATTAGGTTAGAATATCTGGTCGGCATGGACGAGTTAAACTGAAGGGTCTGTTTCCGTGCTGTACATCTCGATGACTCGAAGTCACAGCTCAGACATTAGCTGTACCACAATGAGAACTAACTATTAAAACAAATCTCTTACTGGGAACAAACAGAACTGAAGCAACGTGACCAAGCAAATACACAGAAACATTATTATTTCAACCACAAGAAACTCCTTTCTAATGTTAAGCCCTTTGCATACATTCTGCTGCCTGAAACCAGAGATACCCAAGATTTTGGTGGCAAAAGCCACACCCATAAAACAACACAATGCTATAATTCCCATTTATATTACATGAAAGTAGTTTGAGCTACTGATGTCAATAGAGGATAAAGACTTGCATTTATAGATGTGTTAAAGTGCTTTACAACCAATTCAGTACCTTTGAAATGTCATTTCTGTTGGAATGTAGGAAGCACATGCAGCCAACACAGCAAGCTCCCACAAAAGATAACTGGTTTTCTTGCTATGTTTATTGAGAGATCAAAATTTGAAAGGCACCAGGAAGAAATTTCTCTCCTCTGTGAAAAAGAATCACAGGATCTTTTACACCCACAGGCACCTAATGGTGTCCAGTTCCCAAATGCAAACCATTTGTGAATAGGATCAGCCTTGTCCAACCCCAAAAAATTCAATAACAGGACAAGCTGAGAAATAAAAATCAAATGTAAATAGAACCAAAGGCCTATGTTTTGAGGAGTAAAGTGAGTGCCATGGAAATGCAGGTTAGATATTCTTGCCTGAAGCTACTCACATTGACTGATGGCACTGCAGTGAAAATGCCACTCCATCCTTTGATGCAACCAGTCAAAGTCCAAGACA
This sequence comes from Chiloscyllium plagiosum, assembly GCF_037043375.1. NCBI lineage: Eukaryota > Metazoa > Chordata > Chondrichthyes > Orectolobiformes > Hemiscylliidae > Chiloscyllium > Chiloscyllium plagiosum. The sequence continues at coordinate 75,203,428 of NW_028270154.1, read as the reverse complement.
GCAAACAAAAATGCGATTAAGAATTCTTATTTCTACCTAGTACTCACTGTGAAGTGCCTAGCAACATCCATCAAGAAAATTAAATGGCCACAAATCAAGAAATGTCACAGATGAAATTGGAATAATTTTCTATTTCAACGACTTTACATTGACCTAAAGAGCTCCCAAACATTGACAGTGAATGTAGAGTAAAGCTCCTCGAATTTTACCTATTGAATTTAATGGCAACTATCAGGTGGTTTTGGGTTTTGAATCAAGGCCCACCTGAATACAAAAGGTTTTCATTTTGGAAATGGTCCATGCAGATAATTGTTACCTCTATTATCCAACAATCCTCAAAAAGCGATCCACTGCAGTCAGCACCATGTTTCTTCTTAAAGATACAGGCAGTGCTGAATGTAGCTTGAACAGCTTCTCTCGGCTATGCCACAGCTTGATCAAGATGGAAAGTTTGCAAGTCATAAAACATCTCTCGGAACAGGAAAAAGCAACTAGACAAATGTTCCCTTTATTGCAACAGATCAATTCCATTGTTTTTTCTCCCCCCCCCCCCCCCCCGCGCCCCCCCAGGAAATGCACCTAATGGCCTGCTTTCTTTGCCATTCATTCATTCTCAGGATGAGAGCTCACAGGCAAGGCTAACATTTATTGTTGTAACACTTCAGAGGGCAATTAAGAACTAACTATATTGGTGTGCATTCAACCAGAGTCACATATAGGCCAGACAGGAGGAAGGAAGGTTTCGCTCCTTGAAGGATATCAGTGAACCAGCTGGGTTTTATGACACTGTCACTTGTACCAATACTAGTTTTCATGATCAGATTTATCAATGTATTAATATTTTAAAAATTAATTCTAATATGCCAGAGGAATTTAAAACTACGTTCCTTGGATTATTGGAGGTGCTCTAAATTACTAGTAGTGCAACATTACCACTACCCTGCTATACATGGCCCTTTTTATGGCAGTCTTTGATCAACCCTGGGATGAAAAATCTCTGTTCAGCTTCAATGTACACTCCTAACTTACCAGTTTTTGATTGAAGCAATATAAAGGTTTTTTTAAAAACAAAAATATGCGCAGCCTGAAGAAAAGCCCTGTGAACACAGCAGTAGCAAGTCTTTTCCTTACCCAAGAAAACAGTTCACAATATTTCAGTTTATATATACAGGAAATGTAGTAATTTAAGAAATGTTCTATGGTTCTAAATGTTTCTCTAGTCCCACTCTTAATATTCAACATCAGAAATGTTTCCATTGATATAAAATATTTCACATGCGGATGCTTATTCTGGCTAGTCACCCGTTTTCCTTCGAGAATATTTGCTTAATGTCAATGCTCCAACACAGTGGAGTAAATATTCCATAAGCCCAAACGCATCAAGATGGTAAGTGTGCAGGCGCCGCCATTTGAGAACATAAGGCGGCTGCATGGCACCTTGCTTCATACCAAATGCTCAATCCAACATCTGTGGGGCCATCTGCTTGTCCATAATACTGCAGTCCTGGTTGACATGAGCTGAACCAAGGGGAGCTGAGGGAGGTTCAGGTCCATTTTGACCATTACATCAGCCTGACACAATGCTATGCCACTAACCAGCAAAGAAACGCTTAGTGATTCAAGAGTATCTATTTGGGGGAAAAAACTAGGGAAATGGGAGAAGGCTGGTTAAAGCAAGGGTTTGCATCACATACAATCAACTTGCCACATTGAAATCCAGGACATGATCATTTTTAATTCTGTTGACTGCGCCCTCTATAGACTAACTGCCTGAGCTACGATGCACTTTTATGATGTTCTAAAATATTTAATTTGTTTTCTTATGGGTGGGGAAGGGATAAAGCAGCCAGTTGAACCCAGATGTGGGTGTGCTACAATCAGCTCAAATGTGGCTTTCATTTGTTATTCCAGCCCTGTCCAGTCAAAGCAAGTAACTAGCCTCACACTACACTCCAAATGAAGTTAATTCAACAGAGCTCCTTGCAGAAGACAGGAATCCCATATGTTGTGGTGAATATTAAGCTGGAAGGTTCTGGAGATTCCATCGTGCATACCAGCTTAAGCCCAAGCCTAGTAATATCATTCCTTTCCATGGCAGGAGATGAATGAAAAATTTAAAAGGCTGGTTCAGGTTGAACTATCAGCTCATGCTGCCACCTTCTGGGTCTTTAGAAAAGTGCAGCCTCAACTGGACAAGCTCTCTGCTCATCGAGTCCACAATTCCAGTCAGTTGTCACTGGGACATAAACCAACAGGTGAGAGGTTTTCTTACAAAACGATGGTGAAGAAACATCCAGCAATACAATTAAGAAATGTGTTATCACAAAGTAGAATTGTGGCTAGAGGGAACATTGTGAACAGTACAAGTCCCATCTTCAGTGAGGATACACTCCATTGTGCTGGGTGACATTATCATTGTGCTAAAAGGATAGATATCAAACAAATCTAGCAGCTCAAAACAAGGCATCAGAAAAGTGTTGTGGGCATCAACAGCAGGGGCAGAATCGTACGAGGTTCCACATAAGAGATTAGTAAGGAAAATTAAAGTTCATGGCATCAGAAATAATGTATTGACATGGATAAAGAACAGATTGGCAGACAGGAAGCAGACAGTTGAAATAAACGTGTCCTCTTCAGAGTGGCAGGCAGTGACAAGTGGGATACCACATGGTTCAGTACAGGGACCTCAGCTGTTCACAATCAAACATTAATGATTTGGATGAAGGAACTGAATGCAATATCTCCAAATTTGCAGATGACACTAAGCTGGGTGGCAGTGCGTGCTGTGAGGAGGATGCTAAGAGGCTACAGGGTGACTTGGACAGACTGGCTGAGTGGGCAAATACCTGGCAAATGCAATATAATGTGGATAAATGTGAGGTTACCCACTTTGATCACAGATACCGGAAGACAGATTATTATCTGAATGGTGGTTGTTTAGGAAAAGATGGTGTAACAAGACCTGGGTGTCACAGTGGAATAGTCGCTGAAGGTTGCCATGCAGGTGCAGCAGGCAGCGAGGAAAGCTAATGGCATGCTGCCCTTCATAGCAAGAGGATTTGAGTATCGGAGTATGGATGTCTTGCTGCAGTTATACAGGACCTTGGTGATGCCACACCTTGATTATTGTGTGCAGCTTTGGTCTCAGTCTGAGGAAGGACATTCTTGCTGTTGAGGGAGTCCAGCGAAGGTTCACCAGACTGATTCCCTGATGGCAGGACTGACATACAAGGAAAGACTGGATCGAATGGGTTTGTATTGACTGAATTTTAGAAGAAGGAGGGGACATCTCAGAAACACAAAATCCTGATGGGACTGGACAGGCTAGATGCAAGAAGGTCCCCGATGTTGGGGAAATCGAGATCTAAGAGTCACCGTCTAAGAATTAGTCAAAGTCAAAAGCCATTCAGGACTGAGATGAGGGGACTTCTTCACTCGGAGACTTGTGAACCTGTGGAATTCTCTCCCACAGGAAGCTGTTAGGGCCAGTTCATTAGATATAGTAGAGAGAGAACTGGATGTGGACCCTTGCGGCTAAAGGGATCAAGGAGTATGGGGAGACTGTGGAAATGGGATACTGAGATTGCGTGATCAGCCATGATTGTATTGAACGACAGTGTTAGCTTGAAGGGCCAAATGGCCTACTGCTGCACCTATTTTCTATGTACTCCAGCACAATCTGGAATCTCTTGGTTAACCCTGGCTCAATGAAGTGCAGAGTGCATGCCACAAGCAGCATCAGGCATACCTAAAAAAATGAAGTGTCAATCTGGTAAAGCTACCAAACAACACTAAATATAAACTGAAAGAACTGTGAATGCTGTAAATCAGAAACAAAAATTGAAATTGCTGCAAACGCTTAGGTGAGCTTTGAGGAAGGGTCACTTGACCCAAAACATTAACTCCGATTTCTCTCCACAGATGCGGCCAGACATGCTGAGCTTTTCCAGCATATTTCATTTTTCAACAATTAAGCATCAGTATGCCAAACAGCATAGGCAGCAAAAGAGCTAAATGATTCAATAATTAACGGATCAGATGCAAGTTCTGCAGTCCTACCACATCCAGTCGTGAATGTGATGGGAGAATTAAACAATTCACTGGAAGAGGTGGCAGCACACATTATCCTCAATGGTGGGGGAATAGAGCACATCAGTATAAAAGAGGAGGCTGAAGCACTCTCAATAATCTTGAAGCCAGAAATAGAGTAGATGGCCCATCTCTGCCTCCTCCAGTGATTCCCCCAACATCATGGATACCAGTCTTCAAACCAATTCATTTCACTCCACCACATGATATCAAAGTAGTCGGAGGCAGTGGATATGGTGAGGCTATGCACCCTGATAACATTCTGGCCATAGTTTAAGACTCGTGCTTCAGACTTTGCCACACTGTCTAATCAAGATGTTCTTGCACAGACAACACCAGCATCTATCCTACAATGCACAAAAATGTCCAGATTTGTTCTGTACACAAACAGCAGGATGAATCCAACCCAACCAAATACCATCCCATCAGTTTATTCTCAATCATCAGGAAAGTGATGGATAGTGTCAGCAGTGACATCAAGCAGCACTTGCTTATTTGAAATTTGGTTTGGGTTCCACCAAACCACTCAGCTCTTGACCTCTTTATAACTAATTCAAATTTGGACACAAGAACTGAAGTCCAGAGGTGAGATGCGAGTGACTGTCTTGACACCAAAGCCACACTTGACAAAGTATGGCATCATCATGGAGCCACAAGCAAAGGTACAGTCAAAAAGAATCATTCCTAACTCATAGGAAAATGCTTGCATTTTTTTTTAAAGAAGTCAGTCACCTGAGTTCCAAGACATCTCAAGTGTTCCCTCAACCCAAACATCTTCTGTTGCTTCACAAATGATCTTCTCTCCATCATAAGGCAAGTAGTAAGGATGTTCACTGTTTAATGCACAATCTTCAGCACCATCCGTGACTCCTCAGACACTGAAGCAGTCAATGTTCAAATGCAGCAGGACCAGGACAATATCCAGGTTTGAACTAACAAGTGACAAGTAACATTTGCACCACAAAAGTGTCAGGCAATGACCATCGCCAATTAGAGACAACCTAACCACCACCCCTTGACCACCCAGTGTTACCATCACTGAATCTCCTGCTATCAACATCCTGAGGGGTACCATTGACCATAAACTCAACTGGACCCACCGTACAAATACAGTGCCTACAAGGGGCAGCACGGTGGCTCAGTGGTTAGCACTGATGTGGTATAGCATCAGAGACCCGGGTTCAATTCCGCTCTCAGGCGACTGTTTGTGTGGAGTTTGCACATTCTCCCTGTGTCTGAATGAGTTTCCTCCCACAGTCCAAAGATGTGCAGATTAGGTAGATTGGCCATGGGAAATGCAGGGTTACAAGGATAGGGTAGGGGCATGGGGCTGGGTGTGATGCTCTTCTGACGGTTGTGGACTTGATGGGCTGAATAGCCTGCTTCCGCACCATAAGGATTCCATGAAGAGCAGGTCACAGGCTAGGAATCTTGCAGAAAGTAACTCCACTTGGTTCCCCAAAGCCTGACCAGCTTCAAAAAGGCACAAATGAGGAAAGTGATAAATACTGTCCACTTGCCTGGATGAGTGCAGCTCCAATAAAACTCCAAAAGGAATGCAGTGGTTCAAGAACATATCGTACAACCAGCTTCTCAATGGCAATTAGGAATGAGCAATAAATACTGGCTGCCAGCAACACCCATGTCCCATGAATGAAAGTGTGTTACTGGCCTATAATAAATCAGTAGTTATTGTAGCCAGTAGAAACCATTTGAGGGGAAAAATAATAAGAATTACATGAAGAGCATGGTAGAACATGAAGAATTTTAGATGAACTGGAATTATATTTGTGACTGTCGAAACCAAAATTGTAAATGTCCTTTGACAGCACAAACTGTTAAAAGGTCACAACGCATGTTGTATGTGTGTTTTATCAGAAAAATGGTCAGACTTTCAGGAAGTTTACTATTTTATAACTCTGACCTTCCTTTGACACCAACATATCATTAGAACCACACACGGTCATGAAATGAAAAACTAGGAAACAAGGTGTTATGGTGTAGATATGGGTCTTTCATCTCTGGGAACTGGAGCCAATTCAAACTGAGGCTAATGGGAGGAACATCCCCTCACCCTGTTGACCACAAAGGCTGTATATGAAACAAGTCCTGGACAGAATTAGTCCACTTTCTTAGGCCGGACTGTATGGCACAAATCTTTCCCTGACCGTGAAATGGCCTAGGGACCAAGTTGAGGAAATGTCACTTCACTGGTGTGCTATAGAGGAACAGGCTTGAAAGTTTTGACCTGTGCTGTCTGGAACTGACCTGGCACTACTTGGAGTTGATAACGGATCTGCCATTTTTCTATTTCAGTGTTTATTTAAAATGACAGTTCTGACTTTAATAAGCTTTTAAAAAGAAAGTAATGTATAAACGTTTAAGCACTTTGCAATTGATGTGATGGTTGTCCAGAAAAGTGGCCCTGCAGTTCTGTTTCCAGACTACAGGGTTTAGTAGCATAATCCTAAAAGCAAAGTCTTCATCAAAATCATAAAATGCCAAAAGAAAGGCACTAATTGCTGGGTATTTTTATTATGATTCTGGAAGCTTTGTTCAGAGATGAAACAAACATCTTCCACAGCCAGCACAATAAGGAAGACTGCTCAATAATGACGTGCTAAAATTAAATCAGGCCCATAATTTCAGGGGTATCAAAGTTAAACCATTACAATGTACAATGTTAAAACCTGATATTAAACCATCAGTTAACCATAAATACCTTTAAGCAGCATTATTAAAGGAATGGTGGCGGTCTTGTGGTATTATCGATGGACTGGTAATTTAGAGACCCAGGAAATGTTCTGGGATTCTGGGCTCAAATTCTACCGTGGAATAAAAAAAATGGAAATTAAGAGTCTAATGATAACCATAAATCCATTCTTGATTGTCAGAAAAATCCATCTGCTTCAATAATGTCCTTGAATGAAGGAAACTGCCATCCTTACTGGTCTGGCCTACATGTGACTCCAGACCCACAGCAAAATGCTGACTCTCAATTGCCCTGTGGGCAATTAAGGATGAGCAATAAATGCTGGCCTAGCCAGCGACACCCACATCGCCATGAATAAAAAAAACAAATAAACAGTGAAATATTTCATAGAAAATACTTAGAAGCCTCACCACAAGTGGCCACTCAATCAAGATCAAAAACAAAATTGAAAAGGGAATTGGACAAGAATTTGAGAAGGAATTAAAAACAAGTAAAGGACAGTGAAATGATGGTGAATTATGATTTGGAGGTGCCAGTGTTGGACTGGAGCTGCCAAAATTAAGAATCACAACACCAAGTTATAGCCCAATAGGTTTATTTGGAAGCACTAGCTTTTGGAGCACTGCTGCAGCAGCACTCTGAAAACTAGTACTGCACTTCCAAATGAACCTGTTAGACTATAACCTGTTCTATGAATTTTTAATGGTGTTGAAATAGGCAGCTCAAATTGAAGGGCTCATACTAGCACACACTATATGCTGAGTGATGTTCTGAGCCCAATATTTAAGTATCACAAAATAAAAAAAAAGTTGCTTGTTAATGATATTCAGGCTTTCAAACCCAAAGCTTAGCTTCAACTAACCACTACTTCATTCACCTTATCTTCCAGCTGTCAATTTAATAAAAATGCTCGTCAAAAGCCATTATAAAAATTGGATTACCAAAGCGGGAGTCTTTAAGTAAGATTTTATCTATCTCAATCTTCTGATGCTTTGGGAATTTGTTTTTAAAATGAAGCTCACACATGCTTTAAAAACCAACGGTCAATTTCTCAAAATGTGACAAACTAGAATTTATTGCATATTAGCATAGTGTTATCCAAGTCACGTCAGAAGCACAGTGGATTGCTTGTACATTACAGGACACAACACATCCTGAAAGTTTTTCTTCTCTATCAACTTCTCACTTCTTGCTTTTACCAAATATTGCCACTGCTCTTCCACCAAATGTGGAAAAGTCTCCTTCATCTATCAGTGCCCTGAATGTATCAAGCAACATGTTCTTCCTGCAATATGTTTTTCAAATTCTTTCATCCCCGTATTCTTAAAATGATTAAGCTCATCTCCTTCATTCAACCTTTCCTCCAGTGACCCTCCTCACTGGAAACAATACATGTAATGCTGAGAGATCATTTCATAACATACTTTTCTAGTTAACGCTTTGTAAACCAAATTGTGCTCTAGGTTTTTGACCTTCATCTTGGTTTTTGAAGTTTCTATTTCTTTAAAAAGAGAAGACCATCAAAAGGCCACACCCAGGAAATCTCCCACCCAGCTCATGTACGATAGGGTTAAGCCTATCCCATGCACATTGTTGATTCCTACCTGGTAGAGCAGTGATGAAGTCCCGTTGCAACATTGGTTTCAGATAGGAGTTAATATGCCCATGCTGATAATGGCACATCCGGGATATCAGGTGCTCCACGAACTCCACCTGATCGGACTCAGACCACTGGTCAAAATATTTAATACACAAATCCTTCTCTTTCTCGTAGTTCCCAGAGGGTCGCTTTCTGGAGACGATCATAGAAGGGGGCCCATTAGTGATCTGGGTTTGGTAAAGCGGAAAAGGAAATAAAAGAAACAGAAATATTATAGATACTTGAATTCAAGTTAAGGCCAAATCAATAAAGACATGTCAATGCTAAACCATTTAAAACACTGCAGCAGACTTTCTGCACATAGCTGGGAAAGGTGGCCGGGGCAGAGAAAGAAGCAAGAAAGCAGCATTCAGATGTGTCAGAGCACACAGGCTTTTAGGAAATATTCTAGACATCTCAAGGACTGCTAAGCTCAATAAATCAGCAATTCTTTCTTTGCAAAACATTTACTTGCCAGAAAACATGCACAACACAAAAGACATCACAAATCAAGTAAGTGCAATATAGCCAAAGCAAACACGCTAAATTGTTTTTAAAATCAGTTTTGTAATCTTGGCCTACATAAGCTTTAAGCAAAAAAATTAAATCCTACCTACATTTATATTTGGTGCATTTGGTGCCTTATAGGTGTTAACTTAAGAAAAGAACACGACAGTAGCAAATCATCAAACAAGTCATCCTAAGTGAGGCAAAGACACCGACATGATATTGATTTGGTCATGTATCTCTCTCCATAGTGTTATACCGGGAATCTAGGTCAAGCAGCAGTAGAGGCAAGACCGCACAGTACAGAAAATTAGATTGAAATATCAGAATCAGACTCAGTCAGGACAACATTAATTATCTTACCTACTTCTGCACTTGAAAAAGCAAAACTTGCGTGGTGACTTCACAATATCCCAAACACTAAATTATGCACTCAGCTCTAGAGTGGGGCTAGCCAACGGCCCCGTGTTCTGATTATTGCCTGACTCCTTTTATAGATGTGCATTGTGGACAGTGAAGGAGTGCAGGATGATGGTCAAACAATGTTCTAATGGGGTTGTGCACGCTCATTGCGAATAACGTTCACAGGAGGAATTATCTGATTTCTCTTCCTCATGGAAGACGACTCCACCAAATTAAGGCCTTCAGAATAATAGGATGGGGGAAAAGAAATTTAATGACCAGAATCTGTTCCTTCATATTGAACAGTTTGACACAGTACAGTTGAATCAGCAAGGCACTGAGTCAGTGGAAGTTTAGAAGGTTGCCGGATATTCTTTGCATGCATAAAGATAGGAAGATTCAAATCGTATAGATACAGATGGCTATCAGGAACAGGGAGACCTCATCTCAAATATTAGAGGCAGACTTGCTCGCAAGCCAGGTAGGAGTGCAGGTTCCTGTACCACAGACCAATTTCTGCATCTCAATGCACTTTGTTTGCATCTGTGTCCTTTCATTAAGTGTTGCTTGAGGGATTGCTTGAGCAAAAAAGGTCTCCTGGTCTGAGTTGAAGCATTGGCTAAAAACATTTATGGAGGGATTGTACAAAATGTGATCTTTGAGAGGGGTACTTTTGCAATGAGTTGGGACATGATTTCAGTATTGGGTCTCCTCATTATCATTATGGAGATGGAGTTCATAGGGCCAGAGTCCATGTGGGTGTTTTTTTTTAGAGCAACCTGGTCGGTCCCTCAAAGCAGGAGGAGTATGGATAGGGTGACTACCAGGGTCTTTTTCCCGGGGTAAAACAGTCCAAAACTAGAGAGTATAGGTTTAAGGTGAGAGGGGCAAGATTTAAAAGGGACCTGAGGGGCAACTTTTTCCACACAAAGTGGTGCGTGAATGGAACAAGCTACCAGAGATGATAGTGAAGACAGGTACAATTACAACATTTAAAAGGCATCTGGATGGGTACATGAATAGGAGAGTTTAAGAGGAATATGGGCCAAACGCTGGCAAATGGGACTAGATCAGTTTAGGATATCTGATCGGCATGGACCAGTTGGACTGAAGGGTCTGTTTCTGTGCTGTACAACTATGCTATTTAGAAGTGAAAGCATGAAGCACTTTTCATGCATTGGATAACAGGAATCTGTAACTCCTAAAAGGTTGCTGATGATGGGCCAATTTGAGATCATGAAACTGATACAGACAATAGTTTGAAAGATGAGAGAGACTGAAAAGATTTAGAATAATGGAGTTAACGCACAGATCACCTGTGAATACTGAATAGGAACCGAACAATCTATTTCTGCTCCCTTGATCCCAGCACCAAGGCTATCTTATAGATTTTGGTGCAGTCTGTCCAGGTTCAAATTCTGAACAAAAACGGCCAGATTGCTCATGTTGAGATTATATGGGACCCCATACACCACCTATTACTGGTAGGTTCCTCCAGCCTGAAACCAAATTTTGCGATTTGTTGATAGAGGGCCAAACTACAAAGTGTACATTATCTTATACAACAAACACCTAATACCACTTGAACTAACAAAAAAAACCACTGGTGACCAGAGCAAATAGGTTTAGGCACAGTAGCTTCAGTGCTACAATTATGCTGGAGGCATCTATTGAGGCTGGAATGGAGACACCTCATCAGGTCAGATATATGCACAGCTTGGTCTGGATCTGGTCAGTTTGATGCAGTCAGAAGGTACCATGGAAGACTTCCACGCCCTGACATCACCACCCTTCATCTTCAGCACAGAAAGAAACAAAACTAAATGGAGAAAAAGAAACATTTTCTAAGTTTATGGAGAAGTTAGCAGCACCATGGACAGAAAGCAGGGCACAGTACACAATACTGTCAAATAAACAATGAGCAGGTTTTTTCACAGGACAAAACATATGAGTGGTTTCTGCCTCCTTCACAACAGTGGGCACATCACCTTTTGTCACTGTATCGAATTAGAGAGGCTGCCTTTTAACTAAGACCTGTCAAGTTTGAATCTGTATTAACATGGATGTGGGTAAGTTGCATGCTCCCTTATAGCCACGTCTAGTACCACTGGCTTCTCTCTACCTCATTTAAACAAAATTGGACAGCAGGTGCAATGCAAAGGAAATGACAAATCTGTGGTTGGTGCTTAACCCAAGATATCAAGCTTGTCCAAAGGAAAGAACAAAAGTCTAAACAGAAGCAAGAAAAAGTACTGCACGAAGCCCAAACAATGTTAAATTTGGGTCATTCTTTCATAACAAACTTGAAAAAGGTTAAGACCAAGGAAAAATTATTTGGTTTATTTTCAGCAGGGTTTTGCTGGTTAATACATAAACAAGAGTAGGCCACTTGGCCCTTAGATTCTTCTCCATCATTCAGTAAGATCATGGTTGATCTGACTAACCTCAACTCTGCATTCCTGCATATCCCTAATGATTTTTCATCCCCTTGGGAATCAAAATTCTATTTACCTCTACCTTAAAATTTGGAGATTCTGCACTACTACCTTTGAGGAAGGGAATTCCAAAGACTGTCAATTCTTAGCAAAACACAAAAGGGCTTAAATAGCAAACCTCAATTTTTAAACAATTAACCCTATTCTAAACTCTCCCAGAAGAAGAAACATCCATTCCACATCCACCTTGTCCAATCATTTCAGGGTTCTATATGTTTCAACTTAGCTCCCCTCCACAGGCTCTTCTAACCTCCAGAGGATATAGGCCTAGTCTACCTAGGCTTTCGTAAGGCAATCCGCTCATTCCTGACATCCTGTATTACCAATCCCTAGGTGCCCCTCAAAAGGTGGTGGTGAGCACACTGCAGAACCTCTGCAGCTCACGCAGTGGAGGCACGTCCAGAATGTTGCAAGGTAGAGAGTTTTCAGGTTTTGATCTACAGACCGGAATAATAGCAGGATGCTTCCAAGTTAGGGCTTGGAGTTACAATGTGTTTGCTGTCCTTATCCAAGTAAGTATTAGAAATCAGGGAGTTTGGTTGAGGCCGCTATCAAAAAAGCCACATTGCATTATCACACAGCCATTACCATATCTCAACTGCACATCGATGGACGTGGAGAAAAAAAGAGAGGGAAATGAGCTATGAACACAGATCCAATTTAATAAGCCGTGATATAGGATTGATAGCATTGACTGGAAATGCTTGATGAAAAAGTGGGACACAGCGTGCTATATTCTTTATTATCTTCATTCTGTACCTCTTTTGGGAGTCATAGAGATGTACAGCATGGTCCAACCCGTCCACGCCGACCAGATATCCCAACCCAATCTAGGCCCACCTGCCAGCACCCGGTCCATATCCCTCCAAACGCTTCCTATTCATATACCCATCCAAATGCCTCTTAAATGTTGCAATTGTACCAGCCTTCACCACATCCTCCGGCAGCTCATTCCATATACGTACCACCCTCTGCGTGAAAATGTTGCCCCTTAGCTCTCTGTTATATCTTTCCCCTCTCACCCTAAATCTATGCCCTCTAGTTCTGGACTCCCCGATCCCAAGGAAACGACTTTGCCTATTTATCCTATCCATGCCCCTCATAATTTTGTAAACCTCTATAAGGTCACCCCTCAGCCTCCGACGCTCCCGGGAAAACAGCCCCAGCCTGTTCAGCTTCTCCCTGTAGCTCAGATCCTCCAACCCTGGCAACATCCTTGTAAATCTTTTCTGACCCCTTTCAAGTTTCACATCTTTCCGATAGGAAGGAGACCAGAATTGCACGCAATATTCCAATAGTGGCCTAACCAATGTCCTGTACAGCTGCAACATGACCTCCTAACTCCTGTACTCAATACTCTGACCAATAAAGGAAAGCATACCAAAAGCCTTCTTCACTATCCTATCTACCTGCGACTCCACTTTCAAGGAGCTATGAACCTGCACTCCAAGGTCTCTTTGTTCAGCCACACTCCTTAGGACCTTACTATTAAGTGTGTAAGTCCCTGCTAAGATTTGCTTTCCCAAACTGCAGCACCTCGCATTTATCTGAATTAAACTCCATCTGCCACTTCTCAGCCCATTGGCCCATCTGGTCAAGATCCTGCTGTAATCTGAGGTAACCCTCTTCGCTGTCCACTACACCTCCAATTTTGGTGTCTTCTGCAAACTTACTAACTGTACCTCTTATGCTCGCATCCAAATCATTTATGTAAATGACCTATTGACAATGATAATGTAGAAGGAGCTTTACTCTGCATCACAGCCTGTCATTAACCTTTTCAGGTTATACTTGCCCTCTGCATATTCCAGGCTCTAGTTCCATATTTTCAGCAATTGGTTTCTTAATGTCAACATTCATCTCCATGCACAGAAAGTGTCAGGTTTTAACAAATTTATTTTGAAATTTCCAAACTGGCAGATGTGAATAAATTTTATTTGAATGGAGTTAAATCTACTCAAACGTAGATTTAGAAGCACTGAATTGCCACAGAATGGTGGACTATAGACACGAATGCAATTAGTTTGTGATGATTTTATAACAAATGTTTAAATGATCAAACTCCACACTGGTTTGAACATTTTACATTATTGAACTAAAGATATACAATGCTTCAATCAACTAGCATTACCGTGCTTAAATTCATGAGACCTAAAGCCTAAACTAAAACGAACAAAAGGGAACTGCTTAAAGGCAGCACTACTGATGTCCCCAAGCAGCAAAATGTTAGCCTCATTCAGTTAGGAATGAATTATTCCTATTAAGACCATAGGATATAAAAAATATTCATTTTGGATTGAGCCTATCAGCAGCTACTTTTCCAAGAATCTATTTTCAACACATCTCAGCCCACAAGCAATCTAACAAACTCTAACATGGAAAAGTAAACCTCAGCTCTAGTGATGGGCTTGTTTAATGTTCAGCCACCAATTTGCTATTAGCTTTGCACCCTGATCAGCAGCCACATGCCGGGTCTTGAACAGCATAAGGATGCAGTCAGCCAAGCTATGACCATGCTTCAATAATATCAGACCTCAGGCTTTCTCTACCTCTAGTAGGCTCTGGACTCTTCACATTGAATGAGGTGTTCAAATTTCTGCCTGTCAATAGATTTCAGCTTCGCACTGGGAAACAGAAAGCAGCCTGGTGCTATTTTCAGATTCCTTGGCCTTGTTCAGCACTTGCCAGACACACGGGCACAAACACATCCCCTTCTACAAGGACCGCCTTCTTGAAAACATTTCAAATTCAATTTCAGAATCCTTGTCCTTCATCTGCAAAACCCTACAGGTGCATGACCTCACCCACTCCCGATTTCTGCCACTTCCTTTGTCTCCATTGCCCTACCTTTCACTGGCTTATTCTCTCAGTACATGACAAACCCTAAACTTCTCTCTTCTAAACCTCTGCTCAAACACCATTCTTGGATTGTACCTTTGAAAACCATTACAAACCCTTCTCTCACCATCGCTTTGAACCCAGGTTGTCTCCATCAGAGCCACCTTGGATGATTTTACTGTGTTGAACAAGTGAGACCATACACCTGAACCCTTTACAAATCCACCTACTGATAAAATTGTACTAACTCTAATATACTTTTATATTGGGTGGTTTAGACAGCATCCTACCCCCAGCCAATATCCCACCCTAATATACAACTTCAATGATAGGCCAAATTTAGGAGGACAGAATTTCTCGCAACTTAGAGATGCCGGTGGGATTTCAGTATTGGTAGCGGTGTAAAATAGTCACAGAGCAAGAGTACAATTATAGATACTGTCCTAACTGGAGAAGCACCTTGAATTGTATAATTTGAAGGTGAAGCACTAATTGGCAAAAGCAAAGCCTGGAAATGGCCAGTGCTGTACAAGTGCAACTTACTTCTGATAAAATTGCACTTACGCTAGTACGTTTTAATGCTGGGTAGCTCTTGATCTGCATACTAACAAATCTAAACTGAAAACACTCAGCAAGTCAGGCAACATCTATGGAGGGAGAAACAGAGATAACATTTCAGGTCATTGACCGATCAGGCTAAATGAGTTTGACTGTAGAACTGATCTGTACATAAGCACCATCCATTTCCTACCACCCACAATTTAAACGCTCATTCAAGGGAAAGATTGCATGTCTCCTTGATGTGCTTTACACCTATTTTCTACAGACAATTTTTACCTGCCATACTGTATTCTTCTTTGGAGACTCATCTTCATTCTGATCCTCCATCCCCGATGTATTCTGTAATGCAGGAAACAATGTGTCACCAATGAAGACTTGCTCAGAGAAATATATTTTAAGTGCTTCTGAGAAATTGCAGACAATTCAGCATCCAACCCATCAATACAAAATTCATTGTGTGTTCAAAATCCAGATTATTTGCTTTTGGCATGGGAATGGGAGAGGGAAGACAAAATGATTACATGGAAAAGAGCCAGTATTATGCTATGAGGCTTGCTAATGACAAATTCGTAATGACTTACTAAATAATAATAAACAGTCATGATTTGGAATGCCAGTGTTGGACTGGGGTGTACAAAGTTAAAAATCATACAACACCAGGTTATAGTCCAACAGGTTTAATTGGAAGCACTAACGTTTGGAGTGCTGCTCCTTCATCAGGACAACCACCTGATAACAGAGCAGCGCCCGAAAGCTAGCGCTTCCAATTAAACCTGTTGGACTATAACCTGGTGTTGTGTGAATAATAAACAGGATAGATCCATCAGATTACAGGTTCAAAACAACAAAACTGGTTTGATGGTGAGAAATCTGTGGCCCATTACAGTCCACATTACAAGTCCAGGATTAGAATAAATGAGGACCCCTACATTATACAGCCAACTATACAGCGTGCCTGCACTATACTACTAACATAGCATTGAACACTATAATAGCTATAATCTGACTTGGGAGAGACAGACAAGAGTTATACAAGAAAAAATTCCAGCAAGGTAAATTCATAAAAGCAAACTCTCAAATGACTTCAAGGCATTCTCCAGAAGCGTCATGTGAGCAAGTTGAAGTTTTGAATGCTACCCTGGTCAACTTGCAAAGTATTTAGAAACATTCTTTCCTGTCATCTTTCTCAATGGCTAATGGAATTTGACAGAGTAACTCCAAACTGGTATGTCAGCTGTGACTCAGTCTGAACCACAAGACTCCACGTTCAACCCCTCCTCTCTCCATACCAGGCACTCATCAGAAAATTCAAGGATGACATTCCAGTGTAGGACCGAGGGAGTTGGTGTCACAGCTGTTAATTTTCAGATAAGCTCTTAAATTGAGGCCCTATCTGCACGTTTAAGTCTACGTAAAAGATCAACTATTTCTCAAAGTAGAGTTATCCATGGTGTCCAGACCAATATTTACCCATCAATCAACATCAGAAAAAAAATTATCTGGTCATTATCACATTAATATTTAAAAGGAGTTTGCTAAGTGCACATTGGTTCCTGCATTATTTACAATGACACCCATGATTACATTTCAGGAAGCTTCAGGAAGTATTTTGGGACATCCAGTAAGCATCAACTTAATCATAAATGGATGTCTTGTGGTTTAGAACTCCAAAAGAATTTTAGAACTTGGCTCGACTATGGGAATAGTCAAAGTGCCTTCACCCAACCAATTGGTCACATCTCAAGTTAAGAGTTTTTACATGGACACTTTTTTTTACATCCAACTCTTTCTCAAAAGGTTCCATTTCCAGAAGTCAATTTAACAACTTAAACAAGAACTGAAGTCACAACAAAATGACAACCCGGCATCAAGATAGAAACTTTAAGCCCAATCTTCACATGACTGATGGTTTCTACGTCATCCATGCTGAAGCAATTTTTCAATTTTTATCAGAGCGTTGGATTATTTTGGGTTATTCGTTCCCAGATTGGACATTGCAACATTGATCAGGATTTATTGTCCATGCCTAAATACCTGGAGAGAGTGGTGGGAACTGCCTTCTTGAAACGCTGCAGTCCTTCTGGTGTATGCATTAGAAAATAACTTTCAGGATGTTGACCCAGTAACACTAAAGAAACAGCCTCATATTTCCAAGTCATGATAGTACTGCCAGAGGATCTTTGGTGAATTATTGCAATGCATGTTGTAGATAGTACACACTGCTGTTACTGAGCGCCGGTGGTGGATAATTGTGGATATGGTGTCAAGTTGGCTGCTTTGGCTTGGATATTGTAAAGCTTCTTGAGAGCTGTTGGAGCTGCATACATCCAGCCAAGTAGGGAGTATTCCATCACACTCGTGACTTGTGCCTTGTAGATGGTGGACAGGTTTTGGAAGTCTCAATTTTCCTTTCTGATGAACTCAGGTAAACAGAAAACACTGACCAGGCTTCTGTACTTAATAAGAAACTTCTTATTCCAAAGAAATCAGTTCTTCCAACAGGTAAATGCAAGTATGGATCGCATAACTGCTATGTGAAAGTCTAACTCCTTATTAAACTGTTATCAATGCATACAGATAGACAGTCAAATAAACAAACATATTAGAGGCAGAAGGAAAAGTATTAGAAAAACAGTTCAATAGTACCAGTCCACAGAATTTGATGAATTGGCCCTTGTGTTTTTTTTCTAAGGTCTTCCTTCTGTTCTGATCTCCTTCATTCCTGAGTCTCAGTTATTTATTGAAAATACAGGGCACTCAGCACATGACTTGCAGAATCCTTCTAAAACTGGTTACAGGCAGCTGCTGGTGGGATAGAACAGCTATTTTCCAAGTTTTTGTTACTTCTGTGGAGAGACCTTGGATGCTCTGCAGTCTGGAGGGAACTCTCCCCGTATCATAAACACACAAGCTGTTCACCTGCCCAAGAGCCAGAATCAGCATCCAGAACTGAGCCCAATGGCATAAACCAAATCAGCAATCTGTCAATGGGCAAAGCTTGCTGTGCACATGCAGCACATACATACCCAGTGCAAGTCTGCCTGTGCAAGGACGGACACACTCCCCACGTGCAAGGATGGATGTGCTGACCTTAAAAGTGGGTCCAGAGGAGGTTTGCAAAACTGAGTACAGGAATGTGTGGCTTGTCATATGTGGAGCAGTTAATGAGTCTGCACTCAATGCAGTTTAGGTGGATATAATGGTGTTTGTGCGATTTCATTAAAACTTGCGGAATACTAAAAGCCTGGATAGAGTGGATGTTAAATGTTACCACTTGTAGAAGAGACTAGACCAGGGGACAGAGCCTCAAAACACTTTAGGACAGAGATGAGGAGGAATTTCTTCAGCCAGAGGGTAATGAATCTATGGAAGTCATTGAATGTCTTTAAGATAGAGATAAATAGATTTTTCATCATTAAGGAGATCAAGTGTTACAAGCAGGCAGGAGAATGGAGTTGAGAAACACATCAGTCATGATCAAATGGCAGAGCAAACTCAATGGGCCAAATGGCCTAATTCTGCTCCAACATCTTAGGGTGCCATCTTAGATCTCTTCCCCCACTGTTTGAACAAAGCAACTGTGTAAACACAACTCTCACCGAGTTCCAAAATCTTTCTATAGTCCTTCATCCAAAATAGTCCTTTTCCCATGTTGGTCCATCATCAACAGCAAAATAAAATATGTTGCCTTGACAAAACTGTTGCAGCTTTTGTAGATCGAGGGGCATGGTTAGTTCGGAGTTCAAATCTTCTGTATTAGTGCCAGAATGCTGGCAAGGCCATAGTCTTTGCAGTAGTCAGTGCCTTCAATCAATTCTTGTTATCGCACAGGGTGAATCAAAATGTCTGAAGATCGACATTGGTGATGCTGGAGACATCAGGAAACAACCAAGATGGATCAACCACTTGGCACTTCTGGTTGAAGATGGTTGCACATGCTTCACCTTTGCACCATCTGCTGTGCTCCACCATCACATAGATGGAGTTAAACACGTGCACATGGGATTAGCTCATTTTAGGAAATTTGGTCGGCATAGATGAATTGGCCTCAAGGGCAAGTTTCTATGCTGTACATACAACTCTATGACTTATGTACGATGCAGTTCTGTGGAGCTGAGATTTGATTTGTTGGTCGTAACATCACTTTGCTGTGTCACATGCTGCTTACATTGCTTTGCATTTAAACAGAGTGCATTGTAACTTCACCAGGTTAATCCTGACTTCAGGTGCTACTCCCGACATGCCTACCTTCTGGCACTCATCAATGACTCTTACAGAGTAATGAGAGTTTTGTCACTTTGTATTCTGAAAGGTAATGTAGCCTATAGTTCCTCAAGTTGTGTGTTACTGTCAGTTTTACCCACTGCATACCTTGTGAAACTCATGGCAGGATGGTGAAGGAGAAAACAAGTCACCCATTATTGCTCTATTTTGGATTTATTCAAAAAGTGAAATATTAAAAAGGTACAGCTCCAAAGTGCTGCAGTGTCAAGAAATGTCTATTTATGAATTTCTTTTTGAAATTAACCTGTTTGCATATATTTGACATGATAGGACTTGAACTCTGACCTTCTAGCAGAGTTATTTCATGTCTCAATATACATTCTTACTAATCAACTTGTTCAGATATGTTATAAATACTCTCTGGGGTTAGATTTGAACCCAGACTTCTGGCTCAAAGGCAGGAACTGTAGCACTGTGCTATAACGGTCTTTTAATGTCTCTTCATACATGCTCAGGCAAAAATCCAATTTTTAATTTATACAATTAAAATTCTGACTCTGTTGTCGATAATCTGTTTCTGTGTCACTGGTCAAAGAAGAAACATGAAGCCAAACACCGGTGAGAACATTCCTATCACACTTTAAATAACGCATGGTATCATTTTGACGTTCACCTGAGAGGGCAGATGGAAGACTCATCTAATGTTGCATCCTAACAGCAGTAGTTCCAACAATGCAGGACTCCTTCAGGACTTTAAACTGTATTTTCCGCTCAAGCCTCTGGTGTAGGAATTGAGTCCAGACTCCTGATACAGAGGGGAGACTGCAACCTGTTGAGTAACAGCTTATATCCTATGACCAACATTTATTCAATATGCTGGTGTCATGCTAAAGGGAGAAACCTCAATACAAGTGTGTGTAATATATACCCCAGAAGTTATCCTATGGTCCCTTTTCAGAGATAGTAGCCTGCGCGAGTATTTCTCTGACATAGCAACATGGTCTTGTTTGCCAGTGGCATTATAGCAATAAGTTACAAGTCAATCAGCCCAACAGGACTGTATTGGAGTGCATACTGCACACAAGACCATCACTACGTCATTGAATCTCTCTCATCCTTTCTCTGTGAGTCCATCCAAATTCAGTGAAAATGCATTGATGCTTTTCACTTCAACTGTGCCCTTTAGAGGTAAGTTTCACATTTTATCCATCGTGAGTAGTTTCTTCCGAATTCTCTACTCCTTAGAGACTATTTCGTATTCATAATAGTTCTGGTATCATCCAGAAGTGCAAGCATTTTCTCCATATCCACCACAAACACAGAATTTTAAGGACAAGGTCTACTGATCTTCTTTCCCAGAGGAAATAACCAAAACCTGGTCACCTTTTCTGACAGGCTTACCGGCTTATTTTATGCCCTTATTAACCCGATTTGCTACTTATGATTTCCATACCCCCTAGCTTCTCCACCCAATTTCATCATGTACTTTATTTTTCCTATCAAAATACAATATTTCAAACTTATCAACATTGGGCGTATAATTTAAAGATGACCTTCAATCCACAAGTTTACTCATGTTTTAATGAAGATAAAACAATTCTATCCAAAATCTCTGGACTGTGATGAGCAGTTTCAAGTCGTACATGGGCTTGGTGTGATCAATCTGGACCAATGATTTTACACTCTTTTCAAAAGGCAAAGCTTTGCTCCATCAGAAACTGATATTTCAGAACTTAACAGCACAATCATTCTTAAAGTCTGATTTGCTGTGTGCCGGCCTATAACAGTGCTCAGGTCCCTGTAACATGAGGCCCAAACTGTGCTTGCTCAGCATCAAACATATTACTTGCAGTACTGCCTTTATCCTCAGGATACTCGAGTATTGGAATACAGCACCAGGCACTGCTCTCGTACAGTGCATCTGCGCAATTACAACACACTAAAGCTTAAAATTCAACCTTTTCCCCAATGACTCTGGGGTAAATGCATCTCTTGCCAGCTCATACAGAAGGTCGAAAGATGGATAACCAGTCCATTATCTCAGTCAGGGCATTGTAACTGACCCAGGTCAAATAGGAGGAGTGGCGAATCATTTCAAAATACTAAATCTTGCACTGGTTAACCAACAGTCTCTGCTGGAAGATGAACTTACATGGATATCAGATGGGGAAAAGACTGGATTTACCAATTAATTCTCCATCATGATCAATATCTGTATAGGAACACAACACGCAGATGACCAAACTTAGATTCTGACTCACTCTGATTTTTGGAACAATGCCTCAGTAAGACTCTACATTTTTTTTTGTTGTGTGGGCAGGGGGCCCTTTGTAATTGCAATACTGGCAAAACAGTAAAACTTTCTTGATCTACACATCCGATTATGAACTGTAAACTTCAGTCAGTCAGTCATGGATCTGTTCAACAAAACAATTTGGGACAACATTTCAGTCAATGACCAATGCTACACAATCATATTTGCTGTCGCACAGAATGAGCTGAAGCACTAAAATAAGCAATTCCTTTCTACCCCAAAACGTCACAAATACTGGACTAAAAGAGAGCACTGTTAAAGCGTGTAGACAGGAAATAATACCTTAAATTCCCCCATTGGCTAAAAGATGAAGTCACCAGATTGTGTCATACAGGAAGTGCTTGTTAAGTACTATCTTGATCTATTTAGTTATTAGAGATAGAGACGTACAGCACGGAAACAGACCCTTTGGTCCAAATCGTCCATTCTGACCAGATAGCCCAACCTAATCTAGTCCCATACCCCTCCAAACCCTTCCTATTCATATACTCAACCAGATACCTTTTAAATGTTGCAATTGTACCAGCCTCCACCACTTCCTCTGGCAGCTCATTCCATACACGGACCACCCTCTGTGCGAAAACGTTGCCCCTTAGGTCTCTGTTATATCCTTCCCCTCTCACCCTAAACCTATGGCCTCTACTTCTGGACTCCCCCACCCCAGGGAAAAACCTTTGCCTATTTACCCTATCCATGCCCATGATTTTGTAAACCTCTATAAGGTCATCCCTCAGCCTCCGACGCTCCAGGGAAAATAGCCCCAGCCTATTCAATCTCTCCCTTTAGCTCAAATCCTCCAACCCTGGCAACATCCTTGTAGATCTTTTCTGAACCCTTTCAAGTTTCACAACATCTCTCCTACGCAATATTCCAACAATGACCTGACCAGTGTCCTGTACAGCAGCAACATGACCTCCCTACTCCTGACCTATAGAGGAAAGCATACCAAACTCCTCCTTCACTATCCTATCTACCTGCGATTCTACTTTCAAGGAGCTATGAACGTGCACTCCAAGGTCTCTAATTCAACAACACTCCCTAGAACCTTACTATTAAGTGCATAAGTCCTTCTAAGATTTTCTTTTCCAAAACACAGCACCTCACATTTATCTAAATTAAACTCCACCTGCCACTCCTCAGCCCATTGGCCCATCTGATCAAGATCCTATGGAATCTGAAGTAACCTTCTTTACTGTCCACTACACCTCCAATTTTGGTATCAGCAAACGTACTAACTATACCTCTTATGCTCACATCCAAATCATTTATATAAATGACGAAAAGTAGTGGACCCAGCACCGATCCTTGTGGCACTCCACTGGTCACAGGCCTCCAGTCTGAAAAACAACCCTCCACCACCACCCTCTTGTCTTCTACCTTTTGAGACAGTTCTGTACCCAAATGGCTAGTCACCTTGTATTGCATGAGATTCAACCTTGCTCACCAGTCTCCCGTAGGAACCTTGTCGAACGCCTTACTGAAATCCATATAGATCACATTTACCACTCCGCCCTCATCAACCTTCTTTGTTACTTCTTCAAAAAACTCAACCAAGATTGGGACACATGATTTCCCCCACACAAAGCCTTGTTGGCTATCCTTAATCAGTCCTTGCATTTCCAAATACATGTACATCCTGTCCCTCAAGATTCCCTCCAACAACTTGACCACCACCGTCAGGCTCACTGGTCTATAGTTCCCTGGCTTGTCCTTACCACCTTTTTAAAACAGTGGCACCACATTAGCCAACCTCCAGTCTTCTGGCACTTCACCTGTGACTGTCAATGATATAAATACTTCATTAAGAGACCCAGCAATCACTTCTCTAACTTCTCACAGAGTTCTAGGGTACACCTGCTCAGGTCCTGGGGATTTATCCACTTTTATGCATTTCAAGACATCCAGCACTATTTCCCTATAGTCTATATCTTCCATGTCCTTTTCCACAGTAAATACTAATGCAAAATACTCGTTTAGTATTTGCCCCATCTCCTGCGACTCCACAACAGAAATTCTCAAATTCAAGAAGTGAGCATGAAAATTGATAATAGAACTGTGTGCGCATTAGATTAGATTAGATTACATTACAATGTGGAAACAGGCCCTTCGGCCCAACAAGTCCACATCGACCCGCCGAAGCGTAACCCACCCATACCCCTACATTTACCCCTTACCTAACACTGCGGGCAATTTAGCATGGCCAATTCACCTAACCTGCACATCTTTGGACTGTGGGAGGAAACCGGAGCACCCGGAGCAAACCCACGCAGACACGGGGAGAACGTGCAAACTCCACACAGTCGCCTGAGGCGGGAATTGAACCTGGGTCTCTGGCGCTGTGAGGCAGCAGTGCTAACCACTGTGCCACCGTGCCGCCCTGAAGCCATACAGGCCCAAATGTCCAATGTTCAATTTGTACTCATTACCAGGTTAACAGAGCAGAATAACTGCAGATGGCTTGGCATTTTCCAACACCAGGGAAGTGAAGGACAGAGCTCTCCACTTCTAATCAAAACCCACTAGCCCCAACCAGAATTTGGTTTTCCATAGTTACTTTCAAAATTAGGAATTCACAGATTATCACCAGCAAATTATTTTATTGACATGTAATGTAATTTACAGGAAACGTAAAGAAAAAATGGCCAGTTTTTGCAAACCATGTTATCACAAACAACAATGTACTAGAAAAACTGTTTTAGTGGTATTAATTGAGGATAACTAGTGCCAGGACAGCCGAAGAGAGCTGCCCTGCTCTTCTACAGTATAAAGCCAGGGGACCACAGAATGCAGATGGACCATAACAATAGAGTACTCCTTCATACTCCACTGGAGTGTGTCAGCCTGGACCTTTGCACTGAAGCAGCCGGAGTGGGCCTTGGACATGTATCGAGGAGGGAGCACGACCTAGCAACCTACATATTCCTATGTGGGGGAAATTAGATGAGGAGATTTTTCCAATACAGCTAAGAGTAATACAGAGGAGGAAAAGATTCAGAGAATGCGTGTGAGACAGAGAGAGGCATGCATGCAAGCAGTCGGAGGTGCAGAAGCAAGGGGGAGTGAGAGAATATACGAGAGGAGTAATTGAAGAGAGAAAGGAGAAAGGGGAGAGAAAGAAGGAGCGAGGAGGAAATAGTGGGAGAGCAAAAATGAAGGAGTCAATAAAAATGAAACAGGAAGGAGAGAAAGAGGTGGAAGGGGTAAAAGAGGGAAGTGGAGTGGAGAAAAGGGGAGCATGGTCCAGATAGATCACCTGTGAAACAGATTTTGCATCATTAAACTGGTTGAACTTGCAAGTGCTAACTGCAAGGCTTCAGTAATCATCTTATGATACATAACCTTTTACTTCAGTTATCTTAAAAAAATTCAAAGAACCTGAATTCAGTTAATGAAACCCTCCATGAAAAGATGAGAGATTTGATTTTAACATTCAGCATCTATCAGTGATTCAAAACTGTGACAGAATAAGTTTCCATTGCAAACCATTCAGAATTTCAACACATTCTCCCATAACTATTGGAACTTCACAGCTATTCAGTCTTGAATTGATTAAGATTCTGCTTCAAAACGTAATTGAGCAATAGACCACTCAGTGCACACCCGCTAATCAATAACACTGCTTTCTGGCTGGTTTCTCTGCTCTTGGCACTGAAAAAGCTATTCCTATAAGCAACAAAGAGAAAATGAAAACTTGTCATGTCTTTCCAACATACATGTTGTAATTACTCACTACAATTCACCAGAAATTCAAAATAAATGATCAGCACCAGCTTTGCCACACTCATGGTTGAATGCCTTGAGCTACAAATTGAACGAGAAAAAAAGCTGAGTCAACATAGCAATGAGAAACCAGTACACTCAGTGCTGGAGGGAAGGCCAATGTCTGAGAGTTACTAATATATATTAGTAGTGTGCGCCTGAATATGATGGGACAATATATGTTCCAGACTAGTAACTAACCAGCCTTGTTACTTCCCAATGTATTATTTTATTTCTGGTTCATTCAATTATCTTTATAAAAAGAATGTTGAGCTGTAAACGAGTGCTTCAAACACGGCACTCTGCAGACAGCAGAGCTCAAATGATTCACATACGAGAACCAAATTTCATTCTAAAGATTTGTTTGAGGATTGGAGAAGCTTGCCATCTTATTCAACTTTTAAGACATAAGTTTGGAAAAGCATAGTTTGATTCAACATAAATCAGATGTGATTTGCGTGCAATTCTGGTCCCCCTACTATCGGAAAGATGTTATGAAACTTGAAAGGGTTCAGAAAAGATTTACAAAGGATGTTGCCAGGGTTGGAGGAATTGAGCTATAGGGAGAGGTTGAATAGGCTAGGGCTGTTTTCCCTGGAGCATCAGAGGCTGAGGGGTGACGTTATAGAGGTTCATAAAACTATGAAGAGCACGGGTAGGATAAACAGACAAAGTCTTTTTCCTGGGGTGGGGGAGTCCAGAACCCGAGGGAATAGGTTTAGGGTGAGAGGGGAAAGATGTAAGAGACCTCAGGGGCAACTTTTTCACACAGAAGGTGGTACGTGCATGGAATAAGCTGCCAGAGCAAGTGGTGGAGGCTGGTACAATTGCAACATTTAAAAGGCATCTGGATGGGTATATGAATAGGAAGGGTTTGGAGGGATATGGGCTGGGTGCTGGCAGGTGAGACTAGATTGGGTTGGGATATCTGGTCGGAATAGACAAGTTGGACCAAAGGGTCTGCTTCAGTGCTGTACATCTCTATGATTCTATAGTCAGCATGGCTTTGAAAGGGCAGGTCATGCCTCACAAGCCTTACTGAGTTCTTTAAGGATGTGACGAGACAAGTTGACAAAGGTCGAGCAGTAGATGTGGTGTATGTGGATTTCAGTAAAGCATTTGATAAGGCACGGAGTCAAAAAAAGTGTGGCGCTGGAAAAGCACAGCCGGGCAGGCAGCATCGGAGGAGCAACAGATTCAACGTTTCAAGCATAAGCACTCAGGTTCCCCACAGTAGGCTCATTCACAAAGTTAGAAGACATGGGATACAAGGAAATTTAGTTGTCTGGACACAGAAATAGCTGGCCAAAAGACAACAGTGAGTGGTAGTGGATGGAAAGTATTCCATATTGATGTCAGCGACCAGTGGTGTCCCACAGGGATTGGTTCTTGGGCCTCTGCTCTTCGTAGTTTTTATAAATGATTTGGATGAAAAAGTGGAAGGGTGGGTTAGTACGTTTGCCGATGACACAAAGGTCAGTGGCATTATAGATAGTGCCAAGGGCTGTTGCAGGCTACAACATGACATTGATAGGGTGCAGAGCTGGGCCGAGAAGTGGCAGATGGAGATTGCTTCCTTAAGTGACATTAGTGAAACAGGTGGGTTTTTTTTTTTAAAATGACAGTTGAGAACTGGCTATTGGGTAGCTTTTAATTCCAGATTTTAACTCATTCCAAATTTCACTACCTGCCGTATGGTATTCGAACCATATATTCAGGACATTAACCTGAATTCTGGATGACACGTTCAGTGACATTGCCACTATACTGCTGCCTCCCCAGGATCAAGCATCGATAGATATTACAGTTAAATACAAAGCATCATTCTGCCTCAATATGGTGTTATAGTTTTTCATTCTCCATACCAATCATCCAATGGCTTTTCTTTTTCCTTTGTACACACAAGCAATTCAATAAGACTGCACAAAATCAGCTCATACAGGACACTGAGCCAGTAGACAGGAATTCCAAGTCATGGAGATTGAATCGTGGCCTGTATATTGTATTGTTCATATACAAAATGTGCATGGCCTTTTACAGAAGGGTAACCAAGCAAAACAGCCAAAGGTGGAGCTAATAGAAGTGGTGACAAATCCTCAGTATCTTTCTGGAAATGTAATGCTGTATTCCTCTTTTTGTCACATCTTCAGCTCTCTAATCTGCCTGTACAGACAGTGAAAAGCTGAAAGCAGTGGAGTTCCACAAAGAGCTGAGGGCTCAGGTACACACCATTAAAATATCTTGAAAGGAACAAAAAGTAATCAAAATGTCAAAATGAATGCTGACAGTTATACCTAGAAGGATAGAATACAAAGGGGCAGAAATCCTCTCTCAGGCATGCAAGACCATCATTATTCTTAACTCAAAATGATGAGCAAAGATTCCAGTTACGCAACACTAAGCTGATCATAACATTATTGCACACTTGTGTTTCCTGGCTTCCTACTTCAATTATTAACGAACATCTCAGAGTCCCCACTTGTTTTTCTGCCCTGAATGTCCAACTCATACAACCTTGTCACAATTACGGGAGGGAAAAAATTAGTGCAATTCTTACAATGTGGTTTATGCTTGCATTCATTGTAAACTGGGGCATGTTTTTCAACCAAAAATGTTAACCTATGGCCACTGTGACACTGCTCTAGCCACATGCACGCAGTTTAGTAGAACCTTCTTCCAACCAAACTCATAACAGGGAAATGTCAGCTCACTTAAATGCTCCAATCATCCAATAATCCCAACAAAATTTAAATGCTTAATAATCAAGTCTCGTGTTTTTCACCTTGCTATTTGCACAAAAGGTTTATGCTCATATACACTGGTCATGTGAATGAGTATTGAGAAAACATGTCAATGACTAATTTTCTCATATCTTTTACAATACCCAAAGGAATATGGCACTTCTGAATTCCCAATTGGCTACATGCAGCTAGTGGCTAACATACTGAATTAGGCTGGTATAAATAAATGTAGTGTCACCTTCTGAAGCCTTGGTTAAACACCTGACAACTTTAAGAAACACTTCGTAAATCTGTTTACTTGTCGACTCAGTAAAGAAAAAATGATATGGTGATAACCAACTTGTATTGAGCCAAAATAGAAGCGTATTTAGAAAGGATCATTTTTTGAAAATCAATTTTTTTCTATCCACTTATGTTCTGAGCTAGCAGCTTTGGAAAGGAAGGTAGCTGGAGAATTCTAATGTTCTGGGTGTTATAACTGCAGATAAAAATCACTCCTATCTAGGAACAAGGGCAGGGCTTGTTGCCAGGTTTTCACTATGTCACTCAGAATAATTCAAGGTCACTGAACAGTTAATGTTAGTCAGTTTGTTGGAGCATTTGGAAGCAGAAGTACCTTCAGGATGCTAGTCAAACACATACTGGGAACAAAGAATGGAAGCTCCTTGCCAAAAAGGTATTGCTGCAGCAGATCCCAAATAGTTAGCCTTCATAAGTCCTAGTAGCAAGTAGGTACAGCTGAATGTTAGAGTTAGGATCAGGGAAAGCCCTGGGAGCTCAGAAGACATCATAGAACCATTTGTAGTTCATCACAATTAAAAATGGGGTTGAAGGAGGTGCAGATAAGAAGGATAGGAGCTTAGACAAGATTAAGGGCAAATACCAGCTCAGCAAAGCAAGCTACCTGCAGACAAGCTAGAACTGTGGTGATTAATTGCTGCAGCGCAATTTCCAGAGTCCTGGGATTGTTGCTTCCTGAAAAGGAGAGAGAACCATCACTATGGAAGCAATCACTGAGGCAGTCCATGACAGAATTGCTTTTGTGGAGCTTTAGATCTTCAAAGGCACTGGAATTCCTTGTCGTCAAGTTTTAATAGTATTCAGTGACTAAAAGTGACTAAAAGTGTAAATAATGCCTCGACATTTACTGAGAAACCTGTGGAGTTTGTCTTGACTGCATTTACAATTTGTTGTACTCTGTGCAGTGCTCCACCATGCTTCATCTGTTACCTACATCTACTTCATGCTCATTCTAAACACCAAAATATAAATTGTATGTAGTGTGGATTGCATTTACTGTTCCAAATTTACACAATTCTTTATCCAAAACAGTAGAATATTGTGGATTTACTCTTTTAGTAAACATTAGGTATTGCACATTTTGTCTATGTTAAAAATACTGGTTTTGAGGCAACTTTAGTGGTCTGTTCCAGGGTTGTGATATACAGCTGACTTTGGCACACATTTTTAATGTTTTTCTTCACCACGACACTACATTCATAATTAGATATCAAATATAAAGTAGTCCCATACAGAGCACAAGATATTGGCTCAATGAAGGCTACAGTTGATAAGTGGCATGTAACATAGCCACACAAAGCACATGAACGTATGTTCCACCTGCAGTCTGCACAACAGCTTAGAATCTTACTTCTGATTGTGAAGGGGGAACACATATTTTGAACTTGATTCTTGTCCCTTGCCAGTAATGCCTGTTGGACAGTCACACAGGGAAACCAGCAAATTAACACATTCCCACCCCGCCCCCACCCAAAGAGCAGGCTTAACTAGATTAGGACCTCAGACAGAGGAAACGAATCCACCAGAGCAAACAGTGGAAGGCAGCAAACCTAACAGAATTATCGCCCAGTAAAATAAAATCACAGCTTTCTTAAGAGAAGGCAAAATTAAGAAGGCAAACCCGACATAAGATCCAAACATCCTCCAAGAGAAAATGAGTGCACTTAATATGTTAACCACAAACTACAACTGGACAACTTTACCTGGCAATTCTTTCATGACAGAAAGCAGAAATCCCACTTAAGATTCAAGTGAACTTTTGATTTTGCTACAGTGTTCCATCAGGGACTCACTAACCTGGTTAACATTTACTTTAAAAAAAAGAGTAGAAATTATAAATAGGTACTAAAACAACTGAATGATTCGAAGCTAATATTTAATCTTGCAGTTCAAAATTAACTTTATAAACAAGAAACTACATTCAGTACAACATTCTTTACAAGTCATTATTAAGACTGTTCACACCAACTCATTCAAATAAATAAATATAAAGTTGCATCATTGTGAATTTGCTTTAGTTTATAAAAGATTCTGCACAGTCATGTGTACTACTTGTTTACATTTTAATATATGGTACTTAGATGGCAGCTAAGAGAAAAATTGAACATCCATGCCGCGTTGAATAGTTAACCAGTCTCTGGAACATCTTTTGTTCATTTGAATGAGGCAAAAAACGTTCCACATGACCTATTTATAACACTGGGCTCAGAAAAGTCTAAAGGATTGCATTTCTTGCACCTACCTCTGGAATAAATGATGCAAAATTGATATTGAAATATGTAAATATACTTAATGCAGTGGAAGCACTCAACCCTATCAGCTCATTTTAATAACACTTCAATGAATAAAAATTGCTCAGTTTTGGTTTGTTCTCCATTATCTTCTCCTATCCAAAAAAAGACATTTACCAGCCTTTTAGCCTGCTTTATTAGCTCATACAAATTGCCAGTTGCAATATAATTCCTATACACAGATCAGTAAAGGTTTTGAAACTCACTTCAAACTTCATAACTTAAACTCATTTAAGGAAGAACCACAATATTCTTCTGTAGGTGACAAAATTGGGCAAAAGTAGTCCTGGTAATCTGGCCTTTAAAGGTGCAGGAAAAGTTTTTTTTTTAAAAATCACTGATAGGTACAGTTTGCATTTGATTAGCAGGGGGTGGGGGTGGGTGGGGTGGAGTTTGGAATTACAGTGCTCAGTCCTACTGCCTTACTGGGAATCTGCCAGGAGTTCCTGTCAGCGATATTTCAGTTGGTGACATTCTTGCCTCTGACACAAAGATTGCGGACTCAATCTCACTTCAGAACTACAACACAAAAATAATCAAAATTGACAATCCATTGCAGTGTTAAAAGGAATGCTAAATTGTCAGAAGCCCTGTCTTTTCCAGGTCCTGTATGCCCCGCATGGCATTCCTTCCAAAGAAGAACAGCAGCGTTCTCACCATTGCCTTAGTCTATATTGTACCCCTTAGTCAACATAAAAACAGATTACCTGCTCATGAACACAGGACTGCTGATAGGAGTTTATACTATGCAAATTGGGGGCTGAGATTCTTACCTTATAGTAATTTTATTAGTTGTAAAATGCTTCAAATCGTCCTACAATCATGCAAGGTATGACATAGAAGCACATATTTCTATTTGGAAGACCTTCATGCCCAGAAGTGATTGGTGTACCCAATGGTCAATGAAGATACCTCGCCAGTTGAACAAATAATCACTGTTCTGAATTAAAGGATCAGCCAACAAACTAATTTATTTCTGTGCAGTCCACACAGGTGCTTGGAAAAGACGTTCCTCAAAAGGTCTGTGCATTCTTTGAGCATTACATCCCAAAAAATGTGGATCTGGACCTCGCCCTAGTTCCAAACTTCCAGCTCAGCACTGTCCCCATGACTTGTCCTACGTGCCTATCTCCTTTTCCATCTATCCACTCCACCATCTCCTCCCTGACCTATCACCTTCATCCCTTCCCCCACTCACCCATTGTACTTTATGCTACTTCCTCCCCACCCCCACCCTCCTCTAGCTTATCTCTCCACGCTTCAGGCTCACTGCCTTTATTCCTGATGAAGTGCTTTTGCCCAAACATCGATTTTGCTGCTCGTTGGATGCTGCCTGAACTGCTGTGCTCTTCCAGCACCACTGATCCAGAATCTGGTTTCCAGCATCTGCAGTCATTGTTTTTACCTGGCTGGACAGTTATCAACTTATCAGTTATCACACCATACTTGGATGCATATCAGCTTGTAGTATGTGCTTCAGCATGGAGCACGTAAAATATGGATTACTAAATATACATCAGAACGGAACAAACATTCATAGAAATTTGATAATTATCAATACAAAAGGACAGCAAAAAAAAAACTCTTCAGGTCTTTTCCTTTCTCCCCCTACCCAGAGGTCAAATTTGCTCATCTCCTCTGAGGCTGTTGTTGGGGTAGAATTTCCTGGGCTCAAAGCTGGTTTCTAGTTAGCTTACCGAAGTCATCAATCTTCATGTCCTAGTATGGGTTGTGTGTACAGGCAACATGATTGAGGATCAGTGCAGCTCATGACTGCGCACCTTTATAGAAGTTAGTGGAAGAACAGCTGGCACAGAATGGTACAGGACGTTATGGAATTTTCCTACTGATACCCTCATTCACTGAAGGAGCCCTACAATCAGAGATGCTATCTGTTGGGTGAGACACTAAACTAAATCAAGTTTGCCCTCTCAAGTGGATGTAAAAGATTAGGGGAGGAAAGCATCATGGCCAATATGTTTTTCAATCAGTACCACAGATTATCTATTGTTACATTGTTGCTTGTGGGAGCTTTACTGGTCGTCATGTTTCCTGTATTATAGAACAAACCAGAACATGCAGACTGACCTTTCACAACTACTGCTCTGGCGACATTTCAAAACCTACTTCACTGAACGTCAACAGAGACATATCTGGTGGTCATGAAAGGAGCTATCCAAATTCAATTCTTTTTGGCTCCCTTTAGTCCTCTTGCCCAGATATTATCTACAGCCTGGTTAAGATGAATTAATGCAGCGCAAACTACAGAGAAAACGTGGAACTTTCACAAGCTACAAGTCGGTGAAGTACCAGATTGTGCTTTTATCAACTGGGCATTCGAAGTAGTCATAAAATGTGAATACCAAATAGGTTACCATCTTGAATGGAATGCAAGAATACCACTAGCAAGAAGAAACATGTTCTGAAGGGACATATCAGAACATGTAAACTGCTTGACTGTTCAAAACAACAACATAACAATACTCGAACTGCAGCAGGATTCAACCAACTTTTAAACGACATGGAAATTTAAACATTGCTGAGGTGTAATTAGGACATTGAAAGTTGCAACTCTGTTCCACATACAGCAGTGTGAGATCAACTGTTCACACTAAAATGAATATTGACCATTTTTTAAAATCAACGGTATTAAAGAATTTGGGATAGCAGTGAGTAAATGGAGATTTATTGAAAATGAAATAGGCTCAGAGGCTAAACAGCCTCTTCTTCCTTCTCCAAGCACCTTCCTTAATCATGCATTGAAGAAATGTTTGATTCCTGAACATCTATGTACGTTCATTCACAGAGTAACATGACAGTACACTGTGATGCCATGTGAAGAGTTTTACCAGCAAAAGAAACCCTGCTCGACATCCTCCATCATCCTAAAGCACTTGCCTCCTTTAAGAGGCCCTTTCTGCAAGTGCAGAGAGTCACTTAAACCATTTGTCCACTCTTTACGTTGAGCACACAGCGAACATGAGCAAACTCTGAAGACTTCACTTTCCACCAGGGACAGTGATCAGGGGCACACACCCTCTCGGTTAGCACATCCTGCACTAAATCCAGCTAAAGCTAGCTAGTTAAACACAGAATCAAACCTCGGACTTTCTGGTCCATGTGGCTTAAGGAGACACTATATAATGCCTCCACACAAAAGGCCAGGACTTCAAAGTTAGATCAACTTGGAACAGAACAGCAAAGGGTTTCCATAGTGACCAAGGGGAAGATGAGAAACTTAAAATAATTTATAGATTACAGAAGACTTTACATCCTCAAGGGGTGAAGGAGAAGATGGACTGTTCACATTTTGTACATAATTTATGACAAGGATGTTGAAAACTATCAGGATATCGAACTCTTACAATAGGGACAAAAAGAATGGCTGAATACAAACCCCATAAAATTAAGAGATACATAGATCTCAACCTTATCTTTCTATTCTCTTCAAGTTCTCCTGAACAGTCACTGGGGTTCTTGACATATGTAATATCATTCCAAATGTTTGAGTTCTTCCATAAAAAAAACTTCCTGCAATTCATACAAAAAGAAAGTGATGCTTTGGCTAATTTGCAGCCCAGATTTTTCAACAAAGTGTGCCATCAACCCAATAGTTTTACATGATAAACAGACTTAACCAGTGAAGATCAGTCAACTAATCATTTCTGCAAAGACCACCATGCAGTGAGCTCCAAAGAGAAGCAGAGGCATTTAGGTAGCAAGTTTCAATATGGCACTATGCAAGACAGAGCTGTTTACATAGTAAAGAAGAAAAATCATGATTTGTGCTGAATGGCGATTTCTATGTTCAACTACAGATTCTCTTCGAAATAAACTTGGTACCACTACCCCTTCCCAAAGTACCAAGGTTTACTCAGTCAGGACTAGCTGGGAAGTAGCATCTAAATAAGGCATGTGTGTTTCTGAGCAGCAGCAAGTCTGTGTTCTCATTGGCACATTTGAGGATTCTATTATAGACTCCACCTACAACAGGAGGACAACAGCATCTAAGACCCCAAAATAGAAGTTGCTGGAAAAGCTGAGCAGATCTGAAAGCATCTGTGAAGAGAAATCAGAGTTAACGCTTCCAGTGACCCTTCTTCAGAGCTCGATCCAAAACATTAACTCTGATTTCCCTTCACAGATACTACCAGACCTAGAATCCCTACAGTGTGGAAACAGGCCATATGGCCAAACAAGTCCACACTGACCCTCTGTAGAGTAACCCACCAAAACCCATTCCGTACCCTATATTTACCCCTGACTAATGCATCTAACCTCCACATTCCTGAACACCATGGGCAATTTAGCAAGGCCAATTCACCTGACCTGCACATCTTTGGTTTGTGGGAGGAAACCAGAGCACCCAGAGCAAACCCACACAGACACAGGCTGAATGTGCAAACTACACACAGACAGTCACCAGAGGCTGGAATCAAACCTAGGTCCCTGGTGCTTGAGGCAGCAGTGCTAACCACTGAGACATTGTGCCACTCTGCTGAGCTTTTCCAGTAACTTCAAAAAACGGAAGTCCCACAGTTCCTTAAGTTGTTACTTAGCATCTAAGATTTTTCATTAAACAACACTGACGAGTCGAAGATAGCTCGAACATGTTTGAAAAAAGATTGCACAATTCTAGTTGCACAGAATCTACAGAATACAAACAGGCTAAGTGATTTACGTTGCAGAGACCACGATTCCACTAAATTACATATTCCCATCCTGCTCCCACATAACTTTATTCCTTTCTCCTCCCCCACTCCGGCACACATAAATCCTCCTCGTAAAACATTATTTTTGCCATTCCAATTCCAAGACTTTGTGATAGCAAAACTCCATCGGAAACAAGGAGTACGGAGGAATAGCGAAGCGAAGGAGGGTGGTACTTAACCAGATCAGAAAGCAGTAAATCACATGCAGCAGATTAGTCAATAGTCAATGCATTAAAGTTGGTGAAACCCCTCTGCCTCTTGAATGCTGAAAAGCATTCCATCAAAAGTGGGCAAAATTATATTCCTTGGAATTGGCTTCTGTATATTTCAAATCGATATTCTTCATAGTCATTAGTGTTTGGTGAACCATTGGCAGGGATTCAAACACTGTGTTCATCATAACTACATCATAGATGCCCAACCTCATATCTCCCCAAATGAAATCACCTTATACCCTTTTTCAACTCATAGCCTTCTCACCGTCCCCCTCCACAAAAGGGGCACCTTCAATCTTCTACTCTTACGATTCTCACCAAGGGTCACAACACAATGAGAATGAATTTGGGAAATCCCATCTACCGGAGAGAACATTTCAGCTGTACACTTTTCACCCCATGCCCAAAGGAGACCGCCAATCTTGACATACCAATCATACCAATAAAGCCTGAGGAAAAGACCGTGTTAAATTGCTGCACACCCAATTCTTCATGTTATGATGCACTTTAGCAATGTAGTAGGGGCGTGAAAGACATTATACTATGTCTTTTTCTTCTTGCCTCTTAAGGCTCCATCACCATTCAGCAAGTTACCTCCATAAATCCCTAGTCACTTGCCATTTTAATTCTCTGTCAAACCTCAGCATTATCCTCACAATCCGAAACTGTTCCAATAAAACTCAGCGCAAAGTCAAGGAACAGAACCCCAACTTCCGATTCTATTATAGACATTGATCTAAACTCAACAATGGGTTCAATAATCTCAGATCACAATCACTGCACACGTACTTCAGAATGCAGGTGGTGGTAATAATTCTGCCTTCCACTCAATCCAAGATTACGCCCTTTTTATAAGATATTTCTGGTTGTTGTGTTTTATTTTGGAAACTTGTTATGCTCAAATCAGCTGCCAAAATTCCTATGTTAAACAGTGATATGCCTTTTAAAACAAAGGAGTGTTTCAATGACGGCAAAACTCTTTTGAATAGCCTAAGAACACATGATAGAAGAGCAGGTAGCTGCTATTTGGCCCTTCAAGCCTGCTCTTCCACCTAGTATCATCAGATTCAATATGATTGTAGCCTGAATTCCATATTCATGTCTGTCGCACATAATGCTCAACTCATTTGTTGATCAAATAAATTTTCACTCAGCCATGAATATATTCAATCATTCAGCGTCCAATGTTCCCCAGGAAAAGAATCCTAAAGATAATGATCCTTAAAATAAATTTAAGGATCTGATTCTCAGTCTTGAATCAGAAACCTTTTATTTAAAATATATACTAACATGATAGCCCAATGGTTTTAAGGCTAGACTATTAATTCCAAGACCTCGCTAAGATACTGGGAAATGAGGTTCAAATCATACCATGGCAGAATTTGAATTCAATAAAAATTTGGAATAAAAGGTTTAATGATGGTCGATTGTCAGAAAAATCAATTTAGTTCACTGAAACTTCCTTTGGGAAGGAAACAGCCATCCTACCTGGTCCAGCCTACATGGGACTTCAGAACATGGTTGACTTGTAACTGCCCTCCAGACATTTGGGATTGGGTAATAAAACAAGGCTGAGCCAGTGATGTTCACATCCTCTGAACAAATAAAATAAACTTGCTCTACATTCTTGTAAAAGGGGAAACATCCTCCCAGTGTTCCAGGTTGAGGTTCTGGATGTAAGTTTGTTTGCTGAGCTGGAAGGTTCAAGGCCTATAAATTGAGAGGCAGGACATGCCACCAGCGCTTCAGCAAAGACGCTCACTGATGATGTTACCTAGTCATATTGACAAAACGTCTCAAAATAAACCTTTCAGCTCAGTGAGCTAACTTACATACTTATCATCAACCTGAGCTACAAATGTCCTCAAAAATCGCTAGTCACAGACTATCAATGACATAATTCGTTACCTGTTGGAATGGTGCTGGTGCAGGTGCAGTTTACATTCCAAACAACATGACATTACATTGATAAAATCCATCCAGTGTTACAAAAGGCACTACCAGTCTACAGAACTTACCAGTTTCCTTTTGGCAACAAATTGTGCATGTCAATGCAGCCCTCCAGCCCTCCAGGGCATCAGCTCACTTTCATCACCATGTTGAGTTTTTGATGATCAATACAGAAGAATCCTTTAGACGCATCTGGTTTTTGGTACCATCCTAATAGGTGAGCACCAATTACTACAATTTGTATCAATAATGATATTGCCCATCTACAACTTAAATCTCCTCTCTCACCTCAGCTACTCTCTCTGGACTCGATCCATAAGGGTCTTCTTGTATAGGTAACACATCCCCCAAATTAACAGCATGAACAGCCAAGTCTATTTTCCTAACCTACCCCCTCAAATTGATTTATAATTCTGCAATAATCTTCATTATTCACCTTGATAAATTTCTGGAAAATAAAACATGATCTATCTAATCTTTTACATTCTTCTGATTTTCCCATTCTGATTGTTGGAGGGCCAATTTTTGAATTTCTATTTCATTCTCCAATTCTTCTGATGTTTCTGTTCCACTCGAGTATTCTTTTCTTCTGTCTGGAGTACTCACTACATAAGACATCCAAGTTTCTTCTTGACTTCATAGATCCAATGAACCTTGCTTTTGATGGTTTATTGCCAAAATTCCAATGCATCTTGAAACTATGGGTAATAAACAGAAGACGCTATGTTTCAAGATGTTTGGAGTACAAGAGTAGGGAAGCCTTACTGTAACTGTACAAGGTTGTGGCAAGACCACATCTGGAGTACTCGCCGTGCTTTTGATTCCCTTATTTAAGAAAAGATATCCTTTCACTGGAGGCAGTTCAAAGAAGGTTCACTAAGATGATTCCTGGTACCGAGGGATTGCCTTCTGAAGAAAGGCTAAATAGATTGGAACCTCACTCACTGGAGATTAGGCGAATGAGAAAGACTCTCATATCAAACATGGAATTCTTTCAAGGATTTGACAGGTTAAATGCTGAGAGGATATTTCCCCCTCACGGGAGAGTTTAGGACCAGAGGATATAATCTCAGAATAACGGGGTGACAATTTAAGACTGAAAGACAAGGAGGAATTGCTTCTCTCAGAAGGTTGACATCTTTGGAAATCTTTGCACGGAGAGCTGTGGGGGCAGAATCATAGAGATGTACAGAGTCCTTGAATATATTTAAGGCCAAGATAGATAGATTCTTGATCAGGAGGGGAATCAAGGGTTTTGGGGAAAAAGTGGATGCGAGGATTGTCAGATTAGCCATGATCCTATTGAATGGAAAAACAGGCTCACAGGCTCAAGGGGTTGGACAGCCTATTCCTGATCCTATTTCGTTTGTTTTTTTATATTTATTCTCAAACTAATCACTTCTTTGAATATTTCAGACATAAAATTTGAGCCTTGAGCTGATTGTTTTACTTACTTAATTACTTAAAGAAATATTAAAACAAACTAGCTGCCCTACAACTTTTATTCCATTTTTACAGTGAAATACCCATTAAGATAGAAATTCCCATTTCTAATTAGGAGACCTACACAATCTCTTCAGACCCTGCTAAATCAGTACTTCAAAAGCTTATATTAGAATTAAAGGTGCAGGTTTAATTGAGGATTGTGGTTTCTCAACTAGCTGAAATATATTGCACGTCTGGCAAAATCTGACCACATTATTATGTAATCCTGGCCAATAAAAACATTTTATTGGAATAGTTTGTGTTTTCCTAATACCCAATATCACACTGGAGGTGTAGCGAATGCTGAGGCACTCAAAACTTAGTTACAATATTCAGATGGAACCTGATGGACCACTGCTCGTTCCTTAATGGCAGCTATTTAAGATGACGTGCATTTCCTCATTAAAACTGTCCCTTTCAAATAATAACTCAATATTTCAGATTGAATCCAGTGTATGTTTGAGAGACAGTGTGGGCGAGAAAGGGCGCGGGGGGGAGAAAGGGCGCGGGGGGGGGGGGGAGAAAGAGCGCGGGGGGGGGGGAGAAAGAGCGCGGGGGGGGGGGAGAAAGAGCGCGGGGGGGGGGGGAGAAAGAGTGCGGGGGGAGGGGAGAAAGAGCGCGGTGGGGGGGGAGAAAGAGCGCGGGGGCGGGGGGAGAAAGAGCGCGGGGGGGGGGAGAAGGGGCGCGGGGGGGGGGGGGGGAGAAGGGGCGCGGGGGGGGGGAGAAGGGGCGCGGGGGGGGGGGGAGAAGGGGAGCGGGGGGGGAGAAGGGGCGCGGGGGGGGGGGGGGGGAGAAGGGGCGCGGGGGGGGGGAGAAGGGGCGCGGGGGGGGGGGGAGAAGGGGAGCGGGGGGGGGGGGGAGAAGGGGCGGGGGGGGGGAGAAGGGGCGCGGGGGGGGGGAGAAGGGGCGCGGGGGGGGAGAGAAGGGGCGCGGGGGGGGAGAGAAGGGGCGCGGGGGGGGGGGGGGGAGAAGGGGAGCGGGGGGGGGGGGAGAAGGGGCGCGGGGGGGGGAGAGAAGGGGCGCGGGGGGGGGGGAGAAGGGGAGCGGGGGGGGGGAGAAGGGGCGCGGGGGGGGGAGAGAAGGGGCGCGGGGGGGGGGAGAGAAGGGGCGCGGGGGGGGGGGAGAAGGGGCGCGGGGGGGGGGGGGGAGAAGGGGCGCGGGGGGGGGGGGGGGGGGGAGAAGGGGCGCGGGGGGGGGGGGGAGAAAGAGCGCGGGGGGGGGGGGGGGGGGGGGGAGAAAGAGCGCGGCGGGGGGGGGAGAAAGAGCCCGGGGGAAGGAGAAAGAGCGCGGGGGGGGGGAGAAAGAGCGCGGGGGGGGGAGAAAGAGCGCGGGGGGGGGGAGAAAGAGCGCGGGGGGGGGAGAAAGAGCGCGGGGGGGGGGAGAAAGAGCGCGGGGGGGGGAGAAAGAGCGCGGGGGGGGGAGAAAGAGCGCGGGGGGGGGAGAAAGAGCGCGGGGGGGGGAGAAAGAGCGCGGGGGGGGAGAAAGAGCGCGGGGGGGGGAGAAAGAGCGCGGGGGGGGGAGAAAGAGCGCGGGGGGGGGAGAAAGAGCGCGGGGGGGGGAGAAAGAGCGCGGGGGGGGGAGAAAGAGCGCGGGGGGGGAGATAGAGCGCGGGGGGGGGGGGGGGGAGATAGAGCGCGGGGGGGGAGAAAGAGCGCGGGGGGGGAGATAGAGCGCGGGGGGGGGGGAGATAGAGCGCGGGGGGGGGGGGGGAGATAGAGCGCGGGGGGGGGGGGGAGATAGAGCGCGGGGGGGGGGGGGAGATAGAGCGCGGGGGGGGGGGGAGATAGAGCGCGGGGGGGGAGATAGAGCGCGGGGGGGGAGATAGAGCGCGGGGGGGGAGATAGAGCGCGGGGGGGGGAGATAGAGCGCGGGGGGGGAGATAGAGCGCGGGGGGGGGGGGAGATAGAGCGCGGGGGGGGGAGATAGAGCGCGGGGGGGGGAGATAGAGCGCGGGGGGGGGAGATAGAGCGCGGGGGGGGAGATAGAGCGCGGGGGGGGAGATAGAGCGCGGGGGGGGGAGATAGAGCGCGGGGGGGGGAGATAGAGCGCGGGGGGGGGAGATAGAGCGCGGGGGGGGGAGATAGAGCGCGGGGGGGGGAGATAGAGCGCGGGGGGGGGAGATAGAGCGCGGGGGGGGGAGATAGAGCGCGGGGGGGGGGAGATAGAGCGCGGGGGGGGGGAGATAGAGCGCGGGGGGGGAGATAGAGCGCGGGGGGGGGAGATAGAGCGCGGGGGGGGAGATAGAGCGCGGGGGGGGGAGATAGAGCGCGGGGGGGGGGAGATAGAGCGCGGGGGGGGGAGATAGAGCGAGGGGGGGGAGAAAGCGAAGGGGGGGGAGAAAGCGAGGGGGGGGAGAAAGCGAAGGGGGGGGAGAAAGCGAAGGGGGGGGAGAAAGCGAAGGGGGGGGAGAAAGCGAAGGGGGGGGAGAAAGCGAAGGGGGGGAGAAAGCGAAGGGGGGGAGAAAGCGAAGGGGGGGAGAAAGCGAAGGGGGGGAGAAAGCGAAGGGGGGGAGAAAGCGAAGGGGGGGAGAAAGCGAAGGGGGGGAGAAAGCGAAGGGGGGGAGAAAGCGAAGGGGGGGAGAAAGCGAAGGGGGGGAGAAAGCGAAGGGGGGGAGAAAGCGAAGGGGGGGGAGAAAGCGAAGGGGGGGAGAAAGCGAAGGGGGGGAGAAAGCGAAGGGGGGGAGAAAGCGAAGGGGGGGAGAAAGCGAAGGGGGGGAGAAAGCGAAGGGGGGGAGAAAGCGAAGGGGGGGAGAAAGCGAAGGGGGGGAGAAAGCGAAGGGGGGGAGAAAGCGAAGGGGGGGAGAGAAAGCGAAGGGGGGGAGAGAAAGCGAAGGGGGGGAGAGAAAGCGAAGGGGGGGAGAGAAAGCGAAGGGGGGGAG
The DNA here is from genome assembly GCF_037043375.1 of Chiloscyllium plagiosum. Lineage (NCBI taxonomy): Eukaryota > Metazoa > Chordata > Chondrichthyes > Orectolobiformes > Hemiscylliidae > Chiloscyllium > Chiloscyllium plagiosum. Next base: position 75,161,315 of record NW_028270154.1, on the reverse strand, counting down.
AGAAAGCGAAGGGGGGGAGAGAAAGCGAAGGGGGGGAGAGAAAGCGAGGGGGGGGGAGAGAAAGCGAGGGGGGGGAGAGAAAGCGAGGGGGGGGAGAGAAAGCGAGGGGGGGGAGAGAAAGCGAGGGGGGGGAGAAAGCGAGGGGGGGGGAGAAAGCGAGGGGGGGGAGAAAGCGAGGGGGGGGGAGAAAGCGAGGGGGGGGAGAAAGCGAGGGGGGGGGAGAAAGCGAAGGGGGGGGGAGAAAGCGATGGGGGGGGAGAAAGCGATGGGGGGGGAGAAAGCGATGGGGGGGAGGGAGGAAGGGAGAGAATGTATTGAGATGTTGAAATCCCCTCTTCTCAGTTCTCCTTCACAGCTCCGTTCCCTTCCTGCTCTGTGAATGGATAGAGCTGTGAGCTGATGGACCATGTGGACTCTCACAGCACCCTTTTCTCTTCCCTCTGCATCTTTTCCCTGGGGTGAGAGTGTCCAGAACCAGAGGGCATAGGTTAGGATGAGGGGGGAAACGATATAAAAGAGTCCTATGGGGCAACGTTTCCATGCTGAGGGTGGTGAGTGTGTAGAATGGACTGCCAGAGGAAGTGGTGGAGACTGGTACAATTACAACATTTAAAAGTCATCTAGATGGGTATAAGAATTGGAAGGGTTTGGAGTGATATGGGCCGGGTGCTGGCAGGTGGGACTACATTAGGTTGGGATATCTGGTTGGCATGGACGAGTTGGACCGAAGGATCGGTTTCCCTGCTGTACATCTCCATGACTATGACTCTGAGTCAGTCGTACAGTGCATCTCTTTCAATTCCAAACCAATTTGCTGCATTTCTATTTAAAAAGGATGGGCTAAACACATTAGCCACATTCTCTTTCATCCTTTTTGCGTGAAGCTTTCCTAAGTTGGATTCAACAACTGAATTTTCACATCTATTGTTTCACAAACTATTTTTCTTCCTGCGTAATTCTACTGACGTGCGAATTACAACAGTCAGGTGACAATTTAGGATGCTCCTCTCATAACATTTCTGTTTCTTTTACCTCCTCTGATTATTCCAACTTCCTTGGTAAGGCTAACATTTTTGAACACACCAGGTCATTTCCCAAAATAAAGTCAATTCCTTCAATAAATATTTGTTTCACTACTTCCGTTACAACTTCTCCATTTACAAAAATCAGTCTAACCCAACCCTCTTTAATGAGATTCTGAAGGATCACCTGACCCAAAACATTTAACTGATTTCTCTCCACAATGCTGCAAGACCTGCTGAGCATTTTCAGCAATTTATATTTTTGTTTCTGATTTACAGCATCTGCAGTTCTTTCTGCTTCTCCTTAATAATACTATAATGATGTGTAACTTGGTATATAATTCCAATTATTAGTTTCTCCTTCATTAACCCCTCTGGAAGACAATAGAATCATCAGACAGTATCACTGACTGACTAATTCCAGAATCAGTCAATAAGTTTATATTGATTTACATTCTTGATTCAAAGCATAAGAAAAAACCTCCAGTAGTTCAACTCACCTTGTCAACATATGAAAATTCATTTCCATGACTGTCCTGACCCATTTATCATTTCTTCATACATTTAAGGAAACATGTTATAGTACCACCAGTTTTAATACCCAATTCCTTTCCTGAAGTTGAGGATTCCTTAAGTATTCCTAATACTGTAATAGGTCTCCCATTCAAAGTCCAGCATGTGTTAAGTCCAACCTTACTACAATGAGGGTCAGTTAGCTGGTTTGTGATGGAGAGTGATGCCAAAAGCATGGGTTAATTTACCATACTGGCCGAGATCACTGAAGAATCGGCCTCCTCAACCTCACCCTTTCTCCGATGACCCTCAGGTTAGAGTCACCATCAGTTTACTCTCTCTAACAAGAGAGTAGCCAAATATCCACTGGGACGATAGTGACTTTACATTTTATCTTATTATAATGGAAGCATGTTGAATTCTTTACATTATTGATTTTAACCTCTCTCCTTTCTTACTGTGGTATCTTGTATTCCCTCTTTTTCATGGCTAACTTATGTTCTCCATGTTCGCCTCCATCTTCCCATCTTGCTTTCCTATTGATGTTTCTTAACTGTCACTATTTTACTATCTCCTCCATTTCCATTATCTTCTGTTTCTCTTGAAGTCATATTCTTTCTTTTCTAACTGTATCTCAGTTACTTCCAGTTGTGACATCCCAATTTTCTTTCTTCAAATTCAGAATGTTGAATGATCATTTCATCTAAAGATCCTGCTTCTATGTCCAATCTGCTAACTTTGTCTGGTTATCTTTTGAAGAGTCCAAACAATCTTCAAATTCCCATGCAATAAACTTCACCACAAAACTTTTATGTCCAGAACAACCACGTAGCTATTGCTTTAAGAAAGTAAGACACAGATCTCTCTTAAATATAGTGAATTCAAAACCCAAGAAGCACTTCAATTGATACAACCCTAGTTGATATTACTACTGAACAGGTCAGGTCCCAGAGTGAAACCTGGATTGTCAGGTCATAATTTATTTTTGTTTTAAAAATGTGGTCTTTCACTGAAATTAAAAATCACAACACCAGGTTATAGTAAAACAGGTTTATTTGGAAGTACAAGCTCTCAGAGCACTGTTCCTTCGCCAGATAGCTAACGGGACAGGATCATAGGACACAATTTATATTATGAGATCAAAGTGTCATACAACCGATGCGATAAAGCAAGCTTGTTCGTTTGTTAGATCTTGGCTGAAGATGAATGTATAAACAGTTGCTGTTGAAGAAGGCAGACAGTTTAGAACTTTGAGAAATAGTTTATCTCAATTTCAGGAGTTGGCTTTAAACTTCTGACTTTTGTTTGGTAAAACCCTGAAGGAGTTATTTGAAGCTGAGAAAACCCCTGCACAGTTATATAAAGACTCAAGACACTTGGATCGTTTACTATAAATCTTGTGTCCTATTATCCTGCCCCACTAGCTACCTGATGAAGGAGCAGTGTGCCTAAAGCCGGTGCTTCCAAATAAACCTGTTGGGACTGTAACCTGGGGTTGAGAGATTGTTACCTTTGCCCATCCCAGTCCAATACCAGCACCTCCACATCATGGATTCCACTGAAATGCAAGCATGCAATCCTACAGATTTGGTTTTAACAATAAATTGTAAAAAAGACAAAGAACATAAAATACAATAAGCTGAACACAAATATAACACAAAGTAAAGATGTCAAGCCACAAAGTAAAATACAATCACATTAATGCCAACAGCACTCTTTCACAGTATTCACACCAGAGAGAATCCCATCTCTCTCACATCTACATGACTTAATTGAAGTGTGCTCCAGTTAAGAATCTGATTACTTCTTCCTGGAGTCTTTATATAAGTGAGCTTAGATTTTCTTAGCTTCAAATAATCCCTTCAGCGTTTTAACCAATCAGAAGTCAGAAGTTTAAAACCAATTCCTACATTTGAGGTAAACTATTTCTTAAGAGTTCTAAACTATCTCCCTTCTTCAACAGCAACTATCTTATACATTTGTCTTCAGCCAAGATCTCTGCAAACAAACTATCAAACTTTATTCAAGCTGCACGTGGCTCCCAAGACAAAAAAAATCTGAAAGCTTCTATCAGAAACTTCATGCACTGCACTGTTTACTTGTGAAAAAAAATTCTCTCAATGTAAACAAATCGCTATTAACCTCAAAGAGTGTCTCAATTTTTTTTTAAAGACATCAACATGGCCATGGAATTATCTACACAATTCATAAACATTGAAAATAAAATCCAAATTCTAAATTAAATATTTTTTAAACATATATATATAAAATAACATGCCTTACATCACACTGGTGTTACATAGTTTTGGGTTTGCCTGGTGCTGTTCCTTATATGCTGTTGTGTACTCTTCATTGAACCAGGGCTTAATTTCCAGCTTACGGTAATAGTACTGCACCATGAGATGGCAGACTATGGTAGACAGTATTCTGTTGTCTCGTGTGTGACCAGTCTGGAGTTACTAATTCAGTTCAAAGCGGTTTTTTCTCATTTCATTGCAGTATTGCCACACAACATGGAGGGTTTTCCAAAGCGTGGGACTCTACAAGGACTGTGCAATGGTCATGCTTGCCAATACTATAATTGTCAGATGCATCTGTGACAAGTAAACTGCAGAGAAGATTAACTACATTTGTCCCTCTTTTTGGTTCCTTCACTATCTGCTGCAGGCCCAATTAGCAGTTACATCCTTTTTGACCCAATCATTCTTGGTGATAACCACGGAAGTCCCCCAACCACATTACATTCTCCACTTTCGCTACCCTTAGTGTTTCCACCAATTGCCGTTCAACAAGGAGTACTGATTCATCAGCTATGAGTGTGTACTTAGCAGACTCTCTTCCTTGCACATGTTTTACCTGCTGTCACCAGAATCATGGAATCTGAAGTCAATGAAGAGGGTTCTCAGGCTAACTACCTCTTGACTGTGTACCACAGTACTATCACCTCATGGTGTGCAGTGGCAATATCTGGGCCACAGTAATTCTTATGGAAATGTATCTTGCAGACAATGTCAGGCTGTTGCGCTGGAGCCAGACGTAGGACAGTCGTGAACTGAATAGGTTATTATGACAGTTGACAACAGTTGTCTAGATTAGAGCGGTGCTGGAAAAACACAGCAGGTCAGGCAGCATCCGAGTCGCAACAAAATTGACGTTTCGGGCAAAAAGTCCTTCGCCAGGATTGAAGGCAGGGAGCCTCTAGGGTGGAGAGATAAATGGGAGGGGGGTGGAGCTGGGGAGAAGATAGCAAAGAGTACAATGGTTGGATGGGGGTGGGGATGAAGGTGATAGGTCAGAGAGGAGGGTGGAGCGGATAGGTGGGAAGGAAGATTGGCAGGTAGGACCAGTCATGAGGATGATGCTGAGCTGGAAGGTTCGAACTGAGGTAAGGTGGGGGGAGGGGAAATGTGGAAACTGGTGAAGTCCGCATTGATGCCCTGGGGTTGAAGGGTTCTGAGGCAGAAGATGAAGTGTTCTTCCTCCAGGCGTCGGGTGGTGAGGGAGTGGCGGTGGAGGAGGCCCAGGACCTGTATGTCCTTGGCAGAATGGGAGGGGGAGTTGACATGTTGGGCTATGGGGCGGTGGCGTTGATTGGTGCGGGTGTCCCGGAGATGTTCCCTGAAGCGAGATCTTCCACCTCGGAACACTTCAAACCCATGGCATCAATGTGGACTTCACTAGTTTCCTCATTTCCCCCCACCTTACTCCAGTTCCAACTTTCCAGCTCAGCACCACCCTCATGACCGGTCCTACCTGCCAATCTTCCTTCCCACCTATCCGCTCCACCCCTTCACCTTCACCCCCATCCACCTATTGTCCTCTTTGCTACCTTCTCCCCAGCACCACCCCCCTCCCATTTACCTCTCTACCCTGGAGGTTCCCTGCCTTCCGTCCTGAAGGGCTTTTGCCCGAAACAATGATTTTCCTACTCCTTGGATGCTGCCTGATCTCCTGTGCTTTTTCAGCACCACTCTAATCTAGACTCTGATTTCCAGCATCTGGAGTCCTCACTTCTGCCTAGTTGACAACAGTTGTATGGTCACCATTAAGATAAATATTCTTTTCAATTCCACATTTATTAATTGATTGAAATTTCATCATCTGCCATGGTGGGATTGAAATCCAAGTCATCACAGCATTAAGACTCGAAATAATATTACAACTCTGTCTTTGCAATTGTAGACATCAGAAATCTACTTTCAAATCTCACAACCAAGTGTCAACATCAAACGTTCCAAAAGCACATGCAAGTGAGTAGAAAAGCTAATGCAAAATATGGTGCACGCTAGAAATCTGAAACAGAACAAATGCCAGAAATATCCCGATCTGGTAGCATCTATGGACAGAGTGTTAACTTTCAGGTTAATGGTCCTTCATAAGCACAGAACATTTCTTCCGGTGAAATTTGATTGATCTGAAATGTTAACTCTGCATCTATGTGCAGAAAATAATTCATCTATTCTGTGCCAATGGGATTAAAATCTCACTTTATACCAGCATCCCTGTTGCGCCATTGTTCTCACATTTCTCTTCCCCAACTGCTCTTCGCCTGGCCCCCCCCCCCCCCCCGCCTCACACAGCATGGTCTGGTTATGGTTACGTCTCCTACACCTTGAAGGGTTGTGCTCATTTGCATCTGGGTTTAACATCTGAATAGATAATTCCTGAAAAGTGACTCACTATTTTCATCTCCTTAATCTGGACTGATCTAAAATAAATTTAGAAAAATGAGTTAATTGACTGCATCATTAATTACTTCCTCTGAGCTTGCTGCACCCATCAGCTCCAGTCCACTGAAGCATTAGAATATTGTTTAATGCAATCTAATAGGCTTGCCAACCTGCTTTAATGACTATTATTCCGGTAGTGGCTGGGATGGCAAGCATGTATTAAGTACTGAAATGCAAGAAGCATTTCAGCATAGGCTGATCTCTCATCACCTGATATGGGACATGCCTCTCAGGCAATGTAATCACTCATATGATTTGATATGCATTTAATTTTTCACACAAAAAAACTCAATACCATCTGTCATAACAAGAAAACTTTCAGTCATGAACTAAACTAAAGTGAGACAGACTAAGTGACTTCACCCACAGTTTCCCTCCCCTTTGGTAGGCAACTTCATTAAGCGACCTGCTTCGACCAGTCTCAGAAGCTGGAGGGGCTGAGGCATTCAATATTACACAACTTGCAGACTGCACACTTACTACAGTATGGATTCAAAATAACTTCCGGATATCTCAAAGAACTTCAAAGCTAATAGAATACTTTGGCTGCAGAATCATAGGAACTCTATAGACAATTTGCGTCATCAACATCCCATTAACAGCAATAAGGTTTTAATGATAATGGTTGAAGGATAAATATTAGCCACATTACCAGGGAGAATTCCCCCTTCTCTTTATCAAATAGCACAATGTAATCTTTATCACAAGACAGGGAAGGAGATGTAATCTAGACATCTGAAATATGCAGCTTTAACAGCACAGCACTCCCTCAGCACTAAAGAGTACGTGTCAGGAGTTGGACTGGAACCTGCAAGCAGTGCTCCTCAGCGAAGGCACAGCTGACAAAAATTGAGCCCCCAATATATGAAGCTAGCACAATACAGAAAAAAAAAATTACCAGTTCTCATGGAGAGAAATTGAACCAGTCCAAGCCCACCGAAAGTTGTTTTAGACTTAATTATTTACATTGAATTCAGACAATAACAGTATTTTCTTCAGGCTAAGGCATGGTGTCAGATTTGCAATCTCCATTTAAGAAAGGTGAAGCCATAAAACATTCATACACCTGTTAGGTCACCCAAGGTCTTGAACCAGAGATCTGTTCCTGCCCAAAATTACAATTTATTCAGTTAACAAAAAGTAGACACCAAACCATGACTTGAATTTATTCTGGGCTGAACTCTTTTACATGCAATTCTGGCCTGATAAAGATTGAGAAGTTATGCTATAACAAATAGCCTCAGAGGACTACTGCGCCTTCTTACAACTGAGCAGATGGAGTATTTACAGGAAACCACAGAGAATCCTTAAGAAAAGACTCGCTTTTCCGAGAATGCATGCACAAATGTAGCAAAGCCACATGTGTGGAACAAAGTTTAATAGTAACTGGTGCATGTGTTTGGGACTGGGTTGTTGTGCCGTCGACAATGTCTGAGCCTTTGGCATGGTGTGCTAGCCTGAAATTAGCTACATTTCAAACCATCTTTAGTGTCAACCACCAGTGAAGGTTGGCAACATATTATCGTTACAAAGATTAGATTAGAATCCCTATAGTGTGGAAACAGGACCTTCGGCCCAACAAGTCCACAGCAACCACCCAAAGAGTAACCCACCCAGACCGATTCCCCTATCCTATATTTACCCCTGACTAATGCACCTAACACTATGGGAAATTTAGCGTGGCCAATTCACCTAACCTGCACATCTTTGGATTGTGGGAGGAAACCAAAACACCCGGAGGAAACCCACGCAGACACTGGGAGACTGTGGAGTTTGCACAATCACCCAAGGCTGGAATCGAACCCGGGTCCCTGGCGCTGTGAGACAGCAGCGCTAACCACTGAGCCACTGTGGCAGCCCCAGTGTATAAAGAAAGCCTTGTATTTATATTAATCCATTTCTAACCTCAGAATGCCACAAAGCACCTAGCAGCCAACTTTGTATTTTTGTCGGGTCAACACCATTGCAATGTTGGAACCATGGTGTCAGTTTGCAATATTCCACAAACAGCAATATGATGATAACCAAATAATCAATTTTAACACTTGTTGAGAGATAAGTATTTTCCTAGATGTTGAAGAGTAATCCCATCTTTTCTCCAAAATGAAGATGTTTACTGCCACCCAAGAGGGTAGAGGACCCCAGTTTAATTAATTAAATATAACTCTCCCTCAGTGCTGCAATGAAATGTTGGTAATGGAAAGGTTTTCAAGTCTTTGGAGTAGAACAGTTCAACACTGAGCTACTCCTGATGTAAGACTTATGCCAAATACTTTATGATGCAAATCATTATTAAACTCATTGTTACTGTGGGATCTGGCTACGTTCGCAGTGGCTGTGTTTTACTCATAAAGCAACAGTAAATGCACTTTATTATACCGCAAGAATTTTGGAAGACGATGAGTGTCTCAACAAATGTAAGCATTTCATTTGTATGATTTGCAATTCACCTTACATTGCTCACCACTATCTATAGCAGTGACAAAATAAGCCACTAACTGTTTATCTTCAAAATACACTCTCCAGTCATGACTGTAGTAATGACAACATTTTGCCCTACTGCAGATTCTGGGCTTTGATGATTTTCCACTAACTTTAGCTCTAAAAATTATACTCTGATCTCTGTTACTTCATTTCCTCACACAAGTGTATTCCTCACACCTTATTTAAAAAGAGCACATTGAATAATTTAAACTCAATTCTAGGTGGAAGAGTAACAGCTGACACTACAAACATTAGAGGACTTTTTTTTTTAAATCACAAAACTGACTAAAAAATTTCTTCTTTGAGGCCTTTATTAATTCAACAAGCTCAAACTAATGGACACAAAGTGTGGAAAAGCACAGCCGGTTGGGCAGCATCCAAGATGCAGGAGAATCGACGTTTCGAGCACAAGCCCTTTATCAGGAAGGAGCTCATTCCTGATGAAGGGCTTATGCTAGAAACGTTGATTCTCCTGCTCCTCGGATGCTGCCTGACCCTGTGGCTTTTCCAGCACCATACTCTTCGACTCTGATCTCATGTATCTGCAGTCCTCACTTTCTCCTATCTATGGACACAGCATGCTGCCAATGAGAATTATTTATATCACGTCTGGCCAGCATTTGCAGAAATCTACTATAAACTTTGCAATTATATTTCAACTCAACTTTAAATTACTTTGAAGTAATCTTTTAAGATATTCAGTCAATAAATTTACAATTACATGCATAAACCAGGGGATGGGGAAATACAGCAGATGACTTTCCACCATTTACTACAGGAAAATATCAAGTACACACATGGGAAAATGGACAAGACAAGGTCAGGGCAGACTGCAAAACCTCCTTGAGAGTCAGATATCTAAATGGTTACAGCACCTGGGCAACCATATCCAACATATTTTTTCAAACAGGATAAGGAAAATTAGACATGGAATGATAAGTAAAGAGGGAAAAATGCACATTCCCAAGGAGCTTGTTAAAATTGGAAACTGCATCAAGGAGTGGCAATGCCTCTATCCGCTTCCTACCCAAATCTCCACCGTTACATGCATCCCAATAAAGAACCCTCCACCTGCAAAATTGGGCTAATGTGCCTCAAGATAATTCTCCGTAAACCCCCCTGTACTGGCAGCCTGACCTCAAGCCATTTGACAAGATCAGAAACTGGCAACAGAAGCTCTCTGCTGGATTGTTTCGCAGGGGTGTGCAACTGAGCAGGTAATCACGGGTTCAATTACCAATCTCATATGGATTCACTGTCAAAACACAGTTAACCCATCTCCCACATCAAGGCAGGTGGAAAATCAGTCAGGATTCTTACTCCTTGGACAGAAGGCAAGTACAGGTGAAGTTAGACAGGTTTCTCACCAGCTACAAAAATGGCAACTTAAGGAATTTACAGAAGGCAGGAGGGCAACCAGTGTACCATACACCATAGTCAGACACTGCTTTCAGAACACAATAGGACTTTTTTGATAAGATGAACAAGGGCAGGACTTATATAGTTAATCGTGGGGCCCTGGATACTTAAGATTAGAATAGATTCCATACAGTATGCAAACAGGCCTTTCGTCCCCACAAGTCCACACCAACTATCCGAAGAGTAACCCACCCAGACACATTCCCTATCCTATATTTACCCTTGACTAATGCACCTAACACGATGGGCAAGTTAGCCGAGCCAATTCACCTGACCTGCACATCGTTGGATTGTGGGAGGAAACTGAAGCACCCAGAGGAAACCCATACAGACATGGTGAGAATGTGCAAACTCCATACAGATAGTCTTCCGAGGCTGGAATCAAACCTGGGTCCCTAACGCTGAGAGGCAGTAGTGCTGATTGCTGAGCCACTGTGCCACCCTACTTTTGTCAAACAGAAAGACTTAGGTGTTTAGATACATAGTGCTTTGAAAGTGCTGTCACAGGTAGACAGGTTAGTAAGGAAGACATTTAGTACGCTTGCCTTCATTGCTCAGACCAATGAGTACAAAAGTTGGGATGTCATGGTGCGGTTGTACAAGAAGTTGATGAGGTCACTTTTGGAGTACTGTGTACAGTCCTGGTCGTCCTGCTAGAAGAAGGATATTATTAAATTGGAAAGGGTGCAGAAAAGATTTATAACTATGTTACTGGGATGGGAGGGTTTGAGTTACAGAGAGGCGGGATAGACTGGGACTTTATTCAGTGGAGTATAAGAGTTTGAGGGGTGACGTTATAGAGATTTATAAAATCATGAGGGGCATAGAAAAGGTGAATAGCAAAAGGTTTTTTTTCCTCCTAGGGTAGGGGAGTTTAAAACTAGAGGGCATAATTTTAAGGCGAGAGGAGGAAGATTTAAAAGTGACCTGAGGGGTAACTTTTTCCACACATAGGTGGTTTGTATGTGGAATGAAATGCCAGAGGAAATGGTCGATGCGGATACAGTTACAATATTTAAAAGACAATTGGACAGGCATATGAACAGAAAGATTTAGAGGGATATGAGCCAAACACAGGCAAACAGAACTAGTTCAGTTTGGGAAACTTGGTCAGCATGGACAATATCGTAGGGTATGTTTCCATGCTGTATGACTCTATGACTGTCTCTCCTAACTTTTGCAAAACATTACTTATCGGTCAGACTTTGGGACATATACCATTGTGGGGCTCAAGAAATTCCTTCCTCCAGAACACCCAGCTCAGCCTCTCCAACATGTTACCCATATGCAGGAACCATGCATGAACCCACACACTGCAACTCAATAGAAATGGTCTACCGCATCAATTTGTGCTTCCTGAATGGAATGCAAACAGACAATGCTTAGTGGGAAACATGTTAGTGCTTATGTAGCAGATAAATTAAGTGGTCAACAAGGTGCCAAATTCAAGACAGCATGATTTCCAAAAAGGCATCATGTAACAGGGGGAGAAATTTCCAAGGAATTGTTGCTGAACAAATACCTTGGAGTTCAGGCTCTTTGTTTCGTGAATGTTGTCACAAAGCAAGTCCCTTTTTTTCCTAAAGGCTATTCCTTGGTTCAAGAAAACTCTGTCCTTGATTTTTTTCAGAGGGGCAATAAACCAGGGCAGAGTCCGATCAGTCTGGTTTGGTACAGAAATGAAAAGGATTTTGAGAGGCCTTTCGTTTATATGTAAACAGATGAGAATTCAGGCCAAAGTAGTCATGCTTTAGAAGTGACCACCTGTATAATGAAAAGGGGAGTGGTCAGCTCCCTAATTAGCTGAGCTGAGTGTGAGATGCTGGAAAAGCACAGCAGTTCAGGCAGCATCCGAGAAGGAAAATCAACGTTTCGGGTTGGAGCCCTTCATCAGCCTTTTCAGATGAAGGGCTCTGGTCCGAAACATCAATTTTCATACTCCTTGAATGCTACCTAACCTGCTGTGCTTTTCCAGCACCATACTCTCAATTATGATCTCCAGCATCTGCAGACCTCACTGTCTCTAGCTAGCTGAGCTAAACAGTTTTAGTTCAGTCCTGAACCGGCAAGTTCAACAGGGAGCTGTGTGGAAACGCTCTTTTCTGCCCTTCAACTTGTAAGCATATGTTCCATTTATACTGGTTTTTAAAGGGAGTTTGCTTATTGTGTATATTTGAAACAGCATCATTAAGTCTACTGGAGAGGTTGAGTTCTGTAGGGATTCTTTGTTCTGTTGTGTTTCATTGTGTAATTTTGCAAATAAATTTTTAGTCTGTTTTAAAATCTAGTAGTCAACCTAGCTAACTTACTCTGGGTAATTGTTACTGTACACTCACCAAAACAAATTGCAAATTTAGCTCTTGGGCTGCCTGCTTAAGAATGTTTTGAGTGGCCTGGCCTAGTCCATAACAATGTGGAGTTGCAGGTAGTTAGGATTGCGAAGAAAGCATTTGCTATGCTTGCCTTTATTGGTCAGTGCATTGTGTATAGGATTTGGGAGGTCATGTTGTGGCTGTACAGGGCATTGGTTAGGTCACTCTTGGAATAGTGTGTGCAATTCTGGTCTCCTTCCTTTCAGAAGACTGCTGCAAAGTGTCAGAGGGTTCAGAAAAGGTCTACAAGGATGTTGCCAGGATCGGAGGGTTTGAGCTACGGGGAGAGGCTGAATAGGCTGGAGTTATTTTCCATGGAGTGTCAGAGGCTGAGGGATGAACTTATAGAGGTTTATAAAATCATGAGGGGTATGGATAGGGTAAATAGACAAGGTCTGTACCTCAGTGGTAGAGTCCAAAACTAGAGAGTATAGGTTTAAGGCGAGGGGGGAAAATTTATAAAAGGGACTTAAACTGAGATTTTTTTATGCAAAGGGTGGTGCGTATATTGAATTAGCAGCCGGAGGAAGTGGAGGAGGCTAGTACAATTACAGCATTTAAAAGGCATCTGGATAGATATATGAACAGGAAGCGTTGAGAGAGATATGGGCCCAGTGCTGGCAAATGGGATTATATTTATATAGGATATCTAGTCAGCATGGACGAATTGGCCCGAAGGGTCTGCTGTACATTTCTATGACTCTAATTACCAATTTCTGAGTAAATATTTATAGCCTGCATTATTAATGCACAATAGAAGCAATTAACAGCTTCCAGCATATTGTACTTTCAAAACAACCTGATATTTAAACAATGAATTATCCCAAGTAAGTGGCAATTGTGTTCTTCCTCCGAAACTCTCCCTCTTTATGGGCATTTAAGCGGGCATTGGATAGGTATATGGAGGATAGTGGGTTAGTATAGGTTAGATGGGCTTGGATCGGCGCAACATCGAGGGCCAAAGGGCCTGTACTGCGCTGTATTCTTCTATGTTCTATGTTCTATGAAACTGTCCAAACCAAAAGTCAGGTGAGATCAAACTTTTGCGACAATGACTTCCAACTCAGTTATGATGCAACTGCAGCATTTTCAGAATCAGAATTAAACAGTTTAATAAGTGTCCAGTTTTAAAGGAAGAGACAAACTTGAAACAAAACGGTAGCAGTCTAACAGAATACAGTGGTCCAAATATCCAGGTCCAGTTTGCTCTAAAGTATCTAAAAAAATTTCAAGGGATATAACAATAAAACATTTATTGTTCACTTCTAATTGCCCTTCAATTGAACTGACTGCTCTCTATGCCATTTGAAAGTGCGCCAGTTTAGAATTAACAACGTTGCAGACTAGACTAGTTAAAGATATCAGATTTTCTTTCCTAAAGGACATTGCTGAACCAAACACTTTTCTTAAAATAAGCTAGTAATGGCTATAATCACCATTAGACAAGTTTAATTCAGATTTATTGACTAAATTCAAGCTCGATCAGCTGGCATGGTGGAAAGTGAACCCTTGTCACCACAGGATTATTCTGGGCATCTGAATTGTCCTTTAAGTTAGCAGATGTTAGATTGAAGACATTACTGTTGAAAGATCTTTGGGTAAGTTACTGCAGTGTAGCTTGTAAATGGTACATACTGATGCTAGCGCACAGTGATGGAGGGAGTGAATGTCTAAGGTGGTGGCTGGGGTGCCAATCAAATGGGCTGCTTTGTTCTGGTTGCCATTATACTCGAGTGTTGTGGAAACTGCAATTATCCAGCTGAGTAAAGCACATTCCATCAGACTCCTCACTTGTTCCTTGTAAAGGATAGAGAGGAATTTCAGAGAAGCTGATCACAAAGTCCCATCCTTTTAAGCAGCTCAAGTTTGGTTTTTGGTCAACAGGAACCTCCCTGTCAACAACACCCTTGATCATTAGCAAATTGATGCAAGGTAAAGTAATGGGGTGATAATTGATTGAATTGGATTAGTTACCTTTCTTATGGCCAGGACATGCCCAGGCAACCTTCCATTTGTTGAGCAGATGTCAATGGCATAACTATGTGGGAATTGCTTGGCGAGGTGCACTGATGTTTCTGAAGCACGAATCTTCAGCACTGCAACTGGGATATTGTCAAGAGCACAACATTTGCTATATCAGGAGTGATCACTATTCCTTGATGTAACAGTAAAATGAACTGACTAAAGAACAAGAACGAAAACAAAAGAGAAGTAAAGCACGCCAACAGGTCCTTTGACTCTCCTAGCCTGTACTAGTGTCCCGAAGCTAGTCCCTTTTTTTGCCAAAGGCTGTTACTTGGCTCAAGGAGGCTCTGTCTTTTTTTTTATAATAAAGAGGGGCAATAAACCGGGCCAGACTCTGATCAGTCTGGTTTGGTACAGAGATGAAAAGGATTTTGAGAAGCTTTTTATGTAAACCGATGAGAGCTCAGGCCAAAGTGGTCATGTTTTAGAAGTGACCTGTATAATTAAAGGGGAGTGATCAGCTCTTTAGCTGGTTGGAAGTTCAACAGGGAGGTGTGGAAACTCCCTCTTTTCTGCCCTTCAACGCCAACCTGTAAGCATGTGTTCCATTTATACTGGTTTTTAAAGGGAGTTTGCTTATTGGGACTGTTGTGTATATTCGGAACAGCATGATTAAGTCTAGTTTGGATAGACCGAGTAATGCTGGGGTTCTTTATTCTTTGTGTTTTATGGTGTAATTTTGTGAATATATATTTTGTCTGTTTTAAAATCTAGTAGTCAACCTAGCTATCTAACTCTGGTTAATTTTCACTGTACACTTACCGAAACAAATTGTGAAGTTGTGGTCTGGGGCTCCCTGCTTAATAATGTTTTGAGTGGTCTGGCCTAGGCCTAGTCCATAACACCAATCATCATGCCCTAAACAAAATTGAACAAACAAACAAACCTTCTGCCCTTATTCGGTCCATATCCCTCTCTTCCCTCCCTATTCACGTGCCTCTTAAATGTCACCAATGTGCCGGCTTCCATCATCTCTTCTGGCAGTGCTTTCCAGGTTCCTACCACATTCTGCATGAAAAACTTCCATTGCATATCCTCCTCTCATCGTGAACCTGTGCCTTCTTCTAATTGAAACTTCAACCCTGGGAAAAAGCCGCTGATTATCCACTCTATCTATGCCTCTCAATTTTGTAGATCTCTATCAGGTCATCTCTCAGCCACCGTCTTTCCAGTGAAAACAATTTTAGTCTTTTTGACCTTTTCCTCTTAGCCAATGCTCTGGTGAACATTCTCTGCACTTTCTCCAAAGCTTTCACGTCCTTCTGGTCTTGTGTGCAAAACTGCACACAATACTCCAAAATGTGGCCTAACGGGTTTTAATAGCGGCAACATGGTTTGCCAATTCTTGTACTGCATGACCCAGCCGATGAAGGCAAGCATGCCATATGCCTTCTTCGTCACTTTGGCCACCTGTGTTGCCACTTTTCGGGAACTGTGGGCCTGCACGCCCAGTCCATCTGTACGTTAATGTTCCTAATAGCTCTACCATTTACAGTATAATTCACATCTAAATTTGATTCTCCAAAATGCACCATCTTGTATTTGTCTTGATTAAACTCCATCTGCCATTTCTGTAGCCAAGTCACCCAAGACTGGCATCTGTGATGCTACAGACTAGTGGAGGAGACCAAGATTGTTCAATCCATCCAGCACTTCTGATGGACAATAGTTCCAAATGCTCCTGCCTCGCCTTTTGTATTCACAAACTGAGTTTCATTAAGGATAAGAATACCCATGGAGAGCCACCTCTTCCCATTTTTGCTCTTGTTCACCACTCCTAGCTAGATGTAACGCAGGTACAGGCTTTGTTTTGATCTGATCGTGTAACTTGACAGTTAAATGAATCCCTGTGCAGCCAATGTACTGCAAATCTTCAAGTTTGCTGTCTTCACTTTCTCCTTAACAACAAAGGTTCTCAACCCCTCCATATTTGCAAACTATTACATGTTTAACCTGCCTTCCCTCCCTAAAGTTCTTGAATGCATTTTTATTTACCAAATCTGTGCCCAAAACTATTGATCTGAGAGTCTGACTTTAGTTGTGGGAAAGTTATTGGAGGGGATTATAAAAGATAGGATTTATGGACATTTAGAGGGGCAAAATTGATTACGGTCAGTCAGCATGGTTTCATGTTTCATAGGGTCCTGGGTAGTGTTGTAGAACACAGGGGTAAAGGTACACAATTCTTTGAAGTTTATGTCACATAGAAAGGGAAGTTAAAAAGGTATTTGACATGCTTGCCTTTATTGCTCAGTCCTTTGAGTATAGGAGTTGGGACTTTTTTTGAGGTTGCACAGGACATCGGTGAGGGCTGTCTAGTTCTGGCCATCCAGTTGTAGAAAGGATATTATCAAGCTGGAGAGGCTTCAGAAGAAATTTACCACAATGTTGCCTGGTACAGAAGATTAGAGTTATAAAGAAAGGCTGGCTAGGCTAGGACTTTTTACACTGGAGCATAGGAGGTTAACAGGCAACCTGTTAGAAGTTTAGAAAAAATGAGAGGTATACATAGAGTTGTTGGTAGTTGCTTTTCTCCCCCAAGATGGGAAATTTCAAGACCCAGGAGGTACATTTAAGATCAGAGGAGAGAGATTTAAAAAAGACAAGGCAATTTTTTTTTTTTAAAAAACACACAGTGGTTCGTGCGTGGAATGAACTTCCTGAGGAGGTGGTGCATTTGGGTACAATTATAACATTTAAAAAACATTTGGGTGGATAGATGAATAGGAACGGTTTGGAGGGATATGGGACAGGAGCAGACAGTTGGGGCTAGATTAGTTTGGGTTTGTATTCGGCATGGCTGGTTAGACTGAGGGGGTCTACTTCTGTGCTGTATGACCCTATCTTTCCTACAATTCCATGTATGACACCTGCCATCAGATTAATGACCTTGCCACAGTATTGAAACAGCCCATGATGTCATTCCTGGCATTCTCTCTGAATGACAGTGATAAACTACCCCTCAGCATTCTCTACTTAGCAACATTGTTATGCAAACTCCTCCAATGCCATTCCTCAGTGAGCTTTGGTTCCTACTCATGCACTGTTATCTCTGAAATGCCCAAGAACCTAATTTCACTCCTCCCATCTATCCATCATTTTGGGAAAATGGGTGTCATTGGCTGGCCAGCATTTACTGCTCATCCCTAGTTGCCCCTTGGGGTGAAGGTAATGAGCGGTCTTCTTGAACTGCTGCAATCCATGTGTTATTAGTTGATCCACAATGCCTTTAAAGGAGGGAATTTTAGGATTTGGAACATGTTCCCTTTCCATGATAATATCCAAATATACAATATCAAGTTCGAAATCTCATTCTTCCAGCACTCCTGTACTTGGTGATTTTCACTGGCTCACGGTCTGATGACACTTCAATTTTAAAATCCTCACCCTCTATTGTCTCTGCACACTCCAATGCTGATAGCTTATGAATCCCCGATTTTAATTAGGCCATGACCTGCAACACAGCTGCTCAAGTAGATAGATGTTGGCTCTTTTACCATCTGCACAGGTCCGGACTGGCAGGACTCAGCTGGCTCAGTTAGACGTAGTGTTACTGAGCCATTACTATAGAGCCACTCTTACTACTGGACTTCGATATCCCTTCACCCTATACCCCAACCACCCATGCTCAGAGTACCTATCCTCAGGACTTCTGTGATTCTGGTGTTCAACATGGAGTATTAGTCCATCAGCTGAGGGAGAAATCAATTAGAGATAATCAAATTTCCTTGCCCAAGTTGACCTGATGCCAAGAAATTTCACAGTATGGAATCAGTGTTTTGAGAGTCTCCAGCATCACTCCCTCCTAACTCTATTTACTCTCATAAGCAGTCAATCAGGACATTAACTGAGTAGCATTGGTTGAAAGGTAGAATTCTAAGTGTTTTATTACATCTGTGGGTCCACTATTACCACAAGTCCCAGATATCTGGGAAGATAATTTTGCTGGGTTGACAAGGCTATTACCTTCTTTGTCACATCCAAATACACTGCCTAGGTCTATGCAGCATCGTTTCTTAGGTTTTATATTGATGTTCAGAGGATCGACACAACTGGGAGGTTGTGTTTGCCAATTCCAGAGCATAGAGTTAATCACACTGCTGATTCCCAACCAAGTGTAGTAGATTTATTTCCGTAATGGACTTTTGTGATCCAAATGAATATTTATGACAATCTCGTAGTTTCAAGGTCACCATAACGGTTAATGTTTATTTTCGCAAAGATTTTATTTAACTAGACAAATTCAAATTTGCCAGTTTCTGTCAAATTTGAATTAATCTCTCGTGTATCATCAGTCGAAGCCTCTAGATTCTGAGTCCAGGAATTTAAGCATTATGCTACCATGCCCTGTGATGATAATTGTACATTCAGCACTATTGGCAATTCCACAGATGTTGAAGCAGTCAAAGTTCAAATGCAGTAAGCCTGGACAATATCCAGGTTTGGACTGGCAAGTAGCAAAGTAACATTCATTCCACATAAGTGCCAAGCAATGACTATCTCCAATAAGAGAATCGAGCAATCTCCCTTTCACATTCAATGGCATTACCATCACTGAATTTCCTATCAAAATCTGGGAGTTACCACTGACCAGAAACTAAACTGGACAAGAATATGAAGATCCACATGCTCCAGAGGTGCTTACTAAAATCTCTGAACAGATCGATTATAAAGTGTCTATAAATACGGTGGCTTCAAAAACTGGTCAAAAGGTTAGAAAACCTGCCAATAAAACTCACCTCCTGACTCCTCAATACTGTCCACAATCTAAAAAGTACAAGCCAGGAGTGTGGTGGAATATTTTCCACTTGCCTTGGGAGTGCAACTCCAACACCACTCGAAGCTTGACAACATCAAAGACGAAGCAGCTTACTTGATTGCAAGCACACCCACAAACATTGACGCCCCATATCACCAATGCTCAGTAACAACAGTGTGCGCCATTGATGAGAAGCACTGCCAAAATTCACCAAAGCACAGCAAATTCCAAAACCCTCAAATCACTACAATCTAGAAGGACAAAGACAGCAGATACACGGGAACACCACCTAGCTCCTCACCATTCCAACTTGGAAATATTTCAACTTGGAAATATATCACCATTCCTTCAGCATCATTGTAACTTAGAAAAGACACTGCTGCTTAATCAACATTTATCACAAGCAAATTGCACAACTAAACAATCTAGTTAATGGCAGTGTTTCCACTGACTGGTTTGATCTGTGTACAACTACCAAGTAATTACACCAAGTCAAACATTTGCACCACCTTAAGGAACTGAAAGCAATATCTGAAAATGCTCGAACTTCACAGCACAACAAAAAAAAAGTACATATACCAGTGAGGTGAATCCAATACATTAGCAAACCTACCTTCCAGAAATGATCAAAGCAAGTTCCCTGCTGCTGATACAATACTATACAATTTATTCATGTATTTGAAACTGCTGAGGACCAGCAAGACAGAATATACCAGTCCTGTCCCAGTCTTTTCAACATATAATGGTTGTCTCATGTACAATCAGGTTAAGTACCAGAGGTAGGCACAGGCACTGAGCATCAACAATGTGCTGGGCTAGATGCTACACAGGTTTCTGATTAAAAAAACAAAAAAAATTTACAGCCCAGGAACAGGTCCTTCAGCCCTCCAAGCCCGAGCCGATCCAAATCTACTGTCTAAACCTGTCTCCCAATTCCTAAGCATCTGTAACCCTCTGCTCCCCACCTACTCATGCATCTGTCCAGATGCATCTTCAATGAATCTACCGTGCCTGCCTCTACCACCTCTGCTGGCAACGCATTGCAGACGCCCACCACCCTCTGTGTGAAGTACTTGCCGCGTGTATCCCCCTTAAACTTTCCACTTCTCACCTTGAAAGCGTGACCTCTCGTTATTGAATCGTTCACCCTGAGAAAAAGCTCGGCTGTATCCACCCTGTCTATACCCTTCATGATTTTGTAAACTTCAATCAAGTCCCCCTTCAATATTTTTTTTCCCAAATGAAAACAATCCTAACTTACTCAACGTCTCTTCATAGCTAGCACCTTCCGTGCCAGGCAACATCCTCGTAAACCTTCTCTGCACCCTCTCCAAAGCATCCACATCCTTTTGGTAATGTGGCGACCAGAACTGTACAGAGTATTCCAAATGCGGCCGAGCCATTGCCCTGTACAATGTTAACATCACTTGTCAGCTCTTATACTCAATACCCCACCCAATGAAGGCAAGCATACTATATGCTTTCTTGACCACTCTATCAATCTGGGAGAAAGTGAGGACTGCAGATGCTGGAGATCAGAGCTTAAAAATGTGCTGCTGGAAAAGTGCAGGTCAGGCAGCATCAAAAGAGCAGGAGAATTGACGATTCAGGCATAAGCCCTTCTTCAGGAATGAGGAGGGTGTGCCAAGCAGGCTAAGATAAAAGGTAGGGGGGAGGAACATGGGGGAGGGGCGTTGGGAATACGATAGGTGGAAGGAGGTTTAAGGTGAGGGTGATAGGCCGGAGAGGGGGTGGGGACGGAGAGGTCGGGAAGAAGATTGCAGGTCAAGAGGGCGGTGCTGAGTCCGAGGGTTGGGACTGAGAAAAGGTGGGGGGAGGGGAAGTGAGAAAGCTGGAGAAATCTGCATTCATCCCTTGTGGTTGGAGGGTTCCTAGGCGGAAGATGAAATGCTCTTCCTCCAGGCGTTTGGCAATGGAAGAGGCCAAGGACCTGCATGTCCTTGGCGAAGTGGGAGGGGGAATTAAAGAGTTCAACCACGGGGCGGTTGGGTTGGTTGATGCTGGTGTCCCAGAGGTGTTCTCTGAAACGTTCCGCAAGTAGGTGGGCCTGTCTCCCCAATGTATAGGAGGCTACATCGGGTGCAGCGGATGCAGTAAATGATGTGTGTGGAGATGCAGGTGAATTTATGTCAGATATGGAAGGATCCCTTGGGGCCTTGGAGGGAAGTGAGGGGGGAGGTGTGGGCGCAAGTTTTGCATTTCTTGCGGTTGCAGGGGAAGGTGCTGGGAGTGGGGGTTGGGTTTGGAGGTGGCGCCTAAGGGGACATTGCGGTCTTTGAAGAAGAAGTGGTTGACAATGCTTTCCACTGCATCTCCTCCACTTCCCGCCCCTCCAATCGCCACCAGGATAGAACCCCACTGGTCCTCACCTACCACCCCACCGACCTCCAATACATCGTATCATCCTTCGTCATTTCCGCCACCTCCAAACAGACCCCACCACCAAGGACATATTCCCCTCCCCAACCCTATCAGCGTTCTGGAAAGACCACTCTCTCTGCGACTCTCTCGTCAGATCCACACCCCCCACCAACCCAACCTCCACTCCCAGCACCTTCCCCTGCAACCACAAGAAATGCAAAACTTGCGCCCACACCTCCCCCCTCACTTCCCTTCAAGGCCCCAAAGGATCCTTCCATATCCGTCAGAAATTCACCTGCACCTCCACACACATCATTTACTGCATCCGCTGCACCCGATGTAGCCTCCTATACATTGGGAGACAGGCCGCCTACTTGTGAAACATTTCAGAGAACACCTCTGGGACACCCGCACCAACCAACCAAACCGCCCCGTGGCTGAACACTAACTCCCCCTCCCACTCCGCCAAGGACATGCAGGTTCTTGGCCTCCTCCATCGCCAGACCATTGCAACACGACGCCTGGAGGAAGAGCGCCTCATCTTCCGTCTCGGAACCGTCCAACCACAAGGGATGAATGGAGATTTCTCCAGCTTTCTCATTTACCCTCCCCCCACCTTTTCTCAGTCCCAACCCTCAGACTCAGCACCGCCTTCTTGACCTGCAATCTTCTTCCCGACCTCTCCGCCCCCACGCCCTCTCCGGCCTATCACCCTCACCTTAACCTCCTTCCACCTATCGTATTCCCAATGCCTCTCCCCCAAGTCTCTCCTCCCTACCTTTTATCTTAGCCTGCTTGGCACACCCTCCTCATTCCTGAAGAAGGGCTTATGCCCGAAACGTCGATTCTCCTGCTCCTTTGATGCTGCCTGACCCATTTTATCCACCTGTGCAGCAAGCTTCAGGGTATAATGGACCTGCACTCCCAGATCTCTCTGTTCATCAACTTTTCCCAAGGCTCTTTCATTCATTGTATAATTCGCTCTAGAATTAGACTTGCCTAAATGCATCACCTCACATTTGTCTGTACTGAACTCCATCTGCCACTTTTCCGCTCAACTCTCCAGTCTATCTATATCCTCCTGTATTCTTTGACAGTCCTTTATGCTTTCTGCTACACCAATCTTTGGGTCATCTGCAAACTTGCTGATCATACCAACAGTGCACTCTTCCAGATCATTTATGTATATCACAAACAACAGTGGCCCCAACACTGACCCCTGTGGAACACCACTGGTCACCTTTCTCCATTTCAAGAAACTCCCTTCAACTATTACTCTGTCTCCTGTTGCTCAACCAGTTCTTTATCCACCTAGCTAGAACACCATGCACACCACGTGACCTCACTTTCTCTATTAGTTTACTATGGGGAACCTTATCAAAT
Source organism: Chiloscyllium plagiosum (assembly GCF_037043375.1). NCBI lineage: Eukaryota > Metazoa > Chordata > Chondrichthyes > Orectolobiformes > Hemiscylliidae > Chiloscyllium > Chiloscyllium plagiosum. The sequence continues at coordinate 75,138,226 of NW_028270154.1, read as the reverse complement.
GCCTTACTAAAGTTCACGTATATGACATCTACAGCCCTTCCTTCATCTATCAACCTGGTCATTTCCTCACAGAACTCTATTAAGTTGGTAAGGCACAATCTCCCCCGCACAAAATCATGCTGCCAATCACTGATAAGCCCATGGTAATCAGTAGCAGGAATGGCTGGTCAATTTTATGAGGAACAAAGGTCTGAACTGCTCTGAACAAAGGTCTGATTTCTGCAACCTTGTATCGCAGCAGACCTCCAATAGAGGTTTTTAAAATACAACCAAGCTGATTTTCCCCACCCAGACCGTGCATGAGTGAAACATCACTTAACTAAACCAATGGAATTACAAGGTGTAAAATAACATTGATTCTCACCTTAGAAGATTCTGAGCATCAGATCTTTCAAAAAGATAACAGTAAGCTGACATTACTAGATTCCTTATCTAGGTGCTACCAACCAAGCTTCTCATAAAAGCAGAAATTGTCACCAATAATCCATATTTCATTCGGGGTGTTCAAATCTAAGATCCCCAAGGGCCAGGAATGTCCTGGAAATGCCTAGAACTTTTTGCCACTGCTATTAGCAACCAAAGAGAAGAACAGAAGCCCTGCAGAGAGACATCAATGCTGTTTGAAGACCAACATTTTGGAGCTGCAAGAAAGAAGGCTATATGATTGGAACAGATAGATGGAAAAGCAGATGCTTGGGTGAAGCCCTCAAAAATAATGTCCAAGCAAAGTTGACAAGGTGAAATCAGGATTTGTGTGTGCCTTTTCAAGGGTTGAGGAAGAAGCGAGGTCAGAACCTACTGACTGAGCAAAGTGCATTTAATTCGAACGCCCAAGCAGACTCATCGCCACGTTTTTTTTAGATCTTTCACAATCTAAAACTTGAACTCTGCATCTACTGAACAGGAACTATGCTCTAGTGCATTCTACAATAATACATACTGATCAAAAAAAAAACAGAAGAGGCAAGAAATCACATCCTTAGATATAAGGAACTAAAACTCTGAAACGCATTATTCTCCCATGCATATTGCAATTTTCAAAGCATACACCCAACTCAAATGGAAACTCCAAAAGCCAGGTTTCCTTTTCTCATCCCACAACTCTCCCATGTGTCCACACCAAGTGGAAGATGATTACAAAGAACCCTCCAAACCCTGAGCATACATGCATGTGCAAGCCAAGTGAACCGAACACTATTTGATGGTGGAGAGTAATGAGACCAGTAACCATACTCTTTCTGCCAAAACATGCACTCACGCTCTTCAGCTGACGTTATTGTGCAGGAAGAGAGAGTATTTAGTCATGGCTCACTCACTCTCTATTTAGTTATTTCTTGACAAAATGGCCAGGACATTCAGGTCATTTCAAGTTCCCAAGTCAATTTGCTGATAGAACACACTGAGGCATGGCTCACTTAAGAAAACTGTGCAAGCCCACAACCTTAAGTTTCTAATCTTATTTTCAAAATTTAGGTACAAGACCTAGGCAGAAAGTCCAGTTAAGTACTGCAAGAGTACTGTACTGTCAGAGGTGTTCATCTTTTGAATAAGACATAAACTGAGGCCCTACCTTCTCAGGGTGGATGCAATAGATTCTAAGGCACTATTTGAAGAGCAGCAGGGAAATTCTTGTGTGTCCTGGTTAATATTTATTCATCAATAAAACAGGTTACTTGCTGTTTATGTAATCTTGCTGTGTGCAAACTGCCTGCTACATGACAGCAGTGACTGCTGCTGAAATTGCAAAAGGCCATTTATTTTCAGTATAAAAGCCAAATACAAGTTTTAGTTCAAGTACACACTTCCTTTTCCAGCTCAGCCATCAAATGGCTCCACGCGAGTGTTAGTGCAGTAGTCTGTTAATTGACAAACGACAAGTTAATTGATTAAACGCAAAAGTTGGCCAACTCCCAACTCATTTCAACTGGCCCGAAGACATTGGTTCCTAAAGGGGGTGCAACTCAGCAAACATTCCTGATCCTTAGAATTCTGTCAATTCAGGTTCTATACAACGCTGACCTAAGAATGCACATAAATGAGCTATATCAATTCTTCCAGGCAACAATTTAAGTCTAGCTGGCGCACACTACACAATTAACCCGAAAGCTACATGCCATCAAGCTATATAGCAAATGACATCAAAACATGCCACATGCAGACACATCTAATATTTAACATTCAATATTATTGTAGAACATGACAAATGTACATATTAGCACACACAAATACAAAGCTATACAGGCAAGAACCAAAAGGGATTTATCAAAATAAACTTAACCCTCTGAGTGCTGAACTTCATTTTAATGTTCAAGTGACAGAATGCCAAATCCAAATCGTCATCCATCCTTGGATTTTAGCCGAAGAGCTCTAGAGAATTTTCTTCTGGTCTTTCTTTCGCCTAATGCAATGGCCGAAGAAAGTGAAGCAATTCAAATCCCCAAGTGGTTAGGATCTTCATAGCTTTCTGTGGTATACTTGTCCTTGAAAGGAAAGGCTATTCTTGTTTCAGGAACTGAGACTCAGATGGCACCCAGACCTCTCTGGTTGATAACAGAACCCCTCCAAAACTACTCAACTACCTCCAAAGAAGGGTCGCTGGACATGAAATGCTAACTGGCTCTCCACAGATACTGCCAGACTTGCTGAATTTTCCCAGCAATTTGTTCTTGTCACTCCAGACACTTTCCCACCCCCAAAGCGTGCAAAACTGTTTCCCAGCTAAATTTGATAGAGAGGGAGGAGACGAGATCAGTTACACGGTTTCTGTCACAAACTGTAGATTACGACCTTACCCTTACAGCCATGATGTGGAGGTACCTGTTTTGGACTGGGGTGGACAAAGTCAAAAATCACAACACCAGGTTATAGTCCAACAGGGTTATTTGAAACCGCAAGCTAAGTCACAAATAGCAGCAAGGAGCCACCATGTGATTAGCATATAACCAGCCCAAGGCAACAAGACATGCAAAACATCTGGCAATACTTTCAGCCCCCTCCATCTACCTGGCCACTGCATGGGCAACGCCCATAGTCCCTGCCCCTGGCCCCCAGCTATTGGGGCATGAATGCCCACAGGCTGCAGCCCTCCCACTTCCCCAGACCCAACCACTGGACTGTCAAGTCCCACAGATTCCTCCCCAATTCCCGCCATAGGACCACTCATGCCCACAAGCCCCCTCCCACCCCTGCGGTCACGAGATTGGCAATGCCCAAAACTCCCCATACAACAGTCCCCTTGGGAAACGTGCGGACACACCCCTCCCCCAGCAACTGCCAAGGCAGCACCAAAAGCTCCATGATCCATGTCCAAATTTAAAATTCTTCCCTTGATGGCACCAAGCTAATGTTATATAGGCACAGGCAGCCTTAAGATACAATACCCAAATGGTGTTTCATCACGTGTGACTTTGGAAAACAGAAAGTCAACATTCAATTTGGCCAAAGATTGCAACATTTCTGAGCCCACACTCATACACTCACCTAGTGTACATACAGGCACACAGCAGAGGTGACAGAATGGTGATGCAGGGCTTCAGATGTTTCCAGCTTGTAGCCAAAAGGTATCTGAGGTTAACTAATGCAGCACAGGCTGGTGTGCCTTTCAATCTTTAAACAGACTGGTTCACCTAGACACAGGATCAATCCTTCCCTTCCACCCAGCCACTGTCCAACATCAGACAGACAGACTGTAACTAGAATGTGTCAGTACTCAGAGGGTTACAAATACACAGTCACAGAACCATAGCAAAAAAATAAAAACACAGTAAGTAAAGAAGATAAGGCACCTGGAGACATCTGACACTGGGCATGCTCTGCAGGCATCTCAGTGCGCACATGCTCTCTACCAGGTTGGAGCAGCCTAGCCACAAAGACCTGGGCACAGAACACTGCAGGATAACAAAAAGGAAGGAAGAGAAGCAGTTAGAAGCCAGACACGATCACATTGAAGTAGACAGCTTTATTTGTTAGTACTATAAGCACAAGACTTAGGTTGCATTAAGACAAGAAGTTGAAATGTAACAGCAACAAGCAATGACCCATATAAGTGGTTTCTTGAGAACTAAACGTGAACAGGTCAGCTGAGAAAAGTCAAGTCAAGCAAATTTATGCTGTAAAAAGGGCATTATACATAACAAGTGAATCCTTTTCTCAGAGACTGACTCTCCATCCCAAATTCCCCAATCTCCTTTCTCAAACTTCTCAATTCCACTTTCAAGATTTCACAATTGTTCCACACACACACATGGTTAAACAAGTAAAATCTGAAGTGATTTCTCTTCTCATTTCTATTTTTATCCAATAACCCCCTCAGTAATCATTTTATTTCAACTGAGGACTGCCCCAGAATGTCTATATATGGATGGCAGGCTTCGTATGTATGCTATCATCAGTACATATTGTAAGCGTCTGCACTTGTGCACATAGATAAATATACAGATGTACAATAAAGATGAACAAATAAAACTCTCATGATGAAGTCATGGAAATTCCTCTTCTAAAAACAGCTGCCACTACCTAAAAAGAAAACTGTCAGGTCTATCAATGGCCCAGTGAATAAATAAAACTCCTGCTGCAGCTATGATTAAATCACATACTCATATCCCACAGCTTGATCAAATCCAGTAACTGTCTGCAGCTGGGGTAGCACAGCCAACCTCAGTGCCTTATTTTTTAAATAACCTCCCCCAAAATAAAAGGCAGAAAGAGAGAGTGCACCTGAGAGCAGTAGTGTGCACAACAGAGCACTCAAATCTCTCCAAGGGAGAGCAGCTCTCAACAGTGTCTAGTTGGAAACGGCCATTGGAATACTTAACTAAAATTAGTGTGACATTTTAGGAATTCAAAAAAGCCATTTGATGCAAAAAGGCTGCCCTCTTTTTCACAGATTAGTCACTGAGCCCATTTGATATCAGGCATTCGATTTCAAGAACTTGAACACATCTTTTTATCACAATACCCAATGCTTCATGTACTATGAGAACCTGGCCTCAATTCTTCCTCTTTGTAATCCACTGCAGCCATTGATCACCCACTGTATAAAGTAGCTATCTCCTGACATCAAATCTAAACCATCTTATCACAACCCCAAACACAGCAGCTTTTCCAGCATGCCTGAACATAGTGCTGAATGCACACTCCCTCACATACTATAGTACTTTGTAGGATCTTGGAGAACAGTGATGTTGAAGGCTAGAGCACCACTGCTTAACAACTCAATCTCATCTCTTCATTGACATTGGCTCGAAGGACTGGGCAGCCAATGAATACGATTAAATAATAGTGCATAAAGTGCAGACTGACCAAAACGCTTTACCATGACTTTCGATTCTAGGTTTCTGAACAACTAATTTGACAATTGAAACCAGTATTGCATGCATTTTTTAAATCGCTACCTCAAGTAAATATTTCCCAGTGTCTCATCATACGTACAGTCAAATACTCTTCTACTGATGTTCTTCGTGCAAAATGAACAAAGCTACAGCACTGAACACTATAGCACTCCCAAATGCATGGAAGGTATGACAGATGAATGTGTGGCTAAAGAATTGGTGCAGGGAGCAGGAATTCATATTTTGAGATCATTGAAATCATCTCTGGGGCAGAGGCGATCTGTTCAAAAGGGATGGGTTGCAGCTAGAGGGGAACCGATATCTTGGCGGTCAGGTCTGCTAGTGATACAAGGGAGGATTTAAACTAGATTGGCAGGAGGAATAGGATTCTCATAAGCAGGGAGGCATGTCTGAGGCTGGAAAGAGATACAGTAATCAGAAATAGTAAGTTGAAGAGACAGGTCAGACAGGAATACGACTGGAAGCAAGGAATGCCTGTTGGATTAAACTGCATCTATTTCAATGCTGAGGGCTGACAGGTAAGACTGATGAACTTAGGGCATGGATAGGTACGGGGGACTGAGACATTACAGCCATTACAGAAACATGACTAAGTGAGGGACAGGACTGACAGTTTAATGTGCCAGGGTACAGGTGTTTTAGGCAGAACAGAGGTGGACAAAAGCAAAGAAGAGGAATCGTATTTTTGATTAAGGTATCACAGCAGTAGTCAGATGAAATGACTGAAGGATCATCCAGTGAGGCTTTGTGGGTGGAGCTAAAAAATAAGAAGGGATTGTACTATAGGCTCCCAAATAGTCAAAGATGAACAAGTATGCAAGGATATTGGAAGACTTTCAGGAGTAGTCATAGTAGGAGACTGCCATAGCATTAAGGGCTTATTTGGGTGTAATTTGTTAACTTGCCTGAAAGCACTTTCCTCAAGAAGTATAAAGGGGGCCCTACTCAGGAAGGGGCAAAACCTGACCTACTCTTGGGAAATAGGGCAGGACAGGTGACGGAGGTGACAGTGGGGGAGCACTTTGGGACTCGCGAACACAGTTCTATTAATTTCAAAATAGCTATGGATAGGGACAAAACTGAACAACAGGTTCAAGTTCAAATTGGGGTAAGGCAAATTTTGATGGAATTAGACAGGAGCTTGAAGAGGTTAGCTTGTCTGCAGGCAAAGGGACCTCTAGCATGTGTGAGGCCTTTAAACATGAGATAGGTAGAGTTCAAAGTCTATATGTTCCTGAGGGTGAAAGGCAAGTTTGGCAGGAATAGGGAATCCTAGATGACAAAAGATATTGAGGTTTTGACCAGAAAAAAGGAAGAGGCATGGTTCAGGTTCAGGCAGCTGTGATCAAGGGAATCCCTGGAAGTATATAGGGGACACAGGAGTTTACTGAAGGAGGAAATCAGGAGGGTGCACGGAGGGCACGAGAAAGCCTTGGCTGAGAAAATTAGGGTGAATCCAAAGAGGTTCTTTAAGTATATTAAAGAAAAAGAATAAGTAGAGAGAGAATAGGACCCCTCAAGGTAGACATGCATGTGTTGAACCACAGGAGATGAATGAGGTTCTCAATGAATATTTCTCCTCTGTGTTTATGGTGGATAAAGACATGAATGCTTGAGAACTTGGGAAAGTTAGTGATGATATATTGGGGACAGTCCATATCACAGTAGAGGTGCTGATGGACATATTTAGAATGTATGGAGGTGGATAAATCTTCTGGTCCTGACCAGATATATCCAAGAACACTGCAAGAAGCTCGAGAAGAAGCTCGGGCTGATATTTTTGCATCATCATTAGCCATGGGTGAGGTTCTGAAAATCCGGAGGGGAGCAAACATTGAGCCCTTATTCAAGGAGAGGTGCAATGAAAAACATGGGAACTATAGATCAGTAAGCCTAACAACTGTGGGGATAGGTCAATTGAGAAGACACAGAGACAAGATACACATGTATTTGGAAAGACAAGTTTTGATTTAGAGTAGTCAGCTTGGGAAATCATGCCTCACAAATTTGTTAGAGTTCTTCAATGAAGCGACTAGAAAGATTGACGAAAACAGGGTAGTAGTGGTAGTCTATATGGATTTCAGTAAGGCCTTTGATAAGGTTCCACATAGTAGGCTGCTCTGGAAGGTTAGATTGCATGGAATCCAGGGGACCTGGCAAATTCAATACACAAATGGCATCATGGTAGGAAGCAGAGGGTAATAGTGGAAGGATGCCTGTCAGACTAGAGGCCTGTGACTAATGGAGTGTTTCAGGGGTCGGTGCTGGGCCCATTGCTGCTTGTTATTTATATCAATGATTTGGATGAGAATGTGCAAAAGTATGATGAGCAAGTTTATAGGTGACACTAAAATAGGTGGTAGCGTGGACAGTCAGGAGGGTTACCCAAATTTGCAGAAGGACCTTGATCACCTAGGGAAATAGGCAGAGAAACAGCAAATAGAGTTTAGTATAGTTAAGTGTGAGGTCTTGCATTTTGGCAAGTCAAATCAAGGTAGGAGTTTCATGGTGAATGGTAGGGCCTTAAGGAATGTAGTGGAACAGAGGGACCTTGGAGTTCGGGTGCACGGTTCTCCGACAGTACAGTCACAGGTAGACAGGGCAGTGAAGGCAGCTTTTGGCACACTGGCCTTCATCAGTCAGGGCATTGAGTCTAAATGTTGGGAAGTTTTGTCGCAGTTGTGCAGGATGTTGGTGAGGTCATACTTGGAGTGTTGTGTTCAGTTTTGGTCACCTTGTTAGAGAAAGGATATTATTAAACTGGAAAAAGTGCAGAAGAAATTTACAAGGATGTTGCCAGGACTCAAGGTACTAAGTTATAGGGAGAGTTTGAACAAACTAGGATTTTCTTCTTTAGAGTGTGCAAGATCATGGGCGCATGGATAGGGTGAATGTACTCACATCTTTTTCCCAGGGTTGGAGATTCGAAGACTAAAGGGCATCAGTTTGAGGTTAGAGGGGAAAGAATAAAAGGGAACCTGAAGGACAACTTTTTTTTTATACACAGAGTGGTACACATATGGAATGAGCTGCCAGAAGTGATTGAGATGGGTACATTTACAACATTTTAAAGGCATTTGGACAAATACATGGATAAGAAAGGATTAGAAGGATCTGGGCCAAGTCCAAGGAAATGAGGTCAGGGTAGATGGGCATTTTGGTTGGCATGGACCAGTATGGGCCAAAGGGCCTATCTATTACATACATATTTGTCTAAAACTTCAGCAACACCCATTATGAGATAAGTGCCTTGTGACTGAGGCTCACGTTCATAAAGTCTTAACACGCCACTATCGTTAGCATAAATGCTCCAACGCTCTAGGCAACAAACAAAAACACAAAAATTTACAGTGACCTTGAGCAATTCTTTGCCCAAGTGTCAGCAGGTAAAGAAAATTATCTTTGTTAGGAATTTCAATACCAAAGTAGAGAAAAATACAAATCTATGGAAGGGTGCGATAGGCAAGAAAAGGGGAAAAGCTAACTCTAAAGGGGTCATGATTTGGAGATGCCAGCGTTGGACTGGGGTGTAACAAAGTTAAAAGTCACAACACCAGGTTATAGTCCAACAGGTTTAATTGGAAGCACACTAGCTTTCGGAGCGACGCTCCTTCATCAGGTGGTTGTGGAGGACAATTGTAAGGCACAATTTATAGCAAAAATTTACAGTGCGATAGAACTGAAATTGTACATTGAAAAATACCTTGACTGTTTGTTGAGTCTTTCATTTGTTCGAATACCATTGTAGTTTCACTTCTTTCATGTGTAAATCACAACTTTTTGTTTAAAAAGTTACATTCTCAGGTTAACTGTAACATTTGATGTTAGCCAGACAATATGTTGAAGGTATTAGACCCGTGTTATCTGTCTGTGCCATATTTAGCCGATTCTAATCTAAAAAGAGAGATAATGGAGTCTTACATGAATTCATGCAGTTTTTGAGCAAAGTACAATGTAGCTCTGCAAGTACAAATTCACCCACAAACGTATACGTATGTGTGCATGTGCGCGTGCGCATGCATGTGCCCGTCCATCTGTAGGAGTGTCTGTGTGTGTGTGTGTATACAGTGCAATGGTGGTAACCTATAATCTGACATGAACCCAAGGTCCCGGTTGAGGCCTTCCCTATGGGTACGGAACTTAGGGACAGGCAGCAGCGAAAAGTGGCCGAGCAGAGGCTGATAGCTAAGTCTGCCTTGGAGGATGGTCACCCGAAGGTCCAAGGTCGAATGTCCTGGACCGCTGAAGTGTTCCCCAACTGGGAGGGGACCCTCCTGTCTGTTGATTGTTGTGCAGTGCCCATTCATCTGTCGCCGTAGCCTTTGCTCAGTTTTCCCAATGTACCATGCCTCAGGACATCCTTACCTGCAACGTATAAGATAGACAACGTTGGCTGAGTCACATGAGTACCTGCCATGTACAAGGTGGGAGGTATCCACAAGTGTAATGGTGGTATCATTGTCCACACTCTGATAAGTCCTGCAGCACCTACCGTGACCGTGTTGTATGGAGTTGTCCTGAAAGCCAGGCAGCTTGCGACGAACAATGATCTGTTTGAGGTTTGGCGGTTGTTTAAAGGCAAGTAGTGGAGGTGTGGGGAAGGTCTTGGCGAGGTGCTCATCCTCATTGATAATGTGTTGCAGGTCACAAAGAACATGGCGTAGTTTTTCAGCTCCTGGGAAGTACTGGACAACAGAGGGTACCCTGTCGGTTGCAGCACATGTCTGTCTCCTGAGGTGGTCATTACGGTTCCTTGCTGTGGCAGGTCGGAACTGGCGGTTGATGAGTTGAGCATTGTACCCAGTTCTTATAAGGGCATCCCTGAGTACTTCCAGGTGCCTGTCACGTTCCTCCTCATCTGAACAGATCCAGTATACGCGTAGGGGTTGTCCATAGGGAATGGCTGTTTTAATATGTTTTGGGTGGAAACTGGAGAAGTGTAGCATTGTGAGGTTGTCTGTGGGTTTGCAGTAGAGTGTGGTGCTGAGAATGTAACTTTTTAAAAAAAGTTTTGTGATTTACACATGAAAGAAGTGAAACTATCATGAACAGATGAAAGACTCAACAAACAATCAAGGTACTTTTCAATGTATAATTTCAGTTACATTACACTGTAAACTTTTGCTATCAATTCTGTGTCTTACAATTGTGTCCTCCATAACCAACTGAAGAAGGAGCGGTGCTCCGAAAGCTAGTGTGCTTCCAATTAAACCTGTTGGACTATAACCTGGCATTGAGATTTTTAAACTCTAAAGGGTCCTCCTCCTGCTGAAATATGTAGAACATAACCAAAACCTAGTTTCCCCCAAAAAAAAGGGAAAATCATGATCTAAACACTGGCATCTGTTCAATTACATTGCACTCAAGCAAAAAAAATGTCCACCTCACCTGCAATGTGACAGACACTGCAGGACCAATCACCACCTTGCCTGATCTACTATCTCCATCTGCCTGGCCACAAAATAAATAGCTTGAGAAATATGTTTACAGCTGGTCAAACCTACAGTGCCTTTTACTCACACTAGCCCCATAATCATTTACACCTTTAGTGATCAGAAATCAGCCTCTTCTTTAAACATACTCCAAGACTGAGCTTCCACTGCCTTCAGAGGTAGAGTATTCCAAAGGCTCTCAACCCTTTGATGCTCCTGATTTACGACTCCCCAGCCAGGGGAAATGCCTTACCTGTATCTACCCGGTTTATCCCTTCAAGTACCTAATGTCACCTTTCATTCTTCAAAACCTCAGATTACAAGCCCAGTTCAGCCAATCTCCCTTCAGAGAACAGTCCTGTCATTTTGGGAAAAAGTCTGGTTAACCTTTGTTGCACAGCCTCTAGCAATAATCTCTTACCAGAGCTAAGATGATTGATGAGAGGAAGCCAAATGCAGACTTTGTCAAACTTCGCTGTATTCTAAAAACTTGCATTAGTTATAATTACAGTCGCTTTATAAGCATTTTCTTTTTAATTTTATACAATCCTTCACTTTCTTTGTCAACCACTGTTGACAGATTTTTGCGTTTTTGTACCTTGAAGGGATGTGTAGTTTAATGTGCTTTAGTTTGTGTAATACTGCTTAGTGGCTGTACATTGGCAATGTATTTTCAAGCCAGCTCAGCTAATTTGTGCCTCATACCTTCACACGTTCCCTTATTCAACTTTGACACCCTTGAGATTAAACTTCACTTTCAAATTGCAAAATTCCATCATATTGCAGTCACTCATTCATAAAAGATTCTTTTATAAGATTAATTAGCTCTTCTTCATTAAATAATACTAGATGTATATTGGCCTGTCCATTAGTTGGCTTCTCAACATACTGATCTAGAAAACCATCATCAGAACAATCCAGAAACTCATTCTCCACAGCTTTAGTATTCTGTTGGTCTACCCAGTATATACACAGATAGAAAGCACCCATGCATTGCACATGCTACAAGCTGGTCTCATCTCCTGATTAATACCACGTCCCATACTATTATTTGGTGGCATATAAGTAACTTCAACAAATATCTGTTGTGCTTTGCAATTTCTTACCTCCACCATCCAATTATTTCCATTAAAATAAAACAAAGTACTGCAGATGCTGGAAATCTAAAACAAAAACTGAAATTTCTGGATAAATTCAGCAGGTCTGGCAGCATCTATGCTGTCTCCACAGATTCCACATTTTGTTCTTCCTGAAGTCCTCCCTTTTAATACACCAATCACATCCCTTTAATTAGGGCAACCTTACCTGTTTTGCCTTTTTGTCTGTCCTTTCTAAACAAGGAATTTCCTTGAATATTCAGTTTCCAGTCTTGGTCAACACACAGTCACATTTCTAGAATGGAAATTATATCTGACTGGAAACTTGACCACACCAAGACAAAAGCAGGTTACGACAAAAGGGAACAGAGAAAGCATGCAACATGAAACACTTTACCTTCTTCCCTTCTGCTAAAGCAGATTTGCAATAACTCACTAACTTAATCCTAAGTGTCCCTGAATCAAGTTTTTGCTCGGCCATTTCAGAGGGAAGTTCAAAGTTAACCATATTACTGTGGGGTTGGAATCACATATAGGACAGACCAGATAAGAATGGTAGATTTCTTTTCCTAAAGGACAGAAGTGGTTCAGTGTGGAATGAACTTCCTGAGGAAATGGTGGATGTGGGTCTAATTACAACATTTAAAAGATATTTAGATAAATACATGAGTAGGAAAGATATGGAGGGATATGGGCCAGGAGCAGGCAGGTGGGACTAGTTTAGTTTGGGACTATGCTCAGCATTGACTGGTTAGACCAAAGGGTCTGTTTCCAGACTGTATGACTCTGTAAGTGAGCCAACTAGGTTTTTACAACAAGAGTTTTATTGTCACAATTAATGGGGCTTGTTTTATATGATATAATGAACTTAACTTCCTGCAGCAACTGTGGTAGGATTCCCTAGGGTATTAATCTGGATTACTAAACCAGTCACATTAACACTGCATCAACTCCCCAAATATTTGTCCATCTGTATTATTCTAGAATCCTAGAGTCCCTAACAGGCTATTTAGCCCATTAAGTCCACATCCGACCTTCTGAACAACATTCCGAACAACATTCCACTTAGACCACCCTACCCCTGTAATCCTGCACTTCCCATGGTTAATTCACCTAGCCTGCACATCGCTAGAAACTATGGGTAATTTAGCATAGCCAATTCACCTTACCTGCACACTTGTGGATGATAACAGAAAACTGGTACACCCAGAGGAAACCCTCACAGACATGGGGACAATGTGCAAACTCCACACAGATAACTGCCCAAGGCTGAAATTGAACCCAGGTTCCTGGCACTGAGAGGCAGCAGTGCTAATCACTGAGTCACCATGCCACACATCATGCAGAATCTCATCAAAAAACATTAAAACTGGCATGTACGCCTGCCTGTCCATAGAAAGCTTTATGGATTTTTATAGGTTACAGAGGCCAAGTGTAATCTTCAGGAGAACCAGCCCAGAGCATATGATGTAACTCAATCCCCATTTTAGGGTTACATTTTTCACCACGTTTTAATATTTCCATTACATGCAATATCTATAATAGAAATTGCTTACCTAGATTTGTCATGTTGTAACTACACCTTCCTTGCAATGGTAGCACTTCTACTGATTAGATCATGACTACAACACTTTATACAGATAAATTTTATTCTAAGTATGAACAATGGACTACCCTAAACAGTAATCAGACAAGTGCATAAAGGTTTGAGTATTTACATCAGTTTCACAAAACAATGTTTATATTTTGAGCTGCCATCTTCTCCTCATTGCCATCTCGTGTCTCAGCATGGTTAGATGGTAAGTTCATTGATATGCACCAAAAGCATATCAATGAAATAGCAGCTTGCCTGCAGAATATGGCACACCACAGGGTTATCAGTGCATCATTTAACACAGGCAACAGACATTGGGAGCTACTATAATTTGATCATCTTCACTTGTCCCAGCTTGATGCCATCAAACAAACAATCTTCCCCTCCCTTGTCCTGTCACCATTCAGCATGCCTCATTCACTCTACAGCATTGCAGTCCACTCCTCACTCACCTCTTAACAGCCTTCCCTTCCCTCTGCCACCTTTCAGGGCAAGTGCAGGAGAGGCAACATTTGTCCTTTCACCTCTTCTCTCAAAGTCCCCAGAAGCCAGATAGAACAGAACAGTTCAGCACAGCCCTTTGGCCCATGATGTAGAGTGTGGTGCTGGAAAAGCACAGGTCAGGCAGCATCCAAGGAGCAGGAGAATCAACACTTCAGGCATAAGCCCTTCATCAGGACCACACAATCAATTCTGATCTCCAGCATCTGCAGTCCTTTCTCCCATGATGTTCCACCTGCCCATGATCCACATGCCTCCATTCCTTCCTTCCTTATGTACTTATCTTAAAGCCCCTGAAATGCCTCAAAAATATTTACCTCCACCAACACTCATGATAGCACATTCTAGGCACCTACGGCTCTGTGTAAAGAACTTGCCCCTCATCCCCTTTGAGCCTTCCTCCTCACCTTAAATGCATGCCCTCTAGTATAGGCATTTCAACTCTGGGGAAAAGATTCGGACAGTCACCACTACCTTTTAAAATATATTCATTTGTGGGATGTGAGTGCCAGTGGCTGGCCAGCATTTGTTGTCCATCTCTAGTTGCCCTTGAGAAAGTGGTGGTGAGCTGCCTTCTTGGACTGCTACAGTCCACTTGCTGTGTATTGACCCACAATGCCATTAGGGAGGAAATTCCAGGATCTTGACCCAGTGACAGTGAAGGTACAGCGATATATTTCCAAATTAGGATAGTGAGTGGCTTGGAGGAGAGCTTGAAGGTTGTGGTGTTCCCATGTATCTGCTACCCTTGTCCTTCTAAACTGAAGTGGTCGTGGGTTTGGAAGGTGCTGTCAGAGGATCTTTGGTGAGTTTCTGCAGTCCATCTTGTAGACAGTACACACTGCTGCTACTGAATGTCAGTGGTGGAGGGAGTGAGCGCTTGTGGATGCAGTGCCAATCAAGCAGGCTGTTTTGTCTTGGATGGTGTCAAACGCCTTTAGTGTTGTTGAAGTTGCACTTGTCCACGCATGTGGGGTGTATTCCATCACACCCCTAACTTGCACCTTGTAGATGATAGACAGGGTTTGGGGAGTCTGGAGGTGAGTTACTCGCCACATAATCCCTAGCCTTTGACATTCTCTTGTAGACAGTGTTTATGTGGTGCATCCAGTTGAGTTTCTGCTCAATGATAACCCCCAGAATGTTGATAATGAGAAATTCATTGAAAGTCAAGGGGCGGTGGTTAGATAGTCTCTTATTGGTGATGGTCATAGCTCGGCATTTGTGTGGTGCGAATGTTACTTGCCACTTCTCAGCCCAAGCCCAGATATTGTTCAGATCTTGTTGCATTTGGACACGGACTGCTTAGTATCTGAGGAGTCACGAATGGTGCTGAACACAGAGCAATCATCGGTGAACAGCCCCACTTCTGACTTTATGATGGAGGGAAAGTCACTTATGAAGCAGTTGAAGATGGTTAGGACAAGGACATTATACTGAGGAATACCGGCAGAAATGTCCTGGAGCTAAGATGACTGACCTCCAAGAACCAAAACCATTTCCTTGAATGTCAGGTATGATTCCCACTGTCCTCGAGTTTGCCCCCTGATACCCATTGATTCCAGTTTGCAAAGGTTCCCTGATGTCACACTCAGTCAAATGCAGCCTTGATGTTAAGGGCTGTCAATTCTCACCTCACCGCTGGAATTCAGCTCTTTTGTCCATGTTTGAACCAAAGCTGTAATGAGGTTAGTAGCTGAGTGGACCTGGAGGAACTCAAACTGGGTGTCACTGAGCAGCTTACTGCTGAGCAGATGCTGCTCAACAGCACTGTTGATGACATCTTCCATTACTTATGCCTCTCATAATTTTAACAATTTGTATCATGTCTTCTCTCAGCCTCTGCTGCTCCAGAGAAAACAATCCTAGTTTGTCCAGCTTCTCCTTATAGCTCATATCCCTTAATCCAGGCAGCATCCTCTCCAAAGCCTCCATATTGTTCCTGTTGTGTGGCGACCAGAATTAAACACAACACTCTCAGTGCAACCTAAACAAACTTTTATAATGCTGCAACATCAGTTTCTGACTCATTATGGTCTGGAACCTGGGTAAGTTGCCATTTCCTGGAGATGACTGGGTGTCTTTGAAGTAGAGGCAGAAATAGGTGAGGCTGTGTGCTGGCAGTTTTCTTCTTGGGATGGGCAAAGGTTCTGGTTGGACGGAATGGGTTGATTGAAAATGGAGTTGGAGGCTGCATCCAATGTTTAAGCGAAGACTGGCTAAGTGACTGCTGGAGGAGTGCAGAGGTAAATGCTGCTGCTTACACAGAAGATGCCCAAAATATAACGTCAATATGGAAGAAGAGGAAACAATTGAATAGTCATTGGAACTCCAGGGGCTGGTTCTGATCTTGTCATCCTTTTTCTTGCTATGGTCTCAGTCTGCCATTGGTTCAATTCTCATTCTCTTTCTCACCTAGAATCACTAACATATTAGATCTATGCCCTGTCTGAGATCTGCGTTCCTGTTGATTTTGGCCTCTTATACATTTCTGATGTCCATCACCCCCTCAATTGAGTGTCTGTGCCTCAACTCTAAACTGTCTGCCCCGCCCTTTTTCTAAAAGAAAAGGCGTTCCTTGAAACTGCGATCTGAACCGAAGCTTTCCCTGTCCCTATTGATCTCATCTTTTTAGCTTGGTGATTTTGTTCTGGTATTGTTTGTTTGCACTTTTTAAAAAAAATATACCTTTGTTTAAAAGAAAACAACTGAAGTGCATGTGAAAATTTTCAGGTCTACCTGAAATGGCAGATAGAGATTAATGTAGATAAATATGAGGTGCTGCATTTTGGAAAAGCAAATCCGAGCAGGACTTACATACTTAATGGTAAAGTCCTAGGGAGCCTTGCCGAACAAAGAGATCCTGTAGTACAGGTTCATAGTTCTTTGAAAGTAGTGTCGTAGGTAGATAGGATCGTGAAGGCGGCATCTGATTAGATTTTTAGACTAGATTCCCCACAGTATGGAAACAGGCCCTTTGGCCCAACAAGTCCACACCGATCCTTCAAAGTGTAACACACCCAGACCCATTCCCCTACCCTATATTTACCCTGACTTGGCAAGTTAGCATGGACCATTCACCTGACCTGCACATTTTTTCCAATTGTGGGAGGAAACTGGAGCAGCTGGAGGAAACCCACGCAGATATGGGGAGAATGTGCAAACTCCACTCAGTCACCTAAGACGGGAATCAAACCCAGGTCCCTGGCACGGTGAGGCATCAATGCTAACCAATGAACCACCGTGCACAGAAGGTCAAGCAACAGAGGAGAAGGGGAGTCAACGATTCAGATCGGAACTTTTCATCAGGACCGGGGAGAGAGGAAGTGGGCTGTGAAATAAATGGAGGATGGAGCTTGGGGAAAGGTGTGCAGGATGGCGATAGGTGGATGCAGGTGGGAGATGACTGTGACTGAGTAGGAAGGGTGGAGCCGATGGGTGGGAAGGAAGTTGGACAAGTCGGATTAGGTTAAGGGCGCTAGGCAGACGGGGGTGCTCGACTTGGGATGAGGTGAGGGGTGGGGAAATTTGGAAGTTGGTGAATTCTATATTATGGCCGTATGGTTGTAAATCACCTGAGGTGGAACATGAGGTGTTCGGCCTCCAGTTTAAGTGTGGCCTTGTGGTGACAGTGGAAGAACCTCAGATGGGCATATCATCAGGGGAGTTGAAATGGATGTTGTGGTTCTGTTCGCCGAGCTGGGAATTTGTGTTGCAGATGTTTCGTCCCCTGTCTAAGTGACATGCTCAGTGCTTGGAGGCCTCCTGTGAAGCACTTCTGTGATGTTTCCTCCGGCATTTATAGTGGTTTGTCTCTGCCGCTTCCGGTTGTCAGTTCCAGCTGTCCACTGCAGTGGCCGGTATATCGGGTCCAGGTCGATGTGTTTGTTGATATAATCTGTGGATGTGTGCCATGCCTCTAGGAATTCCCTGGCTGTTCTCGGTTGGGCTTGTCCTATAATAGCTGGAAATGTGTTGCTGGAAAAGCGCAGCAGGTCAGGCAGCATCCAGGGAACAGGAGAATCGACGTTTCGGGCATAAGCCCTTCTTCACCTTTCCTGAAGAAGGGCTTATGCCCGAAACGTCGATTCTCCTGTTCCCTGGATGCTGCCTGACCTGCTGCGCTTTTCCAGCAACACATTTCCAGCTCTGATCTCCAGCATCTGCAGACCTCATTTTCTCCTCCTCGTCCTATAATAGTAGTGCTATCCCAGTTGAACTCATGTTGCTTGTCATCTGCATGTGTGGCTACTAAGGATAGCTGGTTGTGTCGTTTCGTGGCTAGTTGGTGTTCATGGATACGGATCATTAGCTGTCTTCCTGTTTGTCCTATGTAGTGTTTTGTGCAGTCCTTGCATGGGATTTTGTACACTACATTGGTTTTGCTCATGCTGGGTATCGGGTCCTTTGTCCTGGTGAGTTGTTGTCTGTGAGTGGCTGTTGGTTTGTGTGCTGTTATGAGTCCTAATGGTCGTAGTAGTCTGGCTGTCAGTTCAGAAATGTTCTTGATGTATGGTAACGTGGCTAGTCCTTTGGGTTGTGGCATGTCCTCATTCTGTTGTCTTTCCCTTAGGCATCTGTTGATGAAATTGCGAGGGTATCCGTTTTTGGCAAATACATTGTAGAGGTGTTTTTCTTCCTCTTTTTGCAGTTCTGGTGTACTGCAGTGTATTGTGGCCCTTTTGAACAGTGTCTTGATGCAACTTTTTTTGTGTTCGTTGGGGTGGTTGCTTTCGTAGTTCAGGACTTGGTCTGTGTGTGTGGCTTTCCTGTATACCTTTGTGGTGAATTCTCTGTTCGGTGTTCTCTGTACCATCACGTCTAGGAATGGGAGTTGGTTGTCCTTTTCTTCCTCTCTAGTGAATCGGATTCCTGTGAGTGTGGAGTTGATGATCCAGTGTGTGTTTTCTATTTCTGTGTTTTTAAATGATTACAAAGGTGTCATCTCCATATCTGACCCAGAGTTTGGGTTGAATTTGCGGTAAGACTGTTTGTTCTAATCTTTGCATTACAGCTTCTGCTATGAGTCCAGAGATGGGTGAGCCCATGGGTGTGCCGTTGATTTATTCATATATTTGGTGTGTTGTGAGGCACAGGTCCAGTAGTTCAAGTATGCAATCTTTGTTGATAGGTTCCCCATCTTGTCATCTGTTCTGTATGTCCAGCAGGTTGGCTATTGTTTCTCTGGCTAGGGTTTTGTTGATAGAGGTGAACAGTGCTGTGACATTGAATGAGACCATAGTTTGTTCCTTGTCTATGTGTATATTTCTGATGATGTCCAAGAATTCCTGTGTTGACTGTATAAAGTGTCTGCATCCGCTGATCAGTTGAAATGGATGGCAACCAGAAGATGGGGTTGATTTGAGTGAGTGGACCATAAATGTTCTCTGAACTGGTTTTCCAAGTTTGCGCTCGGTCACTCTGATGTAGAGGAGACCACAGTGTGAACAGTGAATGCAATAAATCCTGTTACAGGAAATGCATGTGGATCTCTGCTGGACTTGGAATGATTCTTGGGGCCTTGGACAGGTGAGCAGGGAGGTAAGGGGGCAGGTTTTGCATCTCCTGAGGCCAGAGGAGAACGTTCTAGGTGTGAAGGAGGGGTTCATGGGGAATGTAGACCGAACGAGGGAGTCACGGAACGAACAATCCCTGCAAAAAGTGGATAAGGTTTGTGGGGGGGGGGTCAGACTGCAGGTGGAAGTGGCAGAAAATGATGCGTTGGACTTGGAGATTAGTAGGGTGGCATATGACGACGAGGAGGATATTTCCTTGCTGTGGTTGGGGGATCTTTGTTTGAGGTCAAAGGTACGGGAACTGGAGGACATGCGGCTAGGATGTCCTGGAGTGGAATTGCTCATCTTGAAAGCAGATATGGCAGAGGCAAAGGAACAGGGAGTATGGGTTCACGGTTTTGCCAGGTGGGGTAGTCAAGGTATTTGTGGGAGTCCGTGGATTTGTCATAGATGTCGGTGCTCTAATGGTTGCCAGAAATGGAGACGGAGAAGTCTAGAAAGGGAAGTGTCAGAGATGGTCCAGGTGAATTTGAGGTCAGGGTGGAAGATGTGGGCCAAGTGGATGAATTGTTCAAGCTCCTTGCAGGAGCATGAGGTAGCGCCAATATAGCATTGATATGGTAGAGGAAAAGGTGGGGAATGGTACCAGTGTAACTGCAGGAGAGAGACTGTTCCATGTACTCTACGACGAGGCAGGCATAGCTTGGACCCATGCAGGTATCCATGGCTGACCCTCCACTTTTAGGAACTGAGAGGATTGAAAGGAAAAATTGTTAAATGTAAGGAGCAGTTCTACCAGGTGAATGAAAGCGTCAATGGAGGGAGATTGGTTGGGTCTGTGGGAGAGGAAGCGATGGACAGCCTTGAAGCCCTCTGCATGGAGGAATACAGGTGTAGAGATACTGGATGTTCACGATGAAGACGAGTTGTTGAGGGGGCAGAGAACTGAAACACTATAGTAGTCATTGATACAATCTCTAATTTATGAAGAAAGCTAATGCTTAAATGCAACACTGTCATTGAAAAAAATGCCATGTTTCTAGCAAGGCAATTTGGATTTTTCCATCCCAGTAACTTTCATTGGGCATGAAGTACTCATGGTCACACTACAACACTACTGAATTATTCAGATCTGGTCCAGCACTAGAGATAACAGTGCAGTGAAAGGGGAAAGTGGAATGCAATAACATATAGATTTCACAAGTGTTCAATGGTTCTATTAGCATTGCCTTATGTCACTGAGCCACACAGGGCAGGACTGTTTCAAGTTCAATTCCCAGTCTCGGCTGAGTTTCTTGATATCCATCAGTATGGTGTCGATGCATTGAAAAACTGGCCCATGCATCTTGAGGTTAGGAAAGGGAAATAAAATCAGCTATGATTCCTACCCCTCACCCATTGATGTCTGCGGAAACACAATGAACGTTACAATGATCCTAGCTAGTGTCTGTCTGCCTTATGATCTATATGGTAATTAACAAGGCTTATACAAACAGAACAGTTTACTGAAGGGAAGAGAAACAAAAAGATACGAAAGTAGTAAACCAATCTAATTTAAAACTACCCCTTCATATAGTGAGGAGTCGTCACAGAATGGTGGATGACATGGCCTCTTCTATTTAAAGACATCTATATGTGTTCACGATTATTTGCTTCCCACTAATTATCTAAGGATTTCTTACTGTCACTGAATGTACACTTACTCACTGGCAATACTACACTTTGAAAGGAAACAAGAACTGAGTTATTTCCATGGTATTCTGACAAGTTGAAAGTTGACTGAATCAAAGAAAAATTAGTTGCTTTTCTGAAGCAAACTAAACCAATGTTCTCAATAAGCTAAAGAACAAACAACCAAATAGATGTGGCTCAAACTAGGTTGATACACAAACAGTATGTGCACAGCAAGTGCCCAGCTCAGTACAGTACTGTTCTGGACTCTGTCACAGAAAGAAATTGATATCCTTTTCTCTCTCTATGAAAATTGATTATATAGCTACGTTCAAAATCTCGCTTGGGTTGCCATGGCCACTTAATAGATTAAGCACCAAAATGCACCATTACAGGGTGATGGCTTTAAGCAAAGTTCTCTGCTTTAATAATACTCTGAATTGGTATTTGAACCAGACATTTCCACACAGCAAGTTAAACCTTGTCACTGGGAAATACTGCAGAGGCATTTCAATAGACCCGCTTACATTACAAACAATGTCTTTTCTTAATTTCTGCTCTACCTTCATCCTCACCACTTGAGCCCCAGTTCTCCCACCCACCCTGCATCTCCACTCAAGCCACAAATTTCCAAGCCCCAACACTCTGGTTCCAGCTCTCCCCATTCCTGCAATCAAACGTCAAAACTCTGGTTGTCCACCTACCCTCCCCCAATCCTGTTACCGAGCATCACGATTGATTATAATGCCTCGCACTAGTTCTCTACCTGTTCATCCCATCCTTCAACTGTCACAATTGATATCCTTCAATTCTCTCTCATTCCAAAATGCCTTCATTCTGGCTCCAAATTCAATGGCTCACTGTTACTCAGGCCAGTAATGGCTAAATTGGAATGTGTCCAAAACTATATAATGCAAAACATTTATATAGTAATCAGAAAAATAAAAATTGCTTTTCAAAAACAAGAATATGATGATATAAAATACTTTCAACTCCTGGGGAAAAAAAATGTAAAAAATACACTATAAATGATTACTGTAGGTCAGTAACTTACCAGAATCCAAGAATCTTTTCAGATACCGTTTCTTGACATTTCAGTAATCTTTGCAGGAGACTGCGAGATCTCAGCTTTTAATCCACCTGACTGTTTGGTCAGGGAGGTGCCAGACTACAAGTCAAATAGCACCAGTAAACTGTTTGTACAAGAGAGAATTGCCCCTAAACTCTCACCATCTTGCATGCAAGCAGTTCAAAGTGGGCAATTTTTGAGCAATTTTTCAGGTTGTGAGGAAGAGCTGACATTTTTTGAGTCATAATTGGAAGCCAGGGCACATCATGTTAAATATAATGCATAACTGCGCCAAAAGAGAAGCAAAATCCTGACTGCTAATGTGGCTTTGCTCAATTCAGAAGGCAAAATGTCTCATCGCCCAAGTTAGGAAGTGGTTAAAAATACCAAACAGCGGAGGCTCAGACACTAATCTGATCTTTTAGTGGTTAAGTAGCTTGCTGACATTTACCATCAATTGTCACACCACAGGGCAGACAGTAGCCCCCACTGAGGAGTCAACAGCTTCCTCTTGAATGGAGTAAGGATGGTACTGATAGTGTGCCATAAATAAAACAAATGCAGATAATAAGATACAGATCCACATTACCTAAACATCTCTGAAGGTCAGGCTCACCTTTAACACATTTCCTGACTTAATTGGTAGGAAATGCTGGATGTAAAGTTACACCCATGCTGCAGTACTGCAGCTCCAGAGAATTGAGGACATCTCCCATTACTGTAAGCTGCTGGAGCTTGATCGATTGCCTCCAGAGGTCAGCTAAATTTTCCCAAGACCCTCCCCTGTCATCTTCTAAAGTGGTCCAAGGTTTATGCTCTTTATTTTATGTTTGTGTCTGATGACTACATGTGAGATGTTGCATGCAGCATGCATCTACACAGATCTGGGGGCAAGGTAATCCTGTTGGACCATTCACATAGTTCACCACAAGGAGCACCAAACTGATTCAAACAGCTCATAAGATACAATTAAATTGCTGGCACCAAGTCAGGTCAGCACAGTGCGAGTTTGCACCTCAAGTTGCACAAACAAACCAAATGCTCTAAAGTTGACAGCTGGTTGCAACAAAAGAGAGGGAATTGAAGGGGCATAGGGAACAGGAAGGGTAAACATGGTCAAGAAACAATATGAATATTCTATTCAGTCCGTGTCACACCATAATTTGTATGACTTATGGAATCAATTACACTGCCCCCTTGCCCAAATTCTTTACAGAATTGATGACAAAATCTCTTTAGAAGTCTCCAACTGCATCACTCAGCTTGTCCAACCCTGATATCTCAGCAGTGAATTCCTTTATGAGGCTGTACAGAAAATCAGTCACTTATGACACCTAAATCATCCAAGCTATAAACCAATTAAATAGCGGCTAGGAGAAAGTGATGACTACAGATGCTGGAGATCAGAATCAAAAAGTGTGGCACTGGAAAAGCACAGCCGGTCAGGCAGCATCCAAGGAGCAGGAAAGTTGATGTTTCGAGCATAAGCTCTTCATCAGGAATTTGGAGGCTGGGGTGGGGAAACAAGGGGGCTGAGAGATAAATGGGAGAGGGGTGGGGCTGGTGGGAAGCTAACTGGGAATGCAATATGCAGATGAAGGTGCGGGGTGATGTTGGTAGGTCAGAGTGGAGGGTGGAACTGTTCAAGAGGACGGTGCCGAGTTGGAGGATTGGGACTGGGATAGCATGGTGGGAGGGGAGATGAGGAAACTGGCGTAATTAACATTGATTCCTTGTGTTTGGAGGGTCCCAAGGCAGAAGATGAGGTGTTCTTCCTCCGATGGCTAATATTTGGCAGTGAAGGTGGCCCAGGACTTGCATGCCCTTGGTGGAGTGGGAACAGGAGTTGAAATGGGCTGCCAATGGACGTTAGAGTTGTTTAGTGCCTGTGTCCCGATTCCTCAGTTTCATCATATCTGCTCCTAGGAGGATCAATTCCACTCCAGAGCATCCTAGATGGACTCTTTCTTCAAGGATTATAATTTCCTCTCCCACGTGATCAACAATGCCCTCAGCGCATCTCCTCCACTTTCTGCACCTCCACCCTTGAACCCCACCCCTCCAATCATAACAAGGACAGAACCTCCCAGTCCACACCTTTAACCCCACCAATTCCAGATAAGACACATCATCCTCCGCCATTTCCGCCACCTACAGTCAGACCTCACCACCAGAGATATATTGCACTCGTTCTTAGCCATGTGAGGAAAGGGAGTTTCTGGTGAGAATCTCAGAGAGAGAATGTTTCTGAGTTTTGGTCAATATTCTTTGTTGCTAGGGATGATCTCAAAAGGTAGCTGGGAGCTCAGCACCTGCCACTTTCGCAAGGTTTGGGAAGATAAAAAAGGAGACAGGTTGAGTCCCCACCCTGAGTGGAAAGTACTGCATACAGATGCTGATCAAGTGTGGAATTAGGTTCAGCTGTGATGCACTTAAGGGTTGAGGCCATTGCCTGAACTCTCCAAGCAAGAGTAACCACTTAGCAAGTCTGCAAGTTATGCAGGCACAATAACATCTATCCATTGACTCTAACAGACTTCTTAGAACAAAAGGCTTTATCAACTATATTAATGAAGACCCAAAACAAGTCATTAAATAAATTTGCACCAGAGTTCAAAACTGCAGTTTAGTTTCTTCTTTCAAAAACTGAACACTATTTAGACTTTAAATATTGAACTGATCAGTTTTGGGGAAGAAATTTGCAACAAATTTATTTTACAGCTAATTTATTTTACATGTTTTGCATAGCCAATATACCAGGTATACCTTTACTTTTAAGCATACATCTTGACCTTTTGCCTCTAATCTTATTAAAATAGTTCGTCAGTACTCATTTGTCGTTTCAGTTTAAGTGCCAAATTGACAGGATTGAAGCTTTTCTGAACTTGCCAAGTGATTATCCGGCCGAATGAACAATCAGCAGATAAACTTTTCCTCAAGTTTTTCAGAAACAAAACAAGGTGACATGGTGCAGAACTAAAAGAATTTCAATCATAATTCAAGCAAACCTGAATGCTCACTATGTTTACAATGTTGAGGACCAAGCAAAATTCATAAATTCTGTTGCAAACCTGCAGCTTCCAGCGGGAAAGACTCATCGGTTCAAACTTGTTGAATAGATATGGCATTGTACCTCCATTTTGCCAGCAAGAGGGGCCAAAATAAAAGGCAGCCAAGTAAAATTAAACTGAACAAAAATAGAGGAAGGAAATAGAAGTGTGAAAGCCTGGAAAGTAAGCCTGTCGAGCAGCAGAAAAATACTGCACCAAAACAATTCAGTATAAAGAGATTCCAGTGACTCTCTAATACTTTAAAATTCATACATAATTTTCACCCCTTATCATAAACACTTAAACATGAGTAGGTCATGAACTCAGAATCCATCTTGCCATTCAATGAGATCTCAGCTAATTTATAACTCAATCCCAACTCCATTTTCCTGCCAGGATCTTTGTTAGTCTCAGATCTAAAAAACATTTTGTGACAGCAACCTCAAGTAGACCCGGCAACTCTCCAATAACCATTCTTCAGATGGACAGTGAAATTTTATTGTGGGTTAATGATGGTGAAACTTAATGTGCTTCTTACCAGATCCCCATCTACACTGCATTCGATGGACAGTAATGATGATTATCCTTCCCACTAAGCCAGTATAGCACTCCAGTTCAGAGTGAACATTGCACCTTCCTGTTATGTAAACATAATTTTCTTTAAAGAGTCCAAGCCATTTTGCCAAATGCTAAATTGTCAGCTTTGATCCTTCTGAGATCTTTAATATCAAAAATATATACTGCATAGAATGTATGAACTATCCCTATTTTACTCAACACAGAAGTTTATATGGTAGATATCACTGGCTGACCTGCCTGGTTCATGTACTTGCCTTTTAATAGACATCCAATGGTATTTTAAAAAAGAAAACAGCATAAGGATGTAGCCCTGAAGCCACAGTCAAATAGCATTCCACATAAGCCACTCAACCTGATTTTGAATGACACTTCATCTTCCCAGCTGGAAATTACCAGCTAAGAAGCACACATATATGTTCTGCCAGGGGACAAGATGATGCCTCGCTATACCAGTCAACAACACGATCACCAGCAAAAAACACTAATTTATAAATACGCTCTCAGCCAGACACTTCTCCCAATTTGCATCATCCTTTCATTATTTCACTCTTCTGTCTGCTTTTACTGCTCATTACTCCAGCTCTTACAGGTAGGATCATTGAAGGGAAGAGGTTTCAAACATCCCAAACAGACATTGCCAACTTCTCCATGTACTCAATGCCATCATCACACTCTACCAAGCTGACAGTTTGCAGCTCAGAAACAGGCCATTCAGCATAAAGTCTGTGCCAGTTGTTCACGCTCCACAAGGATCCTTTCACACTCCTTACTTCCTTTCTCCCTCAGACTTATAGACTGAAATGAATCTACAAGATCTGCCTCAAATACAGTGTTAAATATTCCACATTGTCATATTTTTAATGTAAAAGCAGGGATGCTCTTCTGAGGCTCTGGTCAGACCACATCTGGAGTATTGTGCGCAGTTTTGGGCCCAAAATCTTAAGGAGGATGTACTGGCCCTGTAGTGTATTCAGAGGAGGTTCACGAGAATGAGGCCAGGAATGAAAAGCTTAGCACATGAGGAACGTTTAAGGACTCTAGGTCTACACTTGACAGAGTTTAAAAGGATTGGCGGGGGGGGGGAAGAGACCTAATTGAAACATACAGAATACTGAATGGCCTGGATAGAGCGTACATTGGGAAGATGTTACCGTTAGACGAGAAACTAGGACCAGAGGGAACAGTCTTATAGTAAAGGGAAGACCTTTTAGAACAGAGGTAAGGCTAAACTTCTTCAGCCAGTGAGTGGTGAATCTATGAAAATCACTGCCACAAAAGGCTGTGGAGACTAAGTCAGAGTGTATTTAAGATTTAGACAGATAGGTTCTTGATTATCAAGGGGTTACAGGGAGAAGGCAGGAGAATGGCAATGAGAAACTTATCAGTCATGATTGAATGGAGGAGCAGACTCAATGGGCTGAATGGCCTAATTCCTGCTTCTATGCCTTATGGTCTTATACTGTGTAAAGTAGTCACTAAATAATTTTGTGCGCATATAGAATTATGCTAACAACTAATTTAGCTTGTCAGTAGGCTTGCAGCATGGCACACTGACATGCACTGGTATATTAAATGTGGAGATATTTTAATATACAAAGCTCTGCTCTTTGCAGGTAGGTTATGGACACAAACTACGTGTCTCAGAATCATGCAACATGAAAAGAGACACTTCAGTCCAGCTAGGCCACACTGACCATGTTCCCAAATTAAACTAGTTTCAATTGCCTGTGTTTGGCCCATATCACTCAAAACCATTCCTATTTATGTACTTACCCAAATGTCTTAAATGTTATAACAGTACCTTCACCCACCACCTCCTCTGGCAGTTCATTCCACACATGAACCACTGTGTAAAAAGGTTGCCCCTCATGTCCTTTTTAAATTTTTCTCCTGTCACCTCAAAAATATGCCCCCTTGTTTTGAACTCCCCCACCCTAAGGAAAAGACATTTTCCATTCACCTAATCTGTATCCATCATTATTTTATAAACCTCAGTGAGATCATCCCTCAACCACTTGCACACAAATTAAAAAAGTCCTAGCCTTTCCAGTCTATTTTTATATGCCAAACCCTTCATTCCCTGCAACATTCTGATAAATCTTTTTTGACTCTCTCCAGTTTAATAATATCTTTCCTATAATTGGCTTGATGGTAGGAGACAGAGGGTGGTGGAGGGTGGCTTTTTGGACTGGAAGCCTGACACCAGCAGTGTGCCTTAGTGATCAGTACTGGGTCCACTGTTTTCTATAATTTATATAAATGATTTTGATGAGAATACAGAAGGTATGGTTAGTAAATTTGCAGATGATACCAAAACTGATGCTGTAATGGACAAAGAAGATAGATTACAGCGGGACCTTGATCAGATAACCTGAGGAGTTTAATCTAGACACATTATGTTAGGGTAAAATCAGGGTAAGACTTATTTGCCTAATCAAGGCTACCTCAACGTTAGCTTTCATTAATGGTAAGGTCCCAGGGAATACTGCTGAACAAAGAGAGCTTGGAATGCAGGTTCATGGTTCCTTGAAAGTGGAGTCGCAGGTAGACAGGGTAGTGAAGGCAGTGTTTGGTCCTTTATTGGTCAATCCATTGACTATAGGAGTTTGAAAGTTACGTTGGGCTGCAAAGGACATTGTTTAGGCCACAGTTAGAATATTGCATCAATTCTGGTCTCCTTGCTATAGGAAGGACGCAGTCAAACTTGAAAGGGTTCGAGAATGTGTATCGGGTATAAACAGTTGGGGAAAAAAAAAAGACCAAGAACTCATGTCTCGGTGCACACAGACAATCGTTCTCTCTCTCCAGAGTCCGGAATAAAAGATGGAGGAGGTAGCATGACAGGTTCAGGAAAGATTCACAAGGATGTTGCCAAGGTTGGAGGGTTTGAGCTATAGGAAGAGGCTGAATAGGGTAGGGCCGTTTTCCCTGCAGCATCAGAGGCTTAGGGTTGACCTTATAGAGGTTTATAAAATCATGAGGGGCATGAATTCAGGTAAACAGACAAGATATTTTCCCCAGGGTGGGGGGAGTCCAAATGTAGAGGGCATAGGTTTAGGGTGGGAGGGGAAAGTTTTAAAAGGGACCCAAGGGGCAACCTTTCACGCAGAGGGTGATGCATGTGTGGAATGAACAGCCAAAGGAAGTGGTGGAGGCTGGTACAATTACAAAATTTAAAAGGCATCTAGATGGGTATATGAATAGGTAGGGTTTAGAGGGATTTGGGGCAAATGCTGGCAAATGGGACTAGATTAATTTAGGACATTTGGTCAACAGGGACGAGTTGGACTGAAGGGTCTGTTTCCATATTATACATCTCTATGACTCTAACAGGGCAACTAAAACTGCACACAGTACTCCAGAAGAGTCCACACCAAAGTCCTGTACAATGTCAACCTAATGTCCCGACTCATACTCAAAAGGAGCAATGAAGACATGCATGCTTTCATAACCACACTGTCCATCTGTGACACAAATATCAATGAATTATGTACCTGAGCCCCTAGGACACTCTGTTCTACAACACTGGCCAGGGCCCGATCATTAATTGTGTAAATTCTGCCCTTGTTTGTTTTACCAAAATTCAATACCTGACATTTATCCAAATTATACTCCCATCTGCTATGCCTCCGCCCATTGATGCAACTGATCAACATCTCTTGTAATCTTAGATTAACTTCTTCATTGTCCACTATACCAATATTGGTGTCATCAGCAAACTTACTAACCATGCCTCCTACATTCTCATCCAAATCGTTTGTATAAATGACAAGCAAAAGTAGACCTAGCACCAATCCCTGTGGAACACCTCTGGTCACAAGCCTGCAGTCCAAAAAACAACCCTCCACCACCGTCTCCTACCGTCAAGCCAATTTTGTATCCAATTGGCAAGTTTACCCAGATTCCCACTTGATCTAACTTTACTAATTAGTCTGCCATGTGGAAACTTGTCAAAGGCTTTACTGAAGTCCATATAAACAATATTATTGCTCTAACCTCAATCGTTTTTGTTACTTCATGAAAAAAACTCAGTTCGTGAGACACTCCACTCTAACAGGAACATATGTTAAGTTGTTTTTCTTGAGATTCTTACTCACTTGAAATGCAAAAGCCAAATTCTGTGAACAACCAAAATTTTATTAATCAAGCACAAGCTTTTGGAGGGATCCTTTAACACTCTTGCGAAGCTGTACCTGGAGACCCCTTTGAACAAAGGAAACAGTCCTTCCTTTATATAGTACAAGTGTTTTCACCTTCCAGTCAGTAACGCCCACATGACAACACTCAGCCATTCCCCCACAGTCATATGCCACTCAAGCCACAATGTAGTGATCATGTCATTTCCAAAGATAATGTAATGTAAATCAACCCTTAGTGACAAGATATGTTGCAAATTGTATTTTTAACCACAGGGTGCAGTCAGAATTTTAGTTGCAATATTCTTACTGATTCTGAATTGCAAAGGGATGGCATCGTGAATAGTAGGAGATGGCAATATAAATTTACTTCTGAATAACTAGGAAATGGCTGGAGTTGGGAATATAAATTCCTTACATTCTACCTGCAAGACAGAGACATCCCGCCCAAAGACATAGGCATACCACCTACCCCCGGGACACCCAATTTCCTGCAGGTCAGCAAAGCAAATTCACCCTTTAATATCTCATATACTGCTGCTGAACTCTCAATCACACTTTTGGAAACCTCCCACTTGTTAAGCATCCCACAATCAGTCTACTCAAATCAACTTTTTAAAAGTTGCTTCATACAATTAAAATTTGCCTTACTTCAATTAAGAACTTTAACTATTAAGGAAGGCTTATCCTTTTCCATAATTCTATTAAGTTTTAAAAGTGTTATGATCACTAGCCCCAAAGTGTTTCCTAAACACTTCAGTCACTTGCCTTGCCTTATTCCCCAAGAGAAGGTCAAGTTTGCTCTTTCTTTAGTAGGTATATCTACATATTAATAAATAAAATTTTCTTGAATACATTTAACAAATTCCTCACAATCCAACACTACGGCAATCCCAGTCAATGTTTGAAACTTAAAATCTCCTACTATTACAACTCTATTATTCTGACAAATATCTGAGGTCTATGTCAATATTTGTTCCTCAATTTCCCTTGGACAATTGTAGGGTCTATAGTACAAAACCATCAAGGTGATCATCCCTTTCTTATTTCTTCCCATATAGTTTTGCTGGACAATCCTTCAGAAATATCTGATTTAATTACAGCAGTAAGCTTTCCATAATGAAAAATACCACTCTTGCCTCCCTTTCCATCCTTCCTATGGCATCTAAATTCAATTCAAAATAGGTGATATCCATTATCTGGTTTATTTCACAGGGCAATGTCTTGACCAGAGCCAATTTACCCAATTTAAAACTTAAAAGCTTGACAGTTACTGCCAGCCATCTCATTCAATTGGTGCATTCTCAATGGCAACACTTCAACCAGAGACCAGCTGTCAGCCAATCCTGCACTCTCATACAGCACAAATGTTCATTTCCCCTTTAATATTGCATACTGGATTGTCCTGACAAAAACAAGACAAAAGGCTTTGCCAAAATGTCTCTCATGTGGGCAATTCTCAAATTAATTTACGACCAAGCAATGAAAGACATTTTCCCTGAATTCCATTTTGGATTTACCCGTATTTGTGACTCTTATTTTAGCCTCCGGTTTTTCCACTCCCAACAACTTGAGCTGAGTGCTGCAACCAGAATGACTAACAACTAGTTAATCACTAACAACTGGTTGTCACACTAGTTTAAAGTAGAATCCATGGCTTGTGGCCCTGACATGTGAGCTACACCAAACTTAAATCTGTCTCATTAATCACGCCTTGATGGGAATTACAACAATAGCTAGAAAGAGGTCATTGCAGCTGGTAAACATTCCTTGTATGCCAAAACTATTCAAAAAATCTGAATCATAATTCTTTAAGTTATTGTAGTTTTATACTCAAAACTACACCAGAGGGTGTGGTTCTCAGAATAAAACAGGGTGTGGTGAAATACTGGTAGTAACAAAAATGTCCTGGACCAATAATTCGGAGGCCTCAACTAATACTGCAGATACATGAGTCCAAATCCCAGGACAGATGGTCAAACTCAAATTTAATTCATTGACAAATTCACAATAAGAACAGTAATGATGATCATGGTATTAAAGTGGCACGGATATCCTTTGGGAAATAAAGTCTGCCACGCTTGCTCGGTCAGACCTACATTCACCTCCAGACCAACAATCCCCTGAAATGGCTTACCAAACCAATCAATTGTATCAAACCACTACAGAATAGCTGTTGATTAAAACTGTCTAAAATCTATCACAGCACCAGAGACCCGGGTGCAATTCCCACCTCAGGCAACTGTCTGTGTGGAGTTTGCACATTCTCCCCGTATCTGCGTGGGTTTCCACCGGGTGCTCTGGTTTCCTCCCATAGTCCAAAAAGAAATGTGCAAGCTAGGTGAATTGGCCATGCTAAATTGCCCAGTGTTAGGTGAAGGGGTAAATGTAGGGGAATGGGTCTGGGTGGGTTGCTCTTTGGAGGGTCGGTGTGGACTTGTTGGACCGAAGGGCCTGTTTCCACACTGTAAGTAATCTAATCTAATCACCCAGAATCAAATCTAAGAACTGGTAATTTAAAAAAGCTCACTTTACCCAATCGATGCAAAATCCTCTTCACACACAACTGGGAATTCTGCCAAAATTAGGAGAACTAATTAAATTAACTAACAGGACATTGTGGGTAGTTAGGGAGGACACCTAGCAGAAATATTTCTGCTTTCTACAAATGATGATGCCAGACTCCTGCATTGACAGGACTAATCTCAAAGGAACTCCAGCTCCATCAAAAGTTACTTCATTCGAGGCCAATTTCAGACTTCAAGCTCCAGCTGGGTTGGCTTAGCCAGCAGGGATTCAGATGACTCTGGAAAGGGTTTGCCAATGGCCATAAACGTGAAAATCCTATACCCAAAATGCATTGCTAACAAGTCAGATTCCTCACTCAAATGTCTCACATCGTTACTCTGTCATGAGCTGGACTTCCATAAGCTACTAGGCAGTTAGGGTCCTTCCTCGCATTCTCATCTGCCAGTGGAAATCTATGCATCTAATCTGCTCTACCACTTGTCCCACTGAAAACCGATCCCAAAATTCCAGGACATTCCTACTAAAGGTTTTGCCTTCACTCATTTATCTAGCACCCTTTCTTTTGTGTCAGACAATAACATTTGAGAGCAGACATGTGCCACAGCCATGACATAAATGTTTGTAAACACTCCTCAATGCACATAACTCTCTTACCCATCCGATAATAAGAAGAATCTTGTACAACAGTACAGTCAAGAGGTACATAATACATTCTAGTACAGAAACAATCTGAACATAAGGTATGAGGAGATCTCCAAATAGGAGTTCATATTGGCTGGTAATATGAAAGAAAACTCTTTATTTACAGTAAACGAACACTAATACAAAATTAAAGGTCGGGTCCATTAAACCATAAAGAAGATCTAGTGGAGTCAGTTTGCTCAACTCGGGTATAAAATGAGCTCTGCGCATCTGGCTTTACTAAAAATAATATTGTCAATGCTCAAGGAAAAGAGGTAGCATTATTAACATAGAATAGGATAAAAATACAGGATGCAGCGAAAAGGTTGGCAGTCCTCAAGGTCAAAAAGTTACCCAGATAGAATACGCTATTTTGCGGAGGAAAATAAAAAATGAAGCGCAAAATCTCTGACCATAATATTCAAATCCTCCTGAGATATGAGGGCTATGCCAGGAGAGTATTATCACTATCACTTCCATTTTAAAAAAGGAAAATAGAGGCAACTACAGGACAGCTGGACCATCTGCGGTGAAGAAACATGCTGATGATAATCTAGGACAAAATTAGTTAGCATTTGGAGAATTATGGGCCAATAAATGAAAGAATACATATATTTCTTAAAGGCAAATCATGTACAACTAACATGGTTGAGTACTTGGATGAAACAAGAATAGTTGATTTTTCAAACAGTGGGTAATAAATTATCACAGAACAAACTTGTTAATAGTTTAGGAGGCTGAGAGGCTGTGGAAACATGGGAGCACTGTTTAAGAATAAGAAAGGACAAGACAGTGGTGAACAGTTATTTCTCCAGAGAAAGCTCAGCACGCAAGATTGGTATTCAGATCACTGCCCTTTGGAACATGTAAATGTAAGAAACAAATCAAGTTTACAAATGGTACAAAATTTGGAAATGGCATAAACAATGAGTTGCAGGGGAAGGGTTCAGGAGGACGAAGAGTGGTGAACTAGGAATCACATAGAAGATGAAATTCAATACAGGCTAGTGTGGCTGGACAAATTTGCAAGCCTCTTGAAAAAGCACATGCATCCTTGGCAGTAGTACAGCCATCATATACAGAAATACACAGTTGTGCAAAACCTTTAGAAATCATTGGTCGTGCCTTAGCTGGAGTTGTATGTTCAGTCTGATCATCATACTTAAGGAAGGATGTCAAGCTGACTTGAAGAAAACAGTGAAGAGATAGACCAAAGTACCGAAACCAGAGTTATAGTTATATGGGGCAGACTGGAGAAGCTGAGGTTGTTATCCACAGAATATGTCAAGAAGAAACCGGATAGGGATATTCAAAATCATAAACAATTTTGAACTTACGATTTTATTCAAAACCAGCCTTTGTGATCTGGCATAAATTGTTTAAAAAGATTCTGGAAGCAGCATCATCGTCAAACAAAACTTGGATAAGTACATAAAAAGAAAAAGAATTGTCAGGCTACAGACAAAAAAAAACCGATTAACTGGCTATCTCTTTAAAGAACCAGCACAGATATGGTGGGCCAAATGGCCTCCTTATGCAACATTTTATTCTAATTAGAATATAACCTGCCTTTTGTTCACCACTTACTCTAATGGTATGGTATCCTGTTGGGGTACAGTTCCCCACCCATTCCACCTGCATGTGAAGTGGCCTTTCTTCATTTGAGCATCAGCACGCAATGTGACAATGAAGGACATCATGACCACACCTAATTCACTCTTTGCTCAATTCCAAAATGAAGGTTTTCCAGTCATACTGTGCAGAAAATGATCACTGAAGAAGTCTACTGAAGCATGTCACAGATCAGCTAATAGCCCAGAATGAACCAAGGTTTACCACAAGTAATGGGTGGAACCAACAAATAGTTTATCTTAATATATCATGTTGAAGCAGGATTGACAGTGACACACCAGCACAGCTGTGTTACAGTTATCTGGAACTGGAGACAACAGGGGGTTCTCTCTAGGTGGTCATAGAGATGTACAGCAAGGAAACAGACCCTTCAGTGCAACTCGTCCACGCTGAACAGATATCCCAACCCAAATCTAATCCCACCTGCCAGCACCTGGCCCATATCCCTCCAAACTCTTCCTATTAATATACCCATCCAGATGTCTTTTAAATGTCACAATTGTACCAGCCTCCACCACTTCCTCTGGCAGCTCATTCCATTCATGTACTTTTTCACCCTCTGTGTGAAAAAGTTGCCCCTTAGGTCTCTTTTGTATCTTTCCCCTCTCACCCTAAACCTATGCCCTCTACTTCTGGACTCTCCCCATCCAGACTTTATCTATTTATCTTATCCATGCCCCTCACGATTTTATAAACCTCTATAAAAGTCACCCCTCAGCCTCTGACACTCTAGGGAAAACAGCTCTTAAACTTGTCCTGATAGGTCATATCCTCCAACCTTGGCAACTTCCTTGTAAATTTTTCTGACCCATTTCAGGTTTCACAACATCCTTCCGATAGGAAAGAGACCAGAATTGCACACAATATTCCAAAAGTGGCCTAACCAATGTCGTGTACAGCTGCAACATGACCTCCCAACGCCTATACTCAATACTCTGACCAATTAAGGAAAGCATACCAAACGCCACCTTCACTATCCTATCTACCTACGAGTCCACTTTCAAGGAGCTATGAACCTGCACTCCGAGGTCTCTTTCTTCAGCAACACTCCCTAGGACCTTACCATTAAGTGTATAAGTCCTGCTAAGATTTGCTTTCCTAAAATGCACTATTTCAATGATTGACAGAGAGTCAGATGTACAGCACAGAAAATGACCCTTCAGTCCAACTCACCCAAGCCAACCAGTTATCCTAAATTAATCTAATCCCATTTGCCAGCACTTGGCCCTTATCTCTCTAAACCTCTCTTATTCATACACCATCCAGATGCCTTTTAAATGTTGTAATTTTACCAACCTCCACAACTTCCTCTGGCAGCTCATTCCATACACG
The DNA here is from genome assembly GCF_037043375.1 of Chiloscyllium plagiosum. NCBI lineage: Eukaryota > Metazoa > Chordata > Chondrichthyes > Orectolobiformes > Hemiscylliidae > Chiloscyllium > Chiloscyllium plagiosum. The sequence goes on along the minus strand of NW_028270154.1, from coordinate 75,102,056 downwards.
CATCATCCTTTGGGTGAAAAAGGTGTACCTTTAGGCCCCTTTTATATCTTTCCCCTCTCATCTTAAACCTATGCTCTCTAGTTTTGGACTCCCCCACCCTAGAGAAAAGACCTTGTCTATTTACACCTCCAATTTTGGTGGCATCTGCAAACTTACTAACCATACCTCCTATGCTCACATCCAAATCATTTATATAAATGATGATAAGCAGTAGACCAAACATCGATCCTAGTGGCACACGAGTCACAGGCCTCCAGTCTGAAAAGCAACTCGCCAACATTACTCTCCATTTTCTACCTTCAACCAGTTCTGTATCTAAATGGCTAGCTCTTCCAGTATTCCATGTGGTCTAAACTTGCTAACCAGTCTACCATGAGAAACCTTGTCGAATGCATTACTGAAGTCCATATAGATCATGTCCACTGCTCTGCCCTCATCAATCTTAGATACTTCTTCAAAAAAACTCAACTGAGCTTGTGATATGCAATTTCTCATGCACAAAGCCATGTTGACTATCCTTAATCAGTCCTTACCCATCCAAATACATGCCAGGAGTCAAAATGTAAATATACTACAGTATCTGATCTCTGTTGCTTACTGCTTGTAGCGAGAAATACTAGGCTATATTATTCCACACAGTATAGAAGCTGTAAGGATATCAAAATTATATTACATGCAATTCATTCTCTCCAGACCTTATAGAGGTTTACAAAATTATGAGGGGCATGGATAGGATAAATAGACAACGTCTTTTCCCTGGGATCGGGGAGTCCAGAACTAGAGGGCATAGGTTTAGGGTGAGAGGGGAAAGATATAAAAGAGACCCAAGGGGCAACATTTTCACGCAGAGGGTGGTACTTGTATGGAATGAGCTGCCAGAGGATGTGGTGGAGGCTGGTACAATTGCAACATTTAAGAGGTATTTGGATAGGTATATGAATAGGAAGGGTTTGGAGGGATATGGGCCGTGTGCTGGCAGGTGGGCCTAGATTGGGTTGGGATATCTGGTCAGCATGGATAGGTTGAACCAAAGGGTCTGTTTGCATGCTGTACATCTCTATGACTTGGTATAGAATTTGCTAATGTCTTACAATGAACCCAAGGTCCTCTGAAATTTGGAAGAGGTGCAAGCCAGCATTGAGATGAGCAGTATCAGAAAGCAAACTGGTAATATAGTGATGGTCTGTATTTCCTACAAAGAAGGCATCCCCTACTACATTTCTTTTTAGAAACTGTCATTTCTGAAGCCTCTGTATCTTTGTATTTTAGATTTCAGTTTTCTCCTCAAGACTGGGCTTTAGTTACATTCATGTAAGCATGGGTATAAGAGTAATGGAAGATTACTCAACTGCACAGAATATTCAAACATGAACCAATCATTGCTGAGATGTGCTGGGGATGACAGCATACCAATCAGAAGAAAATAATTCAAGTTAATTCAAGTAGATTATGCTTCTGCACATTCTAGGGCAGACAGGTGGATTGTAGTTCTCAACACATTGCTCTGTCCGAGATCAGCTAACGAAATACAAAGCATCACCCAATCCTCTCATTTAAGTGGACTGACTCAGGATCAAATCAACTAATGGATCAACAAAACTTCAGGTCTCCCTCCATATCTAACAACTTGACAGCAATTGCATTCTGAATCCAATACCAGTAATTCAAACTCCAAAACGAGTATTTAATCTTGGCTGAGTACCAAAGCTCTGCATTGTCATTCACGTAATAAGACACTCAAGGCCATCATTTTGTTGGAACAGCCTAGCTTTATTTTTCAGAATCTGTCCTAGAAAATCCTTGGATAACTCTGAAGTCAATTAAATTGACCAATCTCTGTGTCATTTGCTAAATAGAAGATGATAGTGGCCTGCAACCCTTAAATTCTCAGTCTCTCCTCAGGGTAATGAGTTCTTAGCAGTGCCATGGCCAACATTCCTCTCTTAACCACTATCCCAAAGAGATATCATCTCACTGATATTTGACAGCCATTATTTGTAACAGAGTGGTTGCAACACTGCACTTCAAGGCTTCATTACACAAAGCACTTTGAGGTACTGAGACATATGAAAGCACGACAGAAAATGCAAGAACTATCCTGACTGCAGTGTCATCTTTACCCCTAATTCCATACGTGCCTTTCCTCTCGACATAACTGCTGAGAAACAGTTTGCATTCTCCCACTGCTCCTTTTCTTGCAAAATGAATTCAAAGTGCTTAGACAGGATGGTGACAGGGAGTAGGAATTTCTATCCTGTCATGCAAGTCTTGCCTTACAAGGAAACGACTGCAGATGTAGTAAACTGATATTACACAAAAAAACACTCTGTACAAGTGAAAGACATTTGTAAAACACCAACAATATTTCCAAGGTGAATCACAAGTGTGTGACGTGACTCCATAATGAAGGTGTGCAGCTGAATATTGGTACAGATATACACCACCCAAGGAGGAGCCGAGTATCAGGGACACTAGTTAAACCACTATGAAACTTAACTCCCTTCAGGTTTTTAAACAAAACCTTCCTCTTCTCACGCCCTGAAGGCATCGAATAGGATTGTTCCAGGATAATGAGACCTGGCTAAAAAAGTAACTGAACCACTCAGAGTAGGAAAGGCTCTTTATCAAATAAATGGCAGACTATCAGCATTGATGTTCCTAGACTATAGAGCATTAAAAAAAACTGTCAAAAACCTGAAGTAGCATGATTCAATGATGGATCCACCTTGACATGAGTTGCTTGACAGACTAGCATCATCTCTTGAATATACATTTTAAAAAGATAATACAGAAACACACACTTACCCATATGCACTATAAACCCTAGACAAACGTGGGTGGAAGAACAAGGAATGGGAGTAAACTTCAAATGATCGGATTCTAAAAAACAAAAGGTTTAGTTCAAATATGTTCTCTAGGTACATAAATGAACAAATCCATTGTGTGCTGCGATACCAAGTTTAAGCATAATGGAGTAATCATTTATTGTACTCGTTAGCCAGCACTTTGTGGGGAAAGTTCTAATTAGCTTATGGTAGAAAGGATGTGAAAGCATAGACTCAAGGATGATAACAGGGATAGGAAACAATGCTCATGAGATGCCATTTGAGATAATGAGACCAAGTCCTCTGGCGGAGAAGGCTAAAATACTTCATTTATTGGAACGTGCTTTAGGAAAGTAAATAGGAAAAGACTATTTCCTCCGGCTGGGGAGTTAACATCAAAGAGTCATTAATTTTAAATGGTCACTGGGGATAGAAGAGAGGAGTAAGGAGAAACTTTTACACAAGGAGGTTAGAATGTAGAATGGTTTGTCAAAATGGAGTACTTTAAATGGATAGCGCTTCCACTTTTAAGGAGTCATGACTGGGAGGTGCCAGTGCTGGACAAAGTTAAAAATCACACAACATCAGGTTATAGTCCAACAGGTTTATTTAGAAGCACTAGCTTTCAGAACGGCTCTTCCAAATAAACCTGTTGGACTATAACCTGGTGTGTGATTTTTAACTTTTGAGTGGGACACCAAAAATATTTGAAGTGAATGAATGTTGAGAACCATAGCGGAACAGCATAGGATTAGCAATGGATTAACCTTGAAAAGATCACATATAAACACAACAGGCCGAACAGCCATCTTTCTATGCTGTAAACGTTGTAGTTCTGTGGACAAGAATGACGACATATACACCTATACTTCTAGAAAGCTCAACACATTTGAATCAAACCTGGAAAATTCCAGGTCTCTTCAGCTCAACTGTACACCTTAATACCATACATGGAGATTGAAAGTTCAAAACGTTCATTGCAAAATGTAAAAGACTGTACCAGTAGAATTAATACAGTTGAATAATCAGTTAAAAATCGAATAGATTTCTCGTCTGTGTGCTGTGCTTGGTTTTAAACAGAGAGCAGGCAAACACTGCTTTTGGCAGGTGGTCGTTCAATCGACTTCATCTATATCAACTCTCCAAAATAACATCTCCTTAAGCCCCTTGCCATTACCGTTCTTCATACACTGATTAATTAATTTCCCAATTCCTTGTTCAAAGTTGTGACAAGTTATAGTAATTGCTTCTGACATAAATCTAAACAGAAAGAAGATTAACTTCTCTTTTGACAGAGATCATGAGTTGAACTTCCCCACATAAAGAATTGTATGATTTTTTTTCATGACTGGCTATCTGAAAGTGCTTCACAGCCAATGAAATACTCAGTGTTAAAACCAATGTTTCATTTTTGCATTCTAAACTGTAATAGAAAGGCCAGTTTAGCACAGTTGGCAGGATGGCTGATTTGTGATTTAGAATGACACCAATAGTGAGAGTTCAATTCCTGCACCAGTTCAAATTACCATGATGGGCTCCCCTTCTCAACTTCTCCTTCCGTCCAACGTGTAGTAACCCATAGGTTAAATCACCAATCAGCTCTTCCTAATGAGAGCACAGCCCCTAAGGTCTAATAAGACTATGGTGACTTACCCTTTTAGACTATATTTGGAGGTGCCTGTGTTGGACTGGTGTGGACAAAGTTAAAAATCACAACACCAGATCATAGCCCAACAAGTTTATCTGGAATCACTAACTTTCGAGACTAGTGCTTCCAAATAAACCTGTTGGACTGTAACCTGGTGTTGTGATTTTTAAGCTTTTAGACTACAGTGCATCAAGACTGAACAGATAAATGATTTGGAGATGCCAGTGTTGGACTGTGGCGTACAAAGTTAATAATCACAACACCAGGTTATAGTCCAACAGGTTTAATTGGAAGCACTAACTTTCGGAGCGCCGCTCCTTCATCAGGTCAGCACAACCACCTGATGAAGGAGCAGCGTTCCGAAAGCTAGTGCTTCCAATTAAACCTGTTGGACTATAACCTGGCGTTGAGAAATTTTTAACTTTGAACAGATAAATCAAGCCTAGCCACATGCTCATCACATGAAGAGGTTCTTTGATGCCAGTCTTTGAAGATGCTGGTTCACTCGTGGTAAGTTACATGGAGATCTACCAATCAAGTGTGGTAAATGTAGAACTTGAGAAGCAGGCCAAGCTCTCATCATTCTTTACTTCATTTTCCAACATGTCACCAAGCTAATTCCACAATCCCTCCATACCTGAGCCTTACCTCCAACTGCATCACTAAGTATTAAGATCTTCACCTGTCCTCTGGATACGTAAATCAATTTTGGTACCAAGCATTCACAATTTGACGTTTGGTTTATAAAATCCCATCCCATGATAGACCAAATGACTCTGCATTTGCACGGAAACACACAGGACAGGCTCCTAGGAATTTCCAACCAAAACTGGAACTTTAGAATCACAGAATCCCTACAGTATGGAAACAGGCCCTTCGGCCCAACAAGTCCATACCGAACCTCCGAAGAGTAACCCACCTAGATCCATTGCCCTACCCTATTATCCTATATTTACCCCTGACTAATACACCTAACCTACATATCCCTGAACACTATGGGCAATTTAGCAATTCACCTAACCTGCACATCTTTGGACTGTGGGAGGAAACCAGAGCACCTGGAGGAAATACACGCGCACATGTGAAGAATGTGCAAAGTCCACACAGACAGTCACCTGAGGTTGGAATCGAACCCAGGTCCCTGGCGCTGAGGCAGCAGTGCTAACCACTGGACCATCGTGACGGCCTTAAGCCTTTCCTTTCCCAGCAGCACAATGGGAGATGTGCACTTTTCATATCCATAAAACCATGGCGATAAACACCACATTCAACTAGTGCAAAAGACCAGGGAGCAGGGCTACAAACCAGATCCACAAGTACAACAAACCTTTTATTAACTGGCACCTATGGAACCAGGAGTGTGCCAATTGACCAAATATTCTGGATACTCAAGAGGTATGCCTCACCACAGTAAACCTGACCAAGCAAAGCGTCTAGACAGATTTTTTTGAGGGATGTGGCTATGTAAAAACATCAAACATACCTGCTAAAATGAATGCAAAAACACAGTAAGTAACAGAAGTGCAATGCCGTACACACATAATTGTTATACTTTATTTACAGCATAACTACTCACACATTATGGTAGAGTGCAGTATTTGAGGCATATACTTTTTGCCAGTTTATCAAGAGTGCTGATTATAACAAAGTTTATTGTATAGCAAAAGCAGCCTAAAGAATATCTGCACAAATCACTGGACTTCATTCTGCTACAATCCAATTCCTCACAGACAGAACTGTCAATAATTTACTCACCACAATCCAAAGATGTGTAGGTTAACCATGGTAAAAATGTGACTTTATGGAGATGGGGACAGGGGAGCTGAGTGTGATGCTGTTTGGACGTCAAATGGCTTCTTTCTGCACTGTAGGGATTCTATCATTCTAACAAACATTTACATAGGGACCACTACATCAGATACTTCTAAAACATTAATATCCTGTTCAAGTATAGTGACTTTGATCATGTAGAACACCAAGCAATTGCACACAAAATCCCACAAGTGGCAATATGGTCTGAACACTTGAAAACCTTCCCTGTTCGAATCATGCCAAGGGAGCTTTTGCATCCATCTGAAAAGATGGGTGAGACCATGGTTTTAATAGTGTCATCTAGGATGACACCTTTAACAGTTATGCACTGCAGTGTCAAAATGGATATGTTCAAATCTCTGGAGTGAGATTTCCATACATTGCCTTCTGACTCGTGGCAGAAAGCCCATATTGATTTACAAACTGCTTATGAAGCAACTGTGCAGATGGAAGCACAAGGACAGGTACAGCTGGCTGTTGTCAGCATACATATGAAAACCAATGCTGGGTTTTCTGTTGTCATTGCTACAGGGCAGCAAGTAAATGAGAAAAGGTATCGAAGAGACTCTCATAGCACTGACACTTCTCACATGCAAAATCCAGCCACGTGTGTCTTGTCTCCTCTTGTATGGTTTAAACCAGCAATTTGCTCAAGTTTCTAACTGTTCCTTTTATTATTTGTCTCCTTCTGTAGTGGTACCTTCTCAGTGCCATGAGCTGCATTTTTCTTTACTAAAAATTGCTGACACCTGCCAATCACAACCAACGATCAGACTGCTCACCATACCTTAGACGCTCACAGTTGAACTTACTGATGCCCTCACACACCGGGATAATTCCACAGACACACAACTCAAAATACTTAGTTGTTAAATTCAACTCCAGGTATCAACAGCTACCCATCAGAAACCAGTGGGTAGAAACCCTTTTCAATTCCTACCAACTTCTTGTACAGAGACAAAAGAGTAATTATACTGTCCAACATATCAGTCTAACTCCAACAAGCACCTAGGAGAAAGTGAGAACACCAGATGCTGGAGATCAGAGCTGAAAAATGTGTTGCTGGAAAAGCACAGCAGGTCAGGCAGCATCCAAGCAGCAGGAGAATCAACTTTTCAGGCATAAGCCCTTCTTCAGGAATGAGAAAGGTCTGCCAAGCAGGCTAAGATAAAAGGTAGGGAGGAGGGACTTAGGGGAGAGGCGTTGGGAATGCGATAGGTGGTAGGAGGTTAAGGTGAGGGTGATAGGCCGGAGAGGGGGTGGGGGCGGAGAGGTCGGGAAGAAGATTGCAGGTGCCGAGTCCGAGGGTTGGGACTGACATAATGTGTGTGTGGGGGGGGGGGGGGGGGGAATGGGGAAGCTGGAGAAATCGGCATTCATCCCTTGTGGTTGGAGGGTTCCTAGGCGGAAGATGAGGCGCCGTGTTGCCATGATCTGGCGATGGAGGAAGCCAAGGACCTGCATGTCCTTGGCGGAGTGGGAGGGGGAGTTAAAGTGCCTTCAACCTCATAGTCCCACAACCCTGCACCGCCCGTCTCTACCTCCTGCCCAAAACCCACAAACCTGACTGCCCCAGTCGACCCATTGTCTCAGCCTGCTCCTGCCCCACCGAACCCATCTCTGCAAACCTCGACACGGTCCTGTCCCCCTTAGTCCAAGAACTCCCCACCTACGTTCGGGACACCACCCATGCCCTCCACCTCCTCCAGGATTTTCGCTTCCCAGGGCCCCAACGCCTTATCTTCACCATGGACATCCAGTCCCTGTACACCTCCATCCCCCATCACGAAGGCCTCAAAGCCCTCCGCTTCTTCCTTTCCCACCGACCCAACCAGTACCCTTCCACTGACACCCTCCTTCGACTGACTGAACTGGTCCTCACTCTGAACAACTTCCTCTTTCCAATCCTCCCATTTCCTCCAAACCAAAGGAGTAGCCATGGGCACCTACATGGGCCCTAGCTATGCTTGCCTCTTCATCGGATATGTGGAACAGTCCATCTTCCTCAGCTACACTGGCACCACCCCCCACTTTTTCCTCCGCTACATCGACGACTGTATCGGCGCTACCTTGTGCTCCCAAGAGGTTGTTGAACAGTTCATCCACTTTACCAACACCTTCTACCCCGACCTCAAATTTACCTGGACCGTCTCAGACTCCTCCCTCCCCTTCCTAGACCTCTCCATTTCTATCTCGGGCGACCGACTCAACACGGACATTTACTATAAACTGACCAACTCCCACAAGATTACACCTCCTTCCACCCTGCCCCCTGTAAAAACGGCATCCCATATTCCCAATTCCTTCGCCTCCGCCGCATCTGCTCCCAGGAGGACCAATTCCAATACCGAACAACCCAGATGGCCTTCTTCTTTGAAGACCGCAATTTCCTCTCAGACGTGGTTGACAATGCTCTCCACCACATCTCCTCCGCCCTTGAACCCCACCCCTCCAATCGCCACCAGGACAGAACCCCACTGGTCCTCACCTACCACTCCACCAACCTCCATATACATCGTATCATCTGTCGTCATTTCTGCCACTTCCAAACAGACCCCACCACCAAGGATCTATTTCCCTCCCCTCCCCTATCAGCGTTCCGGAAAGACCACTCCCTCCGCGACTCCCTCGTCAGATCCACACCTCCCACCAACCCAACCTCCACTCCCGGCACATTCCCCTGCAACCGCAAGAAATGCAAAACCTGCGCCTTCACCTCCCCCCTCACTTCCATCCAAGGCCCCAAGGGATCCTTCCATATCCGTCAGAAATTCACCTGCACCTCCACACACATCATTTACTGCATCCGCTGTGGCCTCCTCTACATTAGGTAGACAGGCAGCCTACTTGCGGAACATTTCAGGGAACACCTCTGGGACACCCGCACCAACCAACCCAACCGCCCTGTGGCTGAACACTAACTCCCCCTCCCACTCCGCCAAGGACATGCAGGTCCTTGGCCTCCTCCATTGCCAGATCATGGCAACATGACGTCTGGAGGAAGCGCGCCTCATCTTCCGCTTAGGAACCCTCCAACCACAAGTGATGAATGGAGATTTCTCCAGCTTCCTCATTTCCCCTCCCCCCCAACCCAGTCCCAACCCTCGGACTCAGCACCGCCTTCTTGACCTGCAATCTTCTTCCCGACCTCTCCTCCCCCAACCCCTCTCCGGCCTATCACCCTCACCTTAACCTCCTACCATGTATCGCATTCCCAACGCCTCTCCCCCAAGTCCCTCCTCCCTACCTTTTATCTTAGCCTGCTCCAACAAGCACCTACACTGCAATCCATTTTGTATAGCTTAATATCAAACCTACTTATCCACAGGAAGACACAGGACAAGTGAGTCCCTTTTCAATGTAATCCTGTCAGTGTCTGCATATGAATAGCTTCTCACTTCTCTTGCACAAGCCCACCCATAACCAGCATTAAAAGAGCTCAGATCCTCACTAAACCAGGCAAAGTCAGCACTGGTTGTCACTTCAAACAAAAGTACAGAGTCCAAAATTATACAAGAGGCAAAATAAAAAAGGTTAGAAGCACTTCTATTTTGAAGTCGAGCAGTTACTTCAGAAATACAATGCCAGTCAATGAAATGTCTTGTTGACCCTCTGCATGTCTTCAAGGAGGACTGGATCACTTCCTAACTGGCGCAAAAATCAAATCATGGGTGGCAAGTGCAACACACCACCCCATTGATGTCCAAGGAATTGAGTCTTTCCCTCTCCGAGAGAAATGTTGAGCTTTCGATTATCCAGCCATACCAAAGTATAAGGCAGGTTAAACAGAACTATTATTGTTTCTCTGCCCATTACTGAGAAATACTCCCAACACAACACAACCTTAAAGTAACTGGTGAGTCTTGTTCAATATGAGAAAATCAGCACTGAGAATGGAAGATGAGACACTTACTCAAAGGTAAACTGCTTGCCCCAACAAACTCCAGCAAATCACCCCAAAACTGCCCCATTGCAAAATGTACCCATTCTGATTCTCTCAGCTAGTTTGCAAACCCACATTATGTGAAGTTGAGGTTACACAAAACTTCCATTGAAGCTGAACGCACAAAACATCCTAACCACAGCCCAATCGGGAACACTGAAACATACAGCCATTCCTGTACCACCCACGCCACTCTGCCCTGCGGTCTCATGGTGCTCACTTCCACCGTGGCAGTGAAGCTTCGAACAAAGTATCTTGCCCTCTTTCTGTACTCGAAGCCCCACTGAACATTCCTGCACTCCTTGCATCCGCCCACATTCTTGATGCCCAGAGCCACTGCCCTATCTCAAATCACAGATCCTCGCCTCAACTTCCAGAGAACCCTACTCCCGAACGCTCACTTAACCCCAGTCCCTTCTTTTACCCTTCATCTCCTGCCTGTTTCTCTAAGCCTCATCCTGTTCTCTAAACCCGACCCCACCCCCCACCCCCCCTTGACATGCTCCTGCCCATCTCCAATCCGCCTTTACCTCCAGCTCCCCCACACTTCTCCTTCTCCGGTATGTTTATCCTCCTCGCCCGCACCGACTGGATTCTGGGACGTGTTCCCTCCCGCACTTGGTGCTCAGAGCCGAAGGGAAGAACTGCAGCCAGAAGCGTTTCTGATGGGAACGCACTTGGCTCTCCGGCAGGATGTGCGGCCTGTGCCGGGGCCCCCGGCCGCGCCTGAGGCCGGCAGCACAGCCCACCGCCTTCCCAAGCCCAACCCGGCCCCGAGCTCCGCGGGTCTCGGCCCCGAGCTCCGGGACTCACTCACCATCAGCTCAATACTTTTGTCCTCGATCACCGCGTCCGCCTCCATCGTGAGCCACACACAAGGAGAACAGAGAGATCAAGCTTCAATCCCCCGCCCCCCCCACCTCGGAACAGGCCCAGTCCCAGTCCCAACCCACAGCCTGACGAAAAACGTCTGACGCAATCACGCCGCGCCCATTGATTTGTAACGTGATCCGCATCTGACATCACACGTTCCACGCGATGATACCAATACCCCTGTTCAATCGCCCCGCCTACTGACGGATTATCATGCCCCGCCCCACGCTGCACAACGCACGTCCAACCACGCCCTATCGCTAGCCTCGCCCACACAAGTAACCGCGCTCCCAAACACTAAACCACGCCCATGGCACTAACCGTGCCCACTCCACTAACCACGCCCATAGCACCAACGGTGCCCACTCCACTAACCACGCCCACTCCACTAACCACGCCCATAGCACCAACGGTGCCCACTCCACTAACCACGCCCACTCCACTAACCACGCCCATAGCACCAACGGTGCCCACTCCACTAACCACGCCCCACTCCACTATCCACGCCCACTCCACTAACCACGCCCCACTCCACTAACCACGCCCTCATCACCACACACGCCACTTCACCAACCGCGCCCACATTCACAATAAGGTCCCGCAACACTAACCACGCCCCACATTCCTAGCCCCGCCCACTAACCACGCCCCCATCACTCACTCGTCCACGCCCGGCCCCGCTCGCTCCCCACAGGGAGCCCCCTCTCCAATCCTGCTCATCAGTGAACGGTCCCACACGCGGCTATAGTCCGACAGCTGGATTTGGAATCACAAGCTTTCGAAGCGCTGCTTCTTCATCAGGTGGTCGTGGAGCAGAATTATAAAACATAGACTTTACAGCAACAGGATTGCAGTGTAACGGAATGTAATATTAAACAAATTTAGTTTCAGTCTTTCACCTTTTAGGATGACCATGTTAGCCTCGGTGTAATTCTCAGAACTTTTAAAGTAACATTCTCAAGGTAGTTTTAACAACAGATGTCAGCTCAGATCATGCATTGAAGGTGTTGCAGTTTTTGAGCAAAATGAAATGTGATTCTGCAAGTACAAATTCACCCCGTGTGTGTGTGTGTGTGCAGGGGAGACCAGGGTGCATGTGTGGGAGGAGTGTGTGTGGGCACATAAGAGAGAGCTTGTGTATGAGAAAGCATCTGGGTGTGTGGGTACAGTGCAGTTTCAAAGGGGGTCGGTGTTGGGAATGGGAAAGATGGCGGGGTTAGGAGGGTATGGGGATGTGATGGGAAAGGGTCTTCCTGGAGCTCAGAATGGGAATGGGGAAGACTTGGGAAGACAGCGGCGAGGAGTTGGGAAGATGAAGCGGAAGGGCAGGGGATGAGGACTGATGGGTATGTGGGATATAGGTAAAGTAGTGTCACTTCTGCAATCATATTTACTTATGCAAGGTAAATTAACTCACACCAGTGTGTAATTGTTTCAGCCAAGAGCTGAGTCAACAAGAATGGAAACTATGTGGAGGAAATACATAATTGTTTTTGTATTAGCTAAAATTGTATGCAAGAATGAAACGTGAATGCAAAATAATGGTAGATGTTACAGACAAATTGATAAGGTGCTGTGAATATGTAGGTTAAGCCAGATATGCTTGCACAAACAGTAGTTATAAGCATCTGTTTCCCACTTTTGCAGAAACACAGGAACAAACCCCAATTAAAAGGTCATAAGGATCAGTATGGTTGGGGAAAACACAGATGGAGGGAGTAGATAATGGTGAAGAAAGGATATACCTAACAATGGCCCACAGCGGGATGTGGTCAAACGGCCTTGTGAGGCCAGAAATAAGCATTTTGTCACAGACAAGGCCGGGTAAAGCAAGAGATTAACAGGATTAATGGGTGCCGGTCTTAGAGAAGTGGAAGATGTAAACAGAGGAGGAGGAATAGGAGGAAAGAATAGGAACCAAATTACATAAATATCGTGTACTAGTTGAATTCAGTGTGTGTGTAGACAGTGGGCATTACACCCTCTTGCAAGAGAAAAATAAATGACACTACTGATTCAGATCTTGTCTCGGACTGAAATTATTGAAGTGTGTGAGCTTTGTTTCTCACATTTGGGTGCCGTCCGGAATGTTCTTCCATCGCTGTGGGTAGAGGCTGGCCCTGGACACTGGGAAGACACGTCCCATTCCCGATTGAGAAGCGGTCTCGTGTCCCGGTTTGGTCCGCTCCCTTGGGTGACTGGTACGAATCCCACAAGAGAGACATCTGAATCAGACAGTGAAAGGAGGTTGATAGGAAATACGGCAAAAAGGGGCCAGGCAACTCTGTGCACAGACCAGGGTAAGAAAATTGACTTTTAAGTACTGCCTTGGTGGCTGGGATTGAGTTTTAGTAGTTAATAAGGGACTAACGAAGGAACTCAATATGGGCTGTGCCGTGCGTAAGGAAAAAGCCTCCAGGAGAACAAAAGAAGAAAAATGCAATGGAAATGGAGGCGGGGTCCCTTACAACATACCTCCAGAAAGTCCGTTGGGCAGGATGTTGTGGAATTGGAAAAATAATGCTTGTACAAGGGAAAAAGATGATTAAATATTGTTGTTTTGTATGGACTAAGAAATCCATTCTTCGTCCCGCTGTCTTCTGGCCAAAGCACAGGTCGGATGAAGACTGGGTTTGTAAATATTTGAATTTATATGTCAATGAAAAACAGCCTTACAGTCAGGAGGAATCAGATTATACTTCAAGTCGGAAGGGCTAATGGCTGAAGTGCTACTGCGGGTACACTTTGTAACTAAGTCATGGCCAGACATCCAGAAAAATATTCAGAAGATAGAGGGCTGAAGCAAGGAGCACCCAGAGGTGTTGTTGCGGGAAGCTCAAGAAGTGTCTGTGAGATATGGTGTGTGAGAGAGAGAGAACGAAAAGAGCTGTACAGCTGGTAGAAAGTTTAACCCTTTGTGTTTTGGTTTGAATGCACATTTGTCTGTTGGTGATTGAATGTTTGCACTTTATTCCCTGGAGATTGAGTTCCAGGACTGTTTTGAATCTGATTTTTATTATGGAAACTTAACATGATTTCTTTTAAGGTTAAGGATTCTACAGTGATTATGAAAATAAAATGATAATTCCTGTTCTTTTTACAGGTCATGACTGCCTTACTATCAGTTTCTAACTAATCTCTTTTATCCTTACATAAAAGTGATTTATAGAGGACAGTTGAAGTTTCAGTTCAACATTAGATGCTACTAAAAACAAAATCCTATGGTTAATATCTGTGACATTGTATTCAGCCATTGTTCATGCATTAGAAGTTTTTTTTTAACTTGAATAGACAAATTCTTTTAAGGCAGCTCCGATTATTTCACGACCTATAGTATTGTAATTAAGCAATGATTGGTCAGGACTACTTAAGAAAACTAATTTTGGATTTAAATTAAGGGACTAAAACTGGGTAATCACAGTGGATTTCAAAGTTGGGAACTGTATGCATTTTACATTTTAAATATTGAATAATGAATAAATGAATGTATAATATATAAATATATTTACAAGTTAGGAACAGGCTTTAAAGTTAGCCAAGCATAAATTGATGAATTGGTATTTGAAGTTATGGGGAGCAAGAAATATTGCAATATTTCCTTAAAAAAATTCTCAAGGTCTAAATAAAACATTAGGTGATGAAGAACGGCCATTAGGTTGCCCTAAGGCTGTTCAGTTGGTTAAATTGGGTCAGCAATTGATCTGGCAATGTAACATGAGAAATAGAAACAAAAGGCAAAAATAATGCTAGCCCATGGTTGATGAAATAATAAAGAAAAGGACAAAACTAAAAGGAGAAAGAAACCGGAATGGTCGGGGAGGAGATGTTAAGGGGTCTGGTGGACAGGAACAAGGATCGAAGTGGAAATCCCCACAGGCGGGATGTTATTACTGTGAAAGGACGGGTCACTTTAAGAGAGAGTGTCCAGATTTGAAAAAGGAAGTAAAGACAGTACCGTTTATGAACCTTGATGAAAAATAGAGGTGTCAGGAGTTCCTGCCCCCCGGGGACCCACCAGGAACCTTGATAAACTTAAAGGTGGGACTTTATAAAGAGGACGTAGTTTTCCTAGTCGGTACAGGGGCAGTAAGGTCATCCTTAAAATTTAAGCCCAAGGCAGGGGGAACGAAAGAGTTAATTGGATTATGGTGACAGTTTTGTGATGAGAGGCACGAAGAATCAGTTTTGCGCTCATGACAAAATACTGCCACCAAATTGGGACTGAATTAACTGCAAATGGTGCTATGAAATCTGATGAGGTTCTTAAAAATGAATGTGCTCGAGCAAAACAATTACAGAAACAGAATGAGAAAGCACAAGTGACTGGTAAACAAACAGAACTGCGCAATTACAGTTTTAAAAATGTTTTGGTCATTTGTTGCGTTTCCACCCTGAATTACAGATAATGATCTTTATATTTATATAATATATAATTAATAATTAATATTTATAATTAATCGATTGCGATAGCCGGAATCAATATTAATTGGCAGGATCCCTTCACGCAGTCTCAGTGACCTGTCATATTGACTCATGGTTAATTTAAAACATGACTGTAGTAATTCATTGTTAATTAAAGAATGGAAAGCTACATTACTGGCTGATGAGGTAATGAAAGAAGCAGCTCTGAATCTACAGGAAGCGGTGGTTTATTCCCTAATACCTACTGTCCCAGGTCCTCGGGAAGTTCCTATCTCTGGCCACTGCCAATCCCAGAAACTAAAGATTTGTTCTTAAAGAAGTATATTCTGGGCTTGTCCTCCTCTTTGTCTTTCCTCAGGAAACAGGGTTTATTGGCACAGACTTTGCTCCTTGAATTCGCTGTTCATCCGATCCGGCCAGGAGATTGCGTCTTAGTAAAATCATGGACATGCAGCCGGACTGGGAAGGGCCGTACCAGGCTCTTTTGACCACTGAAACGGTAATAAGGACGGCGGAGAAAGGCTGGACTCACTACACTTGGATAAAGGGCCAGTGGAATCTCCAGTTGAGAAAGAAGTGTGGACAGCCGAGTCAACGCAAGACCCTCTGAAACGCAGACTGAAGAGACTTTGAGTAACTGATTATACAGTGGCGACGTGAGCGCGGGATTATTTCTGTAGGATTGTATATTAAACCTTTTTGTGCTTCAGCACGTTTTTTTAGAATGCTGGGGATGTTTAGAGTTATGATGCTAGCCCTCTTAGTATCGGGATTTTGTCAAATATCATTTTCGTACGTGTTATTAACGGTTCCTGAGTGTGATAATCCACAAGTAATAGACGTTGATGCATGCAGCTTAGTAAATTGTGGGGATGTAGATAATCAGAGACAGTGCCGCAGCTCAGAGATACATCTTAAGTCCTATGGGGATGGCCTTGGGGATGGTACTTGGTATAATGGTCTCGTCACAGTACACCGGGCACCTTTCCGACCAGCTCGCGATTGTCCCGATAAAAAGTGTAACCCAATATACTTAACGATAAAGAAAACCACATGGCATGAAGCAATTCTGGGGGGGAGGAGGGGGGTGCACCTCTGAGATACAATTAAATGAAACATTTGGGATAGAAATGAAAGCAAACGGGAAGGATTTCTCAGGTTGTTGTTTTCAAATTAGTGTAGGACAGGGAAAACAGGCAGAACTACTGGATAATAAGGTACAATCTTTCACCCCTCCCGATGATCTTAAAGTAGTAAAAATTATAGAGGTAAAGGACTTGAAACAGACCATCGAAATAGAAATTGGGTACGGGGATGCAAATGCCTGGGTTAAATGGGTAACGTATACTGTAAAAAGTCTGAACAAGAGCAATTGCTATGCATGTGCCTCCGGTAGGCCAGTGGCCCAGGTGGTTCCCTTTCCGCGCGAGACAGGAAGGGCATGAAATGTATGATAGCCCTGTACCAGGATGAGGCTGCATGGAATGATAGGAACTGTGCCTCCCTATCTCTGATGTTCCCTCCCTTGGAGAAGAAAGACTTAA
Source organism: Chiloscyllium plagiosum (assembly GCF_037043375.1). Classification (NCBI taxonomy): domain Eukaryota; kingdom Metazoa; phylum Chordata; class Chondrichthyes; order Orectolobiformes; family Hemiscylliidae; genus Chiloscyllium; species Chiloscyllium plagiosum. The sequence continues at coordinate 75,084,989 of NW_028270154.1, read as the reverse complement.
AAGCCCCCCTACGTTTTCAGCCGCAGTTGGAAATCACACGTCATGTGTGCATAGACGAGGTACGAATCGGTCTAGAGATTTGGGGGAGCTGAAATTACGTACAGACATTGAGAATGTCACCGAAACGGACAAGGGAGGGAACTACTCAGCACTAAAGATTCCCCGAGCGGATCTGTGGTGGTACTGTGGAGGCAAAATATTGAGACCCACCCTACCTCCAGATTGGAGAGGGATATGTGCAATTGTACAATTGGCAATTCCATTTACCCTGGCATTTGAGAAGGAAAAGATAAGAGAGAAAAAGGAAAGGGGTAAGAGATTACTGTTAGACACTTCTTTCAATGACAGGATTTATCTCAATTCTATAGGAGTCCCGGGGGGGGGGGGTACCTGATGAGTTCATGGCTTGTAACCTGATTGCAGCAGGCTTTGAGTCAGCTCTCTTCTGGTGGGTAACAATTAATAAAAATATAGATTAGATAAATTCCACTTTCTATAATCAACAGTGATTTATAAATTATACAAGAGATGCGGTTAAAGGAATTTCAGAACAACTTGATGCGACAAGTAGGATGGCATTGGAAAACAGAATGGCCCTTGATATGATTCTAGCGGAAAAAGGGTGTGTGTGTGTGTGATGTTAGGAGGAAGCTGTTGTACCTTTATTCCTAAAAACACTGCGCCTGATGGTTCAATCACTCGGGCCTTAAGGGGATTGACTACCTGAGCAGAGGAACTGGCTGAGAAGTCAGGAGTAGACACATCTCTCACAGGATGGCTTGAATCATGCTTTGAAAAATTGAAGGGGGTGATGGTTTCCATCCTTACTTGCCTGAGAGTAGTAGCAGGGGTATTGGAAGCCATTGGCTGTTATATCATGCCCTGTATATGAGGGCTAACCCAGAGACTGATTGTGACGACCTTAATGAAACAAATGCCCCTAAAGAGCATTCAGAGAGAAGGGCTCTACCTGTTAAACAATGAAGGAATAAGTGACCTCAGGGAGATTTCCAAAATAAATGAAATTTTGGGTAAAATGCTCGTCAATTTGGAAGTGACATCAGAAAAATGCAGAAGGTAACAAACGGTAATTAAAGAAAAAGGGGGAAATTGTGGGATATAGGTAAAGTAGTGTCACTTCTGCAATCATAATTACTTATACAAAGTAAATGAACTCACACCAGTGTATAATTGTTTCAGCCAAGAGCTGAGTCAACAAGAATGGAAACTATGTGGAGGAAATACATAATTGTTTTTGTATTAGCTAAAATTGTATGCAAGAATGAAACGTGACTGCAAAACAATGGTAGATGTTACAGACAAATAGATAAGGTGCAGTGAATATGTAGGTTAAGCCAGATATGCTTGCACAAACAGTAGTTATAAGCATCTGTTTCCCACTTTTGCAGAAACACAGGAACAAACCCCAATTAAAAGGTCATAAGGATCAGTATGGTTGGGGAAAACACAGATGGAGGGAGTAGATAATGGTGAAGAAAGGATATACCTAACAATGCCCTCAGCGGGATGTGGTCAAACGGCCTTGTGAGGCCAGAAATAAGCCTTTTGTCACAGACAAGGCCGGATAAGGCAAGAGATAAACAGGAGTAATGGGTGCCGGTCTTAGAGAAGTGGAAGATGTAAACAGAGGAGGAGCAATGGGAGGAAAGAATAGGAACCAAATTACATAAATATCGTGTACTAGTTGAATTCAGTGTGTGTGTGTCCCTGCCTTGTAGACAGTGGACATCGCACCCTCTTGGAAGAGTAAAATAAATGACACTACTGATTCAGATCTTGTCTCGGACTGAAATGATTGAAGTGTGTGAGCTTTGTTTCTCACAGGTAGATTTTTGTTGTGGTTAGCAATTGAGAAGGAATGGGGAAAGTTGTGAAATACATGAGAGAGTTGGAATAAGGACGCAATGGGGAAAGGTTTTTATGGGTTGGGAATAGGGAAGGGATGGGAAAAGATTGTTAAGCGATTGGGCACTTGATTTATTATGGTCACATTTACCAAGATACAGTGAGAAGTATTGTTTTGGGTGCTATCCAAACAAATCATTATCTTACATAAGTACATCAGAGTAATAAGAGCATAAGAACAAGGGGCAGGAGTAGGCCATCTGGCCCTTTCAGCCCGCTCCTCCATTCAATAAGATCATAGCTGATCTTTTCATGGCCTCAGCTCCATTTACACACTTTCTCACCAAAACCCCTAATTCATTTATTGTTCAAAAATAATCTATCTTAGCTGTAAAAACATTCACTTAAGTAGCATCAACCACTTCACTGGGCAGGGAATTCCATAGATTCACAGTCCTCACTATGAATAAACTCCTTCTCAATTCAGTCATAAATCTGGTCCCCCTAATATCCCAGTTTCACCTGCCAGTGGAAACATCCTCTCTGCTTCTATCTTATCTATTTCCTTTATAATCTTATATGTTTCTATAAGACCCCCCCATCATTCTACTAAATTCCAGTGAATATAATCCCAGTCTACTCAGTTTCTCCTCAACTCCAGAATTAACCTAATCCTCTGCACCCCCTCTACTGCCAATACATCCTTTCTCAAGTAAGGAGACTAAAATTGCACACAGTACGCCAGGTGTGGCCTCACCAGCACCCTAGACAGCTGCAAAAGAGCTTCCCTGCTTTTAAACTTAATCCTTTTAGCACTGAAGGACAAAATTCCATATTTCTTCCTAATTACCTTTTGTACCTGCAAACCAACCTTCTGTGATACAAGGACACCCAGGTCCCTCTGCATAGTTGCATGATGCAACTTTTTACCATTCAAGTAATAATCTTTTTTACTGTTATTCCTACCAAAATGGATGACTTCACATTTATTAACATTGTATTCCAGCTGCCAGAGCTTTGCCCACTCACTTAAAGTATCTACATTCCTCTGCAAAGTTTCATTGTCCTCTGCACACTTTGCTCTGCCACTTAGTGTCATCTGCTTGACACACTACACATGGTCCCCAACTCCAAATCATCAATGTAAATTGTGAAGAATCACAGTATCAACATTGATTTCTGAGGCACACCACTAGCTACTGATTGCCAACCAGAATAACACTCATCTATCCACAATCTTTGCTTCCTGTTAGTCAACCAATCCTCTATCCATGCTAATACTTTACCCATAACGCCATGCATTTTTATCTTATTCAGCAGCCTCTTGTGCGGCACCGTGTCAAAGGCCTTTTAGAAATCTACGTACATCACATCCACTGGGTCCCCATTGTCCACCTTGCTCATAATGTCTTCATAGAATTCCAAAAGATTAGTTAAGCATGACCTGCCCTTAATGAACCTGTACTGCATCTGCCCAACTAGCCAATTTCTATCCAGATCCCTTGCTATTTATAGAGTCATAGTGATGTACAGCATGCAAACAGACCCTTCGGTCCAACCCTTCCATGCCGACCAGATATCCCAACCCAATCTAGTCCCACCTGCCAGCACCCAACCCATATCCCTCCAAACCCTTCCTATTCATATACCCATCCAAATGCCTCTTAAATGTTGCAACTGTACCAGCCTCCACCACTTCCTCTGGCAGCTCATTCCATACACGTACCACCCTCTGCTTGAAAATGTTGCCCCTTAGGTCTCTTTTATATTTTTCCCCTCTCACCCTAAACCTATGCCCTCTAGTTCTGGACTCCCTGACCCCAGGGAAAGGACTTTGCCTATTTATTCTATCCATGCCCCTCATAATTTTGTAAACCGCTATAAGGTCATCTCTCAGCCTCCGACACTCCAGGGAAAACAGCCCCAGCCTGTTCAGCCTCTCCCTGTAGCTCAGATCCTCCAACCCTGGCAACATCCTTGTAAATCTTTTCTGAACCCTTTCAAGTTTCACAACATCTTTCCGATAAGAAGGAGACCAGAATTGCACGCAATATTCCAACAGTGGCCTAACCAACGTCCTGTACAGCTGTAACATGACCTCCCAACTCCTGTATTTCTTCCTTGAAAATAGGCTTATGCATCTTCCCTACTGCAGAAGTTATGGTAACCAGTCTATAATTCCCCATCTTTTTTCTATTGATCATTTTAAACAGTGATGTCACATCTGCTGTTTTCCAATCTGCTGGAACTACCCCAGAGTCCAGCAAGTTTTGGAAAGTTACCAAAATGCACTTGCTATTTCTCCCCTGCCATTTCTTTTAGTACCCTGGGATGCATTCCATCAGGGCCAGGAGACTTGTCTACCTTTAGCCCCATTAGCTTGCCCAAACTTCCCTCTTCCATGATAATGATTGTGTCCAGGTCCTCACCTACCTTTGTCTCTTTGTCAATTACTAGCATGTTATTTGTGTCCTCCACTGTGAAGACTGACACAAAATACCTATTCAATGCCTCGGTAATTTCATCATATCTCATGACTAAGCGCCCTTTCTCATCTTCTGAAGGACCAGTGTTTACTTTAGCCACTCTTTTTCATCAGAACAGAATGCAGAATATAGTATTACAGATACAGAGAAGGTGCAGGCAAAGATAAACTAATATATGAGAGGTCCATTAATAAGTCTGAAAACATTGGGGAAGAAACTGTTCTTGAATTTATTGGTCTGTGTTTTCAAATTTTTGTATCTTCTGCCCAATGGAAGAGGGTATTACCAGGGTGGGAGGGATCTTTGATTAGGTTAGCTGCTTTCCGGTGGTGCCAGGAAGTGCAGACAGGGTCAATGGAAGGAAGGCTGGTTTTCGTGGTGAACTTGGTTGCATTCACAACTCTATGCAATTTCTTCTGCTCTTGCTCAAAGCAGCTGTAATTCATCTGGGTAGGATGCTTTCTGTGGTGCATCTTTAAAAGTTGGTAACATTCTGGAGATGACAAATTTCTTTAGCCTCCTGAGGAAGTAGAGGCATTTCTTGACAAACAATGTGGAAAGGATGGGAGAGTTGGTGAAAAGATTGGAAATGGGGAAGGAATAGAAACAGATTGGTGAAAGTTGGGAATGGGAAAGGAATGGTTGGAAATGGCGATGGGTTGGTGAGGGGATAGAAATCAGGAGGGAATGGGGAGAGGTTGGTGAGGGCTTGGGAATAGGGATGGAAGAGGGAGAGGATGGGAATGGGATGGGGTGACTTTGAGGAAGGGTACTGCTAGGGGGAGTGATAGGGAGGAGTTGGTAAGGGCTTGGAAATGGGGAAGTGATATGGAGAGGTTGATGGGTTGGAAATGTAGAAAGGTTAGGCAGGGCTATTGAGATGTTGGGAATGGGGATAGGATGTGTAGAGTTGAAGGAAGGATTCACAATGGGGAACAGATCAGAGAGGTTGGGGAGGGGTTAGGAACAGAGGAGCAATAGAGGAATAAATTACTGAAGATGCTGGAATCTGTACTGAAAACAAATGCTGGAGATCGCCGAAGGTCAGACAGCATCCATGGAGAGTCTGATGAAGAGTCATGTAGACACAAAACATTAGCTTAGTCTCTTTATGGATGCTGTCTGACCTGCTGTGAACTCCAACATTTGTTGTTTTCAGAGCAATAGATAGAGTTTGATGAGGTGTTGGTAATTGGGATGGGAAGAGTTTGGTGAGCAGTCAGAAATGGGGAATGGATCAGGAGAGGTAGCTGAGCATAGGGAGACAATGGTAAGGTGTTGGGAATGGAGAAAGGATAGAGAGAGGTTGAAGAGAGGATGGTGAGTTGTAGGGAATGGGGAAAGTTACACAGAGTTTGGGAAGGCTTTTGCTTTGGGAATGGATGGGAAGAGTTTGGGGTGAGGTTTGAAGTAGTGAAGTAATTAGGAAGGTATGGGAAAGGCATTGTGCATTGGGAAAAGTTTAGAGGAGAGTATCATGAGGGGTTGGCAACAGGAAAGGGGGATGGAGTATTGGTAAGGGGTTCAGAATTGGGAAGGGTTGGATAGAATTTGATGAGGTGTTGGGAATTGGGAAGGGACAGGGAAAGATTGGTAAGAGATTAGAAATGGGAAAGAGATAGGTAGAGGTTAGTGAGGAGTTGGGAACGGTAAGAGGATAGGAAGAGGTAAGTGCAGTTTTAGGAGTTGGAACAGGATAGAGAGCGAGGTTTGGGAGGAGTTGATGAATTGGTAAGGGATATGGAGAGGCTGGTGATGGTTGGGAATGGAGAAAGGCAACTGAGACATTGGTGAGGTTTGGGAATCTGGGGTGAGGCTGCAGAGAGAAGGGTAAGTGAGGAGAGATGGGTCAGTGCTTGGGGGTGGGGAAGGAATGCTGAGAGGTTGGGAATGTGAAAGGGATTGGCAGTGTTTGGGGATGAGTTCATGAGGATTTGGGAATGGGATTAGGGCAGGTTGGAGAGAGTTTACTAAGAGGTTGCAAATGGGAACAGGCTGGGAAAGGTTGGTGGAGGGTTGGATTAAGGAGACACTGGGAATGGGATATGGTTTTGCAAAGGTTGCTGAGGGGGTGATGGGGAGAGTGTGGTGAGACCTTAAAAATGGGCAAGGAATTAGGAGGATTGGTGAGGTCCTGATGGGAAGAGGTTGAAGAGGAGTTGCTATGGGTTTTGAAATGAGGAGAGGTTGGTGTGAGGGTGGAAATGTGACAGAGATGAGGGGAGGTTGGTGTGGGATTGGGAATGTGGAAGGGATGCAGGGGAGGTCGGTGTGTGCCTGGGAATGGTGAGACTTTGGTGAGGGGTTTGAAATGGGGAAGGGAGAGTTTAAAGTGAGATTATTCCCTGGTTGAGAATGTGGCAGGCAAGAGGAGAGCATGGGGAGGGGCTGGGAGTGAAGATGAGATGGGGAAAGGTTTGAATGGATTGGGAATTGGGGATGGAGCGAGGTTAGGGATAGGTTGCTGTTGAATCCTAGAGGCTGCAGCATCCCCAAGTGGAAAACAGGATGTTATTCTTCGAGCTTGTGCTAAGGCTTGTTGGAGCACTGTGGCAGGCCCAAAACAGAAATGTTGCTGTGGGAACATGGTGGCGTGTTGAAGCGGCAGTTAACAGGAAGCTCAGTCACTTTTGCAGACCAGATGTAGGCGTTCTGCAAAGTGGCCACCCAGCCCGCATCTTCATCTTCCCAGTTTAGACGATAGACTAGAGAGTAGAATTGATCGAGTAAAGTGCAGATATATCGCTGCTTCACCTGGAAGTTATGTCAGGGACCTTGGAGAGGGAGAAAATAGGAGGAGGTAAATGAGTTGGCGTGACACCTTTTGCGATTGCGAGGAAGGATGTGGGAAGATGTTGGGACTGGAGGAGGAGTGGATCAGAGTGTCCCAGAGGGAAATATAATACTTACAAATCTGTGGATGATACGAAGCTAAAAGGGCCCGTGTGTCGTGAGAAAGATGTAAAATGATTTTAGGAGGATTTGCACAGACTTGTGAAGGGGCAAAAATTAGGCGACCAGATATCCCAACCCAATCTAGTCCCACCTGCCAGCACCCAACCCATATCCCTCCAAACCCTTCCTATTCATATACCCATCCAAATGCCTCTTAAATGTTGCAACTGTACCAGCCTCCACCACTTCCTCTGGCAGCTCATTCCATACACGTACCACCCTCTGCTTGAAAATGTTGCCCCTTAGGTCTCTTTTATGTTTTTCCCCTCTCACCCTAAACCTATGCCCTCTAGTTCTGGACTCCCTGACCCCAGGGAAAGGACTTTGCCTATTTATTCTATCCATGCCCCTCATAATTTTGTAAACCGCTATAAGGTCATCTCTCAGCCTCCGACACTCCAGGGAAAACAGCCCCAGCCTGTTCAGCCTCTCCCTGTAGCTCAGATCCTCCAACCCTGGCAACATCCTTGTAAATCTTTTCTGAACCCTTTCAAGTTTCACAACATCTTTCCGATAAGAAGGAGACCAGAATTGCACGCAATATTCCAACAGTGGCCTAACCAACGTCCTGTACAGCTGTAACATGACCTCCCAACTCCTGTATTTCTTCCTTGAAAATAGGCTTATGCATCTTCCCTACTGCAGAAGTTATGGTAACCAGTCTATAATTCCCCATCTTTTTTCTATTGATCATTTTAAACAGTGATGTCACATCTGCTGTTTTCCAATCTGCTGGAACTACCCCAGAGTCCAGCAAGTTTTGGAAAGTTACCAAATGCACTTGCTATTTCTCCCCTGCCATTTCTTTTAGTACCCTGGGATGCATTCCATCAGGGCCAGGAGACTTGTCTACCTTTAGCCCCATTAGCTTGCCCAAACTTCCCTCTTCCATGATAATGATTGTGTCCAGGTCCTCACCTACCTTTGTCTCTTTGTCAATTACTAGCATGTTATTTGTGTCCTCCACTGTGAAGACTGACACAAAATACCTATTCAATGCCTCGGTAATTTCATCATATCTCATGACTAAGCACCCTTTCTCATCTTCTGAAGGACCAGTGTTTACTTTAGCCACTCTTTTTCATCAGAACAGAATGCAGAATATAGTATTACAGATACAGAGAAGGTGCAGGCAAAGATAAACTAATATATGAGAGGTCCATTAATAAGTCTGAAAACATTGGGGAAGAAACTGTTCTTGAATTTATTGGTCTGTGTTTTCAAATTTTTGTATCTTCTGCCCAATGGAAGAGGGTATTACCAGGGTGGGAGGGATCTTTGATTAGGTTAGCTGCTTTCCGGTGGTGCCAGGAAGTGCAGACAGGGTCAATGGAAGGAAGGCTGGTTTTCGTGGTGAACTTGGTTACATTCACAACTCTATGCAATTTCTTCTGCTCTTGCTCAAAGCAGCTGTAATTCATCTGGGTAGGATGCTTTCTGTGGTGCATCTTTAAAAGTTGGTAACATTCTGGAGATGACAAATTTCTTTAGCCTCCTGAGGAAGTAGAGGCATTTCTTGACAAACAATGTGGAAAGGATGGGAGAGTTGGTGAAAAGATTGGAAATGGGGAAGGAATAGAAACAGATTGGTGAAAGTTGGGAATGGGAAAGGAATGGTTGGAAATGGCGATGGGTTGGTGAGGGGATAGAAATCAGGAGGGAATGAGGAGAGGTTGGTGAGGGCTTGGGAATAGGGATGGAAGAGGGAGAGGATGGGAATGGGATGGGGTGACGTTGAGGAAGGGTACTGCTAGGGGGAGTGATAGGGAGGAGTTGGTAAGGGCTTGGAAATGGGGAAGTGATATGGAGAGGTTGATGGGTTGGAAATGTAGAAAGGTTAGGCAGGGCTATTGAGATGTTGGGAATGGGGATAGGATGTGTAGAGTTGAAGGAAGGATTCACAATGGGGAACAGATCAGAGAGGTTGGGGAGGGGTTAGGAACAGAGGAGCAATAGAGGAATAAATTACTGAAGATGCTGGAATCTGTACTGAAAACAAATGCTGGAGATCGCCGAAGGTCAGACAGAATCCATGGAGAGTCTGATGAAGAGTCATGTAGACACAAAACATTAGCTTAGTCTCTTTATGGATGCTGTCTGACCTGCTGTGAACTCCAACATTTGTTGTTTTCAGAGCAATAGATAGAGTTTGATGAGGTGTTGGTAATTGGGATGGGAAGAGTTTGGTGAGCAGTCAGAAATGGGGAATGGATCAGGAGAGGTAGCTGAGCATAGGGAGACAATGGTAAGGTGTTGGGAATGGAGAAAGGATAGAGAGAGGTTGAAGAGAGGATGGTGAGTTGTAGGGAATGGGGAAAGTTACACAGAGTTTGGGAAGGCTTTTGCTTTGGGAATGGATGGGAAGAGTTTGGGGTGAGGTTTGAAGTAGTGAAGTAATTAGGAAGGTATGGGAAAGGCATTGTGCATTGGGAAAAGTTTAGAGGAGAGTATCATGAGGGGTTGGCAACAGGAAAGGGGGATGGAGTATTGGTAAGGGGTTCAGAATTGGGAAGGGTTGGATAGAATTTGACGAGGTGTTGGGAATTGGGAAGGGACAGGGAAAGATTGGTAAGAGATTAGAAATGGGAAAGAGATAGGTAGAGGTTAGTGAGGAGTTGGGAACGGTAAGAGGATAGGAAGAGGTAAGTGCAGTTTTAGGAGTTGGAACAGGATAGAGAGCGAGGTTTGGGAGGAGTTGATGAATTGGTAAGGGATATGGAGAGGCTGGTGATGGTTGGGAATGGAGAAAGGCAACTGAGACATTGGTGAGGTTTGGGAATCTGGGGTGAGGCTGCAGAGAGAAGGGTAAGTGAGGAGAGATGGGTCAGTGCTTGGGGGTGGGGAAGGAATGCTGAGAGGTTGGGAATGTGAAAGGGATTGGCAGTGTTTGGGGATGAGTTCATGAGGATTTGGGAATGGGATTAGGGCAGGTTGGAGAGAGTTTACTAAGAGGTTGCAAATGGGAACAGGCTGGGAAAGGTTGGTGGAGGGTTGGATTAAGGAGACACTGGGAATGGGATATGGTTTTGCAAAGGTTGCTGAGGGGGTGATGGGGAGAGTGTGGTGAGACCTTAAAAATGGGCAAGGAATTAGGAGGATTGGTGAGGTCCTGGTCATGAGGTCGTGATGGGAAGAGGTTGAAGAGGAGTTGCTATGGGTTTTGAAATGAGGAGAGGTTGGTGTGAGGGTGGAAATGTGACAGAGATGAGGGGAGGTTGGTGTGGGATTGGGAATGTGGAAGGGATGCAGGGGAGGTCGGTGTGTGCCTGGGAATGGTGAGACTTTGGTGAGGGGTTTGAAATGGGGAAGGGAGAGTTTAAAGTGAGATTATTCCCTGGTTGAGAATGTGGCAGGCAAGAGGAGAGCATGGGGAGGGGCTGGGAGTGAAGATGAGATGGGGAAAGGTTTGAATGGATTGGGAATTGGGGATGGAGCGAGGTTAGGGATAGGTTGCTGTTGAATCCTAGAGGCTGCAGCATCCCCAAGTGGAAAACAGGATGTTATTCTTCGAGCTTGTGCTAAGGCTTGTTGGAGCACTGTGGCAGGCCCAAAACAGAAATGTTGCTGTGGGAACATGGTGGCGTGTTGAAGCGGCAGTTAACAGGAAGCTCAGTCACTTTTGCAGACCAGATGTAGGCGTTCTGCAAAGTGGCCACCCAGCCCGCATCTTCATCTTCCCAGTTTAGACGATAGACTAGAGAGTAGAATTGATCGAGTAAAGTGCAGATATATCGCTGCTTCACCTGGAAGTTATGTCAGGGACCTTGGAGAGGGAGAAAATAGGAGGAGGTAAATGAGTTGGCGTGACACCTTTTGCGATTGCGAGGAAGGATGTGGGAAGATGTTGGGACTGGAGGAGGAGTGGATCAGAGTGTCCCAGAGGGAAATATAATACTTACAAATCTGTGGATGATATGAAGCTAAAAGGGCCCGTGTGTCGTGAGAAAGATGTAAAATGATTTTAGGAGGATTTGCACAGACTTGTGAAGGGGCAAAAATTAGGCAGATGGAATATAATGTTTAAAAAAAAGTAAGGTTATCCACGATGGTAAGAGAAACAATTGTACAGAGTATTTTTTAAATGGTTGGAAATTGTAGCTGTACAAAGGTCCCTAGGATCTTGTCAATAAGTCACTTAAGATTAAAATGCAAATGCAGCAAGCTGTCAGGAAGGCTAATGAATTGGTAGCCTTTAACGCAAGAGGGTTTGAGTGCTGGAGAAGTAAAATCTTGCTTCAATTGTATGAAAGTTTGGTTAGACCACACCTGGAGTACAGTGTGTAGTTTTGGTCTCCTTAGCTCAGGAAAGATATTATTGCCACAGAGGCAGTGCAACATCTGTTCATCAGACTCGTTCCCAGGATGGTAGGACTCTCCAAAGAAGGGAGATTGGATAAAATGGGTCTGTATTCTGTCGAGTTTTGAAGAATGAGAGGTGATTCCCTTCAAGAACAAGTATACCGTTTTGGATACTTGTGGGGGGGACGACTTACCAGGGGTAAGTAATGGGGCTCAGGCCTCTGGCACGGAGCCTGTCCCCGTTGCTCAGAAGGGAAGGGTGGAGAAGAGCAGAGCAATAGTAATTGGGGACTTGATAGTTCAGGGCACAGATAGGCGGTATTGTGGGGGCGAGAGAGACTCACGTTTGGTATGTTGCCTCCCAGGTGCAAGGGTACGTGATGTCTCTGATCGTGTTTTCCAGGTCCCTAAGGGAGAGGGGGAGCAGCCCGAAGTCGTGGTCCACATTGGCACCAATGACATAGGTAGGAGGAGGGCTGAGGATGTTAGGCAGGCTTTCAGGGAGCTAGGTTGGAAGCTCAGAGTTAGAACGAACAGAGAGTCACGTGATAGAGAGTCGAGGAATAGGGAGAGAGAACAGTTAAATGCGTGGCTACAGGGATGGTGCAGGAGGGAGGGATTCCGGTATCTGGATAACTGGGGTTCTTTCTGGGGAAGGTGGGACCTCTATAAACAGGATGGTCTACACCTGAACCTGAGGGGCACCAGTATCCTTGGCGGGAGGTTTGCTAGTGCTCTTGGCAGGGGGTTTAAACTAACTCTGCAGGGGCATGGGAACCTAGACTGTAGCTTTAGGGTGCAGGACCTGGAGTGTAGGGAGGTTAGGAACATGGCATCAATCTCAAAGTAGGGTGCCTGTAAACAGGAAAGTGGCTTGAAGTGTGTATACTTCAATGCAAGAAGTATACGAAATAAGGTAGGTGAACTTGCAGCGTGGGTTGGTACCTGGGACTTCGATGTTGTGGCTATTACGGAGACATGGGTAGAACAGGGACAGGATTGGCTGTTGCAGGTTCCAGGGTTTAAATGTTTTAGTAGGGTCAGAGGTGGGGGTAAAAGAGGGGGAGGTGTGGCATTGCTTGTCAAAGATCGTGTTACAGCGGTGGAAAGGACGATGGATGAAGACTCGCCATCTGAGGTAGTTTGGGCTGAGGTTAGGAATAGGAAAGGTGAGGTCACCCTGTTAGGAGTTTTCTACAGGCCTCCTAATAGTCCTAGAGACGTAGAAGAAAGGATTGCGAGGATGATTCAGGAGAAGAGTGAAAGTAATAGGGTGGTTGTTATGGGGGACTTTAACTTTCCTGATATTGATTGGGAAAGCTATAGCTCTAGTTCGTTAGATGGGTCGGTGTTTGTCCAATGTGTGCAGGAGGGTTTCCTGACACAATATGTAGATAGGCCAACAGGAGGTGAGGCCATACTGGATTTGGTTCTGGGTAACGAACCAGGCCAGGTGTTAGAATTAGAGGTAGGTGAGCACTTTGGGGACAGTGACCACAATTCGGTGACTTTTACTCTAGTGATGGAGAGGGATAAGTGTTCACTGCAGGGCAAGAGTTATAGCTGGGGGCAGGGAAATTATGATGCGGTGAGGCATGACTTAGGATGCGTGGCTTGGAAAAGTAGGCTTCAAGGCAAGGGCGTAATTGATATGTGGAGCTTGTTCAAGGAGCAACTATTGAGTGTCCTTGACAAGTATGTACCTGTCAGGCAGGGAGGAAAGGGTCGTGTGAGGGAGCCGTGGTTTAATAAGGAATTGGAATCCCTTGTTAAATGGAAGAGGGCGGCCTATGTAAAGATGAGGCGTGAAGGTTCAATTGGGGCGATTGAGAGTTATAAGGTAGCCAGGAAGGATCTGAAGAGAGAGCTAAGAGCAGCAAGGAGGGGACATGAAAGGTCCTTAGTTGGTAGGATTAGGGAAAACCCTAAGGCTTTCTATAGGTATGTCAGGAATAAAAGAACAACTAGGGTAGGAATAGGTCCAGTCAAGGATAGTAGTGGGAAGTTGCGTGTGGAGGCTGGGGAGACACTGAATGAATACTTTTCGTCAGTATTCACTCAGGAACAGGACATTGTTGCCAATGTGAATACTGAGTCACAATTAAGTAGAATGAATGGCTTTGAGGTATGTAGGGAAGAGGTGTTGGAAATTCTGGAAAGGGTGAAAATAGATAAGTCCCCTAGGCCTGATGGCATTTATCCTAGGATTCTCTGGGAAGCAAGGGAGGAGATTGCAGAGCCATTGGCCTTGATTTTTATGTCCTCGTTGTCTACAGGAGTAGTGCCAGAAGACTGGAGGCTAGCAAATGTGGTTCCCTTGTTCAAGAAGGGGAGTAGGGATAACCCTAGTAACTATAGGCCAGTGAGTCTCACTTCTGTTGTAGGCAAAGTCTTAGAGAGAATTGTAAGGGATAGGATTTATGAACATCTGGATAAGAATAATGTGATCAAGGATAGTCAGCATGGTTTTGTGAAGGGCAGGTCGTGCCTCACAAACCTTATTGAATTATTTGAGAAGGTGACTAAGGAGGTGGAAGAGGGGAAAGTGGTAGATGTGGTGTCTATGGATTTTAGTAAGGCGTTTGATAAGGTTCCCCATGGTAGGCTACTTCAAAAAATACGGAGGTATGACATTGAGGGTGAGTTGGAGGTTTGGATTAGAAATTGGCTGGCTGGAAGAAGACAAAGGGTAGTAGTTGATGGTAAAGGTTCATCTTGGAGTGCCGTTACTAGCAGTGTTCCGCAAGGATCTGTTTTGGGACCATTGCTGTTTGTCATTTTTATAAATGACCTGGAGGAGGGGCTAGAAGGTTGGGTGAGCAAGTTTGCGGATGATACGAAACTTGGAGGAGTTGTTGACAGTGAGGAAGGATGTGGCAGGTTACAGTGGGATATAGATAAGCTGCAGAACTGGGCAGAAAGGTGGCAAATGGAGTTCAATATAGCTAAGTGTGAGGTGATTAACTTTGGTAAGAGTAACAAAAAGATGGGGTACTGGGCTAATGGTCAGATACCTGGTAGTGTGGATGAGCAGAGGGATCTTGGTGTCCATGTACACAGATCTCTGAAAGTTGCCACCCAGGTAAATAGTGCGGTGAAGAAGGCATATGACATACTGGCTTTTATTGGTAGAGGAATTGAGTTCTGGAGTCCTGTGATCATGTTGCAGTTGTATAAGACTCTGGTGCGGCCGCATCTGGAGTATTATGTGCAGTTTTGGTCGCCATACTATAGGAAGGATGTGGAGGCACTGGAACGGGTGCAGAGGAGGTTTACCAGGATGTTACCTGGTATGGTAGGAAGATCGTATGAGGAAAGGCTGAGGCACTTGGGGTTGTTTTCATTGGAGAAAAGAAGGTTTGGGGTGACTTGATAGAGGTGTACAAGATGATTAGGGGTTTAGATAGGGTTGACCGTGAGAACCTTTTTCCACGTATGGAGTCAGCTATTACAAGGGGGCATAGCTTTAAATTAAGGGGTGGTAGGTATAGGACAGATGTTAGGGGTACATTCTTTACTCAGCGAGTCGTGAGTTCATGGAATGCCCTGCCAGTAGCAGTGGTGGAGTCTCCCTCTTTATGGGCATTTAAGCAGGCATTGGATAGGCATATGGAGGATAGTGGGCTAGTGTAGGTTAGGTGGGCTTGGATTGGCGCAACATCGAGGGCCAAAGGGCCTGTACTGCACTGTATGTTCTATGTTCTATTTCATTGAAACTTACAAAATACTTAAATGGACAGGTAAATGTTCCTCTAATGGTGCAGGCAGCACTATTTAAAAACAAAGGGGATGTCATGTAGGTCCAGGATGAGGAGAGATTTATTTTTACTTAAAGTGTAATAAACCTTTGGAATTCTGTAACACAGGGTGTGGAGGCTTAATCTTTGAGTCTGTTTAACATTAGATTGATAGATTTCCGATTACCAGCAGTCTATAGGGTTATGGGGATGGATGGGTTAAAGGCATTGAAGTGTTCATTCAGGTATGACCTTCTTGAATTCTACAGCAGGCTTCATGGAACTATAGAAATTATAATGGTCGAAGGTGGCTATTCAGCCCATTTTGTCCATAGCAACTCAAAGACACCCAGATGCCATTTCTAATCTGATCTTCCTGAATACAGTCCATAGCTCTGCAGTGTACAGCATTTAAGGTGCAGATCCAAGTACTTTTTTAAGAGTTTAGGGTCTCTGCCTCCACCATCAACTTAGGCAGCAAATTCCAATTTGGTTAAAAAAAATTTCCTTCACATTCCTCCTAATCTTTCTGCCACTTAGCTTGAACCTTTAACCCTGGTTTTTGAACAGTCCACCAAGGTAGTTTGTCTACTCTCTCTCTCAGTTTTGTATACCTCAATCAAATTTCATTCCTTCGCTTTTTTCATCCCTGGAAAACAATCCCAAACTCTCCAATCTCACCTTGTAGTGACAATTCGCCAGCTCTGGTAGCATTCTAATAAATTTTCTCTAAAGCAGTTATGTCCTTCTTGTGATGTAGTGACCAGAACTGCACACAGTTGTGGACTCACCAGCGTTTTATAGTTTCATTATAATAATCCCTACTTTTGTGCTCTATAGCTTTGTCAGTGAATAAGAGTATTCTATATGCCTTCTTTACAACCTAATTTATCTTTACTAATACCTCTAGAGACCACTTGCACACCAAGATCTCTCACTTCATCTACCACTCTCAGTATATTCCTGTTTACTGTATATTCCCTGTTATTGTTAAGTGCATTATCTCTCACTTATCAGAGTTGAACTCCATCTACTTTCCTGCCTACTCCACCAACCAATTATATCATTTTGGAGCTTACAGCTATTCTCTACACTAACCACTACACAGCCAATTGTGCCATCTGCAAATTTTCTAATTGCGCTCCCCATGTTCAAGTCCAAATTGTTAATGCATAAAACAATCAGCAAGGGTCCAAAAACTGAACCCTGTTGAATATTACTTGTAACAACTTTTTATTCACAAGGGCAGCTATGGATCATTATCCTTTAGTTATTAAGCCAACTTTGGAACTACTTTGACACATTACCCTATATGCTTTGGGCTTTTATTCTTTTGACCTGTGTGCCATGTGGAATCTCGTCAAATGTCTTACTAAAATCCATGTAGACAACATCCACTGTACTAGCCTCATCAATTTCACTTGTCATTTCCTCAAAGAATTCAACCAGTTTTGGAAGGCATGACCTTCCCCTAACAAAGCTATGGTGATTATGCCTTGCTATGTGACAGTTCATCCAATCCTTCAAGATTGATTCTAACAATTTGCCCAGTACCGAAATAAGACTAACTGACCTATAATCATTCACAGTTCCTTCGTACCTTTCTAAACAATGGAAATACCTTTGCATTCATCCGGTTCTCCTGCACCTCACCTATGTCTAGTGAAGATTGGAAATAATCCTCAGAGCATGTATTTCCACCCGGACCTCTTTCAACATCCAATGCAACAATCCATCTGGTCCTGGTAACTTATAGACTTAAGGTTTCAAACTCCTCTAACATTTCCTCTCTCATTATGACTATTTTATTCAATATTTCACAGTGCCCTCTTGGATTACTATATCCACATCATCCCCGTTCTTCTTGAATATGGAGACAGAAAAATCATTTAAAGTTCTTCCCATGTTCTCCGCATCTTCACACACAAGTTCCTTTCTTCATCGGTGACAGGTCCACGTTTCCCTTAACTATCCGTTTGTTCTTTTTATACTAGTAAAACATTTTTGGGTTTATCTTATCTCAGTTGCTTTTTTTTTAAACTGCCCTCTCTTTGATTTCCTTTTTTCTTTTTAAAACTTGCACTTTCCATACTCAGAGGGTATCCAGAGTGTGGATTTTTTGTGACTATCATAAACTTTCTTTTCCTGTTTAATCTTACCCTATGTTTTTGTAGAAGCCATGGGTGCCTAGATTTAGCAATACCATTCTTACTTTCAGAGGGGTCATTGCTCTGTGCCCTAAGGACCTTATGTTGTAGTACCTCTCACTGGTTTACCACAAATTGAACAGCAGTCCTGTTCAATTCACCTTAGCCAAATCACTTCTCAGTTTTATAAAATTTGCCTTTACCCAGTTCAAGACTTTTAGTTCTGATTTATCTGTATTGCCTTTACCCAGTTCAAGACTTTGAGTCCTGATTTATCTATATTTTTCTCCTTACTAGTACTAAATGTATCCAAATAGTGGTCATTATCCCCAAAATATTCAACCCTGTCACACTTGCCCACTGTCATTCCCCAAAGCTAAATTCAGAATTGTATCTCCTTAATGGACTGGTCACATATTGTTTAAAGAAAACTCCTGGTCACAGTACATGGAATTTACATTCCCAATGCCCGTATTTTGTTTGAAATCCAGTCGATATTGTGATAGTTAAGTCTCATATTATAAATGCCCTCCAACAGGCAGAAATTTGTCTACACTTTCTGTTCCCTTGATTATTTTGGGGTGTGTAGAAGAGCTCCGGCTAGAAACGTCGATTCTCCTGCTCCTCGGATGTTGCCCGACCTGCTGTGCTTTTCCAGCAACACACTCTCAACTCTGATCTCCAGCATCTGCAGACCTCACTGTCTCCCGGTCTGTAGTATAGTCCTAGTTGTGTGATTGAGCTCAAAAGAGGGAACCCTTCTCACAACTGTGATTAATTCCTCAATACTGATACCCTCATCCCAGAAAACTGTACATCAATGGATATTTAGCTGCCAGTTTTGCCCCTTTAGTCAGGTTTCTGATATAGCAACAGCATGCTGCCATACTGCACTTAGTCCATCTGCCTTGTTTATAATAGTCCTTGCATTGAAGTATAAACAGTTCAACCCTGTCAATTTCATTTGCTGAATGCATTTTATTTGTCTCTTTTGTCTTTTTGTCACTGGCTACATCACCAATGTTCTACCTCCTGTTTCTTGATTTGAATCTGACCCATCTAAGCTTACACGTTGGTTCTCATCCCCCTGCCATACTAGTTTAGAACCTCAGCAATAGGACTAGTAAAAGCCTCCGTGAGGATATTTGTCCCAGCTCTGCTCAGGTGCAACCTGTCAGGCTTGTAGAGGTCCCACCTTCCCTAGAAACAGTCCCAATGCCTCAAGAATCTAAACCTTTCCCCAGCTCCAACATTTCTCCAGCCTCGGAATTCATCTGATCGTATTCCTGCTTACACTGGGAGCAATCCAGAGATTATTTGTGACATTTTGTATTTTAATTTATCTCCTAACTTCCTATAATTAGCTGTCAGATCTTCATCCCTTAGGCACCAACATAGGTTAACAATGTGTAACATGACCACTAGCTGTTCTCCCTCCCACTTTAATATCCTGCAGCTGCTCTGTCACACCTCTAACCATTGCATCAGATATGGAGCATACCACTCCTTGGATTCACAACTGCAGTCACTGAAGTACCTGTCTGTACCCTTTGGTATTGAGTCCCCTGCCACTCATTTTCCTCCCCTTCTGTACAGCAGAGCTACCAGTGTTGCCATGAACTTGGTTGATCCTGCTTTCCCAGGTGTCTCCTACACTTCCTTCCTGAGACTTTTACTTTGTCTTTAGGTCATCCATTCCCTTTCTGCCTGGGCAATCCTCATCTGGGTGTGGCCACCTCATTATACATGCTATCTACAACATTCTCAGCATCACATATGCTTCACAGTGAGTCTACCCACAGCTCCAGCTCCAAAGATTGGTGAGCCAGTAGCTGCAGATGGACACGTCTTGCACACGCAGTCGACGACGGCCCTAACAGCATCACTTATTTACCACACTGCACAAGAGGAACACACCATGGGCTTGAGGTCTCCTGTCATGACAGGAAAACTGTAATACTCTGCTTCACTTACCAACTGGCTGTTTCCATTGATCATTTTATGAACTGCCCTGACTGAGACTGACTACCAGTCTTTCAGCTCCACACACTCATCTCGACCAACTCCTGGTTTTCACCAAACTTGAAAGCACTCTCATTTAGTCATGCAGCACTCAGTAAGTAGCACTGGGTTGACCTCCTTTGCATTGGCCCCAAAAGCAATACTTCTGAACTGGATCAAACCAGTTGTTCAGCTAACCAGCTTCAGTTGACTCAGCAAATTCCTGTTACATTTCTGGAACAAACTACAGTCAGGGGGTCCCTCCTGTCACACAGTAGTAGTGTCCCTACCCCTGATCCAGCTGGCCCAGGTTCAAGTCCTATTTGCTCCAGGTGTGTAATACCTCCAACCAAATAGAACAGCTTTTAGTTAAAAAACTAATTTAACATTGAAATCAGCCCTGAATTCAAGTTGAATTACCATATACATCTTTATATTCTGTTTTCGCCAAACCCCAAAGCACTCTCATTTAGCAAAGCAGCACTCAGTGCAGCCAACAGGCTGAATGGCTTGCTCCAGTTCCTATTATCATTCAATGAAGAAAGTTATTCCTCATTTCTTCTTTTATTGCCTTTCCCCTCCTGCACCATCTCACATGTAATCTGGATAGGAGCTGGCCATTCAACCACTCCATCATTCAATAGGATAACAATTCCTCTTTGAACACAATAACTGGACCACCCCTGTCCTACTTCTCACATGACTTCAAGTCAATCTCCACTCGTGCTCACTAGGTGGAGTAGGATTTGAACGTATAATCTATAGCTCAGTCATGATTTTACAGCACTGCTTGAACTTTAGCTAACTAAAGACACCAAAAAAATCAGTGAGCTGCAGGATCTGGCCCCAAATTGCCATTCCTCCACTGATGACTCACCTTCTCTGACAGAAAATAGCAGCCAAAACCTAGTTCGAGGTTTAACCTGGTGTATTTACTTCAAGCTTTGCTGATTTTCTATAAAACTCAAAGGTGCAAAGATAAATAAATGCAGCAATCAATAGGTGTAAAAGTAGTGCCATGATTTCTTGAATCGGTCAACTATTTAGCGAAAATCACAAACAAAAGCAGAAGTTGTAGGGCTGGCAGCATCTGTGAAGAGAAATCAAAGTTAACGTTTTGGATCCAGTGACCCTTCTTCTGTTTTTATTTAGCAATGTTCTTGCCTAATTTGTCAGTGAAACAGTACAAACAATAACACATATGGAGGCTGAGGGCAAGGACGAAGTGCAAACAATAGAGCTTTCCTCACTAAAACCAAAGTGATTAAAGGAGATTTAAAGTAATTGTTCCACAATGCATCACATTAGATTGATCGCAAAACTGAATCCATAGGATTACAGAGCTATGGAACTGTCAGAGGGACAGAAAGCAAAGAGCACTGTACACAATGGGGATCACTGCTCATTTGATGATCTATGACTTGGGTATAATTTCAATGTTCATGAATGATAAAACTCAACTGTATTAAATACTGAGGATAACAACAGACATTTGATGGGCAGAAATGGACAGACATGTAGCAGCTAAAATTAAATACAAGCCAGAAACACTGCCAACTGAGCAATTAAATAGCAAACGGACCATGGAGCATTGTGTCCAATTCTGCTTTGCTGAGAGCTGGAATTTATTTGACTTGTTTCAAAGATGCAGCGTTGGTTTTGTGGACAGACCAAAATTGTTGCAACTGCTCTTGCAGTAAAGAAAGTCAAAGACAAATGGTGTTTTAAACCATTAAAGTTGAGAGAACATAATGAGAATTTGTTTCTAATAGCTGAAGAGACAGGGAACTGATTCAAAATAACTAAAGACAGCACCAAGAAACTGTTGACATACAAAGAGAGATTAGCATAAAGTGGTCAAAACAAGCTCATAAGCAAACTTTACAAGGACTGAATAGTTTACGAAATGTATTGGTGAAACAACGAAGCACACAAGATAGCTTGAACAATCAGTGCAGATTCAATGCTGTCAATTAGTTTGTGTAATAAATGTGGGAAGAATGTTTCAATTTGCTCAACATACCAAAACCAAGGTCATAAATATATTGCAATTAATTAATTTACATTTGATGGTCGATGGAATGTAGGTGTTTGCTAGCTGGACCAACATTTATTGCCTGAGGTGGTGATGACCTGCCTTCTTGAACCTGCTGCAGTCCAAGTCCTATAGGAAGACCCACAATGCCCTTAAGAAAGAGTTCCAGGATTTTGACCCAGAGATACTGAAGGAATTTCTCCCCCACCGCCCACTCATCTGACATCAAGAGTTGGAATTTATTTCCATGTGGAAAGTCAAGTGTTTGCAAAGATTTGACTTAAATGTATTGGTAGAATCCATCTGGGAGAGCAGGGATCCAAGAGATATCAATCCCCATTTTAACTTAGATGCAATATTCTGGGGCATAAAGGCAAGCTGGAAGGTCCCATCACAACTCTGGATGACACTGAAGAAAATTCCAACTCCCCACCCTTCTTTACTTGTTGATTTGGTTCCTCTGTCCAAACCCAGCAGAACCTCTGTATAGATTGCAGGCAGGAGACAGATTTCAGTTGAAACACTACAGCTAAGAATCAACGGTTAGTGAGATGAGGGTGTTAAGACGGACCCGGAGGGTCCCGTCTTTGCGTGTTCTTTTGGAAGGAGAGACTCACACTGGCAACTATGATTAGACGCAGACAGCAGTTTATTCACAGAATCTTAACTGATACAACGAATCTACAAGCATGCATTCGTTGGAGAAGGCGTTCTGCCTTCCCGTTCAAAGTTGACACAATTATACTTCGCGCTGCCTGGAGTCCCCGGTCAGTTCGCCTTCCCCTTTGGTCCATTCGTCTGCGCGCGCTGGGGATCCGTCCTCCTATTGGCCGCATCGAAGTGCCTGTCCAGCTCCAGCTGTGCTTGACAATGGCTCAGCCATCCCTGGGAGCGGTTCCGATCCCGTATTCAATAGTCCATTGTGTCAAGGAATTACTATGCGTCTGACAGGCTAGCCATTTTCAATAGTTTTAGTTTAACTAAATTGTCAATTACACTTATCAACTTTAGACTTAAATAGAGCCATTCACACTCACTAGTTACAGGTTCCGATAGAGCAATTCACACTTGTCTAACAGTTACAGATTCCGATCAGTTTCTTTATGAATCCCGAGTTTCGATGGGGCAATTGATACTGGCTGGTATTTACAGGCTCCAAGATTTAATTAACATTATGCATATCCCTTACAAGCTCCAGCAGTCATGCAATCGCCTGCAGCAGCTCGCTTGGCTGTTGTTAACCATTTCAGGGCTGGAAGTGTCACCCTCCCTAGCCCTACATTAAACACCGCAGTGAAATCTCCCCAACATTCCCTCCCTTGGCCTCTACTGAGGCCACACCAACCCATGTAAACAGTAACGAACGTAAGAGGACCGGAAGGGGGAAAGTAAACTACATAGGGTGCCACGTCTGCTGTCCAAGAAAAGAAGTGCAAATGCCCATCCGCTACGGTGGTGTGTGGTTTGTCTCGTGTTTCCTTGTACAACAAACGAGAAGGTGTAAGGGCATACTGCCCGCAGTCAGGTATACGCCAGCGTCCGGAAACCCATTGGAACAGTGTACTGTGCCCCGGCCTTCCTGCCAGCCAGAATGGTTCACCGGCCTGCAGGCCCGTCCAGGCGTCTGATGTGTGTACTGCAGGCCATGTGGTCGGAGGCAATCTCCTCCCAGTGCACAGCGCAATTGCACCTGTGCCAGGCTGACCCGTGCCCGAGGAGAGCCTTCCGCCACTGGACAACCTCCAGTCAGTAACGGACAGCAACCTCCATCCAGGTGCCGCTGAGGACAGAGCCGGGCAGTGGCAACCCGGTCAAAACCCACATAGAGCCTCCGATTGCAGGGTAGTAGTTACTGGTGTGACCAGCAGTTGGATCCCGGGGCATACAGTACTTCTCGGCCCCTGACTGCAGCGTACAGTATAGGTTAAAGTGCTGCCAATGTAGGTGGGCAAAACTAACATGGAAGGGGTTTATTATATTCTTCGAACAGCAGACGCTACATTGAGGGAGAAGGAATAGTATTGGGTAGAAGTAGGGGAAAAACGAAAACATAAGCACACCTATTGGAGCCCCGTACCCTACGGAAATAGATGACCCTCAAATAGGCCTGTCACCGTGAGCAGTGTGAATTGCCGTACATTAATGATAGTCCCCCGTCTACGGGGAACGGACATGCGCGCAAACTGTAGCATCTGTATCTATCCAAGAGAGAAAAAATAATCATTATAAACCGCAAGCATCGAGAAAAAAATCATTATAAACCACAGGCACCATTAGACAAATCATTATAAACCGCAAGCATCGAGAGAAAAAATCATTATAAACCACAAGCATCGAAAAAAAAATCATTATAAACCACAAGCATCGAAAAAAAAAATCATTATAAACCACACGCATCGAGAAAAAAATCATTATAAACCACAAGCATCGAAAAAAAATCATTATAAACCACACGCATCGAGAAAAAAAATCATTATAAACCACAGGCACCATTAGACAAATCATTATAAACCGCAAGCATCGAGACAAGCAATCACCCCCACGCAGAGGCAATCCGGCTGTCAGCTGGGTCAGCTTTCTAGGATTCAAGTACTCGAATCAGCAGGAGATCCCCGCAGCCCGCCAGCTGTGTAAACATATTAAAGGCACTCGAAAAGTGATTACCTAGAACTCTAGCAATTTCACCACAGGCCGTTGGCTGTGTAAACATCAAGGGCCCTTTGAGGTAAAAGCTGGGTGAGTTTCCGATTGAAACGGACAGATGACCCAGCGCTGGGTCTGTGGAAGACAGCACCCACATCCGGATGAAAGTGAGGGAATCGGGCACTAGGGTTAACTGTACATCTGAGCGGCTGGAGGCACCAGCTCCCGCGCGGCGGTCTTTGCCCCCACCTGCTCTAGAATCTTCCCAAACTGTTCCAAGATATGTGTAGCCGTCTTGGAGGCCTGCCCTTCGACTTTCATCTTTAGGGAACCAGTTCTTAACCCGCCACAGCTTGAGACTATTCTCTAGGTTTCGGACCTTTCGTTTAGCCTGCATAGCAGTATTATTCTCCCTTAACTGGGTCCTGATCTCCCCCAATATCTCCCCTGTCGGTGGCCGCGAGTCGGGGGTTTTCGGGACTGGGGTGGACTCGTCAGTGTATGCATCAACGGGTAAAGTAACAGTCGCGGCTAAATAGTCTAGCTCGGGGGTGCCCACCCCGCGGGGGGCTTGCCTAGCACAATTGTTTGGAGAGCCGAATAATGTGGCGACCTGTAGAGACCGTCCAGAATCGTGATCATTAATGTGGGATTTTTAAATGTTTCTCTCAATCTTGTCAGGATAATTCCCTTTTGTTCTGGTGCTTGGGCAATCACCAGGTCCAACTTTTCCTTATGCAGGGCTATGCTATCCAGCAGTAACTGACTGTGAATAGGCATGTCCCCACTGTCCCTGCAGTGCCACCAGGGCACTCCGGGACGTGCTGTCCTGAGGTGAGTCAACTTAGGTGGTCCGAAATTCAGGTCTCCCATGTCGGATCTCCCCTGAAGGGAACCGCTTCAAAAACAGTACGTCTTTCAAAACCTGACCTTCGCGTGGCAGATCTCTGCTCTTAACAACCGGTCTAAGGCAGACGTCTGTACGGTTACACCCTCTTCATAAGAAGAGCTCCGACCTCTGTCACCCCGGGTATGTTTGGTGGTCACAACAAATATACAAACCAAAAGTCCGTCAGGTTTAAGTGCTCAGTAACATGGATCCAGGAAGTCGAATATGGTCAGCGCTCAGGTAGGAAACGTCAGGTAATCGTCAGGCAGAACTATCTGCAAAATCGGGCAAAACAGATATGCGCTCTGGCTCCGAAAGCCACGCTAGAGATTCAGGGGAAAAAACACACGGGAAAAAACACATGCGCTCCGGCTCCGAAAGCCACGCTAGTGATTCACACTCTGGGTACAAATATATATGCGCTCCGGCTCCGAAAGCCACGCTAGAAATTCACACACTGGGTACAAATATATATGCGCTCCGGCTCCGAAAGCCACGCTAGAAATTCACACACTGGGTACAAATACATATGCGCTCCGGCTCCGAAAGCCACGCTAGAAATTCACACACTGGGTACAAGTATATATGCGCTCCGGCTCCGAAAGCCACGCTAGAAATTCACACACTGGGTACAAATATATATGCGCTCCGGCTCCGAAAGCCACGCTAGAAATTCACACACTGGGTACAAATATATATGCGCTCCGGCTCCGAAAGCCACGCTAGAAATTCACACACTGGGTACAAATATATATGCGCTCCGGCTCCGAAAGCCACGCTAGAAATTCACACACTGGGTACAAGTATATATGCGCTCCGGCTCCGAAAGCCACGCTAGAAATTCACACACTGGGTACAAATATATATGCGCTCCGGCTCCGAAAGCCACGCTAGAAATTCACACACTGGGTACAAATATATATGCGCTCCGGCTCCGAAAGCCACGCTAGAAATTCACACACTGGGTACAAATATATATGCGCTCCGGCTCCGAAAGCCACGCTAGAAATTCACACACTGGGTACAAATATATATGCGCTCCGGCTCCGAAAGCCACGCTAGAAATTCACACACTGGGTACAAATATATATGCGCTCCGGCTCCGAAAGCCACGCTAGAAATTCACACACTGGGTACAAATATATATGCGCTCCGGCTCCGAAAGCCACGCTAGAAATTCACACACTGGGTACAAATACATATGCGCTCCGGCTCCGAAAGCCACGCTAGAAATTCACACTCTGGGTACGTCAAAAGGTTAGTAAAAGCTTACCAGTCAGGACTCTGCGATGCTGCTGTCAAATTGATCAGGTTTTTTTTTTGGGTTGGTGAGGGTCGGAGAGCAGACAAGAAACTAACTGAGTAAATCTAACTACTGGAAGCCTTGGATATAACAGGCGCTTCCCCACCTTTAGAAAACTTCGGCCGAAGGTTGTCTGCTCCCTGATCCGCCAACGTTGCCAACTTGCCGTTGTCTCTTTCCCTTCCCGCGTCAGGCTCACCAAATGTTAAGACGGACCCGGAGGGTCCCGTCTTTGCGTGTTCTTTTGGAAGGAGAGACTCACACTGGCAACTATGATTAGACGCAGACAGCAGTTTATTCACAGAATCTTAACTGATACAACGAATCTACAAGCATGCATTCGTTGGAGAAGGCGTTCTGCCTTCCCGTTCAAAGTTGACACAATTATACTTCGCGCTGCCTGGAGTCCCCGGTCAGTTCGCCTTCCCCTTTGGTCCATTCGTCTGCGCGCGCTGGGGATCCGTCCTCCTATTGGCCGCATCGAAGTGCCTGTCCAGCTCCAGCTGTGCTTGACAATGGCTCAGCCATCCCTGGGAGCGGTTCCGATCCCGTATTCAATAGTCCATTGTGTCAAGGAATTACTATGCGTCTGACAGGCTAGCCATTTTCAATAGTTTTAGTTTAACTAAATTGTCAATTACACTTATCAACTTTAGACTTAAATAGAGCCATTCACACTCACTAGTTACAGGTTCCGATAGAGCAATTCACACTTGTCTAACAGTTACAGATTCCGATCAGTTTCTTTATGAATCCCGAGTTTCGATGGGGCAATTGATACTGGCTGGTATTTACAGGCTCCAAGATTTAATTAACATTATGCATATCCCTTACAAGCTCCAGCAGTCATGCAATCGCCTGCAGCAGCTCGCTTGGCTGTTGTTAACCATTTCAGGGCTGGAAGTGTCACCCTCCCTAGCCCTACATTAAACACCGCAGTGAAATCTCCCCAACAAGGGGAAGATTTATGCTGTTGCAGTTGGGAGTAGACTGGAACAAGGGAGGCCTAAGTTATTTTCTGGGGTCTGGAACAGCATTGATGCTGCACAGCCAGGTTAACTTTTCCTGATAATCATAGAATCCCTACAGTGTGGATCAGGCCATTTGGCCCAAAAAGTTCACACCGACCCTCCAAAGAGTAACCCACCCAGACCCATTCCCCTACCCTTCTACTCTACATTTGACCCCTGACTAATGCACCTAACCTCCACATCCTTTTACTTTAGGCTATCAATTTCTGACTCTGCCAGTATACCTTTTCAGACATTCACGTTGGACAATCCTAACATAGCCCGTGTTTCAAACTGACATGGTATAAGTGACAGACCGTTCCATCTGTTCTTTCATATGGTCTGTCAGAAGCACTTCCCTCAACTTCAAAATCATTTTAAATGTGTCATAAAAACATTTCAAATGACAGGATCCTGCAATCAATCAGAATAACCTAGAATAAGTCTCATCTTACACCAAGTGCCCATTTGGACCATACAGAAACTTTATTTCGCAAATCACAATAATGACAACTTCAGCAGAGATGTTCAAATATTTTCCTGAAGGGCTTATGCCCGAAACATCGATTCTCCTGCTCCTCGGATGCTGCCTGGCCTGCTCCGCTTTTCCAGCAACACACTTTTCAACTCTGGTCTCCAGCATCTGCAGTCCTCACTTTCTCCAAATATTTTTCACTCCAAGGTCAAATTTGTCTCATAGGGCTTCAAGTCACAAACTCTCAATAGTTCCAATATGCTTTGAATACGTCAGGTTTCTGCTGTTGCTAAGTTTTGTTGTAGAATTTATTCAAGGACACAGCTGTAGGCCCATAAAATTCTGACTAGTCATGTCTTAATCTTCAAGGCACAGATCACTACTCACCACAGGACGAAGAAGGGTTTAATATCCCAGGCAAACCTATGTTGGCTACAAAGACACTCTCAATCAAGATTCTTGTTTCTCTCCCCACCAGCCTAAAGGTCATGCTTACCATTGGGGTGGCACGGTGGCTCAGTAGTTAGCACAGCTGCTTCACAGCACAAGGGCCTTGGGTTCGATTCCAGCATTTGGTGACTATTTGTGTAGAGTCTGCACATTCTCCCTGGTTTCCATAGCCCAAAGATGTGCTGGTTTGGTGAAATGGCAGTCCTAACTTGCCCATAGTGTTAGGTGCATTAGTCAGAGGGAAAACAGGTCTGAGCAGGTTACTCTTCGGAGGGTTGGTGTGGACTTATTGGGCCGAAAAGCCCGTTTCCACACTGTAAGGAATCTAATCTAATCTTAAAACTACTAACAAAATGTTAGGATACCCAGAAACAGAATTTCCAGTTGCTGATGCAACACAAGATTGCATATTACTATGAACACTTGCAGAGAATTTCAGCAGCGTTTCCAAGTAGTCGTTCAACGCCATCTCATTTTTGTTAAAAATCACAACACCAGGTTATAGTCCAACAGATTTAATTGGAAGCACACTAGCTTTCGGAGCGACGCTCCTTCATCAGGTGATTGTCACATTCACCTGATGAAGGAGCGTCGCTCCGAAAGCTAGCGTGCTTCCAATTAAATCTGTTGGACTATAACCTGGTGTTGTGATTTTTAATTTTGTACATCCCAGTCCAACACCGGCATCTCCGAATCATCTCATTTTTGAGCAGCGTCTGAGAATGAAATGGCCTCATCATTTTCCCCACGAGAAAGATTACCATTTCCACCCTCAGTGTTGCAGACTCCATCTTTGCCTCAGCCCACTGAAAACCTCATTCAAAACCTGCCACCCAGCTTTGTGTTCACCCAGTCTCACGATGCCTGCTAATTTACATGATGCAGTGTAAAGCATTCTTGTGCAATGAGGCAATTGTAAAACGAACTGGTTTATTTACAATGACAGATAAAATAGAAGGACAACGTTCACAGCAAATTTTGTGGTGTTACAGCTACAGTTATTCTACTTCCCATCCAGCGTCTGTCTCCACGTCCAGAGATCTTTGATCATCTATAGGACAAAAGAGTATTAACAATCACAGTATGAGAACAGCCATACAACTTAACTGGTGTTCATATTCCTCACCAGCATCATAAATTTCACATCAAGATCTTCTATTATTTTTTCCCTCATGAACTTACTGAACTCCCCCATTGCATCTGTTGTTTGATGGATGTGACAATACCATCACTGCCATATGGAACCTCAATGTCAAACACCACCAAAACATGACCTGCAGTTTTTCCTTTCTTGAAAAAAAAAACAGCCTGACCTACCCTAACTCCCCTGACAATTAAAATCGCTGGGATTTAGTGTTACCTGTATAAATGCATTTTGTCCAAATGTTTGTTATATTGTCTCTAAGACTAGAAGTATACACCATGCACTAGTTGAACCAAAGGTTTTTCACAGGATTACTGTAACTTCACATTTTGAATTGTATCCATGTATGAATCCAGCCACTTCACTTCTATGGCTTTATTAATCGCAGAGCTACTTAGCAGCCTGAGACTTTAGTGAGGCCATTTAGAGTTCAAGGTTTGAGTAAAGATTTGTAGCTCGAGTGCCAGTTCTCATGGTCTGCTTCTGCTGCTTCTGGTAGCTCGTTGTAGTGGCTGGTGCATTGGACCCAATACACTGGCCATTACAACAAACAACCGGCAACCAGAAGCAGCAGAAACGGAACCAAATAAATTCCAGAAGAGACAGTATGCTTAAAAGGAGACTGCAAAGCACTGAAGACGTCACTTAGAAAGGGAACAAAATGTCTGCAAATCAACCTCCCAGCTTAGCAAAATACCCATAACCATGTTATTTACAGTATTTTGGGCAGTTCCGGTTACCACATTTTAAGGACGACATGAAGAAGTATTTAGAAAGGATGCAAAAGAGATAGACACATGAACATTATCCATAGCATCTTATTTGTTGATCACTGTCCCATCTTGTCAGGTATATCTGTATGCTTGTCAAATTTCACACACACATAAAACTATGAGCAACAGGCAAACCATAAGCTGGGATAAGAGCCCACTTCAGCTGTTCTATAATGTATTCACAACCCAATAAGTCAACTCACCAACAGCAAAGAAACTTGCAGCAAGCTGCTGGGTTAACACATCAACATGGACCGAAAAATTCATGAACAAGGCTGAGGTCAAGCACTCACCTTTGGGTCTTCCACCCTCAAGCCATTTTTCAGGAAGTTTACAAACTTGGACTCCATTTTGGGCAGACTGACACCCTGTTTAAAAGATTAGAGTCATACTCAGCATACCCACAATACAGAATCTGCAATTTCCAAACAGACACAACCACATACCATCCCTGCATTCAATAACCCAAGTGATAAAACAGCAATTGGAAACATTATATTTTCAATGACAACAATCTTTCAAAACATTATTGAGCTCACTCCATTTACGTAAGGAGCTACCACACAATGTTCACTTTTCCTATAACCCAGAAAATAACTGATGGTCAGGGTAGCACATTCCTGATCGTAACTTGTTGCATTCACAAGAATTCCCTTCCTTCTGATTTTGCTGGTTGCTAAATATATTAATGGAAAGACCTCCACACTTCAAGATCACTTATTCCAATTCAATATCTCAGCTCTAGCTGCAACACAGACAGAAGTGAGCAAATCACCAACTAACCACCTCATATCCAGAGTGTATTCGGAAAAGGGATAGGATCAGACTTCAATGTAATTCCACCCTCATTTAACAGCCAGTCTCCTGCATGGTGAAGAATGGTCATTTGGCTGTATGTTAGTGTAAAACAAAACTTTAAAGGAGCCATTTAACCCAGAAAACAAAGAGCACTGAAGTACACCATTTCACTTGCATGGTTTTTAATTCTCCATTATAAAGTTTCCATTACACAGATTCCTCACTCAAAGCTACCTATAAACGTCAGTGCTTCAGTTGGTGTACATTAAAGAAACTGTGGTATGTTCCGACAACTCACCTTTTCCAAAAAGGTCTTCAATTTAGTCTTGATTTCTTCTATGGTCAGTGGAGCCTTGGTGGTTTTGGGGGTTTTGGGTGTTTTGGGTTTACTACTGGATTCCGGAGTCTGGAGTAAAAACAAATTATGAGCACTGTCCTAAGAGCAACACTTGCTCCATACACCCTTTCTTAACTTTACAGAGCAAGCACATTGCACAAAGTGGTCCAATTACCCCAGAGACCCACAGCTTATCAGGTCAATTACCAATTTTCTAGTCTGCATTCAGGTTACAGAATGATGGCAGTTTCAAAGTCAAAGAGCAATGCTAATTAAAACTCATACCATGAACAAAAACAGCATGATGTAAATGAAAAGACTGCTCCAAGGTATAAAGGGATCTGGGTGTTCTATTCATGAATCACAGTATGTTAGCATGCAGGTCCAACTAACAAGCAGGAAAACAAATAGAAGGTTTTTAGTTATTGCAATAGGGATGTAACATAAAAGTAGGGATATTCTTCTACATTTGTACAGGGCACTGTTCAGTCCATATCTGGAACACAGTCGTCGTCGTCTTATCTTACAGCAGTTCAGAAGTTTACTCAACCGATTACTCGACGAAGAGGTTGATATAGTTGCAACCTCTTCTTATAAGGTAATCAGCATTCAGAAGAATGAGTGGTGATATTTTTGAATGTTATAAGTTGGTGACAGGACTCAACAGGATGGATGCTGTTACATTTTTCTGAAAGTTGTCTTTGAAATTCTCTTCAAAGGGAGCTGTGAGGTCAGGTCATGGAATTTTTTTTAGAAAAGCAGAGCAGTTAAGATTCTTAACTAAAAAAAGTTGAAGAGCATCAGAACTGGGTAGAAATGCCCTAGAGGTGATGCTAAGATGCCCTTTTGATCCCATGCAGTCAGTGCAGTATGAAGACTCTCACATTGCCAAGAATCCCTTAGTTACAGCGAAGTTCAGGAATTTAATTTCCAATCACTATATTGCACATTTTGGAAAAAACTGCACAGTCCACATGCACTCTCTCTATTTGGAGGATTCCATTGAAGCAGTCTTGTCAAGTTGCTGCAGTCTTATAGATGCGTGCACGCACATACACACATATTAATGGATATTTAATTATGTTCTGCAGGTAAAACTAGGCAAATGCAAAGAATTTTGTCACATTCCGCACTAAAGGCTTACAATCATCATTGTTCTTTTCAAATCACACATTATCCCACTTTACAAGACACATAGAAGAAGCAATTCTCAAACATACCAAGGAAAGGTCTCTAATCTTGGACTGCTTGTTTTCTGGTGTGGATTTGGTGGGTGTTTTGCCATTTTGGTTGGGAGTCCCTTTCAATCCAGGTGTTGCCTTGAGTGGAGTTTTCTGAAGAGGCTGCAAAGACCATTGAAAAGATACTAACTGGAAAAACTATCGACCGTGTCTTATTAAGACAACACACTCTCAGATTTTACCAGCCCTAAGTCAAGACACATGGTCTGAAATTTTCCCAGAACCTTTCACTCATGCCTCTTGAAAACCATTAATCATCCTTGCAAATGGTTAATTTTACAGGCTGATGTCAAATCCTGTCAGGTGATGTCCCCGCACAAAACCTTGGAACTAACTTCATATTTTTGGTGCTTTATTAAAGCAGGTACACAGAGTGTAGACCCAAGTGACAGTTAGAAGCCATTGGATAGACTACAGGTCCTGTGTCGCAACTGGATCCTGCAGCCATAGCATGTACAGTTGCAGCACCCCTGACAAGGAGCGTAAAGTCTTCAAAGGCCAGTCTCTAGCCTCTTTCAACTTAAGTGCCAGGATTACCTTTTTTGCCGGGGTCACCACTTTCTCATCTTCACCTTCATCATCATCATCATCATCGTCCTCTTCTTCTCTACAACAAAGAAATGTCTTTCAGTGAGACAGCCACATTTTCATGGTAGTACACAGCCCTTACCCTGGAAGATCTCCCATGTGTTAGCTTCACTGTCACACAAATCTGTACCAAGTTTGAATCATTGACATTTACCTACAGCTTCTAACATCATGGATTTTTATGATCTATATGAAGCCAATTTAACCAAACAAATTTATTCAGCATAAAAAAAAACACTGCAGCAGATAAATTTCAAAATTCATAAAGACTTGAACTCTGGAGTCTGGACTGCAGATTCCTTCCCAAACTGATATTTTGGCACTGGTTCTCATTTTAGCCTCCCTTGTGCTGCTCTCAGATCATTTCAGGGACAAGAGAGATCAAGCACTTTTTCACAAAGAGACTACAAAACTTCCTATGAAAGACAACAGGAACGATCACTTAACACTCACTCATCATCTTCATCAGAGTCTTCCACTTTCATTTTCTTCTGCTGAACAAAAGAAACATTTTAGCACCAAATCATTTTTGCAATTATTGATGCAACTGCAACAAGAAAGAGTGGTGAGAAAGAGAAGGCAGGGAAGAGGAATATAATGGACAAGGAAGGAAAACATCTTTCGATCCAGACAAGTAAAACTTTTGTACAGATTGTCAGTGTCCACAAATACCAAATAAACAATGCACAAACATACAAATCAGTGGGTTTAAGCACTGACTTACTGCATTTCCCTGGCCACTTATGGTGAAATAATACAAGTTATGATGAGAAACACATTAACAAGCCATGTGACAAGTTGATCAGTGGGTGCAGCTTTAGCGAAGCCCCCAGCACGCACCGGCAATATTTTGGATGCTGCAGCAGCTGGTCGCTTTACAGCTTGTTTCGGTGTGGTGGTCTCCAACATGCTGTCATCCTCGACATCCGACTCCAAGTCGTCATCCTCCAATGCTTAAAGTAAAGGATAAAAGGATTAAAGCCATCCTGATCTCCCCTTCAAAGGCTCCCAACTGCCTCAGAAAACGACAACAAAATCCAATCCAAGAAGTCTTTCTTGACAATTAAACAGCTCACTAGCCCGCTACCTAACTTTCAACTCCTCCAGCCGAAGTGTAATATCAACAATTTGGTGCCAGTGATACTCCAACCCCTCCCACACTTCGTGGCCATCAGAAATGTTAATAATGTCCACTTACCAATGAGGTGCTGGCCACTGATGTGCACGGGACCTGTTCCAGATTTGAGCCGAAATGTCACAGGTGGTGCCATTTCAAATCCTCCCAAACTAACCTGTGTCAAACACAATTAAAAATTACAATAAGTTATTTCTGCTGTGCAAACCCAGTTCTGTCTGTCGATCCTCTGCAAGAGATACAATTCAAGTTATTTGAAGAATCAAGACTTGGAGACATCAGTGTTGGACTGGAGTGTACAAAGTTAAAAATAACACAACACCAGGTTAGAGTCCAACAGGTCTATTTGGAAGCAATAGCTTTCGGAGCTCTGGTCCTTCATCAGATGGTCGTGGAGAATAAGATTGTAAGACACAGAATTTATAGCAAAGTTTTACAGTTCGACGTAACTGAAATTATATAATGAAAAAGACCTGGATTGTTTGTTAAGTCTCTCAGCTTTTAGAATGTTCATGCTGGTTTCAGTTCTTTCATATGTAAATTACAAAACATTGTGGCACAATGGTCAGACTGATTCTAATCTAAAAAACAGATTTACAGAATCTTACATGAATTCATGCAGTTTTTGAGCAAAGTAAAATGTAATTCTGCAAGTACAAATTCACCCCACAAACGTATGTGCGTGTGCGTGTGTGAGAGAGAGAGAGAGAGGGGCGGATAGGTGGGAAGCCTGGGATAAGGTAGGGGAGGGTAAATGAGGATTCCCCCAAAGGATCCTTCCACTTCCGACAGAAATTCTCCTGTACTTCGACACATATCATCTACTGTATCAGTTGCATCCGATAAGGTCTCTCTACATTGGGGAGACGGGATGCCAATTTACGAATTATTTCAGAGAACATCTCTGGGACCGACGCACCCCACCACCCCATGACTGATCACTTTAACACCCCTCCCACTCCACCAAGGACATGGAGGTCATGGGCCTTCTCCATCACCAAACCCTAACCACCTGCTGCCTGGAGGAAGAACGCCTCATCTGCCAACCTGGAACCCTGCAACCACATGGGATCAATGTGGATTTCACCTATTTCCTCATTTCCCCTCCCCCCACCTTATCCCAGTCCCAAGCCTCCAACTCTGCACCACCCTCTTGACCTATCCACCTTCCTTCCCACCTATCCCTTTCCTTCTCCTCTCCAATCTATCACCTTTCCCCCCACCTTCATCTACCTATCACATTCCCAGCTACCTTGCGCCAGACTTAACCGCTTCCCATTTATCTCTCAGCCCCTCATACCCAAGCCTCATACCCAAAACATCATTCTCCTGCTCCTCGGGAGCTGTCTGACCTGCTGTGCTTTTCCAGCACCACACTCTTGACTCCAGCATCTGCAGTCCTCACTTTCTCTTGAGATTATGACAGATGCTAGATATAGGTAAAAACAATGACTGCAGATGCTGGAAACCACATTCTGGATTAGAGTGGTGCTGGAAAAGCACAGCAGTTCAGGCAGCATCAGATGCTAGATATACAAAGGGCAGCCAATTAATATTTATAGACAATGCCCAGTTGCTTTCAACAACATGGTAGGAACCAAAGTGAATTCTAACCATAACTAACCTTCCCCCGGAGTGTCCCAATTGTAGTGTGATACATTATTCTTTTTGGTTAATAACTGGATACTCACTGTAGGCTGTATTGACAACTTCAAAGCTGCCAAAGTCACCTTTGTGTTTTTGCCATCAGAGTTTAAGCCTTCTGCTTCAACCAGATGCAGGTCATCACTTGCCCCAACACCAAGGCAAACCTGTAAAAGCCAAAGCACAGGAAAGCCCATAAAGGTACCCTCATGTCAGAAATCACAAAATGCAAGCATTAGTACAAAACAGCATTTGCATCGAACATATAGGACCCTCAAAACACTCAAAGTAGAAGTTTTGACAAACATGCTAGAATTCCCCAGCTTTTCAAAATCAACAAAATATATACACAATGACACCACAATAAAATTCCCTCAATTATGAAAGGAAAATGCCCAGACTATTAATTCCTCGTCATGCACATGACCGGCACATTTCAATATTGTCTGGACATTCCACACTTCAACATTCAGATTTACAGTCATTTGTTCCATTTGCAATGTCGGAAAAAATATGCCCACTGAGCACATTTAAACCTTGTCACCTTAATTAAATCCCTGTGGTGCAAGGAGGGGGGTTTGGCTACAAGCAGCGTTCATTCGGCACGTTTTTACACACTTTCAACAAGTCAGACAAGTGAGAGGAGCGATAGACACACTCACCGTCCTCAAAGAAAGCTGATGCTCAGAATCATCATCTTCCACCTCCATCTTGTACTCTTTATGACCAGCCTTCAGCTCACACCCTGAAAAGGATAATATCCCTCAGTCAACAAATTCTAGATGTAAACACATGTAATATAGTGCACTCTTCAAAAGCTGAAAAGACAGGTGGTTTTCAGCACTGCCCTATCAGATTGTTATTACAGCTTCACCCCCATTAACAATACTGCACTCAGTGCTCATACCTTTTTAAATGCCCTGCATACAGTTTAAATGCCCCTGGAGTTACATTGCAAGCTCCATTGCAGATCCTGTTCAATCCCGAAGGCGGGATCCAGTGGATCCATGCTGTGCTATCCACTGGGGGCCCTCCCATCACCCCACCCCACCTTTATTCTTGCCAACGGCCGCACTCTCAACCGCGGCCTGAGGCCCGGGGCTGCACATGGGTTCCAGCAGGCACATGGGGGCCGGCCCCGCTCCGGGATTCGGGGCCCGTGGGCACGTTCCTCCTCCTCCGGCGGCCTTACCGAACAGAAAGCTCTGCGGCCTAAGCGACGCGGCCGCCGGCGCCGACGAACTCTCAAACCCAGATTCCGCCATTTCTTCGTTCCTTGCGAAGAAGACCCGCGGCCGCTCGCCGCCTGCCTTATATACCCCCCAACCAACTCTCGCGAGTCTTCGGCTCGGTGACCAATCAGAGCGGGCCCCTGGGCCGAGAGGGCGGGACCGGAGCTATCAATCACGCCAACAGGGTCTGGGAGAAAAAAGTGAGGAGTGCAGAGGCTGGAGATCAGGGTAGAGAGTGTGGTGCTGGAAAAACACAGCAGGTCGTGCAGCATCCGAGAAGCATGATGAGCTCCTGTCCGAAACGTCGATTCTTCTGCTCCTCCGATGTGCTTTTCCAGCAACACACTCTCAACCAACAAGGACTGGCTACGTGTCAGTGAGGAGTCAGCCAGGAAACCCTCCTTTGCACACCCACCATTCAATCACAGCACCATCACTGAATACCACCCCATCAACACCTTGAGTGACATTCTCCAAAACTCAACTGAACTGAACCTTGTTAAACCAGTGGCTGCAAGAACAAGTCAGAGGCTTGGCATGTCAGGCATCATCTGAGGAGCAGGAAAATCGACGTTTTGGGCAAAAGCTCTTCATCAGAAAAATCCCTGATGAAGGGCTTTTGCCCAAAACATCAATTTTCCTGCTCCTCAGATGATGTCTGACTTGCTGAGCTTTGCCAGCACCACTCTAATCTCCAGCATCTGCAGTACCCAACTCTGCCCAGAGGCTTGGCATATAGCAAGAGTAACTCACCTGATTCCCATCTCCAAGGCTGGAGTTTGATAGAATATTCTCCACTTGCCTACACGAGTGCACCTACAATGCTGAAGAAGCTCGACACCATCAAGCAGAAAGCAGCCCACTTCATTTGCACCACAAACACTGGCTCCCTCCACCTGCAATGTGTACCATTTATAATACGCACTACAGAAATTCACCAAGGATCTTTGAAGAACTCCTGTGAAACCCACAACCACTTCCATCTGGGAGGACAATGGCAGTAGATACATGGGATAATGACCACCACCTGCATGTTCCTCTTCAAGCTACTCACTATCCTGATGACTTGGTTTATTGTCACATGTACTTTGTCACAAAATACAGTGAAAGGTTTTATACACTGTCACCACTCCCTAGTGTTATCTTAAAGAGAGTAGACTAAAGAAATAAAGAAAAAGTGTTCAACTAACTTGTCTGCTGTAAGCCTGAGGGCCAGGCATGAGTTCCTTTTCCCCACTGCTGCCGCTGAAACAAAAGTCACCAATCTTTGACACCATCTCACCTCCACTGACACACTCACCAGAGTCCTCACTGGACCTTGCAAATGCCACCGATGCTGCCATGTACTGCACCAGCCCGATCTCCACTCCAATGCTGCCATAAGTCTGCTTCAGGCCCACTTGGAAATGTATCATTGTTCCTTTACTGTCACTAGATAAAAATTGCAGAACGTCCTCAATGATATTTTGGGTGTACCTACTACAAATAGATTGCAATGGTTCAAGAAGATAGCTCACCACCACCTTCTATAAGGCAACTAAGGATAGATTACGCACATTCCAAAAATGAATTAAAAAATAAGAAATTGTCAGGAAAAGACACCATTTTAAGGAGTCATCAATAGGGTCCCAAACAGTTAACACAATGGACGAAGATGACTGCAAGACATATTGGGTGCTTGTGATAAAGGAGGAGAAAGTGAGTACTGCAAATGCTGAAGATCAGAGTCAAGAGTATGGTGCTGGAAAAGCACAGCAAGTCAGGCAGCATCTTAGGAGCAGGAGAATCAACATTTCGGGCAGAAGTCCTTCATTAGGAATGCTTGTGATAAAGGGACAACAATAATTGAGTGATTTCACTCAATGTATAAACTAGAAAAGTCAGATTGGTAATAGTGGCTTTGATGAGTTCATAGAATACTTTCAAGATAGCTTCTGAGAACAGCACATTTTGGATCCAACTAGAGAGCAAGCTACACTAGACGTGGTATTTTGTCATGGGTCAGGATTAGTCTAACCTTTAAGTACTGGCAATTATAATTTGATTGAATTTAACATCCAGTTTTAAAGAGAGTAGTAGTCTACGATGAGTATTTAAATTTAAAATAAGGCAATACTTTGGGCATGACAGCTGAAGATACCGGACACACGAGGATAGCAGATAGATCAGTAGAGAAGAGGCAGACATTTAAAGGGATATTTGAAAATATTAAGAATAAATATTTCTCCCATGAAGAAAAATTGCAAGGGGAGTCCATGGTTCACAAAAGAAATTAAGAAATCAAACTTAAGGAACTATAATTGTGAAAAGGTGAGTGACAAGTAAGATGATTGGTCAGAATTCAAAGAATGGCAAAGAGTAACAAAGGTTAATCAGGACGAACAAATTAGAGCATGAAAGGAAGCTAGCTAGAAATATTAAAGTCATATCAATATTTAAGAAATGTAAAGACAGATTAAACGAGTGTTGGTCCTCTAAACGTTGAGAATAGGGAGGTATTAATTGGGAAGCTGCACATGTAAGAATAAACCTTGTTTCTATTTTCACTATCAAGAATGTTTCCTCTTGTGAGTCCAAAAATTGAAGGTACTGTTTTAGAATGAGGGATAACCTTCTTAGAATAAAGATGAGAGGAAGTTTTTTTTCCTCTTAAAAGATTCTGCAGCTTTGGCAGATGGATACAGTATAACAATAGATTTATTTAAGCAATGACAGTTTGGGTTAAAAATAAAAATCATCAAGACTGATTTCACTTAAGTGAGGGTAACTTACCAAGGGCATGTCACAAGAACAGCAAAAATATTGGCTCTTATGAAATGCCCCAATCGTAAAATGAAACAGACATGGAAGCTCCGGCAAGTGTGGTTTTTATCAGAAATGTGTCCCTAACCAGCGATATGACTGCACCATTTACAGACATTATGAAAACTGGACCAGATGACTGTTAGGAGTGACAAGTGGGCGAGGGGTGAGGCGGGGAAGAAGAAGGGGAATGGTCTTGGGGAAGGAGAGGTAGCAGGGGATGAGTGAGAAACGAGATTGAGAGCGGGACGGAGGTTGGCCGGAGAGCGTGGCCCAGGGTTGCAAGCCGAATCTGAGGATAGGGCTGGAACTCGGACACTTTCCCCGCGCTCCACTGAGGGCAGCGGGGGTGGAGAGAAGGAGCTGAAAAGGCGAATAAAGATTGTTCCTGTGCTTTACATAACATCAATAACACAAGAATACAGTTTCGCTCAGGCAGTGCCTTTTGTAGGAGACTAATTCAGCAGCAGTTTAAAATAAAATCCGCTACTGCCATCTTAAGCTCAACATGTGACTAGGCCTCATTTCCGGCTTCCTCGAGCAGGCGCCTGCGCAGGACGAATGGTTTAGGGAGGCCGGCGGTTGGGGGCGGGGCCGGGTCGAAGGCTGCAGGCGGGTAGACTCTATTGGCGGGTAGGCTGGCACGTGACCGATCGGGCTCTATAAAAGGCGCCGCGAACGAGCGCGCGGCCATTTAGAAAGGAATAAAATGGCCGAGACTGACTTCGAGAGTGCCGTGTCGCCGCCACTGAGGCCGCAGAGCTTTCTGTTCGGTAAGGGCCCGGCGCGGGAGACACGCGAGACAACGTGTGGCCGCCGTCACTCCCGTTCCCCGCACGCAGGCGAGACGGAGCTCCCAGGACCGCGCGCAGAGCACCCGGAGGCCGGCCGCCACTGGCCATGTGGCTGCTGGGCCACGTGTTGGTGGCGAGGCCCCGACCCTCGGGCCGCGTGGTTGGGGGAGGGGGGCGTAAGGTTCCAAGTGACCCTGTTGCAGGGGTCGTCGGTGCACTGGTTATTGATTGAGCCGGCCCGAGTTTTCTGGGTTTCAGGGTATTCTAGTCGTACTTACGGTAAGTATGGTTGGTGCTGCGGTCGGAGATGTCCCCGAGGAAATGGAGCAGTTACTTTCGTATCAGTTTGTTGGGGTCAATGCCTGACGATGGTCAAGGGGGGCGCGTGTAGACAACATGCTGTGAACCCCTAGTAAGTAATTGCTTTTTCCATCTTTTACTCTCTCGTTCTGTCTCTTTTTTTTCTTTTTTTTCTATTTTCTCTCTTTTTTTTCTTTTCTCGCTTTTTCTTTCTTCTCTCTTTTTCTTTCTTTTCTTCTCTCTTTTTCTTTCC
The DNA here is from genome assembly GCF_037043375.1 of Chiloscyllium plagiosum. NCBI lineage: Eukaryota > Metazoa > Chordata > Chondrichthyes > Orectolobiformes > Hemiscylliidae > Chiloscyllium > Chiloscyllium plagiosum. Next base: position 75,043,652 of record NW_028270154.1, on the reverse strand, counting down.
TTCCTTCTCTCTTTTTCTTTCCTTTCTTCTCTCTTTTTCTTTCTTTTCTTCTCTCTCTTTCTTTCTTTTCTTCTCTCTCTTTCTTTTCCTCTCTCTCTTTCTTTCTTTTCTTCTCCCTATCTTTTTCTCTTTTCCTTTCCTTTGTCTCTTCCCTACCTCCCCCCGCGTAATGGGTCGTGTGCGGAATCTGGCCCATGAGACTAAAGATGCACAGGTAATGCATTGACGGTGTGGGTTTAAAGGCCGCCTGTGTCCCAGGATTAGGTCAGACTGGTTCTGCTTCTAAAGTGGGATTTACGGGGTCTTGCAAGAGTAAAATAAAATGTAATTCTGCAAGTACAAATTCACCCCACAAACTCGTGAGCACGCAGGGGAGACGGGGTGGTGTGAATCCGAGTGTGTAATGGAGTACAAGTCTGAGAGCGTGGGTGGGCAGAGTATGTGTGAGCATATGAGAGGGTCTGTGTGAGTCTTGAGTTAAGATGGCACCTATTAATGCTATCTTGAGAAGTAACTTTTAAAAAGTTCTTAGATTTACATATGACAGAACTGAAGATAACATGATCATTTTAAAAGATTAAAAATCACTCAACACCAGGTTATACTCCAACAGGTTTAATTGAAAGCACACTAGCTTTCGGAGCATTGTTCCTTCAGGTGGTAGAGATGAAAGACTTAAGCTATTTTTGTTTAATGTTACATTCATGACATTACATTCCTGTTGCTATAAGTTGTCTTATTATTCTACTCTACAACCACCTGATGAAGATGCAATACTGTGAAAGCTAGTGCTTCCAAATAAACCTGTTGGATTAAACTTGGTGTTGTGATTTTTAACTTTGTGCACCCCAGTCCAACATTGGCACTTCCAAATCATGCCCCAGATGAGAATTGCAGCTTGAGCTTGGTGAAGCCTGGTTGGAACAAATGTCTCCTGGATTCTAGCTACTCTGACTTTAGGAGTACGAATCCTGAATATCTATGTTGAAAGTGCTGTTCTGTTTGTGAAGGATTCACTGCATTCTGTACTTTCCAGTTTGAATTTGTACACTGAATGATATTTTCTTTTTCAGGATGTGAGCTCAAGGCTGGCCACAAAGAATATAAGATGACTGTGGAAGATGATGATTCTGAGCATCAGCTTTCTTTGAGGACGGTGAGTGTGCTTCTAGTCCCTTTCATCTTTCTGAATTGTTGTTTTGTGTTTCACGAAACTATGATGCATGAAGGCTGCTTAGAGCCCAAACACACCCCCCAAAGCACACAACAGGCCTTTCACTAAGATCGTATGGTTTAAATGTGTTCGCCCAGCAGTTTCTTCCAAATTAGCAATGCTGAGTGCAAATCTGAATGGTGAAGGTGAGTGGAATGTACAGGCAATACTGGAAATGGGTAGGTTGTCAGCATGATGAGGAATTAATATATGGGGCCATTATCTTTATTGTATATTTTGTTGGGGCATAGTTATATATGTATAGCGTGCTAATTTTGAAAAGTTGGCACATTCTAGTGTTCGTCAAAACTTTTTACTTTGAGGTTTTTTAATATTTAACTCTGGGAACCATATCTGTTCACTGTAAATACAGTTTCATGTTAATGCTTACATTTTGAGATTTTTGACCTGGCAGCATCTTTAGCTTTATTCATATGCTTTCCTTTGAATTGGCTTTTACAGGTTTGTCTTGGTGTTGGAGCAAGCGATGACCTGCATCTGGTTGAGGCAGAAGGCTTAACCTCTGAAGGCAAAAACACAAAAGTGACTTTGGCAGCTCTGAAATTGTCAGTACAGCCTACAGTGAGTATTCAGCTAAAGGAAAGTCTTGATCTGTCAACACATTGGCCAGAAATGGCCTGGCAACCATAATGTGGATGATTTTAAAAAGTTATTTGACTGGTTGCTCCAAGCAGGGGTTCTACAGACAGGACTGGGTTTGTACACCAGAAACAATTTATTTCATAATTTTTAATTTTGTCTGGCACAGGTTAGTTTGGGAGGATTTGAAATCACGCCACCTGTGACCTTTAGGCTGAAATCTGGAGCGGGTCCTGTGTACATCAGTGGCCAGCACCTCATTGGTAAGTGGGCATTATTGAATATCTCATGGCCAAGTGCACGAGTGAAGTATCGGGCAACCAAATCATTGACATCACATGTGGGTTTGAAGTGTTGAAAATTCAAGTCTGATCACTCCTTTGAAAGGGCTGGGAACATGAATATTGAGAAAAGGATGGGGCAGGGAGGGAATTATGGGCAGTATGTGTTTCTGGTCTCGCCAGGAACAGCATTATCTGCTCATCTTGTAGGGAGTCCAGTATGGAGTGACATAGGCATAGTCCAGGCACATTTATGAACTAATTTTGTCCTTTGTCATTTTAATAAAACTACCAGTTAACTTGGTTTCCATTGCATCTTGGCATTATATTGCTGCTTTGCCTCTTATTGAACATGTTTTCTGAAAACCCTTCATACTGGAGGGCATCAGACATGTTTCCATGCAGGGCCTTCCAGCTCTGCTCTTCCTGAAGATGATTTCCTGAATAGTGTAGTGGCTTCTGGATCAGAAATGAGTGTTTTTGTCCATCTTCTATTTTAAGCATTGGATGATGAAGATTTGGAATCAGACGATGATTTAGAATCTGATGATGAGGATGACAGCATGTTGAAGAACACAGTAAAGCAGGCAGTTAAACGACCAGCAACTGGTGTAGACAAAATAATGCAGGTTTGTGCTTGGAATTGTATACTAAAGCTGTTCTTACAAATGACAAAATGGTAGCAAATGCTCACAACCTGGTCGTCATTCTTCCCTCCCTCGCTGCCTCCTGACCCCACTGCCACTCCTGCAACCAGAATACAATGCAGTAATTATGGCGATAATGGTCTAATGGTAAAGTCACTGGACTCGTGATCCAGAAGCCGTGCCTAAACCGCAAGTTACACCACAGCATTTAGTGGACTTCGCATGCAGTATTGTATTTGGGAGTGATTAGTCGTGATAACCATGAAGCTTCCCAATGACTGTAAAAGCCATTGTGGTTCACAAATGCCCTTTAGGGAAGGAAATCTGCCATCCTTCTGGCCTAGCGTGTAACTCCAAATTCACAGCGATGTGACTGACTCTTAACCATCCTCTGAATTGCTTTAACAAGCTGCTTGGTTTTCTGACAATTCAGTACGCAATGTCTCTTATAATGGTTACTTAAAGGTGCGGTGATGCAAACCTAAATCATTTCCTTCTTTTCAGGGGAAGAAAATGAAAGTGGAAGATGATGATGATGAGTGAGTGTCATGGTTTTTACTGGGAAACTGCTTAATCCTTCTTGTTCTTGAAATGGACTGGGTGTAACATTGGGGGAGTTCATAATAAGATTCGATTGGCAAAACATTAGTTTGGGAAGGGATCTGCAGTCTAGATTCCACAGTTCAATTCTTCATGAACCTTGAAGTTTATCTACAGATAAATTTATTTTTAAACTGATTAAGTTTATTGAAATTGGCTTCATACAGACCATAGAAATCTATTTGAAGGCCTTGATACTTAAGTGATCGCTAAGTATCAGTGCTTCAAATATAGAACAGATTTGTGTGACAGTAATTATCACAGGAAAATATTGGGTGTGGCATGAATTTAAGTGGGGGATGTTAGTAAAATTTTAAGATAGGGTAAGCAATTACTTCGAGGAGAAAGTGAGGTCTGCAGATGCTGGAGATCAAAGTTGAAACTTTATTGCTGGAACAGCACAGCAGGTCAGGCAGCATCCAGGGAACAGGAGATTCGACGTTTCGGGCACAGGCCCTTCTTCAGGAATGAGCAGAGAGTGTTCAGCAGGAGAAGATAAAAGGTAGGGAGGAGGGACTTGGAGGAGGGGAGTTGGAAATGTGACTTCAGAAAGAAGTAGGAAAATTTAGTTAGCCTGGTTACGTAGAATTCATTGTGTTGCCTTTTATTATTCAAGAAAGGATCTCAGGTTGAAAAGAATTGAGACAGCAATAAATGGCCCATAGTATTAGGTGCATTAGTGAGGGCTAAATATAGGGTAGGGGAAGGGTCTGGGTGGGTTACTGTTCTGATAGTTGGTGTGGATTTGTTGGGCCAAAGGGCCTGTTTCCAAACTGTGGGATTCTAATCTAGTCAAAAAGTGTGAAATGCTGCTGATTGAACTTGCATGGTCTGCTAGTCTGTCCATTGAAGTAACAATGACCTGTGAGCCTTGCTGGAGGTCAATTGATCCCTCTGGTAAGTGAAGTACTGCCAAATAAAGCTATGGGGAGCTAAATGCTGAGAGAGAAACAGGATGGGGCTAGTAGGTTAAGACCAGATAATTTAGATGTCCCATCCGAATGGCCTCTTCCTGCTCTTATCCTCGTTTTTAGATTAGATTAGATTACTTAGTGTGGAAACAGGCCCTTTGGCCCAACAAGTCCACACCGCCCCGCCGAAGCGCAACCCACCCATACCCCTACATCTACCCCTTAACTAACACTACGGGCAATTTAGCATGGCCAATTCACCTGACCTGCACATCTTTAGGACTGTGGGAGGAAACCGGAGCACCCGGAGGAAACCCACGCAGACACGGGGAGAACGTGCAAACTCCACACAATCAGTCGCCTGAGGCGGGAATTGAACCCGGGTCTCCGGCGCTGTGAGGCAGCAGTGCTAACCACTGTGCCACCGTGCCGCCGTTTCTATAGTTGATGAGAAAACATCAATTAGCTATTTGCAAATGGCATCAACGGTTATGAGGAGAAAGCGGTATTAGGCTATTGAGTTGGACTATTGGCCATGATCATGAATGGTAGCAGGCTCGAAAGGTTGATTTGCTGCCTCCTATCTCCTATGTTTCTATTCATCTTTGATATGCGGGGAGGCAAATTTTTGTCTGAACCAGATCATTTTGAAACTAGAATTAGAACATGTGACTTACGATGTGTAAATGTCCGCTAATGTCTGGCTGGTGCAACGGTATTCCATGTGATTTAGGGTCAGGATGTTGCATGCTCGAATCATGTTAGGCTCACAGTTTGGCAGCTCAACTCCTTTCATCTTGCTTTAAGATGGAGATTTTGGGTTCCTCAGTGCTGAACACTGCCTCACCGTTTGATTCCTCCCTCAGGTGACTTTGTGGAGTTTGCACATCCTCCCTGTATCTGTGGTTTTCCTCCGGGTTCCTGCCAAAATCCAAAGATGTGGAGGTTAGGTGGCTTGGCCGTGGGAAGTGCAAGACTTTAGCTGTAGGGATTCTCATGATCCTGTCTGGAGATAGGCTGTCCCAGCATTGATTCAAACCATCCTTAACCTATCGCTGAGGCTCCTGAGATAATTTTGCAAAATAAACTTTTTCAGTGATTTTAGGGCATGGGAGTTCTATGCTTCCAGATAAAAGTTGGATGCTACATGAAAATGTGACCAGGGAGGTGACTGTGCCACTGAAGAAAGTTTTTCTTCTAGAGAGGAAGATGATGACGAGGACGATGAAGAAGATGATGAAGAAGAAGCGATGACCCCAGCAAAAAAGGTACTGTGCAGCGTGCTATTTAATAGTGTAATTGTCAAAGTATAGATCTAATAAAGGTGCAGAATGCCACACCATCCGAAGAGTAATAGAAGTGTGGGATTCTCCCATTAAGACGTAGGTCATGGTGGCTGAATTTGTTTAATATTGAAGTTTGATAAAGTGCTATTTTATGGTGAAATCATTTCATGGAATGAAGGCTGAATCTCTGCCTACTCCTGTTCCTGTGTCAGGATGCCTTTGATTTAGAATCTAAAGTGTGGTCAGGAGCTCTTAACTACCATTTGGTTCCACATTGTGCCTGCCTCTATGTAGCAAAACTCTTGACATGGATATCAAACCTACAGCTCAGCGAACAAAGCTACACCCTGAGCTACAAACCTTACTCTTGACATGGATTGGTGTTGAGTGATGAGGTTTTATTCTAGCTTTAGGTGCCTGGAATTTGCACATTGTCCCTGTAATTGGGTTTCCATGAGGTACTCTGCTTTCCTCCCACAGTCCAGGTTAGATGGGTTGACCATAGTCTCCCTGGGTGTGTAGGCTTGGGGGATTGGCCATGGTAAATGTGTGGGGCACAGTGAAGGTGGGAGGCTCTGGGAGGGATGGTGTTCCGGGGGTTGGTGTGGGCCTGGTGGCCCAAATGGACCCTTCTGTTCGGTATGGATTCTGTGACCTAGGGAATTGGATAAGGAGTGGTTTCTAGAGCTTGTCTGAATGATGATGCCAGTAAGATGTGGGGCTGCAGCAGAGGCAGAGTTGTCAGGTGAGTATGATAGAATTTTCGATCAATAAGAATATAATCTCTGGCTTAATTATCTACCTGAAAGCTCCACAGTCAATCCATTATTATGTTTGACATTGTGCTTGCAGCCTCTTGAGAAAACTCCAGTCAAGATTACCCTTGAATCAAAGGGAACTCCCAAGCAAAATGGCAAAACACCCACCAAAGCTACACCAGCTAACAAGCAGCCCAAGGTTAGTGACCTTTCTTGATATACTTGGGTATTTCCTTTTCTGTACAACTTGCCGAATGGAGGAACTGAGAAATTTGCATTTAAACCGTTCTATTCAGGTGTTTGTAAATGGGTTTCTGTAAGATGAGAAACTCACTATTTGACTACCTAAAGTTTCCCATTTACAAGCTGCCAGTTGGATGAATACCTTTGACTTGCCTAGTTGTGCAGTTCTAACAGCACTTGAATTTAGGCAAAGCTGCCATGAGTTTGGCACTACATGCCCCACTGGAAATCTCTTCTCTTTCATTGGCGACCACAGGTTGCAATTTGCCAAGGCGGTTTCAACATAATATTCCATACAAGTGACATACAAGAGATTGAAGGACGAGGGCAGCAGATGGATGCAAGCATCTCCACGTGTGTTCTCCAAGTCTCTCATCATCGTGACTTGGAAATATATCATTGTCACAAAGTCAAAGCCATACCATTCGTGTACATACACAGAATGGGCTGCATGGTTTGAGGAATGTGGCTCACTACCATCATGAGCATTAAATGCTGGTCTAGCTGGGTGTTCTTATTGAATTAGGTGTATCCTGTAATCATTAGCCATCAGGGTGTCATAAGTTGGTGATAATAATTTGGTAATTGAATTCTTGAACTGCAGTCTCTGGAATATTTGGACTACTTTGTGCAATTTGCTTGGTCTTTAATGTTGATAAGAGATGTATGGAGTAATTGTTCCTGGAGCAGTTTGGGTGCTCATAATTTGCTTTTCCCTCCAGACTCCAGAATCCAGCAGTAAACCCAAAACACCCAAGACCCCAAAGGTCCCACTGACCATGGAAGACATCAAGGCCAAGTTGAAGACATCTTTGGAAAAAGTGAGTTGTCAGAACACTGCAGTTTCTTTAATACTTGATTACTTGATTAGATTACAGTGTGGAAACAGGCCCTTCGGCCCAACAAGTCCACATCGACCTGCCGAAGCAAAACCCACCCATACCCCTTACCTAACACTACGGGCAATTTAGTATGGCCAATTCACCTGACCCTGCACATCTTTGGATGGTAGGAGGAAACCGGAGCACCCGGAGGAAACCCACGCAGACACGGGGAGAACGTGCAAACTCCACAAAGTCAGTCGCCTGAGGCGGGAATTGAACCCGGGTCTCTGGCGCTGTGAAGCAGCAGTGCTAACCACTGTGCCACCGTGCCGCCCACTAATGTATGCTAACACAACTTTATAGATAACTTTTTGAGTGGGGAGTCTGATATTGTATAACAGAAAATTCATAATGGAGGATTATAAACCATGCAAGCGATTTGTGTTCTTTGGTGCTTTCCAAGATAAATGGCTCCTTTTAAAGTTTGGTTTTATTTTGTGTTGGTGCCATTTTTGGGCTGGGGTGAACAATGTCACATACCACACGACAGCAGGTTATAGTCCAGCATGTTTGTGAAATTACAAGCTTTTGAAGTCACTTCACCAAATGGAGCAGTGGTTCCAAAAGCTTGTGGTTTCATGGTTATAACCTGCTGTCATGACTTCTGACATAGTTTTACGTTAACATACAACCAAATGGCCATCCTCTATGATACAGGAAACTGGCTATTATGGGGGGGAAGGATGAAACTCCCTTTTCCTTCTACACTCTATACATGTGATTATTCAAAATTTGTTCTTCACCTGTGGGCACTTGTTACGTTTGTCTGGGACCAATTAGCGCTGACATATTGGACCCACGTTCAAATTGCTCCTCTTCCTTATTTTTCTGTCATTCTTATAAATGCGGAAAGTTAAGATTGGGGAAATGCATTGCCCTAACCATCAGGCATTTCCAGGATTAGAGAATACGAGCATTGAGGTAACTCCTTTAGTAAAGACAATGAACTGAATAGTGTTCAGGAGGAATGTGTTTGTTTCCAGTTGCAGGGATGGTAAGTGGTTGTTATGTATTGTGGGTATGCTGAATGTGACTCGACGTTTTGTTACAGGGTGTTGGTCTGCCCAAAGTGGAGTCCAAATTCGTAAACTTTGTGAAAAATGGCTTCAAGGTGGACGACCCAAAGGTGAGTGCTTGACTTCAGTCTTGTTTGTGAACTTTTTCAGTCTGTGTTGGTGTTTTCCTTGCAGTCTCCTACATGTTTCTTTGCTGTTGTTGAGTTGACTGCTTGGATTGTAAATGCATTATACAGCAGCTGAAATGGAGTCTTATCCCAACTAGTGGAATTGCTGAGCAGTTTTATACCTATTCAATCTGGCAAGAAGGTTGATTGTTCCCCTTGAGCCATATGTGACGAGCTGGGGCAGAGTGGTGCATAAGATGCTTTGGATACTGGAATTGTTGAAAACAACATGCTGTACATTCTCTGCAGTTCAGGCACGACATGTGGAGTGACTATTTCCAGCATGTGACATTTTGTCCAAAGTCATTTTAGAAATGTATTGGGTTGAGGAAGTTGACAAAGATCAAGTAGCCACGTTAGGTCAGAGTATTGTGCAGAATTGTTAGTGCTCATCAGTGCTTTGTAATCAAATTTACAGAAATCTGAATCTGTATGTGAACAGCAAGTTAGAATGGAGGGATGCAGAATGGTCTATATGTTCACATTCACAACACAAAACGGTATTGCACCGAAACAGGCTCTTTGGATCACCATGTTGGTGCTGACAATCATGCCATTATAAACTAAATCTATCTACCTGCACATGGCCTATATTTCCCCATACCCTCGGTCTTTCTAAATTTTGCTAATGTATCGGATTTTGCCATTTCCCCTCGCAGACAGTCCAGTCACCAACAATCCTGTTTTTTTTAAAGTTGCCTCGCACATCTCCTTAAACATCCTCCCTCTCACTTGAACCTATGTCCCTAGTATTTGATATTTCTGCCCTAGGGAATAAGATGACTGACTATTCCACTGTATCTGTGCCTTTCATGTTTTTATATACTTCTATCACGTCACCTCTCTGCCTGTGACACTAATAAAAAGAATGACAGGTTTGTCCAATCTCTTCCTTGTAACTAATATATTCCAATTCAGGCAACACCAGCATCCTCTCCAAAGCACCCACGTCCATAGAATGGAGGCTAGAGCTGCACACAATACTCCAGATGTGTCCTTTATACAGCTAGGAAGCTTTGGGGGTTAATAAAACTGTAGAAAAGTGACTAGACTCATAAGTGGATACAGTTCAAACTATGAGATTGTACTAAATTTGTGTAAAAACTTGAGTGCAATATTATTTACACAAATCTGAGATTTTCTTCATCAGGGAAGTTATGATAGGCTGTGGTGTTTCTTCCTCAAACTGGGTAAGAATACCTGACAGTGGCCTGTTGATGTTTGATCAGTAGTGCTGTCACATGGGCAGCTTCCATCAAGACAAGGTATTAATCATATTTTGTTGTTTTACAGATCATTAAAGATCTCTGGGTATGGCGACAGGCAATGGATGGGAAGTAGAAAAATGTTTTTATGTGCAAAAATGTTTACATGCGTCAGTCATTGTAAATAAACCAATGTGTTTTATAATTGTGCCTCATTGTATTATGTTTCAAACTGCACCACATAGATCAGCAAACAATATGATACTGGGTGAACAGAGGGCAAGGTATGAGTATTAGAGTTTTGAATGAGCTAAATTGGACAAGATCGGAGAAAGGAGCAATGGTGTATTGAATAGTTCATTCTGGAAGTAACATGATTTCAGATTAGATATTCAGTCCCTGATTAGGGAGAGATGTGAATCAGAGGCTAGGATGAGAGGTTTTCCCTTCTTACCCTACACTTAACAACAGCAGAAACCCAAAGTCATAAATATCCATCACTGACACCTGCAAGTCTTTCAAGTCCTAGTACCCACAGGTGTCTACAGTGTTTTGTACAGATGTGGAAGAACAATCATTTTCTTCCTCTTCCCTTTTGATTAGGTGAAAAAAGGGGGAAAAAGCCTGCACAATCTTACATTCCATAATTACTAATAGGGGTTGGCACAAACTGGACTTGCTGATTGCCATGTCATTTAATTTTGGGCCTCCCCAGGATGATGACAATTGTCCCACTTGTTTCTCTCCCCCCCCCCCCCCCCGACAATGAATCTACCTCTTGTAAATTCCTTGAAAGACTTTGCTTTGGAAAGTGTATACATATGAGCATTGACTAGCCCCTGCTGTTTCCCATGTAGGTAATGGACAGTGATACGATGGAATAGAAATGAGCACATTGCCATTTAGTTAACTCTTGATATGAGCTCCAACCTGCCTTTAGATTTGAGAATTTGATATAAATCCACTTTTTTAAAAAAAAGCTATAGTTTCCTTTCTCTGACCCCTTGGAGTCTGACTTGCAAAAGATCCAATGCTGCTGTCTTTTTGTGAATATTAACATTATTCACATTTTGGGTGATATGATTGGACTGTTTAAAGTACTTTAGGAATTTGGCCAAAAGGTGTTTTCATGGAAATGTTGAGGTAAGTATCTAGTTTCAATGCAATCCATAAAAAGATGACTAAGCTTTTATTGGCCTCCCTCACAACTGCTATGGACCAGGGTGTATTAGATAGTTCTGATATAACATAGTACCAATCTCATGATCTCCCATAAGAAAACTGGACTTGCATCATAGCTAATGCACTTAAGGAAAGTTTGCATTCTACAATTGTGTTGAAACTGATTTGAGATGAAGACACTTGTTATAGCAGGACTAACTGTAGTAAAATCTAGTGAAGGATCTAAAGAACTTTATAAGATTTGCTGTAATAAATGAGAGAGCTGTATTGAGCTCTAGTTTTAAAAACACAAATCCTCTGGCCTGGATGAATTGCACCGAAGGCTGCTATCGTAGGTGAAGCAGGGAATTGCAGGTACGGTGACATTTTTAATTCTCTGGCCACAGGCGAACAGCCAGAGGATGGAAGGACAGGAATTGTCCCACTTTTTAAGAAGGGTGGTAAAGATGAACTAGTAAATTACTGACCAGTGTGTGTCTCATCAGTGGTCGGGAGGCTATCGGAGAATATTCTGAAGGAGCAAATTAATACCTACTTGGAAAGGCATAGGCCATTTGGGGCGGCATGGTGGCTCAGTGGTTAGCACTGCTGCATCACAGCACGAGGGTCCCAGGTTCGATTCCAGCCTTGGGCGAGTGTGTGGAGTTTGCACATTCTCCCTGTGTCTGATGAGTTTCCTCCAGGTGCTCTGGTTTCCTCCCGCAGTCCAAGGATGTGCTAGTCAGGTGAATTGGCCATGATAAATTGGCCCTTAGTGTTTGGTGCATTAGTCAGCGGGAAATGGGTCTGGCCAGGTACTCTTCAGAGGGTCGGTGTGGACTTGTTGGGTCAAAGGGCCTGTTTCCACACTATGAATCTAATCAATTAGGGCCAGTCAGCATAGGTTTGTCAGAGGGGTGTGTTCCCTGACAAATCTGTTATAATTTATTGAAAATGAGATCAAATGTGTAGGTGAGGGAAGTTAATGTAGTTTACAGAACAACCTTGATTATCCGAATGAGACTATGTTGGGTGTTTTGTTCGAATAAGGTTTTTAACAGGACCTTGAAATCTTGTTTGGATAATCTGAAATTTGGATAACCGAGGTTGTTCTGTACGTAGGTTTTAGCAAAGCTTTTGACAATGTCCCACATGGCAGACTGAGAAGGTTAAAGCATGGAATTGAGGGTAACTTGGCAAGATTGATCAGAAACTGGCCTAGTAATAGGACACACAGTAGCAGTAAAAGGCTGAGTGACTGGATGCCAGTACCTGACAGTCTACCACAAGGATCAATACTGCGGCTTTTGTTTACCAATCTTTGTATCATTTGTTTTTGGAGTGGGTAATAGTGAAGAAGAATAGGTTATTGGACAATTATAGATGGGCAGACCATTGGCTGTTGGTATTTAACCCTGACAAGTGTGAGGTGATGCACCTTGGAAGAAGAAACAAGATGCGGGAGTATCCGAGGAACTGAGGGATACTGGGGTAATGCCTAGAGTCAGCAGAGCATGTGAATAGGATAGTTAAGGCATATGGGACACTTGCTTTCATCAGTTGTGGCATAGACTATTAAAGCAAGGAGGTAATGTTGGGAGTTGGCCAGGCCACAGCTGGAGTGCTGTATATAGTTCTGGTCACCACGACAGGAAGGATTTCTTCGTATTGGGGGGGGCTACAGAGGAGATTCACCAAAATGTTGCCTGGGGTGGAGAAATTGAGCTACAAGGAAAGATGAGTTATTCTTGTACTGTTTAAAGCCAAGAAGAGTGGGATGGAGAGGAGGTAATGAGGGGTATGAATAGTAGTTGTTCCCCTTGATCGAGGGGTTGATCACACAAGAGCAGTTTTAGGGTAAGGAGTAGGAGATTGAGAGTGCACAGCCTAGGCAGGGGTTGGGTATGGAGTTAGTGCCACATCTCTATAAAGAATTCACCTCTGTGGGTAAAGTTTACTCAGGAAGAACAGGGAAAGTAGTTATAATTTCAAGGGATATGGGATCTGGTAAGTGTCTAATAGAGATGAACTTATTTGCACTCTTTCTGACCTGTTACCCAAGAGAGTGGTAATTTGTGGAATACATGAATAGAAGTGTATCGTTCATCTGTGTAAGATCAGGTTGGAGAGCCAAATCAAGACTGGGGAAGTAACAGTGGGAGTGACTGACAGTGTCAGTTCCAGAAATTCGGTTTGTTTTTGGGAACAATTTAGCAGGATCCAAGGTGGGAGTGACACCCCTTGTTGTGGAGAAGCCAAAGGAAGACTAAGGAATTGAGGAGTTAAGAGAAAAATACCCTGCAATTTTTCCAGAGTGTCCGACTAATAAAACAGCAAGAAGCAAAGACTAAAGAGAAAGATGAAGGAGTTGAGGTTTAGTTAGCGGACACCCTGTTTGATGTAATGGTGCAGGAAAAACCTGAACAGGGAGAGGTCAGGCAAAAGTGTTTAGTCTTGAATGGTTTATGAACTTAGAACAGAAAGATGAGCATAAAAGATATGTATATTGATGCATTCTCAGAAAAGGAATCAGAATGTATACCTGAGGGTTATTATCTTAAAGATAGAATCCTAAGATGAAAATGGAGACCACGGCAGGTTAGTGCCAAGGAGAAATGGGCCGAAGTGCACCAGGTTGTGTTGCCGGTAGCATACAGACAGGAGGTGTTATGGGTAGCACATGAATTACCAGTAGGATGTCACCTAGGTGTGAGGGAGACTCAGGCTAAGGTACAAAAACATTTTTATTGGCCTGGGCTGCACAAGGATGTGGTTACATTTTGCCGTGCATGTCATACATGCCAAATGGTAGGTAAGCCACAGGCAGGAATAAAACTAACACTGTGGTTGTCAAATCCCACATTTGAAGAACCTTTCACGCGGATTATGACTGATTGTGCTTTCTTAACAACCCTATCAACCTGAGTGGCAACTTTCAAGGAGCTATGTACATGGACACTGAGATCTCTCTGCTCATCTACACTACCAAGAATCTTACCATTACCCCAGGATTCTTTATTTCTGTTACTCCTTTCAAAGTGAATTACCTCACACTTTTCCACATTACACTCCATTTGCCACCTCTCAGCCCAGCTCTGCAGCTTATCTATGTCCCTCTGTAATCTACAACATCCTTCAGCATTATCCACAACACCACCGACCTTAGTGTCAACTGCAAATTTACTAACCCATCCTTCTATGCCCTCATCTAGGTCATATATAAAAATAACAGAAATGCACCCAAAACAGATCCTTGTGGTACCCCACTAGTAACTGAACTCCAGGATGAATATTTCCCAACAACCGCCACTCTCTGTCTTCTTTCAGCTAGCCAATTTCTGATCCAAAGTGCTAAATCACCCTCAATCCCAGGCCTCCATATTTTGTGCAATCCACATCAACCGTTTTACCCTCATCCACCTGTTTGGTCACCTCTCAAAGGACTTAATAAGGTTTGTGAGGCATGACCTACCCTTCACAAAACTGTGTTGACTATCCCTAATCAACTTATTCTTCTTTAGATGGTTATAAATCCATCTCTTATAACCTTTTCCAACACTTTACCCAGAAGTGAATTAAGGTTCACTGGTCTATAATTACCAGGGTTGTCTCTGCTATTCCTGTAGACACTGACAACATAAAGATCCAAGTCAAAGGCTCTGCAACCTCTTCCCTAGCGTCCCCGAGAATCCTAGGATAAATCCCATCCAGCCCAGAGAATTTAGCTATTTTCAGACTTTCCAGAATTGCGAACACCTCCTCCTTGTGAACCTCAATCCCGCCTAGTCCAGTAGCCTGTATCTCCGTATTCTCCTGGACAACATTGTCTTTTTCCAGTGTGAATACTGATGAAAAATATTCATTTAGTGCTTTTCCTTTCTCCTCGGACTCCACACACAATTTCCCACTACTATCCTTGACTGGCCCTAATCTTTCTCCAGTCATTCTTTTATTCCTGATATACCTATAGAAAGCTTTAGGGTTTTCCTTGATCCTATCCACCAACGACTTCTCATGTCCCCTCCTAGCTCTTCTTAGCTCTCTCCTGGCTAACCTGTAACTCTCAAGTGCCCAAGCTGATCCTTCACGTCTCGTCCTAATACAAGCCTTCTTTTTCCTTTTGACAAGAGATTCAACTTCTTTATTAAAACCAGCTCCCTCACTTGACCACTTCCTTTCTGCCTAACAGGTATGTACTTATCAAGAACACGCAGTAGGTGTTCCTTGAATAAGCTCCACATTTCAATTGTGCCCATTCCCTGCAGTTTCCTTCCCCATCCTATGCGCTCTAAATTGCCTAATTGCATCATAAATGCCTTTCCCCTCGCTATAACTCTTGCCCTGCAGTATATATGTATCTCTTTCCATCGCTAAACATAACCAAATTGTCACTCACCAAAGTGGTCACCTACTTTCAAATCTAACACTTGGCCAGGTTCATTATGTAATGTAATGTGTCCTGTCCCCTTATTGGCCTGTCCACACATTTCCTGGTACACAGGAAATCCTTCTTGTCTCTCCAAGTGGTGGAGAGAGACAAATAAAACTCCAGATGCTGGAATCCAAAGTAGAGAGTGTGGTGCTGCAAAAGCACAGCATATCAGGCCGCATCCGAGGAGCAGGAGAATCGATGTTTTGGGTTGAAAGCCCTTCATCTGATTGCCAACATACGCAGTCCTCAATTTCTCCATAGAGTCCAAAGAAGACAAGCAGGAGACTGGAAGAACACAGCAAGCCAGGACATGGAGAAATCAACATCCTGGGTATAAATGTGGAGGCTGGTACAATTACAACATTTAAAAGCCATCTGGATAGGCACATGAATAGATGGATATGGGCCAAGTGCTGGCAAATGAGACTAGATTAATTTAGGATATCTGGTTGGCATGGACAGGTTAGACTGAAGGGTCTGTTTCCATGCTCTACATCTCTAAGACTCTATGACTTGTGAGTCCTAATTCAGGATTCTCTAAGATTAACATGCAGGTTCAATTGGCAGGTAAGAGGGGAAATGTAATATTAGCATTCATTTCCTGGGCTAGAATACATTAGCAGAGATGTGCTGCTGAGGATGAAAAACGCATCTGGTCAGACTGCATTTGGAATTTTGTGAGCAGTTTTGGGCCCTGTATCTAAGCAAGTATGTATTGTCATTGGAAGGAGTCTAGAATGATCACAGGGATGAAGGGTTTGTCATAAGAGAAATGGCTGAGGACTCAATGGAATGTAGAAGGATGGGGGGGTGTGGGATCTGATTGAAACTTACAGAATACTGAGAGGCCTAGATAGACTGACTGTGGAGAAAGTATTTCCACTGGTAGGAAAGACTAAGACCCAAGGTTAGAGCCTCAGACTGAAGGCACGACCCTTTATGACTGAGATGAGGAGGAATTTCTTCAGCCATAGGGTGGTTAATTTATGGAACTCATTGCTGCAGTGGACTGTGGAGACCAAGTCATTGAGTGTATTTAAGATAGAGATAGATAGGTTCATGATTAATAAGAGGATCCAGGGTTACGGGGAGAAGGCAGGAGAATGGGTTTGAGAAACATTTCAGCCATGATCAAATGGTAGAGCAGATATAATGGGCCAAATGGCCTAAGTCTGCTTGTATATCTTACGGTTGATCATAAGTGTAGCTGTAAAAGGAGGGTTCACGCAATGGAATGATTAATCCAGAATTGGCGACATTGTCAGAAAAAAGTCCAATCATTTAAAAAGTCCAATATAATGATGATAGAAAAAAATTCCAGGCTATTCATTTGTCGTCAAATCCAATATTTATAACAACCATCAATAATCGCCTTTACTAGTAGTTTCATCTTTATCTTTACACTTATCCAACTAGCTTTTCAAAAAAAAAATTACCCCTGCTTTCGATGCTTGCACCATTAACCTATTCTATACGTTCACTGAGCTGTGGTGGATTGCATGATAGTTCACTAGATGCTGTGGATCTGTGAATCCCATAGAACAGGTCCTGTAGCCTTTGCAGGAGTATTAAGTTAAACACTGCAGAGAATCCTAATGGTAGCCTGAGGCTCATTGACAGAGAAATGGGATAACTATCACACAAAAGAAATAAGTTAAAAATCACACCACACCAGAACGCTGCTCCATCAGGTGGTTCACCTTCACCTAATGAAGGAGCAACGCTCCGAAGGCTAGTGCTTCCAAATCAACCGGTTGGACTATAACCTGGTGTTGTGTGATTTTTAACTTTGTACACCCCAGTCCAATTCCGGCATCTCCAAATCATGACAAAAAAAATAGAAGTGGACAGTACAAAATCCTCTTGTTTTCCAGCAGTAACTGCACAAGGCAGGAAAAAGTGACTCTGTGGTAGATTTCTAACTGTGACTGCATAGGAAGTGAAAGTCCCAGGCTGGGTGCCTCTACTGGTCCAAAGAAAAGGAGGACAAAGCACAGATCAGCAATGTCAAACATCAGACATTCCTGATGAAGAGCTTATGCTCGTCACATTGATTCTCCTCCTCCTCAGATGCTGCCTGACAGGCTGTGCTTTTCTAGCACCACACTTTCTAACTCTGACAGCAATGCCAAAGGTCACTGGCCAAGAAGGGTTTGGCGAGATACAACATACGAATATGCAAAATAGGTTAACAATCACAGGTTATGTGAGTTTTAACTTTGTCCACCCTAGTCCACCACCAGCACTTCCACATCATGCAAAACAGGAGCAGGGCGAGGTTTCTCAGTCCCTCAAGCCAATCAATAAGATCTGTTTTCCCATTTCTATTTACCTCAGTTAACCTACTGCCAAACAAGGATCCATCCACCTCTAAAAGTATGCAATGGCAAATCTTCACTGCCTTCTGAGGCAGGCAGTTCCAATGTTGCACAACATGCTGTGAGAATACGCATCTTAATTCTGGATTCAAGTGGAAGTATCCTTTCAAATGCACCTCATTAAGATCCTTCAGGATTGATCAAGTCAGCCCTTGCCATTTGGGGGTCTGAGCAAAAATCTTAATCGTTTTGAGAAGATTCCCTTCCATCTAAAATTACTTCTACCCCCACCAAACCACGTTCCCCCCCCCCCCCCCCCCACTCAGCCCCCACTCACCTCCCCCGAAGTTTTCTTTTCGAAATTAAACTTAACAAAGAAAACACCAGCAGCTGAGATATGCTGGAATATACGGTTGCAGGGACAGTTTGCCTGCGAGCTGGGAAACCTATTCACACCTCAACACTATAAGAACAATGAACTAACCTTTATGAAAAACTGAATTAAGATAATATGGAGTCTGCACAAATTCCAAGACTTCCAAAGTCAATGGAAATTCAATCACATGAACACAGGACATTCCATACAATCAGAAAACCTATTCACTCAGATGGAAAAGAACATTTGCACCTACTCTAATAATCAGGAAAGAAGCCTGATGCTGCCGGGCCTGCTGCGCTTTTCCAGCAACACATTTTCAGCTCTGATCTCCAGCATCTGCAGTCCTCACTTTCTCCCCTAATAATCAGGAAAGCCAATTCATCTCAAAAGAATCAACAAAGATACTATTGTAGGGCCGCACTGTGGTTCAGTGGTTAGCACTACTGCCTCATAGTGCTAGGGACCCGGGTTCCCGCCTCAAGCGACTGTGTGTAGTTTGCACATTCTCCCTGTGTCTGGGTTTCCTCCAGTGCTTCAGTTTCTTCCCACTGTCCAAAGATGTGCAGGTTAGGTGAATTTGCCGCAATAAATTGCCCATGGTGTTCAGTGAAGTGTAGGGTAGTTGCATTGTTCAGGGGTAAATCTAGAGTTGTAGGATAGGGGAATGGGTCTGGCTGGGTTGCTCTTCAGAGGGTTGGTGTGGACTTGTTGGGCCAAATGACCTGTTTCCACACTGCAAGGTTTCTATGAAACCAGATTTGATGGGGAGATAAGAGGCCTGCAAATTTCTATAATTGCAGGCCCTCATTTGACCTGGGAGGTTTATTCCCCACAGCTACTACTGGAAAAGGATCCCAGATAGCTTCCACCCTGAGAGTGAGTCTCACACCATCTCCACAAAGAGGATCCCGACAGCAATTCCAAGGCCTACCGACAGGCCTGTTCCTTACCGGGAAGCCAATGGCGACCAACCACAACCTGCAGACCTGAGACCAAACAGTACAACCCGACTGACACCACAAGGCCTCAGACACATCCTGAGGTGAGAACCGGTTCGCAAAATCACCACAAAGTAAGAAGAACCAAATACTCACCCGATAAATCCAATTGTGTCATACTACATCAGCAGACTCAACCCAGAGTGAAGGCCTACACTGACCAAAGTCTTCATTGAAGCACCGGGTACGGCCAGCAGCAACAGTCATTTTTAGTTCAAAATCACGAATTTTCCCCAGCAGTGAGCTTAATTCCCAAGACCCCAAAGTTTCCAACCTAGATAGCAGGGAGCAGGAGGTGGGTGGTTACAGTACAGGGAACCCCAGGAGTAGAAAGCCTAATAATAGTTTCTGTGATTACAAAACCTGCTGTTTTGTAATGTTTAACCTGTATTCACTTTAAAAGCGTATCTAATCACTGTCCTCTGTATAATTGTGTCAATTTCACTGTTTTATTGTATTTGCTTTTTATTTCTTGCATTACACTTACTTTTTGTAGTTAAATAAACTCAGAGATTCTTTTTGCCTTGAAACACCTGTCTACTGACTTCCTTGTTTCACATTCCCCAGATAAGCCCAGTGTTAGAGCCGGGGATCTGGGGATGACTTGAACCACTTAAAAATCAGAAAATTACTGATCGCAAGCCAGAAACCCTACACTTTCTAAACTCCAGTGAAAGCAAATCCAGCCTGTCCAATCTTTCCTTATAAGGCATTAACTCATTCATGCCTTGAATCAATCTAGTAAACTCCTCTGAACCATCTCCAGTGCATCTAAATCCTTCCTCAAATAAGGGAACAAAAACTGCACACAATTTCGGAGATGTTGTCTCACTCATGCCCTGCATAACTGAATTGTGTCCAATCTCTCTCACAATAAAGGATCCCATTACCTTCTTGATTACTTGCTGTATCTGTGTTTTGATAATCCTGCACTAGAGCACCTAAATCGTTCTTCACCACAGTTGTTCTCTGTTCATGTGATACTGTTTTTCTACATTCCTCCTGCCAAAGCGAACAACTTCACATTTTTCCACATTATAAGACCATAAGACATAGGAGTGGAAGTAAAACCATTTGGCTCATCGAGTCCACTACGCCATTTAATCATGGCTGATGGGCATTTCAACTCCACTTACCCTCACTCTCCCCATAGCCCTTAATTCCTTGCATAATGCTCTATCTACTAGATTTTTGCCTCCTCACTCACTCACTCCACTTATCCATATTCATTTGCAACCTCCCTATGATCTTTTCACAACAAACTTCCAATAACACCATAATGCATAAAAATAGAGAAGCCGAAAATATAAACTTTGAAATTTCATTCTCAAATTACTTTGGTCTATCTATTGAACAAATTTAAATAAAGAATCTAGAATCACTTGAGATGCAGAATGTGATTATATAATTGTTTGTCTTTCATTTACAGTTTCATTTATTCATACTGGCTATTGATCAACAAAAACTCAGGCCAGTGATTGTCCAGCTTGAAAACCATTTACTCGATGATGAAGTTAACCTCATTAAACTTATATAAAAAAACATAAAATTAACTTCAAAACATCTACCAATAGTATTTTATGAAAGACTTTTTTCCTTAATTAATTCACACACTTTAATGTTTGGAATAAAACTCGCTTCAGTGTGAATATGTGTATGGAGGTTTCCTTGATATAAGTGGGAGGTGAACTGATTTCTGTAGTTTGAAAATGTGACTCATTTGGATAGACTTTTATGAATCATAAAATCCTTAGAGTGTGGAAACAGGCCCTTCAGCCCAACAAGTCCACACCAACCCTCCGAAGAGTAACCCACCCAGACCCATCCCCTACCCTATTACTCTACATTCATCCTGACTAATGCACCCATCCTATATAGAGGAACCTTGATTATCCAAATGACACGAGCAGCAAGTATTTAGTTCGGATAATCGAATGTCCAGATAACACAGTTTAGCCAAGCATTGGGACCTTGTGATCTTGTTGAGATAATGAAGGTTCTTCTGTACATCCCTGAATACTATGGGCAACTTTGCATGGCCAGTTCACCTAACCTGCACATCTTTGTATTGTGGGAGGAAACCTGCACAGATACGGGGAGAACGTGCAAACTCCATACAGACAGTCACCCAAGGTGGGAATTGAACCTGGATCCCTGGTGCTGTGAGGCAGCAGTTCTAACCATTGAGCCACCATGCCACCCCAAAGTGTTTGAGAGTGAAATATCAGAGTAAAGCTTCCCCCGTTCTCCATGGTTAGCTGCTACTCAGTTGATTGCACCCCTCTGTCTCTGAGGAGTCACACATTTGTGAGCACAAAAGTCAACACTAAATTGCCCATAGTGTTAGGTTAAAAAAAAAGTGGTACTGAGGGGCGCTGCCTTTTGGCAAGTCTGCTCTGTCAGATGAATGTGAAAGCTTTCATGATACAATTTGAGGAGGAGCAGGGGAGTTCTCCCATGTGTGCCAGCTAATACTTATTCCTCAACACTGAGCAGAGAGAATGGTCATGATCACATTGCTGTTTGTGGGAGCTTGCTGTGCACAAACTGACTGCCGTGACTCTTTTAACTGAATTCAGCACCTGCATTCCAGAAGTGATCTGTCGATCGTGAAGCTGTCTGATATTTCTGAAAATTGCTCCACCAATCAGATCCCTTCTTGTTGTAAATAGACACAGTTGGATATGCTGATTTGCTACAACTTCACAGAAAACACCAAAACACAGAAACATGTCATGACCAATTTCACCAGTTATTCTGAGGCTATGTGGCAGGGAAATGGAGAGACATTCAACATATTTGAAAGGGCGGCACGGTGGCACAGTGGTTAGCACTGCTACCTCACAGCGCCAGAGACCTGGGTTCAATTCCCGACTCAAGCGACTGACTGTGTGGAGTTCGCACATTCTCCCCGTGTCTGCGTGGGTTTCCTCCGCGTGCTCCGGTTTCCTCCCACAGCCCAAAGATGTGCAGGTCAGGTGAATTGGCTATGCTAAATTGCCCATAGTGTTAGGTTAAAAAAAAGGGGTAAATGTAGGGATATGGGTGGGTTGCGCTTCGGCGGGTCGGTGTGGACTTGTTGGGTCGAAAGGCCTGTTTCCACACTGTAAGTAATCTAATATTTGTGGGGAAAAGGAGTAAGCATGATAAAATCCTCAGGTATTCCAGAGAAAACAGCAGCAGGAGGTTGAGAAGGATAAGGTGGGATATAACATCAATTATTCAGGAAAATATATAAACTGAAACTATTAAACTTTCAGATTTCAATCTCAAACCGCTTTACTGAATCCATCAAATAAATTTGAACAAAGATAGAATCTGGAATCATTTGAGTTGTGGAATGTTAATGTAGAATTGTTTATCTTTAATTTACAGTTCCATTTATTCAGACCAGTTATTAATCAATAAAAACTCAGTCCAGTGATTCTTTCAGCATGGAACTTAGTAAGTACAGTTAAAGTTAACTTCACAAAGCCACTGATAGTATTTTATTAAGAGGTCCATGAGGCTTAATTAGTTCATTCATTATTATATTTCACTTCTTATAATAAACTCTGACTTGCAGCCAAATTCTGTGTGCAACCATCTATATTGTTATTTGAGCAAGACTGATTCCTTTAGTTAGAATCTGTCACTTGTATAGATAAACTCGATAATGAAGTTGTAATTCAAGCAGAATAATTATTGCCCCTCTCCCCTTTATTACATGACATCAACACAATGATAGGCTCTTTGTTATAACACTGTAACAGCATCTCTGTAATGAATAGAATAACAGTACAGAAATAGGGTCTCTGTAACAAACACAACAGAGTCTCAGCTTCTGCAAAGCTTTATCACATCCTTGTGGAGCTTTGACCAGTAAAAATGTTGCCGACAGAGGCTTGGGTCTACCAACATGCCCCATCTTCAGAACTTTGTGACTTTGCCTCAGTACCTCAGCTGCACCACTGCCTGGTGTATCATTGTCCCCTCTTTGTTTACAGATCTGTGAGAGCATCTCCATTCCTCAGCAGTACCTCATGTCTAATTGTAGTAGTGTTCAGAGACCGCTTCTGACTCATCTTCAGTCTGAGCTAGGGCTTTTAACAGTGGAGCAGTGTTTTTAGCTGCTATTTATTTATTTATCCTATTTATGACCTTCCTGACTCCAAATATAACTGCCAAACCTTCCTTCTCTATCTGAGTGCATTTACGCTCTGCATCAGCCAAAGTCCTGGATGCGTACACTATTAGGTACAGTATTTCTCTCCATTGGGCCACCCCTGGGCTAATACTATTCCCATGCTGTAGGGGGAGACATCGCATGTTAATACCACATCTTGCTTGGGATCAAAGTGTGCCAACACCTTTGAGATGATAACTGTTTCTTCACTTCCCTAAAAGCTATGGCTTGGCTACACAACCATTTCCAAGGCTGACCTTTTTTTAAGAGTTGATGCAAAAATGTCAGGATGGAGGCCAGGATATGTATGAACTTTCAGTAATAATTCATCAACCCAAGGAAAGACCTAAGTTCTGGTACATACGTGGGTGCTGGGTCAACTTTGATCACCTTTACTTTATCTTCAAATGGGTATAACCCATTCTTGTTAACTCTGTAACCCAAGCTGGTCACTTGGGGTACCTGGAGCACACTATTTTCCCTTTTAAGGCAGAGCCCTACCTGAGAGAAACACCTAAGGACTATATCCAAGTTCTCTAGGTGCTTCCTGATCATTAGTATGTCATGTTGGTAAATGGTGACTTAGGGTAAACCTTCTAAAATGTTCTCCATTGTCCACTGAAAAATGGCTGATGATATCCCGAATGTAGTCATGCATATTAGTACAAACCCTTATGGGTATTAATTGTCACATATTTCTTGGAATCCTTATCTAACAGCAATTGCACATATGCATGAGTCATGTCCACCTTCATGAAGGACAAGCATCCTGCTGCTAGCTTTGCATATAAATCCTTTATGTGAGGGATTGGGTATTTATCCAGCTGCAAAATGCAGTTTGCCTTTTTGTTAGATTACTTACAGCGTGGAAGCAGGCCTTTGGCCCAACAAGTCCACACCGACCCTCTGAAGAGCAGTCCACCCAGACCCATTCCCCTATACCTAACACTATGGGCAATTCACCTAACCTGCACATTTTTGGACTGTGGGACAGAAACCGGAGCACCCATGCAGGCACGGGGAGAATGTGCAAACTCCACACAGACAATTGCCTGAGGCGGGAATTGAACCCGGGTCTCTGGTGCTGTGAGGCAGCAGTGCTAACCACTGTACCACCATGCCACCCCTATTGTTTAAAATCCCCACAAAGGCAAACTGACCTGTCAGGCTTCATAGTCGGTAAGACCAATGCTGCCCATTCCAAAACTGGACCGGTTTGATGATTCCTTCACTTTCTGGCCAGAATTTCAGTGTTTACTTTTGCCCGTAAGGCAAGTGTCACTGGGTAGGTCTTGCAGAATTGTGGAATTGCTTCCTGGTCAACATGCAAAATGGCCTTCGATAGTCCCTAGATCGTCCTGAAAAACTTCGGGTATTTAGGCAGCCATTTTCCAATTAAAAAGGGTTGAGCCAATCTAGGTATATCTTTCTCAACCAATTTCGCCCCCATCAAGCTTGGGCCCAATCAGTGGTACAATCAGTGGTAACTGAACCAGGTACTTCTTGTAAGAGTTGAGAGTGTAGTGCTGGAAAAGCTGGAGAATTGACCTTGGGCGTAAGCCTTTCATCAGGAAAGTCCCGGTTTTGCCCGAAACGTTGATTCTCCTGCTCCTCGGATGCTGCCTGACCCGCTGTGCTTTTCCAGCACCACACTCTAGATTTTGATCTCCAGTATCTGCGGTTCTCACTTTCACCTGCTTCTCATAAGACACTGGAACCGAAGTTGTACCTTAATGAGTGAAGGTTCCCCAGTGTAGTTTCTCAGTCTAGCCAAGGTCTTGCACAAACATAAGGGTTTGAGTCCAGAGTGAATTTTGTTAAAGATTGGTTCTGCGATCATTGATGCTGGAATCCAAAATAGACAGGCAGGAGGCTGGAAGAACACAGCACACCAGGCAACATCAGGAGATGGAGAAGTTGACTCTTTAGGTGTAACCCTTCTTCGGGACTGGGGGTGGTCTTCAGTTCTCTGCCCCCGTCAGTTGTGAAAACGAAGTTCACTGTCTCCCTCAGACGTGAAACTGAAGAAGCATTACACCCGAAACATTGACTTCTCCACCTCCTGATGCTGTCTGGCTTGCTGTGTTCTTCCAGGCTCCTGACTATCTACTTTGGATTCCAGCTATTGCAGGTTTTTTCGTCTCTAACCAAGTTTGTTCCATTGTGAAGTCTCTTCAAAGAATGCCCACTTTGAAGAGGTTCTCTGCCTCCCTCAGATGTGAAACCCACCCCCAGTCCTGAAGAAGGGTTACCGCCAAAACATCAACTTCTCCACCTCCTGATGCTGCCTGGCTTGCTGTGTTCTTCCAGCCTCCTGCCTGTCTATTTACAATCCATGCTGGTATTGACCTCCATTAGAACTAGGTGACCTTTTAACCAGATGTTTAATTTGATTGGTTGTGATTTTGATGTTGCTAAGCAATTTAACTGTTCCAAACCAGTTGTAGGTGGACTTTCCACAGTGTGCACCCTCCTGGATACAGGCCTATGAGTTCTCTTACTCTATTTAGGTCTAGTGGGACTTTTCAGCTGTCTTGAGTCTGCACACCGACAGCAATTACAATGGATTGCTGGTCGGATCCTGAAGAAAATTTTAACCATTTAGCTGAGGCTTTGTTTTGGGGTTTTGCTGTGGGCTGACCAAGAATCCCTCCATTCAGGACATGTCCAGAGTGAGGAAATGCAATTGCCTTCACTCAGGTGGTGTACCTCAAGTTCAGTCGGATTGGCAAGGGTGTCCACTTCCATTGGAATACCCTGCAATTCATATGCTGCACTTGCTGCATTTGACAATGCTAAAGCCAGTTGTAGTGTCTGTTAGAAGTCCAGTTGAGCTTCAGCGAATAGGTGCTTTTGCATGGTTGCATCATTAATCCCATGTACCAAATGGTCTCTCAGCATCTTGTTAAGGGTTAAACCAAAGTCACATGCCTCTGCCAGTTGCCTTAATCTGGTTAAAACAATCCCAATGTGGATTCCCCTGATACTCTAAATGCCGAGTAAAAGTGATAACATCTCAGAATTAGAAGTGGCTTGGGGTCGTAATATTCCTAAACTAAATCTGTCATCTCCTGAAATGTTTTAGTATCTAGTGCCTCAGGGAAAGTTAGGCTCCTAATAACCAAAAAAGCTGCAGGTCCACAAGATGTCAGGAGAATTATCCATTGCTTTTCATCTGCCCTAATGTTATTTACCCGATAAAAACCCCACATTCTTTCCACATATTCAGCCCAGTTTTGACAGAAACATCAAATGAGTCAAGCTTCCTGATTTAGATTAGATTTCCTACAGTGTGGAAACAGGCCCTTCGAGCCAACAAGTCCACTCTGACCCTCCAAAGAGCAACCCAGCCAGACCCATTTCCCTACATTTACCCCTGAATAATGCACCTAACACTATGGGCAATTTAGCATGGCCAATTCACCTAACCTGCACATCTTCAGACTGTGGGAGGAAACTGGAGCATCTGGAGGAAACCCATGCAGGCACGGGGAGAATGTGCAAACTCCACACAGACAGTTGCCCGAGGCAGGAATTGAACCTGGGTCCTTAGCACTGTGAGGCAACAGTGCTAACCACTGAGCCACCATGCCATCCTTCCTAGATAATGCCTTAATGCCAGAAATGCTTGCACCAACTCAAAGACTACTGCTGGAAGCGAATTTCTTCAGGTGTGTGCTTTACTCTCATTGCCACTGAAAATAGCTCCACAGAGGCCAGTATTCTATTACCAGGTCACCCTTTATTTACATGTGGAAAGTCTCTTGACACTGATTCATCTCCCTCAGAGCCAACTCTCAGAGTAACAGGACATCTGACATCTTGTTTTTATCTGTCAGCCATGGCTCGCTGATTGAACCAGATTAACAGCCCCAATCAGGGAATTCATACTCTATAAGATTCACCTGGCTGACCTTGTTACAATCATACAGAGGCATTTCATGTTAGATTTAGTAAAAAGCAATGGGACAGATATAGTCACCAGCTTAATGTTGCGTGAGTATTTTTCAAATAGCGATCATAATATAATTGAGCTTAAAGAAATGTTTTAAAGAGGGAAATGTGAATAGTTCCTAAGATATAGGTCTAGTTGACGTTAATGTGATGAGATAGAAATTGCACCCTTCCTTTAGTGTGTAAAACATCAGAAGATCAATGGGAAGTGCACAAATCAAATTCAATGTGGTTCAGAACCAGCTCTGCCAAATACATGGGGACTCCTCATCCGGCATGGGTTGTCACTCTAACAGTTCAATAATTTAACAACATTGTGTCACATCTCACTAGGATTGTGCACTAGAAATCAAGCCCCACTATTTCTGCAGTTATCACAAATGTGGAAAGGTTCAATTGAATTACCCAAAGTCCCCAATTTACCTGACTGGTGAACCCAGGTTAACAGAAAGCAATCATATGTGCTTAACAAGAAGACATCTATTAATAACTAGTAACTAAACCACCTTCTAACTCTCTTTACCTTCTAACTCTCTTCACGTTAAACTCTATTTCTTTTAAAATAAAAATTCCCATATGCATACAAACAAGCAAGAGAAGACACAGGCAGGGAGGAAATAACAAAGTCAGAGAAGCATAGCTCTGGCACCAGTCCAAATTATAAGTGTCAGTGAGATGTTTTGTTTCATTCCCTTTGTGTTCCTTTTGACTTTTTGAGGAGGACATGGTTGTGGGCACACTGCCTCTCAACTTTTCTTTCACCGTTGAGGAGTCACAATTTCAATGACTCTGAAGGTGATTCTCCCTTTTCCTTTAAAGAAGGTACTTCACAGGGAGATACAATTAGCTGCTTGGCTTGCTTTTTTATTTACCCCTCACCCTTCACAGAAGGAGAGAGAGAGAGCTATTTTCCCCTTCACAAGCTAGATATTTCTGCTGTATTGTCCAATCAAAAAGCTGTATTTACTTTGAATTGTAGAATCAAAAAATCCCTACATCGTCTCCACACTGACCATCTGAAAAGCATTCCACCTAGACTTATGCCCCTTACTCAATTCCTGTGACCCTGTATTTCCTATGACTAACCCACCTAGCCTGCACATCCCTGGACACTATGGGCAATTTAGCATGTCCAGTCCACCTAACCTACACATCATTGGATTGTGGGAGGAAACTGGAGGAAACTTCTTATAGAACCATTTGGAAAGTTGTTACGAAAGTCTCCGAACAGAGACGCCAATCCTAGTTGAAAACCCAATCTAAAGTCTGTCACTGGGCAAAACTGCTCCTGGACATACCCCCATGGAGTCAGATGTCTAGCATCCTCCCTCACTGCATGAAGAAGGCAACATTGTAGATGCAGCACACAATAACTTATTTTTAAACTACAATATCTTCCACAATCCCTTGAATTCAAACAGTACCTTTTCCTATTTTTAAGTCCACAGTCCAAAATATAAAAGTGGTCTTCACAAGTGGGAAAGTTAAGTGGTGGTGATGTGTCATCAAGGTACCTTTTAGATGATGTTGCCAAGGGGCAGCATTTAGATGAAGAATAGAGGGACTAAGGATATATTGTGCAGATACAGAGGATCCTCGATTATCCGGCATTCGATTATCTGAATGTCAGATTATCGTAAAAAGATCACAAGGTCCCAATGCTTGGCTAAACTGTGTTATCCAGCATTTGTTTATCCGAACATACTCCCCGTCCATGTTGTTTGGATAATCGAGGTTCCTCTGCATATTGATCAATTAATTGAATGGGAACATTGTGAGAAATGGATTTTAATGCAGGTAAACATGAGATCATTCACTTTAGATTGGAATAGGAGAGAACAGAGAACCTTTTAAATGGTGGAAAGCTAAAAACAGTGAAAGTTCAAAGAGAATTTGAGGCCCAGAAATACTAATCGTTAAAACGCCATGAATGAATACAGAAGCAATTCAAAATCACTGAGGAAAAGTGATCATTCTACTTTAAGGGTTAGAATACAAGGGGTTAGAAGTCATGTTTCACCACTTGTCCCTCGTTAGACCATATCTGGAGTGATGTATGAGCAGTTATGGCCACCCCACCTTGGAAAGGATATATTGGACCTTGGAGGGAGTTCAGTTTAGATTCACCAAAATGTTAACTGGACTCAAGGATAACACTATGAGGGGGGATAGAGCTGGTTGGATGTTATATTTCCTGGAACTTATCAGGTTGCGAGATGGTTTGATTGAAGTCTCCAAGGTGTTAAGGGAGGCAGATAAGAGATGATAGAGAGAGACAATTTCCTTTTGCAGTGGATTCTAGGACAAGAAGGTTTTATATTAAATGTTGTGCAGACCTTTTGTGAGTGAAATTACAGAACAGTTCTCCAGATAAAAGGTGATTAAGTTTGAAATTCTTCTACAAAAACCAGCAGCTGATACATGGAACAATTGTTAATTATCAATCTGAGATTGCAGACCTTATGTAACCAAAGATAGTAAAGGATATGGGTCAAAGGCAGAGTATGTGGTCATGATGTGGAAAAGCCATGTTGGACTGGTGTGGGCAGTTTATAGTCCAACAGATTTATTTGGAGGCACTGGCTTTCAGACCGCTGGTCTGTGATCCGGTAGCTGTGGAATAGGATCATAAGACACAGAATTTATAGCAAAAGATTACAGTGTCATGGAATTGAAATGATATATTGAACAAACCTAGTGCACACACATATATAAGTCTATGGGGTGAATTTGCATTTACAGAAATGTGTTTGCAGATACATTCTATTTTGATCAAATAGCACACAGTCTGTAGCAGTCAATACATGTAACACGTATTTTATAAATTCCTACTTTGGAAATAGAACCAGTCCGACTCAAGATTGGGATACAGACAGACTCTAATCTCACACCTTTAATGCATTGTCTGAGCTGAGATCTCGCCTTTTTAAAATAAAACCTTAAGTTATCTCGAGAATATGACTTAAAAGAAGTTCTGGGATTTACATATTAAAGAAGCGAAACTCTGCAACCCATTCTAAAAGATGAAAGACTTAACAGCAACCTAGGTTTGTTCAATATAACCTGGTGTTATCTGATTTTTAACAAAGTACATGGTATTAGGTCAGAGGTTAGCCATGATCTCATTGACTTATACAATAAGTTTGAGGGGTTAAATGACCTCCTCCTATCCCCACATTCCTGTTCTCAGTATTGCATTCTAACAGCAACCCTGCAAGAAGCAGGGAGAATTCAGTGTTCAGTGTGCTGCATTTGAGACTTGAGGGGCCAACTGGAACTGAGGGTGAAGGCAGCCTCAAACTAAACAATATACCCAAAACTAGGACATAATGTAGTTCTGAACACCTGCCCGCTAAAGACAAATATTCCATGATGATCCAGTTGGAGGCAGTGTGAAGAAACATATGTGTTTTCCAAAATATTTTAAAATCAGTAGCTTGATAGTAAGTTAGTTGAAGTAAACATCAATTGCATCGGACTTTACTAATTGTTTTTGTTAACCTTTTCCCCAGGGGAGACAACTGAAAGACTGTTCGATTGTATGAAAGATCAAGTTCATTCCCATCCCAATCAAAAACCTGTCCTTAAACTGAGAAAGACGATGCAACCTTTATGTTCAGTTGGAAATTGTGGGGACTTTTCAGGTGGCTACCGTGCATTGCTGGGCCTTGCTAAAGGTAATGTCACTGTCTGCATCCTTCCTTCAACAAAGCAAATATACCTGTACAACATCAGTGGGGCTGTCCATTTCCATTTCCATTTCATTTTCCATTTTTTACATTCTTTCTGTCCTGGACAATGTGCCTATGGGCCATGATCACAGTGATAATGCTTTACGACGATATATTTTTATAAAAGTTCTTGTGCTTTCTGAGTGGCTGTGTTAAATGGAAATAAGGGAAGATAATGTCATTTGTCAGTGTGTGTGTGTGAGCCTCAAAAATGTGTCAATTTTAAGGTTTAAAGAGCTGTTGTTTTTCTATTGTAGTATTGCACAATTAAAGCTGAATATTTTAAAAATCATTAGTTACTTGGGTGAGTGTAAACAGGGTACATTTTTGTCGATTTCTTGTGCAGAAGAACCTCGATTATCCAAACATAATTATCCGAATTTCAGATTATCCAAACAAGATTGCAAGGTCCCGATGCTTGGCTAAACTGTGTTCTCCAGCATTCGATTGTCTGAACATTTGATTATTCGAACAAATTACTTCCTGCTCGAGGCGTTCTGATAATCAAGGTTCGTCTGTACTATCCATACTCTCTTGATGGTGAATTTTGAAACTATCGCACTAGCCATGGAGACCAGCTCTAGTCTCCAGCAACAATTGCAGCAGGGAGATGAGTATGAAAAGGTCTCATCAAGACCAGGGAAAACAATTCTGTCTTAGTGTTCTACATAGTTGACATTGACACCAGTTAGCTACAGTGACCATTTATTGACAGGCAACAGAGATCAACATTTTGCAGTGATTAAGCAATGAATATAGCATCAAATAGTACCCAATCAACACTGGATAAAGAAGCATGCGTCAATGGTTGAACTCCCTTTTGCTCATTTTCTGCGTTTTCTATCTTGATAACCTACTGTTGCTTGTGTAACCTTGTTTATGACATTGCTTCTTGAAGGGGCTTGCACTCCTGTCAACCATATTGTTCCCCATAGTGCACTGCAGGGTCCCTCTCATTTCTTTCTTTCTGCCCTACTCCTCTTTATATAAATATAACTTGGTCACTGGTCCAGATAATAAAACCCAAAGACACAATGTTCTTTGAATCTACAATGCTTTCCTAATCTCTATGGTTGTAATATGGTGATTTGGTAATGTGATCTAATGCTATCTGAGCAGTGGGACACAGTGAGTGGGAAATGATATCTTATGTTATCTGATGTGGTAAGTAATAATGAACAGATAATGAAGACTAATCTCTGGGCTTTTGGGATATATGTAAAATGGGCATTGAAGTCTAATATTATCAGGTACATTTGGATACACTTATGGGGTAATAAAATGTTAAGTTGTCTGGTGTTAGGCTGCAGGTTAATGTAGACTGAAGATGACTGTTATCCTGCGTGTTGACATACTGATTGAGTTATGAAGTATAGCGTTAACTGGTGTGTAGGGATACAGATTGTGTAATGAAATCTAATGCCTGGGCTGTTGGGAAGTAGTTAACATGTACCGGAGTCTTATGCTTTCATGTGTGTTTGGATATAATTACCATGGAATGAAGTATATTGACTGCTGCATTGAGGAACAGTTAGAGGGTAATGAAATTAATTTTATTTTAAGTATGTATTAAGATATTGTTAAAGGGTAATGATGCTTAAAGCTACCTGACTAATGTAAAAAAAAATACACAGTGCAGTTTCCTGTATTACACATACAGACTTTTGTAAGACGAAACGTTTAGAGAACCAAAATCTTGCCAAAACATTTTGCCTTTGGCAAGGATCAACACTTTGCTATTATCAGTCTAAAAAAAGAACCATTGGAATTCCTGTAGTAATTAAAAGTTTCTCTAGCATTCTCCGTGTTTGTCACTGTTCCTGTCATTTCACTTGTTCTGCATTTAATTGGGTGAGTCTATTTACAGTTGATGCCCATGTGTTTGATTGGTTTTGCCTGGGTGTGGAATCAGAGAAAAGTAAACAAAGTTGTAGAAAGAGCTTTAAGCCTGAACTGAAGCATGGAGCAGACATTTGAAAGCATTGTAAATAAAATGTGTTCTACACATAGAAGCTAGTGTCATTTCTTTGTAGCTCCAAGTTAGAAAATATACAACAACGTTGGATGATTGTTTATGGTCAGTAACTTAATAGAATGTGAGTGAACACAAATTATATCTGACTATATTAACCTTTTTTTTGTGAATCTGTCTTTCTCAGGTGAGACAGCAGTGAGAACTCTTGATTGTCCAAAAGATCCTGTTGGTCTCCACTCCTACCAAAAGCCTATCCTTAAGCAAACAAGGAAGATGCAATCTTTATTTTCATTAGGAATTCGTGGGGATTTTTCAGGTGGTTATAATACATTGCTGGGCCCAGCAACTGGTAAGATTCTAGTGTTGTCATGTTTCTTCCTGCTTTTCAAAAATGTGAACAGGCCTACACAAATCTGTTATTTTTTGCTGCAATAAAGTTAGAAACAAAGCACTTTCCATTTCTCACCTGTCTTTCTCACTTGGGCAATGTAATTATGAGACCCTGATTTAAGTGGTAATGCTTTAAGATGATAAATTACAATTAATGATCTTCTTCGTGACTGTGTTAAGTGCACACAGAGGAAGAGAGAAATACTGTCAATTATTAGTGCGTGAATCGCAATATGTATCAGTTTCAAGGGTGAAAAAGCTGGTGTTATTATAGTGTTGCACAATTAAAAATTGATCTTTTTTATTTGGGGAGACCACATGTACTTCAGTCGTACCTTGTTGATCATTTGCAAAACCAAGACAGGGAAACAATGTACCCAATGCACTGGCTCTGGTTTCCAATGCCAATGAAGTCTTTAACCCATTCTCTGGGGGGGGGGGAGGAAGGAAATGTAACATAAACTGTATTTTTGTGTAACAAATTCATGACTTAATATCTGTGTAAGAACAATGACTGACTTGTGTTATTGGTTAAGTATGCAGTAAGTCTTGGTCCAGTGTAATTACAGCAATTAGATAATTTATGTAGTCATGAGAATCAATTATTCTAAACATGAAACTAGTATAAATCCTTTCTCAAATAGGATTGCTTTAACCAATGCTAACATTGGCAATACAAATTGAAAGAGGAAGATGTATGAAAAGAAGTGGAGGGGATTGAAAACAAAATGAGGAGGCCATTCATCTGTTTAAGTCTTCTATGCCATTCAATAAGTTCATGGGTGATCTATATATTAATCCCTTTAAGTTCAATATCTTTTGCTATCCTACCTAACAAAATATTAATCATTCTCAGTTCTCAAGCTCTTAATTGATCCATAGCTCGGGGTTTTGGGCAGAGTTTGTAATTGCTGTGGTTCTGTTTGCCGAGCTGGAAATTTTTGTTGCAAACGTTTCGTCTCCTGTCTAGGTGACATCCTCAGTGCTTGGGAGCCTCCTGTGAAGCGCTTCTGTGGTGTTTCCTCCGGCATTTATAGTGGCCTGTCCCTGCCGCTTCCGGTTGTCAGTTTCAGCTGTCCGCTGTAGTGGCCGGTATATTGGGTCCAGGTCGATGTGTTTGTTGATGGAGTTTGTGGATGAGTGCCATGCTTCTAGGAATTCCCTGGCTGCTCTTTGTTTCGCTTGCCCTATAATGGTAGTGTTGTCCCAGTCAAATTCATGTTGCTTGTCATCTGCGTGTGTGGCTACTAGGGATAGCTGGTCGTGTTGTTTCATGGCTAGTTGATGTTCGTGGATGTGGATCGTTAGCTGTCTTCCTGTTTGTCCTATATAGTGTTTTGTGCAGTCCTTGCATGGGATTTTGTACACTACAAACTAATGTAGTGTACAAAATCCCATGCAAGGACTGCACAAAACACTATATAGGACAAACAGGAAGACAGCTAACGATCCGCATCCACGAACATCAAGACCGGCTATCCCTAGTAGCCACACACGCAGACAACAAGCAACATGAATTCGACTGGGACAACACTACCATTATAGGGCAAGCGAAACAAAGAGCAGCCAGGGAATTCCTAGAAGCATGGCACTCATCCACAAACTCCATCAACAAACACATCGACCTGGACCCAATATACCGGCCACTACAGCGGACAGCTGAAACTGACAACCGGAAGCGGCAGGGACAGGCCACTATAAATGCCGGAGGAAACACCACAGAAGCGCTTCACAGGAGGCTCCCAAGCACTGAGGATGTCACCTAGACAGGGGACGAAACGTTTGCAACAAAAACTTCCAGCTCGGCGAACAGAACCACAACAACGAGCACCTGAGCTACAAATCTTCTCACAAACTTTGAAGAGTTTGTAATTTTTACAACCTTTTGAGTGATGAGATCTTTCCTATCATCACCTCCGAATCTCTAATTTTGTAAGGTCAATTCTCACCTTCAGGAATCATAAAATCATAGATATTTACAGCAAGGAAGGAGGCCATCTCACCCACAGTTTCCACAATGGCTGACAAATCACCATTCAACCTGACATTACAGCTCTTGATCTGTAACCCTGTACATTACACCACTTCAGGGGCACATCTGAGTATTTTTAAATGTGGTGAGGGTTCGAAATTTTTGAGAAGATTTGTTGCTCAGCTTGTGGATAAGGTTACTGACTTGCTCACTGAGCTGGTAAGTTTGTTTGCAAACGTTTCGTCACCACACTAAGTAATATCATCAGGTACGCCTCCAATGAAGTGTTGGTGTTCTGTCCCACTTGCTATTTATGAGTCCTGGTTTGTTGAGGTGGGTGGCATCATTTCCGGCTTTATTTCTTAGTGTTTGGTATATAGGGTCTAACTCTCCATGTTTGTCAATGTAGTTCTGGGTTGAGTGCCAGGACTTCCCATGCATGTCTTTGTTTGGATTGTCCAAGGATGGATACATTGTCCAAGTTGAATTGGTGTCCTTCTTTGACGGTATATGTGGACACATCTACTTCACCCAACAATTCCTCAACATCCTCAAGGACATCAGAATGCATGAGGATGAGATTATGGTCTCCTTTGATGTGACTGTACTATTTATCTCCATAAATATCTCCCTAGCCAAGGAACACTAGCCTTGCTACTAGACAGACCAGTAATGCAGACACCCTCCAATACCAATACCATCTGCAAGGATAGCACTTTCAAACTACTGGATCTGTGCCTCACAACCCACTTCATTTTCAACATCAGGCATACAGACAGATCAACAGAATACCCATGGGATCACCAATATCAGGATTAATAACGGAATGCAAAGACTAGAACAGATAACCCTTCCCACTACGCAGCCCAAACTTTGGATCTGCTATGTGGATGACACCTTCGTCATTACCAAACATGCTCAACTGGAAGAAATCCATCAACTCATAAACAACATTGTCACTACCTTAAAATTCATTAAGGAAGAAGAGAACAACAACTTGAATGTAATGGTCGAATGCAAGACCAATGGGGAGCTCCAGACCAGCGTATACAGGAAGGCCACACAGACCAAGTACGCAACTACACAGCAGCCATCCCAACACTCACAAATGGAACTGCATCAGTTCAAGCGAGCCATAACACACTGCAGCACGCTGAAGAGCACCTATATGGCGTATTCAAAAAACAACGGCTACTCAAAAAGCGTAAACTGCCAGTCCCTACACCAAGACCACTACAGGAAGACACAACACATCCGAAACACGGGTCACCCTGCTATACATCAAGGATATATCGGAAATGACCACCAGACTACTCCAACCCCTAGGTATCATGGTAGCCCACAAAGTTACTAATGAGTATAAAGGATCCTAAACCCACAACTAACAGAATATAAAATACCATGTAAAGGCTGCAACAAATATAGCTTAGGCCGAACCAGAGGAAAACCAGCCATCAGGGTACACAAGCACCAACTAGCCATCAAGAGAAGTGATCACCTATCACTTGCGTCCATCCATACACACGGACAAAGAAGAATACCAATTAGACTGGGACAATGTATCCATCCTAGGACAAGCCAAATAAAGACATGCACAGGAATTCTTGGAGGCTTGGCACTCAACCGAGAACTACATTAACAAACATGTAGAGTTAGACCTCTATACCAACCAATAAGAAACAAGACCTGGAATGATGCCACCTACCTCAACAAACCAGGACAAATAATAACAAGTAGGATAGAATGCCAACGCTTCACTGGAGGCGTACCTGATGACGTTACCTAGTATGATAACAAACTTACCAGCTCAGCGAGCAAGTCAGCAACCTCATGTGATGAGGGTTTCTGCCTCAACCATCTTTCCAGATTGTGATTTCCAGATCCTCAACCATCCTCTCAGTGAAATTATTTCCTCTTAAAACCCCCTAAGTCTACACCTATGCCTCCTTAAAGGAAGAGAAATAGGGCCATTCTATTCACTTTATATAACCCATCATCATTTGATACACTTGAATCAAATCTACCCTCACCACCCTCTGTTCCAAAGAAGAAAATCCCACCCTGTCCAATCTTTCCTCATAACTTAAATATTCTTCATAAGTCTCTTTTGGATCTGTTCAAGGAAAATCTTGACCTGAACTGCTCAATCTGATCAATCCTGTTCACTCCCACCAACAAAAATGGTTTAATTCTACCAAACCCTATCAAACTGACAATCACTTTTTAATTCCCTATTTTCAAGGGAATACACACTTATTCTATGATTGGACCTTCTTAGTCTCAGTGTCATTCTGATGAAGTCGCAACACATCTGCTTCAAAGTTAATATTGTTATAATAGTGGAAAACATAGATTATCAAATTTAATGTCCATCATCTGATTGTTGCACCTTTCATGGGCTAAAGTGCTTTATAAACCCAATAATGGTTAAGGTGGTCACCTGAATAGTTTGAAACCAACCTTAGGAGCCAGCTTGGAAAGGCAATGAAGCTAGACTCTGGGGTATCAACCGAACTGTATTTCAGTAGCTGCTTTTGAGCAGCAGAACAGACAGAAAGAAATTGATTCTTTGATAACAAAAGCTAGAATTAACTCCCTCCCAGGGTGATCTTTTATCATCTCAGAAAGCAATATTTGGTGAAAAAAACAAGTTGGGAAAACAACAAATCAGAAATTTATCTACAGATTCTGCTACTGTGGTGGATACAAATCTACAATTCACCAACTATGATTTCAGTTTTAGAATCTTAATGCTTTAACTGCCAAACCTTAATTCTCCCTTAAGGTACCAAACAGTCCTTCTTTTAAAACTTATTACCTATATTTCTGTGTGTTTTATATACTGTTTTTTTGCTAGCTTTACTCAGGGCTAGTAGATAATATAATTCTTTCATTCATTCAAAAGAGAAATGGAAATTGGCTCCTTAATTTCAGGAAACCATGTTCTAATTGTGTTATGATTCCAGTTAATGGTAAAATTAGACAAGTTTGATCCTTGAATGATAGATCATATTATGCAATAGTCTACCGTAGTGGTTAGTCACGGAAGCATATTCATATGATGCTGCGGATATTCTTTAGAAACTAAATGTGGGATTATTACACAAAAGAGAAGAACAAAAAGCAAAGTTATAAATTATGATTAAAAATAATCCTAAAATGAACAGCATAATAGAGTTTCAAACTGATCCTCAACACCATCGCTTCATAGACACTCCAGTCTCTTAAGTTTTTTACTTAACTGACTTTTCCAGTTTATTTTCCTTGGACTGCAAAGACAGTTTCATTATTCTTTTCCAATTCCATGGGCATGAACCTTTCACAATTCTGGTGGCCTAAACTTTTAACAATCTGGAAGATTTTTATCCAAAATCACTGGGCTTGGAAGCTTCACAAATGAAAACACATTGCCTCGGGTGACTGGTTGTTCTAAACTAAAATTTTGATTCTACTGCTCAGAAAAAAACTGTTCTCCCTTCTGAACTGAACTCAGATTTTTCTGAACTGAAGTCAATGTTAGAATGAATGGCTTTCTGGTCTATTGTCAACTCAGCGCTAGAAACATTTCATCCATTAACATTACAGGAGCTCTCCTGAGCACTTGACTGCAGTTGCAAGCTTCCTTGGAATTCACACACTTCGGCCACTTTTCCAATTGACTTTCTGACCTGTTCCAAAAGCTTTTCCCAGAACCGGTCCACATCCATTTGCTTCTATTTTAATGTTGAATTTCAAAGTAGTGACATACTATAACAATTGAAGCGCTATAGCTGCCTGCAAAAATTAAATAGAAAGTTTTGTTGTGACTGTGAGGGAATTAAGAAGAGGGGAGTAGATTTCTCTTCTCATTTGGTCATAACATATACATCCATCCTTGGATGTGGTGCCTGTCCTAAATTCAGTAAAATATGATGGTTTGGGGCAAGGCGTTGTAGTTGCTGAGGTAAATATGTATTTCTTTTTGTAGAAAGGCCATTGACTACTGAACAGAGTTGGGCAAAATTACAGTCACTTAGAGAAAAGCTAACCATCGTTGATGGGAGTGTATTCAAGACTGAGATAGATAGGTTGGTGATTGTCAAGGGGATCAAGGATTACGGGGAGAAGGCAGGAGAATGGGGATTTGAAACTTATTGGCCATGATTGATTGGCAGAGCATGGAGAGAGAGAGAGAGAGAGAGAGAGAAGCTTTTTATTTGTCATTTCTACCATATACAGCTGATACAGTAAAAACTCGACAGTATTCCTCCAGGACCGAGGGTGCTACATGGGCAACACAAACTACACAATAATACACAACATAAGAAGAGCAAAACACATGATACAGTGTCATAGAAGAATGATAAATAATAGACATTTTTTCTAGCAGCAATTCAAAGTCGTGCAAAGAATTTCAGATGAGAAAGAGTCTGATCATACTGTGTTAAGGAGCCTCATGGCTTGGGGGAAGAAACTATTGCAGTCTGGCCATGAGAGACTAAATGCTCCAGTATCTTCTGCCAGTTGGCAGGAGGGAGAAAACTTTGAATGAGGGGTGTGTGGATTCTTCCACAATGCTCTTAGCCTTCTGGATGCAGCTTGTGGGGTAAATGTCTGTAATGGAGGGAAGAGAGAAATGGATTAAAAATAACTACAAGACTGTGAGAGCCAAACAAACTCAACAAAAGTTTAAAAGTTTTGTTGAACTTGGTCCGACAAAACAATTAGTCTTTATTAACAAGGACACTGAACTTGGAAAAGAGAGAGAGCCGACCACAGCTCTGTGTCTCTCTCACAAGTTCATGTTTACAGAGAGAAAAGCAGGAATCTTTATACTTAAAACTTATTGATAGCTATCAAAAACTATCACTAGAGGTTAGTTATCCTTTAGACCGGTACATTGAATTATGATCTGTGTTATTACTTCCGAGGTTTATCATATTGACTTCCCAAAACTTTGTGCCACATACATCAGCTCACAATCTCGTTGGGGGCTCAGTGGATTTTGCGGAATGTCTTTATTTGGGCTTAGTCAGTATCCCAGGATTTATGTGGAGCCAGCTGAATCAAGCTTTGCTGAGGTCAAGCAAGATTAAAGAATTAATGTAGACTTAGCCTACTTCAAGAACTGCTGAGGTTAGCAATGCTTTGACCTTTGTTATAGTCTTAATTTGTGTTGTGTTATGACCAGGGGTTGGCCAGTTTTCCCATCATGCAACTATCTGTTCCACAAGCAGACTTGATGGGCTGAATGGCCTAACTTGTGCTCCTATGTCTTATGGTCTTATGGTTAAAAAAGGGAGTGCAAATGAAAGTTAGAGCTATACTCAAGATTAACTACCACTTGAACCTTCAATAACATCACAGAACTCAATGTGCAGAATAATAATCTTGAAATGCTGAGCAGCAATATTTTGGTTGAATTGATTAAACGTTATTCAAATTCACTCTCATGAAAGCACCGAAGGCTGAGTTTCAGTGGATTTCAACATTATAGGCCGTAGGAATAAATGAGGCTGTAATTAGCACTTTTCATTGCTTCCTTTAATTTGCTTGGACTTTATGCTGACGATGAATTAAAAAGTTAAAATTAATTAAAACAAGAAGGCAGAGAGAGCCGATTCGAGTCATACTTGAGGTGGTCTTATTCACTCGTTCTTACTGAGTGAATCACAGGCAATATTCAGACAGCATTATAGTGAAAGGCCACTTCACTTAGGCATCAGATATCAACTGAATTGGATGTAGAAATTATTTCCTGTTCTTCATCTGGCTTAGGTAGGCTGTGAGAGTGGAAAACAATAGTTATAACTGAAAATCTTACTGGAAACAGCTCAGGAACAAGCATTAACAGACAATGATCCAGTCAACAGGCAAAAACTGTTGGCAAAATCCTGGTTATGTTGATTCATTGCCGATCTGCTTAATTCTATTTCCTTAATAGACAAATTGACTTGTACAACAAATGAGAAGATGTTTCTTTTCAGTGTACATACACCAGCGTAGAGGGGCTCTGGTGGCACAGTAGTAGAGTCCCTGTCTCTGAATCAGGCCTAGGTTCAAGTCTCTTCCCCTTCTGAGGTGTGTAACTATATTTGAACAGGTTCATTGGAAAAGCTCTACATACACCAGCAAATGTAATTGAGCTGGGAACTTTCCATTTGAATCATGGTGTCACCTTCAAACAGACCCAGGTTTGATCAATTACAAATAAATACCAACAACATACAGCAGAATTACAACTTGTAAATGATCTTTGCACTTCCAACACCACTGTGGGTTAAGTGAAAGCGATGTTGGTGCTGTTCTTAATTGAAACTAGGACCTAGGTTCAGACCATTTCATGAGAGTGAGACTTGTTGGCTGGCCTGCGTTTAATGCCCATCAATGAGAACGTGGTAAATAAAAACCAAAAGAACTGCCAATGCTGTAAATCAGAAACAGAAATTGCTGATAAAACTCAGCAGGTCTGGCAACATCTGTGGAGAGAAATCAGAGTTAACATTTCAGGTTCAGAACATGAGGAAGAGTCACTTGAATTGAAACGTTAACTCTGTTTTTGCACTGAGAAGGTGGTGGTGTGCTACAGATTATGTAGTTTGCGTATACCCACAGTGCTGTTAAGAAGAGAGTTATCTTTGAACATTTGAACAAAGAGGAGTAGGTCATTCAACCCCTCGAACCGGCTTTCCCATTTCACAAGGTCATGGCTGATTTGCTTATAACCTCAAATGCAAGATTTTGATCCAGTGACACTGAAGGAATAGTGATATATTTCCAAGTTAAGATAGTGATTGAGTTGGAGGGGAACTTGCAGGTGGTGGTGTTCCCAAGTATCTACTGCCTTTGTCCTTCTGGATGGAAGTAGTCGTGGGTTTAGAAGGTGCTGCCTAAGGATCTTTTGGTGAACTTCTGCAGTGCATCTTGTAAATAGTATGCACTGCTGCTACTGAGCATCGGTGGTTGAGGGAGTAGATGATTATAGATGTCGTGCCAAGCACAAAGGCTGATTTATGTTGGATTGTGTCAAGATTCTTGAATGTTGTTGGGGCTGCAAGTGGGGAGTATTCCATCACACTTCTGACTTCTGCCTTGTAGAAGTTGGATTGGTTTTGGGAGTCAGGCGATGAATTGCTTGCCGCAGTATTCATAGCTTCTGACCAGCTTTTGTAAGCACGAGCTTTATGTTCAATGTCTAGTTCATGTGTTATGGACCAGACCAGACCCCCTCAAAATATTTTAAGAAGCTAGCCTAGACCCTAAGTTTTTCTTATTTAAATATAGATGTGAAGTGCTGCCTTCCAGATGCGGCAAACTACTCGACGTAAAGCAAAACACAATTTATTTAAACATTAAAGTTACACTCCAAACAAAAGCAAGAGGAATTTAGAATGACTTAACTCTTAGAAAACTTAATTCATTAATAGATCAGTATCTACTAATAATTAACTATTCCAGTAACATCCCATAAACACACTCTTGGCAAAAAGAAAAATTCAGATTCTTACATGCTGTTATCCAATCCAGGAGGAAGAAACATCAAGAGAGAATTCAGAGAGTGTAGCAGTAGTCAGGAGATAGTCAGTGAAGCACCCAATTCTTTTTCGACGACAAACTGTTTCTGATTTGACGGAAAAAGCCAAATCCCAGAATCTTAGCAAGGTGTATGATAAGGTTCCCCATCTTTGGCTCATTCAGAAAGTAAGGAGGCATGGGATACCGGGAAAGTCTGGATACAGAACTGGCTGGCCCATAGAAGGCAGAGGGTGGTAGTAGATGGAAAACATTCAGCCTGGAGTTTGGTGACCAGTGACGTTCCACAGGGATCTGTTCTGGGACCTCTGCTCTTTGTGATTTTTTTAAATGACTTGGATGAGGAAGTGGAAGGGTGGGTTAGTAAGTTTGTAGATGACATAAAGGTTGGTGGGGTTGTGGATAGCGTGGAGGACTGTTATAGTTGCAACGGGACATTGGCAGGATGCAGAGCTGGGCTGAGACGTGGCAGATAGAACTCAACCTGGAAAAATTTGAAGTGATTCATTTTGGAAACTCAAGTTTGAATGCAGAATACAAGATTAAATGCAGGATTATTGGAAGTGCGGAGGAACAGAGGGATTTGGGGGCCCACATCCATAGATCCCATAAAGTTGCCACCCAAGTTAATAGGTTTGTTAAGAAGGCATATGGTGTGTTGACTTTTGTTAGCAGGGGTATTGAATTTAAGAGTCGCGAGGTTATACTGCAGTTTCATAGACCCTGGTTAGTCCACACTTGGAACATTGTGTTCAGTCTAGTTGCCTCATAGAGTCATAGAGTCACAGAGATTACCACACAGAAACAGACCCTTCAGTTAAACTCATCCATGCTGACCAGATATCCCAACCTAATCTAGTCCTACCTACCAGCACCTGGCCCATATTCCTCCAAACCATTCCTACTCATATACCCATCCAGATGCCTTTTGAATGTTGCAACTGTACTAGCCTGCACCATATCCTCTGGCAGCTCATTCCATACACATACCACCCTCTACGTGAAAAAGTTGCCCCATAAGTGTCTTTTATACCTTTCCCCTCTCACCCTAAACCTATGCCCTCTAGTTCTGGATTCCCCAAACCCAGGGAAAAGACTTCATCTATTTACCCTTTCCATGCCCATCATGATTTTATAAACTCTATAAGGTTACCCCTCAGCCTTCGATGCTCCAGGGAAAACTGCCTCAGCCAATTCAGCCTCTCCCTATATCTCAAATCCTCCAACTCTGGCAACATTCTTTTAAATATTTTCTGAACCCTTTCAAGTTTCACAACATCTTTCTGATAGGAAGGAAACCAGAATTCCATGCAATATTCCAAAATTGGTCTACTCAATGTCCTGTACAGCTGCAACAAGACCTCCCAACTCCTGGACTCAATACTCTGACCAATAAAGGAAAGCATACCAAATGC
Source organism: Chiloscyllium plagiosum (assembly GCF_037043375.1). NCBI lineage: Eukaryota > Metazoa > Chordata > Chondrichthyes > Orectolobiformes > Hemiscylliidae > Chiloscyllium > Chiloscyllium plagiosum. The sequence continues at coordinate 74,999,439 of NW_028270154.1, read as the reverse complement.
CTTCTTCACTATCCTATCTATCTGTGACTCTAATTTCAAGGAGCTATGAGCCTGAACTCCAAGGTCTCTTTGTTCAGCAACTCTCCCTAGGACCTTACCACTCCTCAGCCCATTGGCCCATCTGATCAAGATCCCATTGTAATCTGAGGTAACCTTTTTCGCTGTCCACTACACCTCCAATTTTGGTGTAATTAGCAAACTTACTAACTATACCTCCTATGCTCACACCCAAATCATTTATATAAATGACGAAAAGTAGTGGACCCAGCACCGATCCTTGTGGCACTCCCCTGGTCACAGGCCTCCAGTCTGAAAAACTCCACCACCATCCTCTGTCTTCTACCTTTGTGCCAAGTCTGTATCCAAAAGACCATTTCTCCCCTTATTCCATGACATCTAACCTTGCTAACCAGTCTTCCAAGATGTACAAGATGATGAGAGGCATAGATAGTGAAGACTCAGAGACATTTTCCCATAACAGAAATGGCTGTCATGAGGGGGCATAATTTTAATGTGATTGGATGAAGGTTTAGGGGAGATTTAAAAAGTCGGTTCTTTACCCAGCGAGTGGTGGGTGTGTGGAACACACTGCCAGCAGTGGTAGTAGAGTCAGATACAGCAACTCTCGGATAGGCACATGGATAGTAGTAGAATGTAGGGTATGTAGGTTAGATTGATCTTAGAGTAGGATAAATGATTGGCGTAACATTGAGGGGCAAAGGGCCTGTACTGTGCTGTGTTATATGTCCTATTTCCTGGCATTTGTGATGCACAATTTGTCTGTCTATTCTGTTCAGAAGTTTGGGACATTGATTTCAGAGGCTTCATATTCTCAAGGGCAATTTGAGATGAACAATAATTGTTGGCCTTATCAGCAGTGCCCATATCCCAAGAACAAACAAAGGAAATGCTCTATTACTCCCCACATTGAAACAGGATTCATGGTAAATCCTGTTTCATGAAACAGGTTTGATGGTAATGGCAAAGCCATGGTGTTATAGATGTTATAGACTGTGGTTCAATACAGTTCTGCTGCTGCTGATGGCCAACAGCACCTCATAAATGCCCAGTTTTGACAATCTATCCCATTTTGTATTGTGAGAGTTTTATTTTAATTAATTTTGTGGGATGTGGGCATCACTGGCTGACCAGCATTTATTGCCCATCCCCAGTTGCCCTTGAGAAGGTGGTGGCGAGCCGCCTTCTTGAACCGCTGCAGTCCACCTGCTGTAGGTTGACCTACAATGCCATTAGGGAGGGAATTCAAGGATTTTGACCCAATGACTGTGAAGGAAGAGAGATGTTTCCAAGTCAGGATGGTGAGTGACTTGGAGGGGAACTTGAAGGTGGTAGTGTTCCCATATATCTGCTACCCTTGTCCTTCAAGATGAAAGTTGTCCTGGATTTGGAAGGTATAGCCTGAGGATCTTTGTGGTGAATTTCTACAGATAGTACATGCTGCTGCTACTGAATGTCAATGGTGGAGGAAGTGGATGCTTATGGGTACGGTGCCATAAGGTTGCTTTGTCCTGGATAGTGTCAAGCTTCTTGAGTGTTGTTGGAACTGTACTCATCCAGGTAAATGAGGAGTATTCTATCACACTCCTGACTTCTACCTTGTAGATGGTGGACAGATACTCAGGTGGTGGGATACTCAGTGCAGTATTCCTAGCCTCTGACCTGCTCTTGTAGCCACTGTGTTTATGTGGTGAGTCCAGTTGAGTTTTTGGTCAATGATAATCCCTAGAATGTTGAAGTGGAGTGTCAGTGATGGTAACACCATTGAATGTCAAGGGGAAATGATTAGATTGTCTCTTATTGGTGATGGTCATAGTCTGGCATTTGTGTGGCACAAATGTTACCTGCCAATAGGGGGCATGGTGGCTCAGTGGTTAGCACTGCTGCCTCACAGAGCCAGGGACCCAGGTTCAAGTCCCACCTCAGGTGACTGTCTGTGGGGTTTGTACATTTCCCTGTGTCTGCGTTGGTTTCCTCTGGGTGCTCCGGTTTCCTCCCACAGTCCAAAGATGTGCAGGCCAGTTGAGCTGGTGATGCTAAATTGCCCATAGTGTTAGGTGCATTAGTCAGGGGTGAATATAGGGTAGGAGAATGCGTCTAGTGGGTTATTCTTCAGAGAGTCGGTGTGGACTTATTGGGCCGAAGGGCCTGTTTCCATACTGTAGGGAATCTAATCAGTTGTCAGCCCAATCCTGGATACTGTCCAGATCTTGTTGCATTTGATCATGAACTTCAGTATCTGAGGAGTCGTGAATGGTGCTGAACATTGTGCAATCATCGGTGAACATCACTTCTGACCTATGATTGAGGGAAGGTTATTGATAAAGCAGCTGAAAAGGTTGGGCCAGGACCATACCCTGAGAAACTCCTGCAGAGATGTCCTAGAGCTGAGATGACTGTTCTCCAACAACCACGACCATCCTCCTATGTGTCAGGTATGACTCTAATCACTGGAGAGTTTGCCCCCGATACCCATTGATTCGAGTTTTGCAAGGACTTTTTGATGCCACACTCAGTCAAGTGCAGCCCTGATGTCATGGGCAGTCACTCTCACCTCACCTCTGGAATTCAGCTCTTTTGTCCATGTTTGAGCCAAAGCTGTATTGAGGGCAGGAGCTGAGTGCTCCTGACAGAACGCAAACTGGGCATCAGTGAGCAGCTTATTGCTGAGCAGGTGCTGCTTACTAGCACTGTTGATGACATCACTTTACTGATGATCGACAGTAGATTGATGGGGTGGTAATTGGCCAGGTTGGATTTGTCCTGTTTTTTTCTGCTCAGGACAGACCTGGGCAATTTTCCACTGTCGGATAGATGCCTGTGTTGTAACTGTACTGGAACAGCTTGGCTCAGGGAGCAAGCTCTGGAGCATAAGCCTTCAGTACTAGTGCCGGATGTTGTCAGGGCGTGAGCCTTTGCAGAGTCCAGTGCCTTCAACTGTTTATTGACATCACATGGAGTGAATCGAATTGGCTGAAGACTGGTATCTATAATGCTGGGGAAGCTTGGCTGAGATGGATCATCCACTCGACACTTATGGCAAAAGCTTCAGCCTTATCTTTTGTGCTAATGTGCTTGGCTCTTCCATCATTAAGGATGGGGATATTTGTGGAGCCTCCTCCTCCTCCTATAAATTGTTTCATCATCCGCCATCATTCATGACTGGATGTAGCAGGACTGCAGAGCTTAGATCTGATCCAGCGGTTTGGGATCGCTTAGCACTGTCTGTCACTTGCTGCTTATGCTGTTTGGCACGCAAATAGTCCTGTTTGATGGCTTCACCAGGTTGATACCTCATCTTCAGGTATATCTGATGCTGCTCCTGGCCTGCCTTCTACATTTTTCATTGAAACAGGCTTGGTCCCCTGGATTGATGGTAGCAGTTGAGTGGGGGATATACTGGGCCATGAGTAACAGATCCTGCTGGAGTACAATTCTGCTATTGTTAATGGCCCACCGCATCTCATTGGTGCCCAGTCTTGCCTGATCTGTTTGAAGTCTGTCCCATTTAGCACAGTGACAGTGCCACTGCCACAAAAAATGATGGAGGTTATTTTCAGAATGCAGGAATATGACTCCACAAGGACTGTGCAGTGATGGTTCTTACCGATACTGCAATGGACAGATGTATCTGCAGTCAGCAGATTGGTAAGAATAAGGTCAAGTATATTTTTCTCTCATATTGGTTCCCCCACCACCTGCCGCAGACCCCGTCTATCAGCTATGTCTTTTAGAACCCGACCAGCTTGATCAGTATTACTGCTGCCGAGCCACTCTTGATGGTGGATATTGAAATTCCCCACCCACAGTACTTTTTGTGATCTTGCCATCCTCAGTGCTTCCTCTATGTGTTATTTAACATGGAGGAGTACAGATTCATTAACTGAGGGAGGACAGTATGTAGTAATCAGCAGGAGGTCTCTGCCCATGTTTAACCTGAAGCCATAAGACTTCATGGGGTGCAGAGTCAATGGTGATGACTCAGCTCCCTGCCGACTGTATACCACTGTGCCACCACCTCTGCTGGGTCTTTCCAGCTGGTGGGACAGGACAGATCCAGGGATGGTGATAGTGGTGTCTGGGACATTGTCTGTAAGGTATGATTCCGTGAGTATGACTGTCAGGCTGTTGCATACCTAGCCTGTGAGATAACTCTACCAATTTTGGCACTAGTCCCCAGATGTTAGTGAGGAGGACTTTGCAAGATCAACAGAGCTGATTCTGCTATTGTCTATTCCAGTGCCTAGGTCAATGCCAGGTGATCTGTCCAGTTTCACTTCTTTGAGACATTGTAACGGTTGGTAGAACTGAATGGCTTGAAAGGTCAGTACAGAGGGGAGTTAAGAGTCAATGACATTGCTGTGGGTCTGGAGTCACATTTAGGTAATACCACTGAAATTTGACCTTAAGGGTCAGATGTGTTTGACCAAAATTGGATAGTTTTATGGTTCATTTTATGAAAGATGTGAGGGTCTTTCAGAGAATACAGAAGAGAGTTCTCTGAATGGCTTAAGGGATTATAGAATTGAACAACAAGATTCCCAATAATTGAACTTGCAAGAACAGGGAGACCCAAATTGAAGGTTATGGACAAGAGCTCCAGAAAGTGATCATAACATGGAACTTACTGGCTGCCAGGGCACTGAACGTGGAGATAAATTATTATTCCAAAATGAAATTGGATAGCGAATTGAAGGAATAAACTTTCAGGGATTTAAGGCAGAGCAAGCAAATGGAACTGCTGGGATTTCTTCATGCAGAGCTGGACTGGACCTAGTGCTTTTTACTCTCAATTTCTTTAATGAATGGAGTTTAAATTTCTGGTAGTTGTGGTAGGATTGGATCTTGTGATGCCAGCTCAATACTGCAGGTGTTTGGATGATTTAGATATACTCTATGCTTCTATTTTCTCAATTATCTTTCTATCCAAACTTTCCTCATTCCTGAAGAAGGGCTTATGCCCGAAACGTCGATTCTCCTGTTCCCTGGATGCTGCCTGACCTGCTGCGCTTTTCCAGCAACACATTTCCAGCTCCAATCTGAGTTATTCTAATGCTTAAACTACCATAGATTTCAGGGTTTAAGTCAACATCCAGTTTTGGAAGGATTTTTCAAGGCTTCTAACATTGCCGTATACGCCATGTATAACAACATGTGTAGATGGCGTGCATTTTGAAATTGATAGCTTTGTCAAATGAATTGTACAAAGATACTTGTAAACATAATCAGTGCATTTGAAAACTGTCAAATCCACTCTCTTTGATTCAGATGTTAAAGAATTTAATAAGTTCATTCTGAGTCACTATGGCCATGGCACCATTGGGAAACAGATTTGAAGTTTTTGATTTCAGAATCATCCCTCCAAAATGCAACTGTCCATGGGAGACTGGTTAGCAAGGTTAGATCTGATGGAATACAGGGGAAACTAGCCTTTTGGATACAGAGCTGGCTCAAAGGTAGAAGACAGAGGGTTGTAGTAGAGGATTGCTTTTAAGACTGGAGGCCTGTGACCAGTGGAGTGGCACAAGGATCGGTGCTGGGTCCACTACTTTTCGTAATTTATATAAATGATTTGGATGTGAACATAAGAGGTATAGTTAGTAAGTTTGCACATGACACCAAAATTGGAGGTGTAGTGGACAGAGAAGAAGGTTACCTCAGAGTACAATGTGATCTTAATTAGATGGGCCAATGGGCTGAGGAGTGGCAGATGGAGTTTACTTTGGATAAATGTGAGGTGCTGCATTTTGGAAAAGCAAATCAGAGCAGGACTTATACACTTAATTGTAAGGTCCTAGAGAGTGTCGTTGAACAAAGAGACCTTGGAGTACAGGTTCATAGTTCCTTCAAAGTAGAGTCGCAGGTAGATAAGATCATGAAGAAGGCATATGGTATGCTTTCCTTTATCGGTCAGAGAATTGAGTATAGGGATTAGGAGGTCATGTAGTGGCTGTACAGGACATTGGTTAGGCCACGTTTGGAATATTGTGTGCAATTCTGGACTCCTTCCTATTGGAAGGATGTTGTGAAACTTGAAAGGGTTCAGAAACGATTTACAAGGATGTTGCCAGGGTTGGAGGATTTGAGCTATAGGGAGAGGCTGAATAGGTTGTTTTCCCTGGAGCATCAGAGGCTGAGGGGGTGATCTTATAGAGGTTTACAAAATCATGAGGGGCATGGATAGGATAAAGAGACAAAGTCTTTTCCCTGGGGTGGGTTTAGGGGGAAAGGTATAAAAATGACCTGAGGCAGGTGGTGGTGAATGTATGGAATGAGCTGCCAGAGGAAGTATTGGAGGCTGATACAATTCTAGCATTTAAAAGGCATCTGGATGGGTATATGAATAGGAAGGGTTTAGACGGATATGGGCCAAGTGCTGGCAAATGGGACTAGATTAAGTTACGATATCTGGTTGGCATGGATGAGTTGGACTGAAGGGTCTGTTTCCATGCTGTCCATCTCTATGACTCTGTGACTCTAACCGGATATTCCTCAACTTTTGAATGGTTTGATGATGCCTTGTAGCAATCCACAATTTGAGATGGGAACCAGGCAAAGTACCAAACAGGGCAACACACATACTTCCACTTTGTGTAAAGATTTCTTTCTCCATCAGTCATCTGTTAATTCCAATCAGGTGAATGTGATTCTTGAATGGCTTGTTCCCATCCAAATGTTACACCTGGTATAAATGTCTTCACTCAGAGGGGAGTGAACCTGTGGAATTCTCAGCTTTGGAGACCAAATTACTGAATATATTCAAGGAAGAGATAAAGACATTTTTAAGTCATCATTTGGTATTGGGGAGAAAGCAGGAAGATGAGATTGAGATAAAGGATCAGTCTTGTTCATATTGAATAGTAGTTCAGGCTCGCAGGGCTAAAAGACCTACTCATGCTCCTCATTTTTGATGTTTCTAAATGCAATGTGGGTGTTATTACTGAACTGACTTCTTGATCTCATTGGTAACACAGCATCGGAACAGGTCCCACACCAACAATCTGCATTGTTGACTGGTCACAGGGACATCTATTCCACACATGTTCCCTGTGTAACAGCACTCCACTCTCAGCATCCAACCTTTGTCAAAATACAAGGCTGTGAAGAACATGATGATTCGGCACAGCTTTACTTTTGAAAATGGCTTGTACCACAGTCTTCCCAGACTATGCCATTTTCGTCAGGAGTGTGATCAAGCCTTTTTGCTCCACAGTTTGAACAATCTTCTGATCACACTGACGCCATGGGTCCAACCTTCTGTTGCTGAGTCCTTATTGATTCTGCCAGAAACATAGAAAATAGGAGCAGGAGCAGGCCATTCAGCCCTTCAAACCTACTCTGCCATTCAGTATGATCTCGGTTCGACTCAGTACCCTGTTTCTAATTTCTCTCCATACCCTTTGACCCTTTTTTCCTTAATAGCTACATCTAACTCCCCTGGAAAACATTGACTGTTTTGGTATCACTCACTGTCGATGGCAGAGAATTCCATAGGTTTACCATTCTTTGGATTAAGAAATTTCTCCTCATTTCAATTCTAATTGACCTACTCCATTTAAACCGTGGCCCCCTTGTTCTGGACTCCCTGGTCATTGGGAACATTCTTCCTGCAGTTACCCTGTCTGGTCCTATTAAAATATTATAGGTTTCTGCGAGATCCCTCCAAATTCCAGTGACTATAGTCCTAACCGATCCAGTCTCTTCTCACATGTCAGCCCTGTCATCCCAGGAATCAGACTGGTAAATGTTCATTGCACTCCCTCAGTAGCCAGAACCTACTTCCTCAGAGAAGGAGCCCAAAACTTCATGCAAAACTCCAGGTGTGGTCTCATGAAGGCCCTGTGTAATTGCAAGCAAGATATCCTTACTCCTGTACACGAGCCCTCTCACTGTGAAGGCCAACATACCTTTTGCCTTCTCCGCTTGTTGCACCTGCAATGCTTACTTTCAGCGACTGGTGTACAAGGACACCTCAGATCTCATTGCATGAGGACCTTGATGACTGGGCTTCTGAGTTTTGCCCTGTCCTCTAGAGGTCACCCTTTTAGACTAGAATGACCCCTACTCTCAATAGCTTGGGACTGTGGCCTATTTAAGTATATACGTGCTTGTTACACTTCTGTTGATGATATAACCACTCTGACACATTTCGAGAATGCATTCTGATACTCACTTCTTCAGATCAAGCCATTGGGTGGCACAGTGGCTCAGCGGCTAGCACTGTTGCCTCATAGCACCAGGGTTCCAGTTCAATTCCAGCCTCAGGTAACTTGCTGTGTGGAGTTTGCACATTCTCCCCGAGTCCGTGTGGGTTTCCTCTGGGTGCTCTGGTTTCCTCCCATAGTCCAAAGATGTGCAGGTCAGGTGAATTGGCCATGCTAAATTGCCCATAGTGTTAGGTACATTAGTCAGAGGGAAATGGGCCTGGGTGGGTTACTCTTTGGAGGGTCGGGTTGAGCTGAAGAGCCTGTTTCCACACTGTAGGGAATCTAATCTAATTCCTTTCTCATGGTGCATTTTGATAGTGGATTCTTTCTTCTTCATTCTTTCACTAGTTTTTCATGAACACGGGGTTCCTTTGCTACAGCACAGCTCTTTAACAAGTTAGCAAAAGTTATCTCATTTAGCTTCAAAGCAGCTTCATGTTTGTCACAAAGACACTTCATATATTTCATTTACCAAAAGCTGTTTTGTGGAGAAAGGAATTTATTCCAAGATTTGGGGAAATAACTGGTACAGGTTTTTTTTAAAACAGATCATTGAAAGTTCACTCTGAACATTAGAGTTATTTTATTAAAACAACATTTTCTTGAAATCATATGTCTTGTAATAACTGCTTGCTATGCTATAGACTCTGTTGTGTTGTTTGGACATTGACTCTGTTGGTAAGGTTCCTGAAGAAGGGCTCATGCCCAAAACGTCGATTCTCCTGCTCCTTGGATGCTGCCTGACCTGCTGCGCTTTTCCAGCAACACCATTTTCAGCTCTGTTGGTAAGGTGCTTGTTTTCCTATCTAGCTGAGCTGGAGATTAGTTTACTGAAACAAAAAAGAGTTATAGAATTGTAGTCATAGAGATGTATGGCACAGGAACAGACCCTTTGGTCCAACTCGTCCATGCCAACCAGATATCCCAAACTGATCTATTCCCACTTGCCAGCATTTGGCTCATATTCTCTGAACCTTTTCTATTCATGCACCCATCCCTTTAAACTCTTCCTATTCATGTACCCATACATGTTATTGTACCAGCCTCCACCACTTCCTCTGTCAGCTATTTCACACATCCACCACCCTCTGCATGAAAACATTGAACCTTAGATCCCTTTTAAATCTTTCCCCTCTCATCTTAAACCTATGCCCTCAAGTTTTGAACTTCCATACCCTGGGGAAAAGACCTTGGCTATTCGTCCTATCCATGTCCCTCTATAAACCTCTATAAGGTCCCCCAACATCCTCCGATGCTCCAGGGAAAATAGCCCCAGCATATTCAGTCTCTCCCTATAGCTTAAACACTCCAACATCCTTGTAAATCTTTTCTGCACCCTTTCAAGTTTCACAATGTCCTTCTGACAGCAGGGAGACCAAATTTGAACCAGAGTTGGAAGAAAGCTGACTAAGAACAAGCTGCCCTGTTAATCTCTCCATTGCTGAAAAGGAAATTTAGGGTGAAACCTATTTGTTCTTTTGAAAGAATGATTGAAAGAACATCTCAAGATTGTATTTCTTGAGCACGCTATGTGTATAAGACTTCAGAGGCAACTGAGCATAATTAGTGACTTGAGCAGTCATGCCAAACACCAATGCAACAGACTCAGAAACATCTGATAATTTATCATTTTGCCTTGAAGAATAACTAACTGGCCAAAGTGTTTTTTTCAGAAAACCAATCTCTGCAGGGAAATTGGTTTACAGCTTCTTTTCCTGAAGAGAATTTCTATTTGGGAATATTTAAAGATAAACAATGTTGCTTCTTGTTTTACCACAATTCATGCCTTTTTATAGGCCAATGATTGCATCTTTACAGAGTAAGTATTATTTTGATAATAAGCCAATAATTATGTTTATTAAGAAACTGATTGATCAATCTTGTTGCTAAAACCAGATCTGGATAAGGTATTTAATTGGTCACCTTAGTAACTGGAGAAAGTATTTTTATTAATACATGCAAAACTGAGGCCAATCATTCATGTGAGTATTGCATTTCATGGATGAAAAGAAGGGTCAACTTTTATGCTAAATATTTGTTAAAGTCTGATAAGATATTGGGGTGGGCTCTTAATCTGGATTGATTTATATGTTGTGATCTACAGTATTGATAAAACAAAGAATGTCATGTTCTTATATTTCTCAAACTTTTTCCCAATAGATTCAATCGAAAGGATTAACAAAGGCATGAATGAAATGAACTTGCCTGTTTCTCAAATTTGTAGCCCTGTAAGCATCCTATTTCCTATCATTGTCAAAATGTTTTTATTATTGTTAATTACTGTCCTGAACACTACAGTAGTTGGTGTTATAGAGGTTAGTGGCTGACATTACCCAGTTGGCAGGTTCACTCATTTATTCACAACGTTTGTGCTGTGTTTTTATTCCGGAGAAAACCTTTTACTTGAGGTGACTAAGCCTAATTTCCCTGGAGCAAAATCCTGAAGCTCGAGCTAAATGGAATTAAAAACAAGTTGTGACTTGGTCATGACTATGGACAGTCAGGCAGTATCTGAGGAGCAGGAAAGTCGACGTTTTGGGCATAAGCCCTTCATCAAGTTCCTGATGAAGAGCTTATGCTCAAAACGTCGACTGTCCCGCTCCTCAGATGCTGCCTGACCGGCTGTGCTTTGTCCAGCACCAGACTCTTCGACTCTGATCTCAAGCATCTGCAGGTCCTCACTTTCTTCTTGCTCATGACCATGTCCCTGATCTGAATTTCACTAAAAAGTAAATATTTATCTTCTTGCACAGCATATTTCAGACTAGATTCCCAGCAATGAAGACAGTACACTTACATTGAAAGAAAGACAAGTAAATATCTGTTTTACTCAAAGAATATTTTAACCAGATGGAGGGAAGAGAGGAGCTGCAAGAGAGAATATTGCCTCTCCAACACTGATACAGGCTGGGACCCTAGGCATGTTTGCACAATGTGGAAAGTGAGGGGAGAGTGGAACTAATGAGTGGGCAGCTTCTTTGTTTTCCCTTTTAAGACCCCCATCTATTCTCCTGCCCCAACTACTTCCTGTTATCACCTCTTCTCCATTAGTGACCCATGTCTGCAATGTGCTCACTCCTGAGTTGGATGGTGTGTCAAGCTTTAGTGTAGAGGCCAGAAATACACTATTCATTGTGTGTCCTTTCTATTTCCTCTGTATATCTGATGAAAGAAGAACAACAAGCAATGGAAATACTACCTTTTTCACCTAGAAAAGCCAACGGATAGTGGCTTCTACTGATCCAAAGTGTTCAAAGATTGTTAATATGCTATAATAGACACATTTGAAGCTGAGCATTACAATATATCAATGAGATATTGGACAAACCACTAAGATTGAATATTTCAAAAGCAATGGTATGTGATTGGTGGAGATGGAGCCCAGGGGGAGAGTGAGAGAGACAGAGAGAAAGAACAGCAGTTGGGCAGACAAAGGCATGGATAATGATGAGCCGGGGGAGAAACAGAAGCTGCTAATGGGGGCCATTTGTTGGTGAAAATTAGTCAACTATGAAGAAGAGCTTATGCCCGAAACATCGACTCTCCTGCTCCTCGGATGCTGCCTGACCTGCTGTGCTTTTCCAGGGCCACACTTTTCAACTCTGATTCTCTTTCTCCTTATGCAGCCCATGTGATGACAGGACCTGGTGATTAAAGGACATGGAAGAAGATGCTTAGACCCTAACATTATTAGAAATGATAATGCACAGAAGAGGAGACATGGTGTTTGGCCCATCTTGTCCATGCTGATCTAAATGTCCTTTGCCCAATCAGATGCCCTTTCTAATCCCATCTTCCTGCTCATGGTCCGGAGCCCTGTAACGTACAGCAATTAAGGTACTGATTGAAGTACATTTTGCAAGAGTTTAGGGTCTCTGCTTCCACTATGTACTCAAGCAGCCAATTCCAGACACCACCACACTCTGTGTCATTATGCCCCTTCTAATCCTTCTGCCACTGAGTTGAATCTATGACTCTTGGGTTTTGAATTCTCTGTCAAGGGAAACAGGTTCCTCCTGTCTATCTCTAACCCTGACTATTGTGTATGACTCAATCATGTCATCGCTGAGCCTTTTCTGCTTCAAGGGAAATAACCCCAATGTTTCCAATCCCTCTCTGTAGCTGCAACTATCCAAGCAACATTCTCCACTTGCATAAGTAATATTTCAAACAACTTTCCACTCGCATGGACAACTGTCAACCATCACCCTTTGTTTTCTGTTACTGAATTAAATTTGGATCAATTTCGACACATTATCCTGTATCCTGTTGGCATTTACTTTTTTGACCAGCCTCCCATGTAGGACCTTGTCAAATGACTTACTAATGTCCACGTAGACAACATCCACTGCACTACCCTAATTGATCCTCCTTGTCACTTATCATGGAATCCCCACAGTGTGGAAGCAGGCCATTCAGACCATCAGGTCAACACCGACCCTCCAAAGAGCTTCCTACTCAGACCTGTCCCCTTCCTTACCCTATGACCTGCATTTCCCATGGCTAATCCAATCCACCTAGCCTGCATACCTCTGGATGCGATGGGGCAATTTGGCTCAGCCAATCCAACTAACCTGCACATTTTCAGACTGCAGGAGGAAACCGGAGGACCCGGAGGAAACCCACGCAGACATGGGGAGAATGTGCAGACTCCACACAGACAGTTGCCTGAGGCTGGAATTGAAACTGTGTCCCTGGTGCTATGAGGTAGCAGTGCTAGCCACTGAGCCACCGTGCTTCCTCAAATAATTCATCCTTCTACTTTAGGGACCTTGGCTTCCCCTCCTCAGTAATTAAGGATACCCTCAACCGCATCTCTTCCATTTCCCCCACTTCTGGCCTCAAACCCCCTTCACCCAACGACAATAAGGATAGACTCCCTTTAGTCCTCATGTACCACCCCACTAACCTCCAAATCTAACGCATCATCCTCCGACATTTCCATCACCTACAATCAGTCCCTACCACCAAAGATATTTCCTTCCCTACCCCATTTGCTTTCCGCAGGGACCGTTCACTCGGTGACTCCGAGATAAGTCTCAAATTCATTTAGTGATTGTGTTAATATTGTGGAAAAACTGAAATCAGGATGTGCATTAAAATATGTAGCCCACATTCCTCATTACTATTCCTTCCTATGACGTTTAGTGGATACCATTTTCAAGATGGTCAGATAGACCCAGGTCTCTGGTGGGAGCCTCATCAATTTTCTAAGCTGATGCTGAGCTCTAGCTGAAAGAATGCAAGACAGGGTTCTGTGGGGAGAATCTGGCTGTGATCTGATATGAATGGCTCAGTTTTCAGACCCTTTTATGCTGCAGAAAGTAAAATAAATAACCAAATAGTTGTCAATCAGTCCCACAGTGTGTCAAAGTGAAGCAAGTTCATCTTTCCTTTATGTGGTCTTGTTTAAAACTGTTTTGACTGTTTTCCTTGTTATTAACCTGAACTTCCTTACTGTGACAAAAATCAAACAGCCTAATAATCCTGGCCTCCTCTTGCTGCGTTTATGCTCTGAATGCCCTTACAGAGAGGCACTTGCAGGGATATGAGTATCTGCTTCAAATTATGCGGGAGGGAATACTAATCGGTTAAGTGACGGTACAAATAGTTTTCAGGTAGTATGTATTCACTAATATAATAGGAAATAAAAGCTAAATACAGTGGATACTGGAAATCCAAAATGAAAACAGTGTGTTGGAGAAACTCAGCAGCTTCTTAGAGAGAAACAGAGTTAATGTTTTGAGTCCAGACTGACTCTTTTTCAGAATCTCATTCACTGACATTCACTTCTATGTGCAACTGACTCCTCTAAGCCCGAGAAAATCTTTTGCAAACCCGAACTTTAGTTGTTGCAAAAAGCCTGGAACACTGCTATTTCCTGTAATTTGCTATCTCATGCACCTGTGTTGCCTTTTGTAGATTAATGCTGGCCAGGGGGGAAAGTCACCTTCGCAGTTTAATTTGTACCCCAGTACAGGAAAACCTCTGGCTGAGGATTTCAAAACATCAACACCAGAAACAGTAAGTAATAGCAAACAGATTGAGCCATAATGTTTAGAAGTTAGTACAGAGGAACCTCGATTATCCAGATTCGATCATCCCAATTTCGGATTATCTGAACAAGATCGCAAGGTCCCAATGCTTGGCTAAACTGTTATCAGGCATTTGATTATCTGAACATTCAATTATCCAAACAAATTATTCCCCACCTGTGTCATTCGGATAATCAAGGTTCCTCTGTACATTGGGTCTTAAAGTTAAACCTGTAACCAAATGCACCTGCAGAAATGGCAAGATTAAGGGAAATTAACACTGTTTATATTTTACGGGCTGTAATTTTTATGTTAAATAGTAATTTCCTTTTCTGACCTGGACAATGCTCCCCAACAGATGATGTGGGACTTATTGGTGCCACAGATTGATGTTGAAATTGGACTGAGCACAGTTCTCTTCAAGACCCTGTGTATGGGCTTTCATGATCTTAAAGAAAAATGTGGCTACATCTATCAGGAAAGGGCTGGCTATCTCTCCTCTTGAAATAAAAAAACTGAGGTGTGATAGAATCTAACTCTTTAAAATGAAGAAAGGTTTTGATAGAGGGGAAGAAGAAAGAATGTTTCCTCAACTGCTGAGGGAGGGCAGGACTAGAAGCCATCAATATAAGAGAGTTACCAAGAGATCCGATAGGGAAGTCTGAAGAAACTGCTTCAGTCAAACAGTGGTGAGAATGCAACAAATAGTATCAATGAATTTATGGGGAATTGAGGCAAGGAAATGAAAGTGAAAAGAGTACAGGGTTACAATAATAGATTTAGATGAGGAAAGATAGGAAGAAGTTTGAATGGAGCATAAAGATGGATTTGTTGAGCTAAATAACCCGTTTCTGATTACTTGTTTCCTATGCAATCCCATGTAACTATGGGAATGTTAGCAATGCAGAGAAGGCATGGGGCACACCACTGAAGGACTTCAACAATGAAAAATGTTAATTCACTTCCTGTGGATTACTCAAATAATATAACAAACTTCAGAAAGATCCTTTCACTGTGTAACTGGAGTTATTAAAAGTACTGAGAGTAATTTTTATCTTATCATCGTACCAATATCCTGGAGGTGGAGGTAAATTTGCTAATGCTCTTCGGGTGGGTTTAAAGTAATTCAGCAGGTGAATGGGAACCTGAATTGTAGCTCCAGTGTCCAGGAGGTTGAGAGTAGTAAGGTTACCAATAGAGTTTCAAAGTCTCAAGAGTGCACCGGCAAGCAGCAAAGTGGTGTCAAGTGTGTCGACTTCAACTTCAAGAGCATCTGGAATAAGGTGGGTGAACTTGCAGCATGGGTTGGTACCTGGGACTTTGATGTTGTGGCCATTTCAGAGATATGTATAGAGCAGGGACAGGAATGGTTGTTCCATGTTCTGGGAATTAGATGTTTCATTAAGAACAGAGAAAATGGTAAACGAGGGGGAGGTGTGGCATTGTTAGTCAAGGACAGTATTATGGTGGTAGAAAGGATGTTTGAGGACTTATCTACTGAGGTAGTATGGACTGGGGTTAGAAACAGGAAAGGAGAGTTGGGAGTTTTCTATAGGCCTCCGAATAGTTCCAGAGATGTAGAGGAAAGGATAGCAAAGATGATTCTGGATAGGAGTGAGAGTAACAGGGTAGTTGTTATGGTGTCTTTAACTTTCCAAATATTGACTGGAAATACTATAGTTTGATGGGTCAGTTTTTGTCCAATGTGTGCAGGAGGGTTTCCTGATACAGTATGTAGACAGGCCAACATGGGGTGAGGCCACATTAGATTTGGTACTGGGTAATGAACTGGCCAGGTTTAGATTTGGAGGTAGGTGAACACTTTGGTGATAGTGACCACAATTCGGTCATGTTTGGCAATGGAAGGGATAGGTATATACTGCAGGGCAAGAGTTATACCAGGATGAAAGGCAGTTATGATGCGATTAGGCAAGATTTAGGATGCATAGGATGGGGAAGGAAACTGCAGGGATGGGCACAATTGAAATGTGGAGCTTATTCAAGGAACAGCTACTGCATGTCCTTGATAAGTATGTACCTGCCACTCAGGGAGGAAGTGGTCGAGTGAGGGAGCCGTGATTTACTAAAGAAGTTGAATCTCTTGTCAACAGGATGAAGAAAGCTTATGTTAAGATGAGATGTGAATGCTCAGTTAGGGCCTTGGGAGTCACAGGTTAGCCAGGAAATACCTAAAGAGAGAGCTAGGAAGAGCCAGGAGGGGACATGAGAAGTTGTTGGCAGATAGGATCAAGGAAAACCCTAAAGCTTTCTACAGGTATATCAGGAATAAACAAGTGACTCAAGTAAGATTAGGGCCAATCAAAGACAATAGTGGGAAGCTGTGCATGGAGTCCAAGGAGATAGGAGAAGCGCTAAATGAATATTTTTTGTCAGTATTCACACTGGAAAAAGACAATGTTGTCGAGGAGAATGCTGAGATACAAGCTACTAGACTAGATGGGATTGAGGTTCACAAGGAGGAGGTGTTAGCAATTCTGGAAAGTGTGAAAATAGATAAGTTCCGTGGGCCGATTGGAATTTAACATAGGATTCTCTGGGAAGCCAGGGAGAAGATTGCTGAGCCTTTGGCTTTGATGTTTATGTCATCAGTGTCCACAGGAATAGTACCAGAAGACTGGAGGCTAGCAAATGTTGTCCACTTGTTCAAGAAGGAGAGTAGAGACAACCCTGGTAATTATAGACCAGTAAGCCTTACTTTGGTTGGAAAAGGTTCTAAGAGATAATCATCTAGACAGAAATAATTTGATTAGGGATAGTTTTGTGAAGGGTAGGTTGTGCCTCAAAAACCTTACTGAGTTCTTTGAGAAGGTGACCAAATGGTGGATAAGGGTAAAGCAGTTGATGTGCTGCATATGGATTTCAGTAAAGTGTTTGATAAGTTTCCCCACGGTAGGTTTTTGCACAAAATACAGTGGCATGGGATTGAGGGTGATTTAATGGTTTGGACCAGAAATTGGTTAGCTGAAAGAAGACAGAGGGTGGTGGTTGATAGGAAATGTTTAACCTGGAGTTCAGTTACCAGTGGTGTACCTCAAGGATCTGTTTTGGGGGTGCTCCTGTTTGTCGTTTTTATAAATGATCCAGTTGAGGACGTAGAAGAATGGGTTTGTGGTTTACACTAAGGTCAGTAGAGTTGTGGACAATGCAGAAGGATATTGTAGGTTCCAGAGGGACATAGATAGTTTTCAGAGCTGGGCTGAAAGGTGGCAAATAGAGTTTAATGTGGAAAAGTGTGTGGTGATGCACTTTGGAAGGAACAACAGGAATAAAGAGAATTGGGCTAATGGTAAGATTCTTGGTAGTGTAGATGAGCAGAGAGATCTCACTGTCCATGTACATGGATCCCTGAAAGTTGCCACCAGAGTGGTAGGGTTATTAAGAAGGCATACGATGTGTTAGCCTTTATTGATAGATGGATTGAGTTTTGCAGCCATGATGTCTTGCTGCAGCTGTACAAAACTCTAGTGAGGGTGCACTTGGAATATTGCATACAGTTCTGGTCACTGCATTATAAGAAGGATGTGGAAGTTTTGGAAAGGTTCAGACGCAATTTACTAGCATGTTGCCTGGTATGGAGGGAAGGTCTTATGAAGAAAGGCTGAGGGGCTTGAGGCTGTTTTCGTTAGAAAGAAGAAGATTGAGAGGTGACCTAATTGAGACATATACGTTAATCAGAGGGTTAGATCAGTTGGATTTTGAGAGCCTTTTTCCTTGAATAGTGATGGCTAGCACGAGGGACATAGCTTTAAATTGGGGGGTGATAGATATAGGACAGATGTCAGAGAGTAGTAAGGATGTGAAATGCCCAGCCTGCAAGAGGAGCAGACTCGCCAATTTTAAGGGCATTTAAATGGTCATTGGATAAACAAATGAATGAAAATGGAATAGTATAGCTTAGATGGGCTTCAGATCGGTTCCACAGGTCGGCGTAACATCGAGGGCCAAAGGGCCTGTACTGCGCTATAAGGTTATATGTTCTATGTTCTGTCATTTCCCAGATTTCACTGGACGCTGGTAGTTGGTAGAACCAATGTTACCAAATAATTTGAATTTTCATAAGATTGCGATGTAGGCAGCCAGAGCTTCTGCTGGAACTGGGTAGAGATCCCATCGATAAAGGCAAATTTAACTCATAGGGCATTGGCAGGACATTGGTGTCATTTTTAAACATGTCTACATGCCTGTGAGGGGATCTTCAAATCATCCAGTAATCTTGGGTGGTGCAAAACTGGAGGAGAATGCTTAGCTTCAGTCAAGGGATGCTGGAAGTTAGTCTTAATCATTTTCATTTTTCCAGCCTCCAGCATTTGTCAGTTTGTTGTTGCTGTTGGAATCTTTCAGCCTTACCAGACAGCTTCTTGGAATGGCAGAACAGGCGTGTGAAGCAAAACTGGATCAGTCAGGGCTATTTTCGCTGGCATTATGAGGAACCGGTTTGGGGTGGGGGGGGGTGTTGAGGGGTCAGGGGCGAGAAGGAGGCATGGATCTCATGGTAACCTATAACATCCTAACTGGATTACACAGGTTAAATGCAGGAAGAATGTTTCCCAATGATCGGTGAGTCAACAACCAGAGGGTTACAGTCTAAGGAAATGGGGTAGGCCATTTAGAACTGAGATGAGAAATGTCTTCACCCAGAGAGTGGTGAGCCTGTGGAATTCTCTGCCACAGAAAACATGTGAAGCCAAAACTTTGAATGTTTTCAAGAAGAAATTAGGGCTAAAGGGATCAAAGGGTATGGGGGGGTAGAAAGTAGGTACAGGGGCCTGAGTTGGAAAATCAGCCATGATCATATTCAATTGCGGAGCAGGTATGAAGGGCTGAATGGCCAACTCCTGCTCCTAATGTCTGTGTTTCTATATTTAATTGGAATAATTTCTCTACCACTTCCTGACACCTGCAGTTCTCCCTTTTGACATTGAGCCTTCCCGTTGATGTCCCACCTCTATGCCACCCACCTCCCCACCAATACCACCAGCATTCCCCACCCCAAGTGTCTCAGAGTTTACACTCTCCCAACTCTCAGATCCCACAAGAGTGAAGCCCCCACACAGAAATGGATTGGCTTCTGCTGATAGAGCAGACCCGAACCCACTTGATCTACATTCAGCAGGAATATCATCTTGTGACCCCATTCACTTCAGCTGAGACTCTTCTAGCTGCCTGCATTCCCCTTAAACTAGGATTGTAGAGTCATAAAGATATACAGCATGGAAACAGACCCTTTGATCTAACTCGTCCATGCAGACCGGTTAGCCTAAATTAATCTAATCCCATTTGCTAGCACTTGGCCCATATCCCTCTAAACCCTTCCTAATCATGAACCCATCCAGATGCCTTTTAAATGCTGTAATTGTACTAGCCTCCACCATTTCCTCTGGCAGCTTATTCCTTGTGAGTAAGACGTAGCAGCAAGCTGTCCCAATGGGAAACCACAGTAGACAAGCAGAAGGCTGGAAGAACACAGCAAGCCAGACAGCATCAGGAGGTGGAGAAGTCAATGTTTTGGATGTAACCCTTCTTCAAGATCTCAAATGTTGACTTCTCCACCTTCTGATGCTGTCTGGCTTGCTGTGTTCTTCCAGCCTTCTGCTTGTCTACTGTGGTTTCCCATTGGGACAGCTTGCTGCTACATCTTACTCACAAGGAATGAGCTGCCAGAGGAAATGGTGGAGGCTAGTACAATTACAGCATTTAAAAGGCATCTGGATGTCTCGCTTGTTGTGTTCTTCCAGCCTCCTGCCTGTCTACCTTGGAATCCAGCATCTGCTTTTTTTGTCTCTAACCAATGGGAAACTAAGGCAATCCCTGATCTGAAGTAGCAAAGCTGCAAGTGCACTGTTTTGTTCTGAAGTTGCCAGTTTAAGCTTTCATGCGAAGACCGCACGGCGATAACACATGTCCCTATCATTCACCAACTGATAACCCGTCCCTCCACAACTTACTTTCCTCAAGGAAGGCAATCACCTTCCTTTGGCACTGTGGCGAGTCATTCCTGTCAGACTGACTCTGATGTAGCAAGACGAGAATTGGCTGCAAATGCAGGGCAGAGAGATTTAAACTCGCTCCCGCTTGTGATTAAATTCCAGGACCAAACAGTTACCACTCTGGTCTCAGCTACCTATGAACAGAGCAAGTGTCTTGCTGAAGCATCGAGCTGTGAGAGGCCACATCAAAGGTTTGGGATCACATTTGAACTTTGATTAACATTTAAATATTGTTTGCTGCTTGAAAGTATTCATTTTAATTTTGTCCCTTTTCATTGTTGTTTTACCTTGCTGTTGGGATAAATTCATTTCTTTCACCAGCATTGCCTTTTTTTAAAACAAAACTGGTTCACAGGATTTGAATGTCATTGACCATTTCAGCATTTGTTGCCTCTGAACTTGTGTCATCACTGAAGAGTGAAGAATCAATGACAGATTTCCTTTCCTAAAGGGTATTAGTGAACTTGATAGGTTATTTATAACAACTGGTCATTAAGACAAAACTTAGTTAACTTCAGGTTTTTTTACTGACTTGTATTTTGCTTGCACCTCCTATTGTGGGATTTGAACCAACAACCCCAGAACCTTATTGGTTACTCACTAAGCAGTCTAGTGAAATTATCACTGCACCATAGATCCCTTCAGGCAGCTTGTGTGTTTCTGCAGTGCCAATTTATGTTTTCCATGTTTCCCAGTGCAGGAAATTGTGATTGACATAGGTAACAGTATATTTTTGGCTGTACAGACTCAATAGACCAAAAGGCTGCTTCTGTGCTCTATGATTCTATGGTGCTTTGTGGCCACTATGTTCTGGAAAATGCACTAAGTTGATTTGTATAAAATATTACTGTTTTTCTAGTAGATGGTCCAGTCAAACCACAAAACATTTGCTTCCAATGATGAAGAACTGCAATAGCTAAATCTTGAAAGTACATGCAATGATACACGGTTTATCTTTTTAAAAATGATCTATTCCCCCTAAATTCATAACATCATCTGACCATCTCATGGAGATGTGGAGTTATCCTTTCTGTGTTCACTGATTCCTGTTGCAACAGTTTTGGAAAACCATATTCTTACTCGTGTCAATGTCCTGGTTTTCGCTGGGCTGTCTGTTCACCTCTGTATGTGCATTGTGCCAACTACTACAACATTGATCCAATAATATTTGCCCTGTCCATGAAGGGCAAGATAAATCCAAATGGGCCAATTACCAAGCTAACAGACTACTCTAAATCACCAGCAAAGTGATGGAGGGAAATGTCAATAACATTATCAATTGGCATCTGCTCAGCAACAACCTGCTTAGTGATGCTCAGTTTGGGTTCTGTCAGGGCCACTCAACTCCGGACCTCATTATAAATTTACTTCAAACTTGGACAAAAATGCTGAATTCCAGAGGTGAGACGAGAGTGACTGCCCTTGACACAAAGGCTGCATTCAATCAAGCATGGTATAAGGGATTTTGGAGTGTGTTTTGCGAGTGAAATGTTGAAGTGCCCGATGTAACATTTCTTGTCATTCATGACTTTTGAGTGATAAATGGACACAGACTACAGAAAGTAAGTGTTTTAAGTATTTCAACAATCCCATAATATGCCACAATAATTTCACTAATTTTGACTGTTTCCTGTATATATTTCACAGAAAAAGAAATCATGCAACCTCTTTTCAGAGGCTATCACTCAGGCATGCTCCAAGCACAGGCTGTGGATATGAGATATGGAGCAGTCCTGTGCCATATCGAATGAGCACTGGTCACTTCTCAGCATGGGGTGCAGAGGATGGTCAAGTCCTTTATTATATGCAGGTACAACAAACAATCACAGCAAAAATAACATTCGACTTAGTCACCCCTTGTAAGGGCCAGGTCCTTTGAACTGTCCCTTGAATTGGGGACAAAGTAGCAAAAATACAAGTAGAGCAGGACAAAGTACAGACTGATTTGAAAGACTGGCCAGCCTCCTAAGGCAAAGAGTTTTTCTCATGAGAGTTAAATACAAGCGTTGAAGTAAGTTTGCATAAGAATGCACCGCTAATGTGAATAGTCCCCATTCTAACTCATTCTGCCAAACAGGTGAAGCCAGAGCTTTAGGGTGCTTTGGGGCACTGCCTGTACTCATAGAATCCCTACAGTGTGGAAACAGGCTGTTTAGCCCAACAAGTGCACACCGACCCTCTGAAAAGTAACCTACCCAGAATCATTCCCCTACCATATTACTCTACATTTCCCATGACTAATGCACATCACCTACACATCTCTGAACACTATGGGCCATTTAGCATGGCCAATTCACCTTACCTGTACATCTTTGGACTGTGGGAGGAAACCAGAGCACCCAGACGAAACCTGCAGACAGTCTAAACAGATAGTTGCCTAAGGCTGGAATCGAACCTGGGTCCCTGGTGCTGTGAGGCAGCAGCGCTAACTACTGAATCACCACACTGCCTAAAATTGAGTGTTGTTTCCAGAATTTCAAAACAAATTACGTTGTGTTTCTGGAAATCTTTTCTATTTTAGAAAAACATGATAATTTAGTTTGAGGTGGAAAAAATGTTCAAGTTGGAATGCATCTGTGTTTCATACCAACTAGTTTTTGGAAATAGGTATTTTGGTTGGAAGAACTGGTTTATCCCCCTCTTCCTGCTCCATTTCCCTCATGTGAAAGTGTTGTCACCTCTCAAATTTGTGGTCCATCTTTACAAGAGCACCATGGTTTCTTTTATTCACACATGGGATGTGGGCATCCCTGGTTGGTCAGCACTTATTGCCTGTCCCTCAAGAAGGTGGTGTTGAGCTGCCTTCCTGAGCTGCTGCAGTCCACCTGCTGTGGGTAGATGCACAATGCCCTTAGGGAGGGAATTCCAGGACTTTGACACAGTGACAGTGAAGGAATGGTGATATAATTTCAGGTTAGGATGGTGAGTGGCTTGGAGGATAACTTGTAGATGTGGGTGTTTCCATGAATCTTGCCTTGTCCTTCCAGATCATAGTGTTTGTGGGTTTTGATAGTGCTGTCGCAGGCACTTGGGTAAATTTCTGCAGTGTAACTTGTAGATAGTACACACTGCTGTTACTAAGTGTTGGTGGTGGAGGGTACGGATATGGTGTTAATCAATTGGTCTGCTTTGTCCTGGAATGTGTTGAGAATCTAGAGTGTTGTTGGATCTGCACCCATGCATTAAGTGGGGAGTACTCCATCACACTCCTGACTTGTGCCTTGTAGATGATGGGAGTCAGGAGGTGAGATTATTGCTGCAGGATTCTTAGCCTCCGACTTGCTCTTGCGGCCACTGTATTTATATCATGAGACTGGTTCAGTTTCTGCTCAACATTAACTCCAGGGTGGTGACAGAAGGGTGTTCTCTTATTGGAGATGGGCATTGGCTTGCATTTGTATGGCGTGAATGTTACTTGCCATTTGTCAGTCCAAGCCTGGATATTAGGAGAAAGCGAGGACTGCAGATGCTGGAAATCAGAGTCGAGAATGCGGTGCTGGGAAAGCACAGCAGGTCAGGCAGCATCCAAGGAGCAGGAGAATCAACATTTCAGGCTTAAGCCCTTCATCAGGAATGAGGCTTGTGGGCCAAGGGGGCTTAGAGATAATGGGAGGGGAGAGTGGGGCTACGGGGAAGGTAGCTGGGAATGTGATAGGTAGATGAAGGTGAGGGAGAAGGTGATAGGTCGAGAGGAGGATGGAGTGGATAGGTGGGAAGGACAATGGACAGGTCAAGCAGGCGGTGCTGAGTTGGACGCTTGGGACTGGGATAAGGTGGGGGGAGGGGAAATGGGGAAACTGGTGAAATCTACATTAATCCTGTTTGATTGCAGGGTCCCAAGGTGGAAGGTGAAGCGTTCTTCCTCCAGGTGTCAAGTGGTTAGGGTTTGGCGATTGGAGGAGTCCCAGGATCTGCATGTCCTTGGTGGAGTGTGAGGGGGAGGGGAACCTCACCTCCATCCAAGGTCCCAAAGGATCCTTCCACATTTGACAGAAATTTGCCTGTACTTCCACAAATGTCATCTCCTGTATCTGTTGCGCCTGATGTGGTCTCCTCTACATTGGGTACACAGGATGCCAACTTGAGGATCATTTTAGAGAACATCTCTGGGATACTCGCACCAACCAACCCCACCACCCCGTGGCTGAAAACTTTAACTCCACCACCCCCCTCTGCCAAGGACATGCAGGTCCTAGGCCTCCTCCATCACCAAACCCTAACCACCCGACGCCTGGAGGAAAAACGTCTCATCTTCTGCCTTGGGACCCTGTAACCATATGGGATCAATGTAGATTTCACCAGATTCTCCATTTCCCCTCCTCCCACCTATCACAGTCCCAACCTTCCAACTTGGTACCACTTGCTTGACCTGCCCATCGTCCTTCCCAGCTATCCGCTCCACCCTCCTCTGCGACCAATCACCTTCTCCCCTACCGCCATCTACCTATCACATTCCCAGATACCATCCCCCCCAGCCCCATCCACCTCCCATTTATCTCTCAGCTCCCCCAGCGCACAGGCCTCATTCCTGATGAAGGGCTTATGCCCAAAACATTGATTTTACTGCTCCTCGGATGCTGCCTGACTGGCTGTGCTTTTCCAAGCCTGGATATTGTCGAGACCTTGATACATTTGAACATAGACTGTTTCAGTATATGAGAAGTTGCAAATGGTGCTAAACATTGTGTCATTATCAGTGAACATCTCCACTTCTGACCTAACGATGGAGGGAAGGTAATTGATGAAGCAGCTAAAGATGTTTGGGCCTAGGACACTACCCTGAAGAACTCCTGCAGAGATGTCCTGGAGCTGAGGTGACTGACCTCCAACTACTACAACCATTTTCCTATGTGTCAGGTTTGACTCCAACCAGTGAACAATTTGCCCCCAATTACAGTTTTGCAAGGACTCCTTGATGGATTCCTTGTCAAATGCAGCCACCTCTGGAATTCAGCTCTTCTGTCCATGTTTGAACCAAGGCTGTGACAAGGTCAGGAGCTGAGCAGCCCTGGTGGAACCCAAACTGGGCATCACTGAGCAGGGTATTGCTGAGCAGGTGCTGCCTGGTAGCACTGTTGGTGACACCACCCATCACTTTACTGATGATCAAGAGTCAACTGATGGGGCTGTAATTGTCTGGGTTTGATTTGTCCTACTTTTTATGTAGAGGACATACTTGGGCAGTTTTCCACATTGCTAGATGCCAAAGTTTGTAAGTGTATCGGAAGAGCTTGGCTAGGGGTGTGGCTGGTCTGGAGCACAAGTCTTCAGGACTTCTGCTGGAATGTTGTCAGGGCCCATGTCCTTTGCAGTATCCATTGCGTCCAACTATTTCCTGATATGGCGGTGAGTGAATCAAATTGGCTGGGCAGCACGGTGGCACAGTGGTTAGCACTGCTACCTCATAGATGAAAGACTTAACAATCAATTTTTCAATGTATAATTTCAGTTACATCACACTGTAAATTTTTGCCATAAATTCTGTGTGTTAGGATTGAGCCCTCCACTATCACCTGATGAAGGAGCGACGCTCTGAAAGATAGTGTGCTTCTAATTAAACCTGTTGGACTATAACCTGGTGTTGTGTGATTTTTAACTGTGTTTTTAAAGAGACATTTCACAAAAATTACACACATGCTTTTTCAAGCACATTGGGTCATTGTAGTATCAAGGAATAACAGATTGAATTTAAGTATCTCTAGGATGAACATTAAGTTATTCATTCACATAGTGAGGAAAATGATAAACTATGAAACTATATAATTATAACTTAGAAAGTGTGGCTGAGGTGGATTATCCTCACAAGAAGAAGTTAAAACGGGTTGATTGTTTAGAATAGAAATGAGATTACAAAACGACTTGGAACATTCACAAGACTGGCTCAATAATTAACGTCGTTGCGTCACAGTGCCACGGACCCAGGTCCAATTCTAACCTCGGGTGACTATCTGTATGCAATTTGCACATAGTGCTTGTGTCTGCATGACTTTTGCCGGGTGCTCTGGTTTCCTCCCACATTCCAAAAATGTGCAGGTTAGTATCCATGGATGTGCAGATTAGATGGATTTAGCTATGGTAAATACAGAGTTACAGGAATCAGGGTGAAATAGGTCTGGGTGGGACATTTTTTGGAGGATGGTGCAGACTCAATAGGCCAAATGGCCGCTATCTGCACTTTAGAGATTCTTTCATTCAGCAGGATGTTGGTGTATGCATATACTGCAGTTCCTTAAGGTATCTGGATAGGTGAATAAAGTGGTTAAGAAGACACATGGTATACTTGCCTTTATTAGCTAAGGCGTGGAGTACAAGAGCAAGGTGGTTAAACTGGAACTGTATAAAATATTCGTTAGGTCGCAGCTGGTGTATTGTGTGCAAAACTGGAATACACGTTATAGGAGGGATGTGATAGCAGTGGGAAGGGGTGGGGAGGGAGGATGTAGACGAGATTTATTAGGATGTTGAGGAGATTTATTAGGATGTTGTCTGAGCTAGAGAGTTTCAGTTATGAACAGTGATTGGACAGACTGATTGTTTTCCTTAGAGCAGAGGAGATTGAGAGGGACACAATTGAGATGTATAAAGTTATGCAGAGTCATAGATAGGATAGACATGAAGGAATGTTTGATGGAGGGATCAATGACCAGAGGGCATAGATTGAGGGTAAAGACAGAAGGTTTAGAGGATATGCAGGGAAAAAGGTTTTCACCCAGAAGGCAGTAGGAACCTGGAACTCATTGCCTGTAAGAGTAGGAAAGGCAGAAACCCTCGTTCAGAATTCTTTACTTGTGCACTTGCAATGCCAGGGATACAAGGCTATAGGCCAAGTGCTGGAAAATAGGATTGGAATTGTTAGGCAGTTGTTTTAGTCTCGTGCAGACTGGAGGGCTCTTTTCTGTGCTGTAGGTCTCCAGAAGTCTATGACTCTGGTTTACAGATAAATGTGTCGAGCAGTATTCCTGTTGATACTGGACTATACAATCAAAGCGCCAAACTATTATCCTTCGTAAACATTCCCAGTGCCGAATCTTGACAGCTGTACTCACCCTAACATGACAGAAGGTCAATCATTTCATTCTGTTTCTCCTTCTTTACCAGAAAGTGACCAGTAGTGACCAATCCATCAGCCCTAGACTTACTTCAACATTCTCCAAAACAGGTAAAGTTTGCCAATTGCAAGATGAGAGCTTTTATAAGTTGCATGTTATTTTTCAACATAATAGTGAGACAGTGAAATAACTGCACAGAGGCCGGTACTCCGTCACCAAGTCACCTTTTATTTACACGTGCACAGTACACCGTCTGTGGCTCGCCAGCTCAGAGTCAGTCCCCTGAACTGAGGAGATTCTAAATGTCCTGTTCATAACTTTGTTTTATTATGTTCTATGTTCAGACCCACACACCCTACTCTATCCCTGTAACCTTGCATTTCCCATGATAAACCCACCTAACCTGCACATGATTGAACTGTAGGAAAAAAAACTGCAGCACCTAAAGGACACCATGGAGACTACACACAGACTGTTACTGAACTCAGGGCCTGGCACTGTAAGGCAGCAATGTTAACCAATCCCCTGTTAATATTTGGTCAGCCAGGCCTTCCTGATTGGCCCAGGTTAACAACCCCAATCGAGGAGCTCATATTCAACAAGATCCACCTGGTTCCAATCGCTACAGACAGGCATGGTGTGTTCATTTGCTTAAGATTTCCAACGTCACGGGTGACTTGTGTTTCAGAATGATGTCTTTAATGTAACCCAGCTGCAGCACTGTGAGTTAATTGAAAGGGAAATTACCTTGCAAAATGCCTTTAAGTAAAGTGAGACCTGTTCAACAGAATTGATGAGAACACAATGTTGTTAAACTAGTAACCTTGAGACCCAGCTAAATGTTCTAGGGAATGTGGGTTCAAATCCCACCACAGCAGCTGGTGAAACCTAACAGTTCCAGCAAGATCAAGGGGCTGTTGTGGTACATAGTAATGTCCCTATCTCTGGGTCAGGACGCTTGAGTTTAGATCAGAGTGGTGCTGGAAAGGCACAGCAGGTCAGGCAGTATCCGAGGAGCAGGAAAATCGATGTTTCGGGCAAAAGCCCTGCATCAGGAATATTCCTGATACCCAAAACGTCAATTTCCTGGTCCTTGGATACTGCCTGCCCTGCTGTGCTTTTCCAGCACCACTCTGATCAAAACTCTGGTTTCCAGCATCTGCAGTCCTCACTTTTGCCCAGGAGGCTTGAGATCAACTCCTGAGGTGTGTAATAACATCTCTGAACTACTTGATTAGTAAATAGAATGCACAGATTCAGTGGTGGTGTGAGATGGCTTTTTTAAAAAAAATCTACCTGCAACTCTGCTGTTAGCCTTTAAAACAGCATTATCCAATTTTCTCACGTGCAGAGCCATATTTCAGAAAGATAAGATTCTGGCACAAATGAAGCATGAATTTCACACAGATTTGAAGGGTGGAGAAACAATTTGATGAACTTATAAAAAATGTAAACAATGAATCTGATGAATAATGAATGAATAAATCTGATCATTCAAAAGAGCCAAACAACAGCACTAAATAGTAATACTTTGTTTTTTGTCCAAGGAATAACACTACTGGAAGTGGGTGTGGATTGGAGCCAAACTCATAGAATCCCTACAGTGTGGAAACAGGCCCTTCAGCCTAACAGGTCCACACAGACCCTAGGAAGAGTATCCTACCCAAACTCATTCCCTTACTACTCTACATTTACTCCTGACTAATGCCCCTCACCTTCACATCCCTGAACACTATGGGCAATTCACCTAACCTGCACATCTTTGGACTGCGGGAGGAAACTCACAGATACCTCTCGGGGCTGGAATGGAATGGAACCCAGGTTCCTGTTGCTGTGAGGTAGCAGTGCTAACCACAGAGCCACTGTGCCTGTGAGCTGGGCTTCACAAACACTGACTCTTTGATCGCTTCAGGCAGTGTTCACACTGAGCAAGGCCTCAACACAACTAATACACAAATCAGGGGCCGCAACATTTACTTGGGATTTCCTCTTCTCCCAGCCCAGCGTATGGAAAGGATATTTTTGGGGAAGCATAAGTGTGTGCGTGGTATGTGCATTCAGTTCCCTTGTATTCTCAGGACTCACAGATCCCTCTGCTTAACCTTTGGGTGTTGCCTTCTGAGGTAGGGGGAGGGGAAAACGCAGAGAGTGATTTAACTAATGGGAGAATCAGTTGATGGCAGTTAGTGCAATTTTAAAAATTGATAAACCTGTTTAGAGACATTCTTATACTCTTCTGGATTAGGTGGGACTTGAACTCTGGCCTCCTTATGTCAGAGGTAGAGACGCTACCACTGCATTATTGGAATAAATGTTCACTTCCATTTGGAAACATGCAAACCTGTTTCACCATTTGAGTGTGAAATCAATTAAAAATCGACCTGAAATTGGAGGGGATTAAAGAATTAGATATCACAAATACATAGAACTTGCAGAAACATGAGGATTTACGTGGATGTTTAAATATGATAGGTATATGTTTTTGTATTTGATATGAGGCTATCTGAGTGTGCTGCAATGGTGAGGCAGGGCAGCTAAGTAAGATATTTGAACGTTGGTAGTTTGGTTTAGCATACTATGTTAAGAGTGTGGTGCTGGAAAAGCACAGCAGGTCAGGCAGCATCCGGGGAACAGGAGAATCGACATTTCGGGCATCAGTCCTTCATCAGGAAGCCTCACTCCTCGCTTTCTACTACTTAACATACTGTGTTGCTGGGAGACCTGGACAGGAGCCCCGTGGTTTTCCAAGGTCAGGGTATGTCCCAGCACTCCGGACTGGCTGAGCCAGTCAGCACACTTCTGTGGTGACCCCTCCATGTCACTATCAACTTTCCCATTATCTATTGCAGCCTCCCTCTCCCCACTACCCATTGCAGACTCTCTCCTTCCTCTGGTTAACTGCGGTTTCTCTTTCCAATCCCCCAGTCCGTTGACACCCCCCACCCCATTCTAAACCCCCTCCCAGTTTCCTTGGGTCATCCCCAAGACTGTAGCCTCCTGGCACTGATATTTTCTACAATCTAATTGAATTCCACTGACTGTGGAGTGTGGGGACGGTATACATTTCTGTGATCTTTTTCAAAACTCATTTCACAGAATTGTAGAATAATTAGGAAACTGAAGGAAGATTAGATTAGATTACTTTACATTAGATTACTTTACAGTGTGGAAACAGGCCCTTCGGCCCAACAAGTCCACATCGACCCGCCGAAGCGCAAACCACCCATACCCCTACATTTACCCCTTACCTAACACTATGGACAATTTAACATGGTCAATTCACCTGACCTGCACATCTTTGGACTGTGGGAGGAAACTGGACCACCCGGAGGAAATCCACGCAGACACGGGGAGAATGTGCAAACTCCACACAGTCAGTCACCTGAGGCGGGAATTGAACCCGGGTCTCTGGGGCTGCGAGGCAGCAGTGCTACCCACTGTGCCACCGTGCCGCTCACAAGGGTCTTTGGACCCTTGTGCTTGCACTCGTTCTGTCACGTACTGCCGATCTCCTGCCTTTTCCTTGTATACCTGCTTTTCTATCACTTTGTATGTCACTGAGAGAAGTGAGAGGGGTAATCCAAGATGGAGGACGGGAAAAATGTCTTGCTGTAAGAGCTGCTCCTTTCTTTGAGGTATTTTAGGTGTTGGAGGTGATTTCCTTGAATTCCAGGAGCAGCAATTACTGTTTTATATGTTGTTGCATTGTTTTGGAACTTTGGAAAAAAAGTAAAAACAACAGTAGTTTTAAAAGGGAGAAGAGCAGACAAAGGAAGCACATGGTGAGGTCAGTGCAGGAGAGAGAGAGAGAGAGAGAGAGCGAGAGAGCGAGAGAGCGAGCGCCTGCACAGTTACTGCCTTTGCTATTTGAGTTTGTGTATCGCTGGACATCGGAGTGCATCTGGGAAAATTAACAAACAGTGAAATGCACAACTAATCTTGGAGGAACTGTTGGGCGAAGTTCACAGCACAGAATCAGATAAGTTAATTGTTGTTTTAAGTCTGTCCAAGAGAAAGGCTGCAGGAGTGAGTATAGTGGATTCTTTCTTGATTATATGTTTTTGGAGATAAGTCTCTTGATTAAACTTAAAATATAAGCCATAGCTATTAATTTAACCTGGGACAGTGTTTGTAGAGGAACAAGACGGTGTTATTTTCTGGGTCTGTAGATTGTGAAGGAGCGAAAATGGCCTTTGCAGTGATATGTACTTCTTGTCAGATGTGGGAGTTTAAAGAGAGTTTAAGGGTTACTGCGGATTATATCTGCCATAAATGTTGTTGGATGCGAATCTTATCTGATCGAGTGGATCAGTTGGAGAGACAGATAGAAGCGATGAGGAATTTACAACAACAACGGTTTGTGATGGATGGCAGTTATAGGAAAGGGGGAAAGTCTCAGATACAGTCACATAGATGGGTTAATTCCAGGAAGGGTGAGAGAGGTCAGCACCTAGGGCAGGAGTCTTTTGCGAATATACCCATTTCTAACAGGTTTTGGAAAATGTAGGGGGTGGTGGCTTCTCAGGGGAACGTAGCACGAATAGCCAAGTTTCTGGTGTTGAGACTGGCTCTAATGCCCGATGGGTACGTCGGCTTCCAAGAGATCAATTGTGTTAGGGGATTCTGCAATCAGAGGTACAGACAGTCGTTTCTGTGGCCAGCAGAGAAAAAGCAGAATGGTGTGTTGTTTCCCTGGTGCCAGGATCAAGGATGTCTCAGAGAGGGTGCAGAATGTTCTCAGGGAGAGAGGGCTAGCAAGAGGTCATTGTCCACATTGGAACCAACGATATAGGAAGGGAAAAGGTTGAGATTCTGAATGGAGACTACAGAGAGTTAGGCAGAAATTTAAAAAGGAGGTCCTCAAGGGTAGTAATATCTGGATTACTCCCAGTGCTACGAGCTAGTGAGGGCAGGAATTGGAGGATAGAGCAGATGAATGCATGGCTGAGGAGGATTCACATTTTTGGATCATTGGAATCTCTTCTGGGGTAGAAGTGACCTGTACAAGAAGGACGGATTGCATCTAAATTGGAAGGGGACTAAAATACTGGCAGGGAAATTTGCTAGAACTGCTTGGGAGGATTTAAACTAGTAAGGTGGGGGGGTGGGACCCAGGGAGATAGTGAGGAAAGAGATCGATCTGAGACAGGTACAGCTGAGAACAGAAGTGAGTCAAACAGTCAGGGCAGGCAGGGACAAGTTAGGACTAATAAATTAAACTGCATTTATTTCAATGCAAGGAGCCTAACAGGGAAGGCAGGTGAACTCAGGGCATGGTTAGGAACACGGGACTGGGACATCATAGCAATTATGGAAAAATGGCTCAGGGATGGGCAGGACTGGCAGCTTAATGTTCCAGGATGCAAATGCTACAGGAAGGATAGAAAGGGAGGCAAGCGAGGAGGTGTCGCTTGATAAGGAATAGCATTACAGCTGTGCTGAGGGAGGATATTCCTGGAAATACATCCAGGGAAGTTATTTGGGTGGAACTGAGAAATAAGAAAGGGATGATCACCTTATTGGGATTGTATTATAGACCCCCTAATAGTCAGAGGGAAATTGAGAAACAAACTTGTAAGGAGATCTCAGCTATCTGTAAGAATAATAGGGTGGTTATGGTAGAGGATTTTAACTTTCCAAACATTGACTGGGATTGCCATAGTGCTAAAGGTTTAGATGGAGAGGAATTTCTGAAGTGCGTACAAGACAATTTTCTGATTCAGTATGTGGATGTACCTACTAGAGAAGGTGCAAAACTTGACCTACTCTTGGGAAATAAGGCAGGGCAGGTGACTGAGGTGTCAGTGGGGGAGCACTTTGGGGCCAGCAACCATAATTCTATTCGTTTTAAAATAGTGATGGAAAAGGATAGACCAGATCTAAAAGTTGAAGTTCTAAATTGGAGAAAGGCCAATTTTGATGGTATTAGGCAAGAACTTTTGAAAGCTGATTGGAGGCAGATGTTCGCAGGTAAAGGGACGGCTGGAAAATGGGAAGCCTTCAGAAATGAGATAACAAGAATCCAGAGAAAGTATATTCCTGTCAGGGTGAAAGGGAAGGCTGGTAGGTATAGGGAATGCTGGATGACTAAAGAAATTGAGGGTTTGGTTAAGAAAAAGAAGGAAGCATATGTCAGGTATAGATAGGATAGATCGAGTGAATCCTTAGAAGAGAATAAAGAAAGTAGGAGTATACTTCAGAGGGAAATCAGGAGGGCAAAACATGAGATAGCTTTGGCAAATAGAATTAAGGAGAATTCAAAGGGTTTTTACAAATATATTAAGGACAAAAGGGTAACTAGGGAGAGAATAGGCCCCCTCAAAGATCAGCAAGGTGGCCTTTGTGCAGAGCCACAGAAAATGGGGGAGATACTAAATGAATATTTTGCATCAGTATTTACTGTGGAAAAGGATGTGGAAGATATAGACTGTAGGGAAATAGATGCTGACATCTTGCAATATGTCCAGATTACAGAGAAGGAAGTGCTGGATGTCTTGAAACGGTTAAAAATGGATAAATCCCCAGGACCTGATCAGGTGTACCCAAGAACTCTGTGGGAAGCTAGAGAAGTGATTGCTGGGCCTCTTGCTGAGATATTTGTACCATTGATAGTCACAGGTGAGGTGTCGGAAGACTGGAGGTTGGCAAATGTGGTGCCACTGTTTAAAAAGGGCGGTAAAGACAAGCCAGGGAACTATAGACCAGTGAGCCTGACCTCGGTGATGGGCAAGTTGTTGGAGGAAATCCTGAGGGACAGGATGTACATGTATTTGGAAAGGCAAGGACTGATTCGGGATAATCAACATGGCTTTGTGCGTGGGAAATCATGTCTCACAAACTTGAGTTTTTTGAAGAAGTAACAAAAAAGATTGATGAGGACAGAGCAGTAGATATGATCTATATGGACTTAAATAAGGCGTTCGACAAGGTTCCCCATGGGAGACTGATTAGCAAAGTTAGATCTCATGGAATACAGGGAGAACTAACCGTTTGGATACAGAACTGGCTTAAAGATAGAAGGTGGTGGTGGAGGGTTGTTTTTCAGACTGGAGGCCTGTGACCAGTGGAATGCCACAAGGTGCTGGGCCCTCTACTTTTTGTCATTTACATAAATGATTTGGATGCGAGCATAAGAGGTACAGTTAGTAAGTTTGCAGATGACACCAAAATTGGAGGTGTAGTGGACAGCGAAGAGGGTTACCTCAGATTACAACAGGATATGGACCAGATGGGCCAATGGGCTGAGAAGTAGCAGATGGAGTTTAATTCAGATAAATGCGAGGTGCTGCATTTTGGGAAAGCAAATCTTAGCAGGACTTATACGCTTAATGGTAAGGTCCTAGGGAGTGTTGCTGAACAGAGAGACCTTGGAGTGCAGGTTCATAGCTCCTTGAAAGTGGACTCGCAGGTAGATAGGATAGTGAAGAAGGCGTTTGGTATGCTTTCCTTCATTGGTAAGAGTATTGAGTACAGGAGTTGGGAGGTCATGTTGCAGCTATACAGGACATTGGTTAGGCCATTGTTGGAATATTGCGAGCATTTCTGGTCTCCTTCCTATCGGAAAGATGTTGTGAAACTTGAAAGGGTTCAGAAAAGATTTACAAGGATGTTGCCAGGGTTGGAGGATCTGAGCTACAGGGAGAGGCTGAACAGGCTCAGGTTATTTTTCCTGGTGCGTCGGAGGCTGAGGGGTGACCTCCTAGAGGTTTCCAAAATTTTGAGGGGCAGAGATAGGATAAATTGGCAAAGTCTTTTCCCTGGGGTCGGGGAGTCCAGAACTAGAGGGCATAGGTTTAGGGTGAGAGGGGAAAGATATAAAAGAGACCTAAGGGGCAACCTTTTCACACAGAGGGTAGTATGTGTATGGAATGAGTTGCCAGAGGATGTGGTGGAGGCTGGTACAAATGCAACATTTAAGAGGCATATGGATGTGTATACGAATAGGAAGGGTTTGGAGGAATATGGGCCGGGTGCTGCAGGTGGGACTAAATTGGGTTGGGATATCTGGTCAGCATGGATAGGTTGGACCGAAGGGTCTGTTTCCATGCTATACATCTCTATGACTCTATGACTCTATGCTTGGAATACATTGAGGCCAAGTGCAAGCAACAGAAAAGAGCGTACAGTGTCCAGAGTATCCCACCCATCCACCTCCCTCGCCCGAGCCAGAGTCTGTGACTCCAGGGCTGGATTATTCAGCCACTGTGGAACCCAATTCCTCCCAGGCTAGAAACAAGTCCTTCTTGTCCTTGGGGGACTGCTAAAGAAGAAGGGAAATAAGTAAAACATAAGACACCCCCTTGTCGAGCAGTTAGTCTGAGGTCGGCTGAGGCTTTGGTATCCATCACTTTGCTGGTCGTGTTAGATTTGTGATTGAAAAGTGAAAAGTCACAAGGTTGGAAGTCACCTGTATACATTTGAAATCTGAGATTTTCTTCTTGTCACAATCAGCATGACTAATAAGTTGACAGATTCTCCATAAGAAGAGCAACTAATTTCAAGACGAGAGGGCGCAATTTTAAGGTGAGAGGACAGAGCAATAAAAACGACATGAGGGGCAAATATTTTACACTGAGTGTGCTTCACGTGTGGAATGACCTTCCTGAGTACTGTTGGATGCCAGTACTGCTTTTCGCCATTTATACAAATGATTTGGATGTGAACATGGGAGATATGGTTAGTAAATTTGCAGATGATATCAAAATTGGAGGTGTTGAGGACAGCGAAGAAGGTCACCTCAGATTACAATGGGATCTTGACCAGATGGGCCAATGGACCGTGGACTGGCAGATGGAGTTTAATTTAGATAAATGTAAACTGTTGCATTTTGGAAAGGCAAATCAAAGCAGGACTTATACACTTAATGGTAAGGTTGTGGTGAGTGTTGCTGAACAAACAGATCTTGGAGTGCAGGTTCATAGCTACTTAAAAGTGAAATTGCAGGTAGATAGGATAATGAAGAAGGCATTTGGTATGCTTTCCTTTATTGGTCATTGCATTGAGTAGAGGAGTTGGGAGGTCATGTTGCGGCTGTGCAGGACATTGGTTAGGACACTATTGGAATATGCATGCAATTCTGGTCTCCCTGTTATAGGAAGGATGTTGTGAAACTTGAAAGGATTCAGAAAAGATTTACAAGGATGTTTCCAGGATGTTGAGCTATAGGGAGAGGCTGGATAAGCTGGGGCTGTTTTCCCTGGAGCGTCGATGGCTGAGGGATGACATCATAGAGGTTTATAAAATCATGAGCGGCATGGGTAGGGTGAGTAGTCAAGGTCTTTTCCCTGGGTTAGGGGAGTCCAAAACTAGAGGGCATAGGTTTAAGGTATGACCTTAAAGTGACCTAAGGAGCAACTTTTTCATGCATGTTTGGAATGAGCTGCCAGAGGAGGTGGTAGATGCTAGCACAATTGCAACAGTTAAAAGGCATCTGGATGGATATGTGAATAGAAAGGGTTTAGAGGGATATGGGCCAAGTGCTGACAAATGGGACTAGATTAGGTTCGAATATCTGGTCGGCATGAGCGAGTTGGACTGAAGGGTCTGCTTCCATGTTGTATATCTCTATGATTGGCAAAGCACAACAGGTCAGCTAGCATCCGAGGAGCAGAAGAATCGACATTTCGGGCACAAGTCCTTCTCCTGCTTCTTGGATGTTGCCTGACCTGCTGTGCTTTTTCAGCACCACACTCTTGATTCTGATTTCCAGCATCTGCAGTCTTCACTTTCTCCTCTTCCTGTATATCTCTTTGACT
This sequence comes from Chiloscyllium plagiosum, assembly GCF_037043375.1. NCBI lineage: Eukaryota > Metazoa > Chordata > Chondrichthyes > Orectolobiformes > Hemiscylliidae > Chiloscyllium > Chiloscyllium plagiosum. The sequence goes on along the minus strand of NW_028270154.1, from coordinate 74,962,367 downwards.
CTAATTACAATATTTAAAAGACATTTGGATAAGTAGATGAGTAGGAAAGGTTTAGAGGAGTGTGGGTCAGGAGCAGGCAGGTGGGATTGCTTTAGTTTGGGATTATGTTCAGTATAGACTAGTTGGAGCGAAAGGTCTGTTTCAATGCTGTTTGACTCAAAGTCATCATCCAGCACTCTCATGAATGCCTTAATTGAACACTTACTGTCAGTGTTTAAACTTTCCTTCCAGGCTTCAGTGGAGAATGTTTTGATTCCGATTGTTCTCTATTTCTCTTTAGCACCCAAGTCACCACCAAGTTCCCAGATTTTCAGTAGAAAGTATCTAACTGTGAAGTATCGATACCCCATTTCCCCATTTTGGGAGATCCAGACCAACAAGAGCACTAAGCATCTTGCATCCTTTGGATTGAAGGCAAACACGGAAGCAGAATCAAAGGACTTGGACTGTAGTGCCAATGGTGCCGGTAAATAGTGGTCACCTCACTTCCTGGCACAGTCTACAGAACAACCTCAATTATCCGAATGAGAGGGGCGGGGAGTATTTTGTTCGGATAACTGATTGTTTGGATAACTGATCTGATTGTAAACAAACGAAGCATTTACGAGACCTTGAGATCTTGTTTGGCTAATCTGAAATTCGGATAATTGATGTTCAGATAACCGAGGTTGTTCTGTACTTAGTTCCCCAAGTGGGTATGCTGGAGGCATGGGTGTGCTATGCATGAGCTGCAAGTGTCAGGAGTGGTTGACATTCCAGTGGCTGTTGGACTGTGTAGATACATTGGTGGCAATCATTCTTGGTTGTAGCAGAGAGATCCCTTACACTAGTTAAAACAGATAGGCACGTAGTTTGTGTCTGAGGGGTTCCTGACTTACATCCAGTATTTCCAAATTTGTGGAAACTCCAGGACCTGTTGACGAAGCTGATACATCTGCCCAGTGAGAGCTCCCCGTCCACACCAAATCGGCAGGAGGACTGTGATTGCAATGTTTCCCTCGGCTCTGTAGTGCGACCAACAAATGGAGCAGTGGTTCCTAGAGAGGAGAAAGGAGAAAGGGATGGAACCATATTGGAGTCGAGAGTGTGGTGCTGGGAAAGCACAGCAGATCAGGCAGCATCTGAGGAGCAGAAGAATCGATGTTTTGGGCATAAACCCTTCATCAGGAATGAGGCTTGTGAGCTGGGTGCTGAGAGAGACATTTATCTCTCAGTCCCCCAGCCTACAAACCGTATTACTGTTGAAGGGCTTATGCCTGAAACATTGATTCTCCTGCTCCTCAGATGCTGCTTGACCTGCTGTGCTTTTCCAGCACCACACTCGCCACTGATCTTCAGCATCTGCAGTCCACACTTTCTCCTACTGGACTCATACTCCCAAGTTAACATTCCAGAGTCAGGGGTTCAAATCCCACCAAGGCAGTGAGTGATATCTCAATTCTGTTTTCATCAATTGGCATCCACCAGAAACATCATGGAGCAGAGCAGCACAGGATCAGTGAGCTGAAACAACTATGGGAAGAGACAAAAAAAACTGCAGATGCTGGAATCCAAAGTAGACAGGCAGGAGGCTGGAAGAACACAGTAAGCCAGGCAGCATCAGGAGGTGTAGAAGACAAGGTTACACCTGAAGCATTGTTTTCTACACCTCCTGATGCTACTTGGCTTTTTGTGTTGAAGCAACTAATGGAGGCATCCCGACAGCACTACCTGAGGTTGTGCTGATCTCCTTCCTCCTCCCCAGCCTCGACAGGATGAGGACTCAGCCATTGCCACCAGTGACAAATACAAGAAGGAGGATGAGGAAAAGGATGGGTGAGGCAGGGAAGATGTCAGACTCTCCTCCCAGGAGAAAACACCTTCGCCACAAACGTTCCAATATTCCCCAGTTTACACAGATTACTTTTAATGTTTATTCACAGGCCCTGGGTGCCCCTGGGCAGGCCAACATTCATTGCCCATCTCTAATTACCCAGAAGGCCATTAAAAGCCAACCACTTTACCGTGGATTTGGAGTCACACGTAGACCAGACCAGGTAAAGTTGGCAGATTCCTTTCCCTAAAGGGCATGAGTGAACCAGATGGGTTTGAACTGAAATGTAGGCACATAAGAGCAGGAGTAGGCCATTCAGCCCATTGAATGCACTCCACTATTCAATAAGATCTTGGCTGATCTGGTCGTAACCTCATTTCCACATTGCTGTCAAGTCCCATGTCCCTTAACTCCCTTCTCTATCAGAAACCTGTCTAACTCAGTCCTGAAAAAAAGTCTAATGACACAGCTGCCCATCCCTGCTTGGGGGAAGAGCTCCACAATCTGAGCAATATGTGAGACTGAAAAAGTATAGTTCATTCTGAAGCAGGAAAGCCTGTGCTGGCTGAGATCTGATTTTTCAGAGCAGAGGAACTGGATCAGCCTAAAAACTTCAGAATTAAATTTCCACCGCTCTCCACGGGCCTAGGAAAGTTGGAAATATCAGACCACATCAGCCTATGAACAAAGAAGTAAAGCCAGTGTCAGATAACAACCAGGAATGTCCCCTCTCCATCCTCAACAAAGGTATAGAAAGAAATTAACTCAAGGTTAAATCAAGTGGCCACTTCACCTGTGACAGAACCAACAAGCAGATGCTAGCGTATGTTCACAGTGCCAAAACCACATGGAACTAACAGAATCTGCTTCAATCTTACACAAGCTGACCAAAGCAGTTAAATGTAAGTAAAAGCAAAATACCGTGGATGCTGGAAATCTGAAACAAACACAGAAAATGTTTGAACCATTCGGCAGATCCGGCGGCATTTGCGGACAGAAAGCAGAGGTAGCATATCCAGTTGGGTAGGACATTTCTTCAGGACTGAAAGTGTTGGAAAATCACCCTTTATATATTTTTGACAGAAGGGGTGGAAGAAAAAGAGGGCAGATAGTGGGAACACCTTGTAAAAGTCAAACGAGTTATTAAGTGGTGGAAGAGAAATACAGATCTAAAATGGGTATGAATTAAGGTGTTAAAGGGAGAGGTTGAGTTGGCTCTGCTCAGCAAAGTCAACATGAAACAAAGACTTTAATTTTTATTCTCCATCACTTGTGGATGAGAGTTTAGCCAAACTGGGAAAGAGTTAAATCTTTACAAAGCTAGGTGCAAATAGTGGCTTTTGGCAACTACCCCTCTATAAAGAGTCTAAGTTACTCACAACACCCACTGCAACACTTGTAAGGTTTGGTTTCAACAGTTTGTCCTTTGGCATCACATTATCCCCTGAAATCTTCCAGAGGACAACATCTAAGCATTGGAGTTAATGTGAACTGCAGATGCTGGCGAGTCAAGAGTTAATGAGCTGAAAAAACATACAGCAGGTCAGGCAGCATCAGCGAAGTGGGGCCAGGTTTTGCACCTCCTGTGTCTGCAGGGGAAAGTTCTGGGTGTGGAGGAGGGGTTGGTGGGGAGTGTGGACCTAACGAGGGAGTCGCAGAGGGAACAGTCCCTGTGAAAAGCGGTTAGGATTGGGTGAGGCAGGGGGAAATGTCATTTTGTTGGTGGGGTCAGACTGCAGGTGGGGGGGAAGTGGCGAAGGATGATGCATTGGATGCAGTGGGGGGGAATTTGCGGACCAGGGGTGCTGCGTCCTTATTACAGTTGGGGGTGGCTTTGTTTGAGGGCAGAGGTGCGGGAAATGAGGACATGCATCTGAGGGCATTGTTGATCGGAGTGAGGGGAAATTACAGTCCTTGAAAGAGGAGGACACCTGGAGTGGCTCCTCCTGGCTGATGGGGAGCAATTGGAAGAATGGGGTCACATTTTGCAGGAGGGGGTGTGGAAGGAGGTGTAATCGAGGTAGCTGTGAGAGTCAGTGTGTTTGCAATAAATGTTGGTGCAGAGTCAGTTGCTGGAGAAGTCCGGGAAGGGGAGAGAGGCGCCAGAGATGGTCCAGCATTCTCTGAGGACTGGTGGGAATTGTATGTCACATGGATGATCCCCTGAACTGTAGAGGCATGACATCGAACATAGCATTACAGTAGGAGCTGGACTGTAACCCTCACAACAAGCAGCACTTACACTCAAATGCACATTCTCAAAGTCAACATTAGAGTGTTGCTGGAAAAGCACAGCAGGTCAGGCAACATTCGAGGAGCAGGAAAATTGACATTTCGAGCAAAAGCCCTGCACATTCTCATAGCTGACCATCAAGTCCCTTGGACACATTGAGGATGCCACCAGTGAATTGAATTGAATTGAATTGAATTGAATTTTTTGTCATGCATACTGACGCACAGTGGAAAGCTTTATCTTGTGAGCAATATAGGCAGAACACATAGTTAAGCAGCATAGATAAATAAATAAAAGGTAAACAGCGGCAAAAACAAAAACAGAGGTACAGGTGAATGTTAAGAGCTTGTGAGTCCATTCAGTATTCTAACAGTAGGGTAGAAACTGTTTTGAAACTGGCTGGTGCATGTGTTCAGGTTTCTGTACTTTCTCCCCGATGGTAGAGGTTGTAGAACGACATTGCCAGGGTAGGATGGATCTTTGAGAATGCTGGCGGCCTTTCCTTGACAGCGGGCCTGGTAGATGGATTCTATAGATAGGAGGTTGGCCTTTGTGATTGTCCAGGCCGAGTTCACCACTCTCTGTAACCGTCTCCGATCTTGAATGGTACAGTTGCCACACCAGGCAGTGATACATCCAGGCAGAATGCTCTCAATGGCGCACCTATAAAAGTTGGCAAGAGTATTCGCCGTCATGCCAAATTTCCTCAGCTGCCTGAGGAAGAATAGATGTGGTTGAGTCTTTGTAACCAGTGTGTCCACATGAAGATCCAAGAGAGCTTGTTGTGGATGACCATTCTCAGGAACTTGACACTCTCCACTCGTTCCACCTGTGTGCTGTTACTATGTAGGGGGGCATGAGTAACATCCCGCCGAAAGTGAATAATGAGTTCCTTGGTTTTTCTGGCATTGAGAGCTAGGTTGTTCTCAGGGCACCATTTTTCTAGGTCTTCCACCTCCCATCTATAGTCTGTTTTGTCACCATCTGACATTTGACCGACTGTGGTGGTGTCACTAGCAAATTCGTAAATGCCGTTAGTCTGGTATTTGGCGAAACTGTTATGGGTATACAGTGAGTACAGTAGGGGGTTGAGTATGCACCCCTGGGGGACTCCAGTGTTTGTGAAGATGAAATATTGTCCCCAATCGTCACTGATTGTGGCCTGTGGGTCAGAAAACTGAGGATCCAGTTACAGAGAGTGGGACTTAGTCTGAGATCACTAAGTTTAGTAATCAGTCTTGAGGGGATAATAGTGTTGAAGGCTGAAATGTAATCAATGAGTAGGATTCTTATGTAGCTGTGTCAGAGTAGATCCACCCAAGACAAAGCAATTGAGTTTCCGGCTTCTTGGAATGTGACTGATCTCTGAGGATTCACAAGCAAGATAAACCCAAGTAGAAAATTCCTGCCCAATCTAGCTGTTGTCAATGAGCCACCTGGTACAACAAGACATTCCATGATTCTGTAAGAAAGCACAGCACAGATCTTTTGAGAACATCAGAGATAGATACTGATATGATGTGATATTTTAGTTCCCTTTGACCCAGAGCTAATCACCATCATTGTCAAAGATGCACTTTCTACAGGTCTTGGATCTGTACTCTTAACAGATACAGACAATGGGAAACAAAGATCTACAATTCCAGTTCACTGACAGAGGACTGAACAGAAATATGACTAGCGATAGAGACAGAAGCATTAGTCACTCTATGGACTTGTGAAATGTTAATAGGATTTGTTCATATTCATCACTTCAAGATAGAAACAGAACCCGAGTCTTGAGTGACTCTCTTAATTCACAGGAGTCAGTGAAATTCCTCTACAAAAATAACGATTCAGGCTAAGGATGATGAGGTTTGATGCAAGGACAAAATATGTTCCAGGGAAACAGCAGATGAAAGAAGATGTTTCATCCCGTATCCCTGTGGCAAGGTGTGAACCAAGAAATGGAGTTTTCATTGTACAGGCAGAAACCTTTAGAGTCATAAAGTCACAGAGATATACAGTACAGAAATAGACCCTTCAGTCAAACTCGTCCATGCCGACCAGATAGCCTAAACTAATCTAGTCCCATTTGCCAGCACTTGGCCCATATCCCTCAAAACCCTTCTAATTCATATACCCATCCAGATGTTTTTTAAATGTTGTAATTGTGCCAGCTTCCACCATTTCCTCTGGCAACTCATTCCATACACATACCGCCCTTTGAATGAAAAAGTTGCACCTTAGATCCTGATTCAGACAGGGAGCAGACACCTTACCCAGACAGACCCAGACAGGGAGCAGACTCCTTACCCAGACAGACCCAGACAGGGAGCAGACACCTTACCCAGACAGAGAGCAGACACCTTACCCTGACCCAGACAGGGAGCAAACTCCTTACCCAGACAGACAGCAGTTTCCTTACCCAGTCAGACCCAGACAGGGAACAGACTCCTTACCCAGACAGACCCAGACAGGGAGCAGCCACCTTACCCAGACAGACCCAGACAGGGAGCAGCCACCTTACCCAGACAGACCCAGACAGGGAGCAGTCTCCTTAGCCAGACAGACCCAGACAGGGAGCAGACTCCTTACCCAGACAAACCCAGTAGGGAGCAGACTCCGTACCCAGACCCAGACAGGGAGCAGACTCCTTAACCAGACCCAGTAGGGAGCAGACTCCTTACCCAGACCCAGACAGGGAGCAGACACCTTACCCAGACAGACCCAGACAGGGAGCAGACACCTTACCCAGACAGACCCAGACAGGGAGCAGACACCTTACCCAGACAGACCCAGACAGGGAGCAGACACCTTACCCAGACAGACCCAGACAGGGAGCAGACTCCTTACCCAGACAGACCCAGACAGGGAGCAGACTCCTTACCCAGACAGACCCAGACAGGGAGCAGACTCCTTACCCAGACAGACCCAGACAGGGAGCACACACGTTACCTAGACAGGGAGCAGACACCTTACCCAGACCCAAACAGGGAGCAGACACCTTACCCAGACAGACCCAGACAGGGAGCAGACACCTCACCCAGACAGACCCAGACAGGGAGCAGACACCTTACCCTGACCCAGACAGGGAGCAGACTCCTTACCCAGACAGACCCAGACAGGGAGCAGACTCCTTACCCAGACAGACCCAGACAGGGAGCAGACTCCTTACCCAGACAGACCCAGACAGGGAGCAGACTCCTTACCCAGACAGACCCAGACAGGGAGCACACACGTTACCCAGACAGAGAGCAGACCCCTTACCCAGACAGTGTCTGCGTGGGTTTCCTCCGGGTGCTCCGGTTTCCTCCCACAGTCCAAAGATGTGCAGGTTAGGTGAATTGGCCATGCCAAATTGCCCGTAGTGTTAGGTTAAAGGGGTAAATGTAGGGGTATGGGTGGGTTGCGCTTCGGCGGGTCGGTGTGGACTTGTTGGGCCGAAGGGCCTGTTTCCACACTGTAAGTAATCTAATCTAATCTAATCTAATCTAATCTAATCTAATCCCTTTTAAATCTTTCCATTCTTACCCGAAACCTATGCCCTCTAGTTCTGGACTCCCACCATTTGGAAGAAAGAAGACAGAGGATGGTGGTGGAGGGTTGCTTTTTCGACTGGAGGGCTGTGACCAGTGGTGTGCCACAAGCATCAATGCTGGGTCCCCTGCTTTTCGTCATTTATATAAATTTTTTGGATGTGAACATAGGAGGTATAGTTAGTAAGTTTGCAGATGACACCAAAATTGGAGGTGTAGTGGACAGTGAAGAGGGTTACCTCAGATTATAACAGGATCTTGACCAGATGGGCCAATGGGCTGAGAAGTGGCAGATGGAGTTTAATTCAGATAAATGTGAGGTGCTGCATTTTGGGAAAGCAAATCTTAGCAGGACTTATACACTTAATGGTGAGGTCCTAGGGAGTATTGCTGAACAAAGAGACCTTGGAGTACAGGTTCATAGCTCCTTGAAAGAGGAATCACAGGTAGTTTGGACAGTGAAGAAGGCATTTGGTATGCTTTCGTTTATTGGTCAGAGTATTGAGTATTGAGTTGGGAGGTCATGTTGCGTCGAGACAGGACATTGATTCGGCCACTTTTGGAATACTGTGTTCAGTTCTGGTCTCCCTGCTATAGGAAGGATGTTGTGAAACTTGAAAGGGTTCAGAAAAGATTTACAGGATGTTGCCAGGATTGGAGAGTTTTGGCTATAGGGAGAGGCTGAAAAGACTGGGACTGTTTTCCCTGGAGCATCAGAGGCTGAGGGGTAACCTTATAAGGTGTTTAAAATCATGAAGGGCATGGATAGAGTAAATCAATAACCTGATGAAGGGTACACTCAGATCAGAGAGCACTGCATCAAAGGATGGCAGCATACATGCCTTGTAATCCTGTTCTCTTACTTACTATGGACAGAGGATACCATGGTGTAGTTTATGATTTCCTCATTAATGATGAGTCATTAACCATTGCTGAGACTCGATACATACAATGATTACACCAAGGATAGCTGGGTGTCATAAAACGTCAAACCAGAAAGCAATATTATGTTTGCTGGCTGGGTCTCTCATTGGAAGAGATGGTATTGAGCCGTATTACTGGAGCTATTCATTGCCAGGAGAACAAGAGAACTGTTAGTGTCATCTTCCTTTCCAACAAGACCAGGGAAGATCTCAGGATGAACTTCATCAAGCTCAGAGGGAAACTGTTCTCAATGCTCGTAAATGCCTTCTCTTGGTGCAAGTGGATAGAAGTCAAGCAACTGCAGGATCTTGTGGCAGATGTATTGATTACATCACTGACAAAGTCCTTTGCAACCTGGTCATAAGACCATACGATATAGGAATAGAATTAGGCCTTTCTGCCTGTCGACTCTGCTCTACTATTCGATCATGGCTGATATGTTTCTCATCCCCACTCTCCTGCCTTCTCCCTGCAACCCTTGATCCCCTTACTAATCAAGAACTTGTCTATCTCTGTCTTAAATACACTCAATGATGTGACCTCCATAGCCTTCTGAAGCAATGAGTTCCATGGATTAACCTCCCTCTGACTGAAGAAATTCTTCCCCCATCTCAGTTCTAAAGGGTTGTCCCTTCACTTTGAGGCTGTGTTCTTGAGACCTAATCCTTCCTACTAATGGAAACATCTTGATTTGGTTTGATTTATTGTAGTCACATGTACCTACGTACAGTGAAAAGCTTTGTTTTGCGTGCAGTACAGGCAGCTCATAGCAAACAAGGATATATAGATCATAGGGTGCTGAGGCAGATTGAGGCATATAGAACTCAACTTCACAGATGGTGGGCAAAGCAGGATCAACAACAGCAAGATCAACATTTTAAAAAGTTAAAGAGTCCTTTCAACAGTCAGATGATGGCAGGGAAGAAGCTGTTCTTTAACCTGTTGGTGCGTGTGTTCAGGTTTGGGACTAAGATAAGGTGGGGGAGGAGAAATGAGGAAACTGGTGAGGGAGACAGGACGACAAATGCAGATCATTTCAGAGAATATCTCTGGGACACGTGCACCAAACAGCCCCACCGCCCCGTGGCCAAACACTTCAACTCCCCCTCCAACTCCCACTCCAGCAAGGACATGGATGTCCTGGGCCTCCTCCATCACCAAACCTTAACCATCCGATGTCTGGTGGAAGAATGCCTCATCTTCTGCCTTGGAACCTTGCAACTACATGCGAAAAATGTGGATTTCACCAGTTTCCCCATTTCCCCTCCCTTCACCTTATCCCAATTCCAAGCCTCCAACTTGGCACTGCCCTCTTGAACTGTCCTACCTGTCCATCTTCTTTTCCACCTATCCACTCCACCTTCCTCTCCGATCTAACACTTTCACCCCTCCTGCATCTACCTATTACATTCCCAGCTATCTTCACCCCAGCCCCACCCACCTTCCATTTATCTCTCAGCCCCAGCCCACAAGCTTCATTCCTGATGAAGGGCTTATGCCTAAACCGTCAATTTTCCTGCTCCTCGGATGCTGCCTGACCTGCTGTGCTTTTCCAGCACCACACTCTTGACTATTAATTAATATGTGCCTGAGTGGGGGTCTGTTAGTTATGTACATGTCTGGCAGATATTCATTCAATCGGTTCCACAATGATGGCATCTATAACATGTCTGGTTAGACCAATACACTGGATCCTTTTTGGAAATCATTCTGCACCCCACGAACAGGCAGAATTGTGCCCAATTCCAGCATGGAAGAGGTGATCATAGAATACCAAATGTATGATTGATCTGCATAAACAATGGGAACGTGATATTTTCTGGAAAATAGCTTGAAGTAAGACTGCATCACTTCTAATCTCATTGTACATTTCTGGACACTTGATTTCAGATGCTGATCCTGCCAAAACTCAGATCAATGATCGATATGAACCAATGAGAGCCTTCTGGTCAACTCTACGAAAACTCTTCACTTACAACTGGATACGGTCAGTGAGTTCAGAATTCATTTTTACTTTATATCCAAACCTGCAAGATCACCACTATGAGATATTCCCAGTGACAGGAACGCCACTCTCATACATTCCCGGTGACAGAAACACCTCTCTGAGATATTCCTGGTGACACGAACACCTCTCTGTGATATTCCCGGTGACAGGAACATAACTCTGATATATTCCCAGTGACAGGAACATCTCTCTGAGATATTCCTGGTGACAGGAACCCCTCTGTGATAAATTCTCAATGGCAGGAACACCATTCTGAGATATTCACACTGACAGGAACGCCACTCTGAGATATTCCCGGTGACAGGAACACCATTTATACCTTCCCAATAACAGGACACTTTCTGAGATATTCACACAGACAGGAACAGCTCTGTGTGATATTGACATTGACAGGAACAGCTCTGTGTAATATTCAGTTTGACAGGAACACTTTTGTGTGATATTCACACTGACAAGAACAGCTCTCTGTTATATTCCTGGTGACAGAAATATCTTGCAGTATATTCACACTGACAGGAACAGCTTTGTGTGATTTTCACACTGACAGGATCAGCTCTCTGTGATTTTCACACTGACAGGAACACCTCTCTGTGATATTCAGACTGACAGGAACACCACTCTGTGATATTCACACTGACAGGAACACCTCTCTGTGATATTCACACTGACAGAAACACCACTCTGTGATATTCACACTGACAGGAACACCACTCTGTGATATTCACACTGACAGGAACACCTCTCTGTGACATTCAGACTGACAGGAACACCACTCTGTGATATTCACACTGACAGGAACACCACTCTGTGATATTCACACTGACAGGAACACCTCTCTGTGACATTCACACTGACAGGAACACCACTCTGTGATATTCAGACTGACAGGAACACCTCTCTGTGATATTCACACTGACAGGAACACCACTCTGTGATATTCACATTGACAGGAACACCTCTCTGTGACATTCAGACTGACAGGAACACCACTCTGTGATATTCACACTGACAGGAACACCACTCTGTGATATTCACACTGACAGGAACACCTCTCTGTGATATTCAGACTGACAGAAACAGTTCTCTGTGATATTCACACTGACAGGAACACCACTCTGTGATATTCACACTGACAGAAACAGTTCTCTGTGATATTCACACTGACAGGAACACCACTCTGTGATATTCACACTGACAGGAACACCACTCTGTGATATTCACACTGACAGGAACACCACTCTATGACATTCACACTGACAGGAACACCACTCTGTGATATTCACACTGACAGGAACACCACTCTGTGATATTCACACTGACAGGAACACCTCTCTGTGATATTCACACTGACAGGAACACCACTCTGTGATATTCACACTGAAAGGAACACCACTCTGTGATATTCACACTGACAGGAACACCTCTCTGTGATATTCACACTGACAGAAACAGTTCTCTGTGATATTCACACTGACAGAAACAATTCTCTGTGATATTCACACTGACAGGAACAGCTCTGTGTGATAATCACACTGACAGGAACACCTCTCTGTGATATTCAGACTGACAGGAACACCTCTCTGTGATATTCACACTGACAGGAACACCTCTCTGTGATATTCACACTGACAGGAACACCACTCTGTGATATTCACACTGACAGGAACACCACTCTGTGACATTCACACTGACAGGAACACCACTCTGTGATATTCACACTGACAGGAACACCTCTCTGTGACATTCAGACTGACAGGAACACCTCTCTGATATTCACACTGACAGGAACACCTCTCTGTGATATTCACACTGACAGGAACACCACTCTGTGATATTCCCGGTGACAGGAACATAACTCTGATATATTCCCAGTGACAGGAACATCTCTCTGAGATATTCCTGGTGACAGGAACCCCTCTGTGATAAATTCTCAATGGCAGGAACACCATTCTGAGATATTCACACTGACAGGAACGCCACTCTGAGATATTCCCGGTGACAGGAACACCATTTATACCTTCCCAATAACAGGACACTTTCTGAGATATTCACACAGACAGGAACAGCTCTGTGTGATATTGACATTGACAGGAACAGCTCTGTGTAATATTCAGTTTGACAGGAACACTTTTGTGTCATATTCACACTGACAAGATCAGCTCTCTGTTATATTCCTGGTGACATAAATATCTTGCAGTATATTCAAGCTGACAGGAACAGCTTTGTGTGATTTTCACACTGACAGGATCACCTCTCTGTGATATTCAGACTGACAGGAACACCACTCTGTGATATTCACACTGACAGGAACACCTCTCTGTGATATTCACACTGACAGGAACACCACTCTGTGATATTCACACTGACAGGAACACCACTCTGTGACATTCACACTGACAGGAACACCACTCTGTGACATTCACACTGACAGGAACACCACTCTGTGATATTCAGACTGACAGGAACACCACTCTGTGATATTCACACTGACAGGAACACCACTCTGTGATATTCACACTGACATAAACACCACTCTGTGACATTCACACTGACAGGAACACCACTCTGTGATATTCACACTGACAGGAACAGTTCTCTGTGATATTGACACTGACAGGAACACCACTCTCTGATATTCACACTGACAGAAACAGTGCTCTGTGATATTCAGACAGACAGGAACACCACTCTGTGATATTCACACTGACAGGAACACCACTCTGTGATATTCACACTGACAGGAACACCTCTCTGTGACATTCAGACTGACAGGAACACCACTCTGTGATATTCACACTGACAGGAACACCACTCTGTGATATTCACACTGACAGGAACACCACTCTGTGACATTCACACTGACAGGAACACCACTCTGTGATATTCACACTGACAGGAACAGTTCTCTGTGATATTCACACTGACAGGAACACCACTCTCTGATATTCACACTGACAGGAACACCTCTCTGTGATATTCAGACAGACAGGAACACCTCTCTGTGATATTCACACTGACAGGAACACCTCTCTGTGATATTCACACTGACAGGAACACCACTCTGTGATATTCACACTGACAGGAACACCACTCTGTGATATTCACACTGACAGGAACACCACTCTGTGATATTCACACTGACAGGAACACCACTCTGTGACATTCACACTGACAGGAACACCACTCTGTGATATTCACACTGACAGGAACAGTTCTCTGTGATATTCACACTGACAGGAACACCACTCTCTGATATTCACACTGACAGGAACACCTCTCTGTGATATTCAGACAGACAGGAACACCACTCTGTGATATTCACACTGACAGGAACACCACTCTGTGATATTCACACTGACAGGAACACCTCTCTGTGACATTCAGACTGACAGGAACACCACTCTGTGATATTCACACTGACAGGAACACCACTCTGTGATATTCACACTGACAGGAACACCACTCTGTGACATTCACACTGACAGGAACACCACTCTGTGATATTCACACTGACAGGAACAGTTCTCTGTGATATTCACACTGACAGGAACACCACTCTCTGATATTCACACTGACAGGAACACCTCTCTGTGATATTCAGACAGACAGGAACACCTCTCTGTGATATTCACACTGACAGGAACACCTCTCTGTGATATTCACACTGACAGGAACACCACTCTGTGATATTCACACTGACAGGAACACCACTCTGTGATATTCACACTGACAGGAACACCACTCTGTGATATTCACACTGACAGGAACAGCTTTGTGTGATTTTCACACTGACAGGAACACCTCTCTGTGATATTCACACTGACAGGAACACCACTCTGTGATATTCACACTGACAGAAACACCTCTCTGTGATATTCACACTGACAGGAACACCACTCTGTGATATTCACACTGACAGGAACACCTCTCTGTGACATTCAGACTGACAGGAACACCACTCTGTGATATTCAGACTGACAGGAACACCACTCTGTGATATTCACACTGACAGGGACACCTCTCTGTGATATTCACACTGACAGGAACACCTCTCTGTGATATTCACACTGACAGGAACACCACTCTGTGATATTCACACTGACAGGAACACCTCTCTGTGATATTCACACTGACAGGAACACCACTCAGTGATATTCACACTGACAGGAACACCACTCTGTGATATTCACACTGACAGGAACACCACTCTGTGACATTCACACTGACAGGAACACCACTCTGTGATATTCACACTGACAGGAACTCCACTCTGTGATATTCACACTGACAGGAACACCACTCTGTGACATTCACACTGACAAGAACACCACTCTGTGATATTCACACTGACAGGAACACCACTCTGTGACATTCACACTGACAGGAACACCACTCTGTGATATTCACACTGACAGGAACACCTTTCTGTGATATTCAGACAGACAGGAACACCACTCTGTGATATTCAGACTGACAGAAACAGTTCTCTGTGATATTCAGACTGACAGGAACACCTCTCTGTGATATTCACACTGACAGGAACACCTCTCTGTGATATTCAGATGACAGGAACACCTCTCTGTGATATTCAGACTGACAGGAACACCTCTCTGTGATATTCACATTGACAGGAACACCACTCTGTGATATTCACACTGACAGGAACACCTCTCTGTGATATTCACACTGACAGGAACACCACTCTGTGATATTCAGACTGACAGGAACACCTCTCTGTGATATTCACACTGACAGGAACAGCTCTGTGTGATATTCACACTGACAGGAACACCACTCTGTGATATTCACACTGACAGAAACAGTTCTCTGTGATATTCACACTGACAGAAACAGTTCTCTGTGATATTCACACTGACAGGAACACCACTCTGTGATATTCACACTGACAGGAACAGCTCTGTGTGATATTCAGACTGACAGGAACACCTCTCTGTGATATTCACACTGACAGGAACAGCTCTGTGTGATATTCACACTGACAGGAACACCTCTCTGTGATATTCAGACTGACAGGAACACCTCTCTGTGATATTCACACTGACAGAAACACCTCTCTGTGATATTCACACTGACAGGAACACCACTCTGTGATATTCACACTGACAGGAACACCACTCTGTGATATTCACACTGACAGGAACAGCTTTGTGTGATTTTCACACTGACAGGAACACCACTCTGTGATATTCACACTGACAGGAACACCACTCTGTGATATTCACACTGACAGGAACACCACTCTGTGATATTCACACTGACAGAAACAGTTCTCTGTGATATTCACACTGACAGAAACAATTCTCTGTGATATTCACACTGACAGGAACAGCTCTGTGTGATATTCACACTGACAGGAACACCACTCTGTGACATTCACACTGACAGGAACACCACTCTGTGATATTCACACTGACAGGAACACCACTCTGTGATATTCACACTGACAGGAACACCTCTCTGTGACATTCAGACTGACAGGAACACCACTCTGTGATATTCACACTGACAGGAACACCACTCTGTGATATTCACACTGACAGGAACACCACTCTGTGACATTCACACTGACAGGAACACCACTCTGTGATATTCACACTGACAGGAACAGTTCTCTGTGATATTCACACTGACAGGAACACCACTCTCTGATATTCACACTGACAGGAACACCTCTCTGTGATATTCAGACAGACAGGAACACCTCTCTGTGATATTCACACTGACAGGAACACCACTCTGTGATATTCACACTGACAGGAACACCACTCTGTGATATTCACACTGACAGGAACACCACTCTGTGATATTCAGACTGACAGGAACACCTCTCTGTGATATTCACACTGACAGGAACACCACTCTGTGATATTCACACTGACAGGAACACCACTCTGTGATATTCACACTGACAGGAACACCACTCTGTGATATTCACACTGACAGGAACACCACTCTGTGATATTCACACTGACAGGAACACCTCTCTGTGACATTCAGACTGACAGGAACACCACTCTGTGATATTCACACTGACAGGAACACCACTCTGTGATATTCACACTGACAGGAACACCACTCTGTGATATTCACACTGACAGGAACACCACTCTGTGACATTCACACTGACAGGAACACCACTCTGTGATATTCACACTGACAGGAACAGTTCTCTGTGATATTCACACTGACAGGAACACCACTCTCTGATATTCACACTGACAGGAACACCTCTCTGTGATATTCAGACAGACAGGAACACCTCTCTGTGATATTCACACTGACAGGAACACCTCTCTGTGATATTCACACTGACAGGAACACCACTCTGTGATATTCACACTGACAGGAACACCACTCTGTGATATTCACACTGACAGGAACACCACTCTGTGATATTCACACTGACAGGAACAGCTTTGTGTGATTTTCACACTGACAGGAACACCTCTCTGTGATATTCACACTGACAGGAACACCACTCTGTGATATTCACACTGACAGAAACACCTCTCTGTGATATTCACACTGACAGGAACACCACTCTGTGATATTCACACTGACAGGAACACCTCTCTGTGACATTCAGACTGACAGGAACACCACTCTGTGATATTCAGACTGACAGGAACACCACTCTGTGATATTCACACTGACAGGGACACCTCTCTGTGATATTCACACTGACAGGAACACCTCTCTGTGATATTCACACTGACAGGAACACCACTCTGTGATATTCACACTGACAGGAACACCTCTCTGTGATATTCACACTGACAGGAACACCACTCAGTGATATTCACACTGACAGGAACACCACTCTGTGATATTCACACTGACAGGAACACCACTCTGTGACATTCACACTGACAGGAACACCACTCTGTGATATTCACACTGACAGGAACTCCACTCTGTGATATTCACACTGACAGGAACACCACTCTGTGACATTCACACTGACAAGAACACCACTCTGTGATATTCACACTGACAGGAACACCACTCTGTGACATTCACACTGACAGGAACACCACTCTGTGATATTCACACTGACAGGAACACCTTTCTGTGATATTCAGACAGACAGGAACACCACTCTGTGATATTCAGACTGACAGAAACAGTTCTCTGTGATATTCAGACTGACAGGAACACCTCTCTGTGATATTCACACTGACAGGAACACCTCTCTGTGATATTCAGATGACAGGAACACCTCTCTGTGATATTCAGACTGACAGGAACACCTCTCTGTGATATTCACATTGACAGGAACACCACTCTGTGATATTCACACTGACAGGAACACCTATCTGTGATATTCACACTGACAGGAACACCACTCTCTGATATTCAGACTGACAGGAACACCTCTCTGTGATATTCACACTGACAGGAACACCTCTCTGTGATATTCACACTGACAGGAACACCACTCTGTGATATTCACACTGACAGAAACAGTTCTCTGTGATATTCACACTGACAGAAACAGTTCTCTGTGATATTCACACTGACAGGAACACCACTCTGTGATATTCACACTGACAGGAACAGCTCTGTGTGATATTCAGACTGACAGGAACACCTCTCTGTGATATTCACACTGACAGGAACAGCTCTGTGTGATATTCACACTGACAGGAACACCTCTCTGTGATATTCAGACTGACAGGAACACCTCTCTGTGATATTCACACTGACAGAAACACCTCTCTGTGATATTCACACTGACAGGAACACCACTCTGTGATATTCACACTGACAGGAACACCACTCTGTGATATTCACACTGACAGGAACAGCTTTGTGTGATTTTCACACTGACAGGAACACCACTCTGTGATATTCACACTGACAGGAACACCACTCTGTGATATTCACACTGACAGGAACACCACTCTGTGATATTCACACTGACAGAAACAGTTCTCTGTGATATTCACACTGACAGAAACAATTCTCTGTGATATTCACACTGACAGGAACAGCTCTGTGTGATATTCACACTGACAGGAACACCACTCTGTGACATTCACACTGACAGGAACACCACTCTGTGATATTCACACTGACAGGAACACCACTCTGTGACATTCACACTGACAGGAACACCACTCTGTGACATTCACACTGACAGGAACACCACTCTGTGATATTCACACTGACAGGAACACCTCTCTGTGACATTCAGACTGACAGGAACACCACTCTGTGATATTCACACTGACAGGAACACCACTCTGTGATATTCACACTGACAGGAACACCACTCTGTGACATTCACACTGACAGGAACACCACTCTGTGATATTCACACTGACAGGAACAGTTCTCTGTGATATTCACACTGACAGGAACACCACTCTCTGATATTCACACTGACAGGAACACCTCTCTGTGATATTCAGACTGACAGGAACACCTCTCTGTGATATTCACACTGACAGGAACACCACTCTGTGATATTCACACTGACAGGAACACCACTCTGTGATATTCACACTGACAGGAACACCACTCTGTGATATTCAGACTGACAGGAACACCTCTCTGTGATATTCACACTGACAGGAACACCACTCTGTGATATTCACACTGACAGGAACACCACTCTGTGATATTCACACTGACAGGAACACCACTCTGTGATATTCACACTGACAGGAACACCACTCTGTGATATTCAGACTGACAGGAACACCACTCTGTGATATTCACACTGACAGGGACACCTCTCTGTGATATTCACACTGACAGGAACACCTCTCTGTGATATACACACTGACAGGAACACCACTCTGTGATATTCACACTGACAGGAACACCACTCTGTGACATTCACACTGACAGGAACACCACTCTGTGATATTCACACTGACAGGAACACCTCTCTGTGACATTCAGACTGACAGGAACACCACTCTGTGATATTCACACTGACAGGAACACCACTCTGTGATATTCACACTGACAGGAACACCACTCTGTGACATTCACATTGACAGGAACACCTCTCTGTGATATTCAGACAGACAGGAACACCACTCTGTGATATTCAGACTGACAGAAACAGTTCTCTGTGATATCCAGACAGACAGGAACACCTTTCTGTGATATTCACACTGACAGGAACACCTCTCTGTGATATTCAGACTGACAGGAACACCACTCTGTGATATTCAGACTGACAGGAACACCTCTCTGTGATATTCACACTGACAGGAACACCACGCTGTGATATTCACACTGACAGGAACACCTCTCTGTGATATTCACACTGACAGGAACACCACTCTGTGATATTCAGACTGACAGGAACACCTCTCTGTGATATTCACACTGACAGGAACACCTCTCTGTGATATTCACACTGACAGGAACACCACTCTGTG
This sequence comes from Chiloscyllium plagiosum, assembly GCF_037043375.1. Lineage (NCBI taxonomy): Eukaryota > Metazoa > Chordata > Chondrichthyes > Orectolobiformes > Hemiscylliidae > Chiloscyllium > Chiloscyllium plagiosum. The sequence continues at coordinate 74,942,452 of NW_028270154.1, read as the reverse complement.
ATATTCACACTGACAGAAACAGTTCTCTGTGATATTCACACTGACAGAAACAGTTCTCTGTGATATTCACACTGACAGGAACACCACTCTGTGATATTCACACTGACAGGAACAGCTCTGTGTGATATTCAGACTGACAGGAACACCTCTCTGTGATATTCACACTGACAGGAACAGCTCTGTGTGATATTCACACTGACAGGAACACCTCTCTGTGATATTCAGACTGACAGGAACACCTCTCTGTGATATTCACACTGACAGAAACACCTCTCTGTGATATTCACACTGACAGGAACACCACTCTGTGATATTCACACTGACAGGAACACCACTCTGTGATATTCACACTGACAGGAACAGCTTTGTGTGATTTTCACACTGACAGGAACACCTCTCTGTGATATCCACACTGACAGGAACACCACTCTGTGATATTCGCACTGAAAGGAACACCACTCTGTGATATTCACACTGACAGAAACACCTCTCTGTGATATTCACACTGACAGGAACACCACTCTGTGATATTCAGACTGACAGAAACAGTTCTCTGTGATATTCAGACAGACAGGAACACCTCTCTGTGATATTCACACTGACAGGAACACCTCTCTGTGATATTCAGACTGACAGGAACACCTCTCTGTGATATTCAGACTGACAGGAACACCACTCTGTGATATTCAGACTGACAGGAACACCTCTCTGTGATATTCACACTGACAGGAACACCACTCTGTGATATTCACACTGACAGGAACACCTGTCTGTGATATTCACACTGACAGGAACACCACTCTGTGATATTCAGACTGACAGGAACACCTCTCTGTGATATTCACACTGACAGGAACACCTCTCTGTGATATTCACACTGACAGGAACACCACTCTGTGATATTCACACTGACAGAAACAGTTCTCTGTGATATTCACACTGACAGAAACAGTTCTCTGTGATATTCACACTGACAGGAACACCACTCTGTGATATTCACACTGACAGGAACAGCTCTGTGTGATATTCAGACTGACAGGAACACCTCTCTGTGATATTCACACTGACAGGAACAGCTCTGTGTGATATTCACACTGACAGGAACACCTCTCTGTGATATTCAGACTGACAGGAACACCTCTCTGTGATATTCACACTGACAGAAACACCTCTCTGTGATATTCACACTGACAGGAACACCACTCTGTGATATTCACACTGACAGGAACACCACTCTGTGATATTCACACTGACAGGAACAGCTTTGTGTGATTTTCACACTGACAGGAACACCTCTCTGTGATATCCACACTGACAGGAACACCACTCTGTGATATTCACACTGAAAGGAACACCACTCTGTGATATTCACACTGACAGAAACAGTTCTCTGTGATATTCACACTGACAGGAACAGCTCTGTGTGATAATCACACTGACAGGAACACCTCTCTGTGATATTCAGACTGACAGGAACACCTCTCTTTGATATTCACACTGACAGGAACACCTCTCTGTGATATTCACACTGACAGGAACACCACTCTGTGATATTCACACTGACAGGAACACCACTTCGTGACATTCACACTGACAGAAATACCTCTCTGTGATATTCACACTGACAGGAACACCACTCTGTGATATTCACACTGACAGGAACACCACTCTGTGATATTCACACTGACAGGAAAAGCTTTGTGTGATTTTCACACTGACAGGAACACCTCTCTGTGATATTCACACTGACAGGAACACCACTCTGTGATATTCACACTGACAGGAACACCACTCTGTGATATTCACACTGACAGAAACAGTTCTCTGTGATATTCACACTGACAGAAACAATTCTCTGTGATATTCACACTGACAGGAACAGCTCTGTGTGATAATCACACTGACAGGAACACCTCTCTGTGACATTCAGACTGACAGGAACACCACTCTGTGATATTCACACTGACAGGAACACCACTCTGTGATATTCACACTGACAGGAACACCACTCTGTGACATTCAAACTGACAGGAACACCACTCTGTGATATTCACACTGACAGGAACAGTTCTCTGTGATATTCACACTGACAGGAACACCACTCTCTGATATTCACACTGACAGGAAAACCTCTCTGTGATATTCACACTGACAGGAACACCACTCTGTGATATTCACACTGACAGAAACAGTTCTCTGTGATATTCACACTGACAGGAACACCACTCTGTGATATTCACACTGACAGGAACACCACTCTGTGATATTCAGACTGACAGGAACACCTCTCTGTGATATTCACACTGACAGGAACACCACTCTGTGATATTCACACTGACAGGAACACCACTCTGTGATATTCACACTGACAGGAACACCACTCTGTGATATTCACACTGACAGGAACAGCTTTGTGTGATTTTCACACTGACAGGAACACCTCTCTGTGATATTCACACTGACAGGAACACCACTCTGTGATATTCACACTGACAGGAACACCACTCTGTGATATTCAGACTGACAGGAACACCTCTCTGTGATATTCACACTGACAGGAACACCACTCTGTGATATTCACACTGACAGGAACACCTCTCTGTGATATTCACACTGACAGGAACACCACTCTGTGATATTCAGACTGACAGGAACACCTCTCTGTGATATTCACACTGACATGAACACCTCTCTGTGATATTCACACTGACAGGAACACCACTCTGTGATATTCACACTGACAGAAACAGTTCTCTGTGATATTCACACTGACAGAAACAGTTCTCTGTGATATTCACACTGACAGGAACACCACTCTGTGATATTCACACTGACAGGAACAGCTCTGTGTGATATTCAGACTGACAGGAACACCTCTCTGTGATATTCACACTGACAGGAACAGCTCTGTGTGATATTCACACTGACAGGAACACCTCTCTGTGATATTCAGACTGACAGGAACACCTCTCTGTGATATTCACACTGACAGAAACACCTCTCTGTGATATTCACACTGACAGGAACACCACTCTGTGATATTCACACTGACAGGAACACCACTCTGTGATATTCAGACTGACAGGAACACCTCTCTGTGATATTCACACTGACAGGAACACCACTCTGTGATATTCACACCGGCAGGAACACCACTCTGTGATATTCACACTGACAGGAACACCACTCTGTGATATTCACACTGACAGGAACACCTGTCTGTGATATTCACACTGACAGGAACACCTCTCTGTGATATTCACACTGACAGGAACACCACTCTGTGATATTCAGACGGACAGGAACACCTCTCTGTGATATTCACACTGACAGAAACACCTCTCTGTGATATTCACACTGACAGGAACACCACTCTGTGATATTCACACTGACAGGAACACCACTCTGTGATATTCAGACTGACAGGAACACCTCTCTGTGATATTCACACTGACAGGAACACCACTCTGTGATATTCACACTGACAGGAACACCACTCTGTGATATTCACACTGACAGGAACACCACTCTGTGATATTCACACTGACAGGAACAGCTTTGTGTGATTTTCACACTGACAGGAACACCTCTCTGTGATATTCACACTGACAGGAACACCACTCTGTGATATTCACACTGACAGGAACACCACTCTGTGATATTCAGACTGACAGGAACACCTCTCTGTGATATTCACACTGACAGGAACACCACTCTGTGATATTCACACTGACAGGAACACCACTCTGTGATATTCACACTGACAGGAACACCTCTCTGTGATATTCACACTGACAGAAATACCTCTCTGTGATATTCACACTGACAGGAACACCACTCTGTGATATTCACACTGACAGGAACACCACTCTGTGATATTCACACTGACAGGAACAGCTTTGTGTGATTTTCACACTGACAGGAACACCTCTCTGTGATATTCACACTGACAGGAACACCACTCTGTGATATTCACACTGAAAGGAACACCACTCTGTGATATTCACACTGACAGGAACACCACTCTGTGATATTCACACTGACAGAAACAGTTCTCTGTGATATTCACACTGACAGAAACAATTCTCTGTGATATTCACACTGACAGGAACAGCTCTGTGTGATAATCACACTGACAGGAACACCTCTCTGTGACATTCAGACTGACAGGAACACCACTCTGTGATATTCACACTGACAGGAACACCACTCTGTGATATTCACACTGACAGGAACACCACTCTGTGACATTCAAACTGACAGGAACACCACTCTGTGATATTCACACTGACAGGAACAGTACTCTGTGATATTCACACTGACAGGAACACCACTCTCTGATATTCACACTGACAGGAAAACCTCTCTGTGATATTCACACTGACAGGAACACCACTCTGTGATATTCACACTGACAGAAACAGTTCTCTGTGATATTCACACTGACAGGAACACCACTCTGTGATATTCACACTGACAGGAACACCACTCTGTGATATTCAGACTGACAGGAACACCTCTCTGTGATATTCACACTGTCAGGAACACCACTCTGTGATATTCACACTGACAGGAACACCACTCTGTGATATTCACACTGACAGGAACAGCTTTGTGTGATTTTCACACTGACAGGAACACCTCTCTGTGATATTCACACTGACAGGAACACCACTCTGTGATATTCACACTGACAGGAACACCACTCTGTGATATTCAGACTGACAGGAACACCTCTCTGTGATATTCACACTGACAGGAACACCACTCTGTGATATTCACACTGACAGGAACACCTCTCTGTGATATTCACACTGACAGGAACACCACTCTGTGATATTCAGACTGACAGGAACACCTCTCTGTGATATTCACATTGACAGGAACACCTTTCTGTGATATTCACACTGACAGGAACACCACTCTGTGATATTCACACTGACAGAAACAGTTCTCTGTGATATTCACACTGACAGAAACAGTTCTCTATGATATTCACACTGACAGGAACACCACTCTGTGATATTCACACTGACAGGAACAGCTCTGTGTGATATTCAGACTGACAGGAACACCTCTCTGTGATATTCACACTGACAGGAACAGCTCTGTGTGATATTCACACTGACAGGAACACCTCTCTGTGATATTCAGACTGACAGGAACAGCTCTGTGTGATATTCAGACTGACAGGAACACCTCTCTGTGATATTCACACTGACAGGAACACCACTCTGTGATATTCACACTGACAGGAACACCACTCTGTGATATTCACACTGACAGGAACACCTCTCTGTGATATTCACACTGACAGAAATACCTCTCTGTGACATTCACACTGACAGGAACACCACTCTGTGATATTCACACTGACAGGAACACCACTCTGTGATATTCACACTGACAGGAACAGCTTTGTGTGATTTTCACACTGACAGGAACACCTCTCTGTGATATTCACACTGACAGGAACACCACTCTGTGATATTCACACTGAAAGGAACACCACTCTGTGATATTCACACTGACAGGAACACCACTCTGTGATATTCACACTGACAGAAACAGTTCTCTGTGATATTCACACTGACAGAAACAATTCTCTGTGATATTCACACTGACAGGAACAGCTCTGTGTGATAATCACACTGACAGGAACACCTCTCTGTGACATTCAGACTGACAGGAACACCACTCTGTGATATTCACACTGACAGGAACACCACTCTGTGATATTCACACTGACAGGAACACCACTCTGTGACATTCAAACTGACAGGAACACCACTCTGTGATATTCACACTGACAGGAACAGTTCTCTGTGATATTCACACTGACAGGAACACCACTCTCTGATATTCACACTGACAGGAAAACCTCTCTGTGATATTCACACTGACAGGAACACCACTCTGTGATATTCACACTGACAGAAACAGTTCTCTGTGATATTCACACTGACAGGAACACCACTCTGTGATATTCACACTGACAGGAACACCACTCTGTGATATTCAGACTGACAGGAACACCACTCTGTGATATTCACACTGACAGGAACACCACTCTGTGATATTCACACTGACAGGAACAGCTTTGTGTGATTTTCACACTGACAGGAACACCTCTCTGTGATATTCACACTGACAGGAACACCACTCTGTGATATTCACACTGACAGGAACACCACTCTGTGATATTCAGACTGACAGGAACACCTCTCTGTGATATTCACACTGACAGGAACACCACTCTGTGATATTCACACTGACAGGAACACCACTCTGTGATATTCACACTGACAGGAACACCTCTCTGTGATATTCACACTGACAGGAACACCACTCTCTGATATTCAGACTGACAGGAACACCTCTCTGTGATATTCACACTGACAGGAACACCTCTCTGTGATATTCACACTGACAGGAACACCACTCTGTGATATTCACACTGACAGAAACAGTTCTCTGTGATATTCACACTGACAGAAACAGTTCTCTGTGATATTCACACTGACAGGAACACCACTCTGTGATATTCACACTGACAGGAACAGCTCTGTGTGATATTCAGACTGACAGGAACACCTCTCTGTGATATTCACACTGACAGGAACAGCTCTGTGTGATATTCACACTGACAGGAACACCTCTCTGTGATATTCAGACTGACAGGAACACCTCTCTGTGATATTCACACTGACAGAAACACCTCTCTGTGATATTCACACTGACAGGAACACCACTCTGTGATATTCACACTGACAGGAACACCACTCTGTGATATTCAGACTGACAGGAACACCTCTCTGTGATATTCACACTGACAGGAACACCACTCTGTAATATTCACACCGGCAGGAACACCACTCTGTGATATTCACACTGACAGGAACACCACTCTGTGATATTCAGACTGACAGGAACACCTCTCTGTGATATTCACACTGACAGGAACACCACTCTGTGATATTCACACTGACAGGAACACCACTCTGTGATATTCACACTGACAGGAACAGCTTTGTGTGATTTTCACACTGACAGGAACACCTCTCTGTGATATTCACACTGACAGGAACACCACTCTGTGATATTCACACTGACAGGAACACCACTCTGTGATATTCAGACTGACAGGAACACCTCTCTGTGATATTCACACTGACAGGAACACCACTCTGTGATATTCACACTGACAGGAACACCTCTCTGTGATATTCACACTGACAGGAACACCACTCTGTGATATTCAGACTGACAGGAACACCTCTCTGTGATATTCACACTGACAGGAACACCTCTCTGTGATATTCACACTGACAGGAAAACCACTCTGTGATATTCACACTGACAGAAACAGTTCTCTGTGATATTCACACCGACAGAAACAGTTCTCTGTGATATTCACACTGACAGGAACACCACTCTGTGATATTCACACTGAAAGGAACACCACTCTGTGATATTCAGACTGACAGGAACACCTCTCTGTGATATTCACACTGACAGGAACAGCTCTGTGTGATATTCACACTGACAGGAACACCTCTCTGTGATATTCAGACTGACAGGAACACCTCTCTGTGATATTCACACTGACAGAAACACCTCTCTGTGATATTCACACTGACAGGAACACCACTCTGTGATATTCACACTGACAGGAACACCACTCTGTGATATTCACACTGACAGGAACAGCTTTGTGTGATTTTCACACTGACAGGAACACCTCTCTGTGATATTCACACTGACAGGAACACCACTCTGTGATATTCACACTGAAAAGGAACATCACTCTGTGATATTCACACTGACAGGAACACCACTCTGTGATATTCACACTGACAGAAACAGTTCTCTGTGATATTCACACTGACAGAAACAATTCTCTGTGATATTCACACTGACAGGAACAGCTCTGTGTGATAATCACACTGACAGGAACACCTCTCTGTGACATTCAGACTGACAGGAACACCACTCTGTGATATTCACACTGACAGGAACACCACTCTGTGATATTCACACTGACAGGAACACCACTCTGTGACATTCACACTGACAGGAACACCACTCTGTGATATTCACACTGACAGGAACAGTTCTCTGTGATATTCACACTGACAGGAACACCACTCTCTGATATTCACACTGACAGGAACACCACTCTGTGATATTCAGACAGACAGGAACACCTCTCTGTGATATTCACACTGACAGGAACACCACTCTGTGATATTCACACTGACACAAACAGTTCTCTGTGATATTCACACTGACAGGAACACCACTCTGTGATATTCAGACTGACAGGAACACCTCTCTGTGATATTCACACTGACAGGAACACCACTCTGTGATATTCACACTGACAGGAACACCACTCTGTGATATTCACACTGACAGGAACAGCTTTGTGTGATTTTCACACTGACAGGAACACCTCTCTGTGATATTCACACTGACAGGAACACCACTCTGTGATATTCACACTGACAGGAACACTACTCTGTGATATTCACACTGACAGGAACACCACTCTGTGATATACACACTGACAGGAACACCTCTCTGTGATATTCAGACTGACAGGAACACCACTCTGTGATATTCACACTGACAGGGACACCTCTCTGTGATATTCACACTGACAGGAACACCTCTCTGTGATATTCACACTGACAGGAACACCACTCTGTGATATTCACACTGACAGGAACACCACTCTGGGACATTCATACTGACAGGAACACCACTCTGTGATATTCACACTGACAGGAACACCTCTCTGTGACATTCAGACTGACAGGAACACCACTCTGTGGTATTCACACTGACAGGAACACCACTCTGTGATATTCACACTGACAGGAACACCACTCTGTGACATTCACACTGACAGGAACACCACTCTGTGATATTCACACTGACAGTAACACCACTCTGTGATATTCAGACTGACAGGAACACCTCTCTGTGATATTCACACTGACAGGAACACCACTCTGTGATATTCACACTGACAGGAACACCACTCTGTGATATTCACACTGACAGGAACACCACTCTATGACATTCACACTGACAGGAACACCACTCTGTGATATTCACACTGACAGGAACACCACTCTGTGATATTCACACTGACAGGAACACCTCTCTGTGACATTCACACTGACAAGAACACCACTCTGTGATATTCACACTGACAGGAACACCACTCTGTGACATTCACACTGACAGGAACACCACTCTGTGATATTCACACTGACAGGAACACCTCTCTGTGATATTCAGACAGACAGGAACACCACTCTGTGATATTCAGACTGACAGAAACCGTTCTCTGCCATATTCAGACTGACAGGAACACCTCTCTGTGATATTCACACTGACAGGAACACCACTCTGTGATATTCAGACTGACAGGAACACCTCTCTGTGATATTCACACTGACAGGAACACCTCTCTGTGATATTCACACTGACAGGAACACCACTCTGTGATATTCACACTGACAGAAACAGTTCTCTGTGATATTCACACTGACAGAAACAGTTCTCTGTGATATTCACACTGACAGGAACACCACTCTGTGATATTCACACTGACAGGAACAGCTCTGTGTGATATTCAGACTGACAGGAACACCTATCTGTGACATTCACACTGACAGGAACAGCTCTCTGTGATATTCACACTGACAGGAACACCTCTCTGTGATATTCAGACTGACAGGAACACCTCTCTGTGATATTCACACTGACAGAAACACCTCTCTGTGATATTCACACTGACAGGAACACCACTCTGTGATATTCACACTGACAGGAACACCACTCTGTGATATTCACACTGACAGGAACAGCTTTTTGTGATTTTCACACTGACAGGAACACCTATCTGTGATATTCACACTGACAGGAACACCACTCTGTGATATTCACAATGAAAGGAACACCACTCTGTGATATTCACACTGACAGGAACACCAATCTGTGATATTCACACTGACAGGAACACCTCTCTGTGATATTCAGACTGACAGAAACAGTTCTCTGTGATATTCACACTGACAGGAACACCACTCTGTGATATTCACACTGACAGAAACAGTTCTCTGTGATATTCACACTGACAGGAACATCTCTGTGTGATATTCAGACTGACAGGAACACCACTCTGTGATATTCACACTGACAGGAACACCAATCTGTGATATTCACACTGACAGGAACACCTCTCTGTGATATTCAGACTGACAGAAACAGTTCTCTGTGATATTCACACTGACAGGAACACCACTCTGTGATATTCACACTGACAGAAACAGTTCTCTGTGATATTCACACTGACAGGAACATCTCTGTGTGATATTCAGACTGACAGGAACACCTCTCTGTGATATTCACACTGACAGAAACACCTCTCTGTGATATTCACACTGACAGGAACACCACTCTGTGATATTCACACTGACAGGAACACCACTCTGTGATATTCACACTGACAGGAACAGCTTTGTGTGATTTTCACACTGACAGGAACACCTATCTGTGATATTCACACTGACAGGAACACCACTCTGTGATATTCACACTGAAAGGAACACCTCTCTGTGATATTCAGACAGACAGGAACACCACTCTGTGATATTCAGACTGACAGAAACAGTTCTCTGTGATATTCACACTGACAGGAACACCACTCTGTGATATTCACACTGACAGGAACACCACTCTGTGATATTGACACTGACAGGAACACCACTCTATGACATTCACACTGACAGGAACACCACTCTGTGATATTCACACTGACAGGAACACCACTCTGTGATATTCACACTGACAGGAACACCTCTCTGTGACATTCACACTGACAAGAACACCACTCTGTGATATTCACACTGACAGGAACACCACTCTGTGACATTCACACTGACAGGAACACCACTCTGTGATATTCACACTGACAGGAACACCTCTCTGTGATATTCAGACAGACAGGAACACCACTCTGTGATATTCAGACTGACAGAAACCGTTCTCTGTCATATTCAGACTGACAGGAACACCTCTCTGTGATATTCACACTGACAGGAACACCACTCTGTGATATTCAGACTGACAGGAACACCTCTCTGTGATATTCACACTGACAGGAACACCTCTCTGTGATATTCACACTGACAGGAACACCACTCTGTGATATTCACACTGACAGAAACAGTTCTCTGTGATATTCACACTGACAGAAACAGTTCTCTGTGATATTCACACTGACAGGAACACCACTCTGTGATATTCACACTGACAGGAACAGCTCTGTGTGATATTCAGACTGACAGGAACACCTATCTGTGACATTCACACTGACAGGAACAGCTCTCTGTGATATTCACACTGACAGGAACACCTCTCTGTGATATTCAGACTGACAGGAACACCTCTCTGTGATATTCACACTGACAGAAACACCTCACTGTGATATTCACACTGACAGGAACACCACTCTGTGATATTCACACTGACAGGAACACCACTCTGTGATATTCACACTGACAGGAACAGCTTTTTGTGATTTTCACACTGACAGGAACACCTATCTGTGATATTCACACTGACAGGAACACCACTCTGTGATATTCACACTGAAAGGAACACCACTCTGTGATATTCACACTGACAGGAACACCAATCTGTGATATTCACACTGACAGGAACACCTCTCTGTGATATTCAGACTGACAGAAACAGTTCTCTGTGATATTCACACTGACAGGAACACCACTCTGTGATATTCACACTGACAGGAACACCACTCTGTGATATTCACACTGAAAGGAACACCACTCTGTGATATTCACACTGACAGGAACACCACTCTGTGATATTCACACTGACAGGAACACCTCACTGTGATATTCACACTGACAGAAACAATTCTCTGTGATATCCACACTGACAGGAACAGCTCTGTGTGATAATCACACTGACAGGAACACCTCTCTGTGATATTCAGACTGACAGGAACACCTCTCTTTGATATTCACACTGACAGGAACACCTCTCTGTGATATTCACACTGACAGGAACACCACTCTGTGATATTCACACTGACAGGAACACCTCTCTGTGATATTCACACTGACAGGAACACCACTCTGTGATATTCACACTGACAGGAACACCACCCTGTGACATTCTCACTGACAGGAACACCACTCTGTGATATTCACACTGACAGGAACACCTCTCTGTGACATTCAGACTGACAGGAACACCTCTCTGATATTCACACTGACAGGAACACCTCTCTGTGATATTCACACTGACAGGAACACCTCTCTGTGATATTCAGACTGACAGAAACAGTTCTCTGTGATATTCACACTGACAGGAACACCACTCTGTGATATTCACACTGACAGAAACAGTTCTCTGTGATATTCACACTGACAGGAACAGCTCTGTGTGATATTCACACTGACAGGAACACCTCTCTGTGATATTCAGACTGACAGGAACACCTCTCTGTGATATTCACACTGACAGAAACACCTCTCTGTGATATTCACACTGACAGGAACACCACTCTGTGATATTCACGCTCACAGGAACACCTCTCTGTGATATTCACACTGACAGGAACACCACTCTGTGATATTCACACTGACAGGAACACCTCTCTGTGACATTCAGACTGACAGAAACAGTTCTCTGTGATATTCGCACTGACAGAAACAGTTCTCTATGATATTCACACTGACAGGAACACCTCTCTGTGATATTCACACTGACAGGAACACCTCTCTGTGATATTACACTGACAGGAACACCACTCTGTGATATTCACACTGACAGAAACAGTTCTCTGTGATATTCACACTGACAGGAACACCTCTCTGTGATATTCACACTGACAGCAACACCACCCTGTGATATTCAGACTGACAGGAACACCTCTCTGTGATATTCACACTGACAGAAACAGTTCTCTGTGATTTTCACACTGACAGGAACTCCACTCTGTGATATTCACACTGACAGGAACACCACTCTGTGATATTCAGACTGACAGGAACACCTCTCTGTGATATTCACACTGACAGGAACACCACTCTGTGATATTCACACTGACAGGAACAGCTTTGTGTGATTTTCACACTGAGAGGAACACCTCTCTGTGATACTCACACTGACAGGAACACCACTCTGTGATATTCACACTGACAGAAACAGTTCTCTGTGATATTCACACTGACAGGAACACCACTCTGTGATATTCACACTGACAGGAACACCACTCTGTGATATTCAGACTGACAGGAACACCACTCTGTGATATTCACACTGACAGGAACACCTCTCTGTGATATTCACACTGACAGGAACACCACTCTGTGATATTCACACTGACAGGAACACCTCTCTGTGATATTCACACTGACAGGAACACCACTCTGTGATATTCACACTGCCAGAAACAGTTCTCTGTGATATTCACACTGACAGGAACACCACTCTGTGATATTCACACTGACAGGAACACCACTCTGTGATATTCAGACTGACAGGAACACCACTCTGTGATATTCACACTGACAGGAACACCTCTCTGTGATATTCACACTGACAGGAACACCACTCTGTGATATTCACACTGACAGGAACACCACTCTGTGATATTCAGACTGACAGGAACACCACTCTGTGATATTCACACTGACAGGAACACCTCTCTGTGATATTCACACTGACAGGAACACCACTCTGTGATATTCACAATGACAGGAACACCTCTCTGTGATATTCACACTGACAGGAACACCTCTCTGTGATATTCACACTGACAGGAACACCACTCTGTGATAATCACACTGACAGGAATACCTCTCTGTGATATTCACACTGACAGGAACACCTCTCTGTGATATTCACACTGACAGGAACACCACTCTGTGATATTCACACTGACAGAAACACCTCTCTGTGATATTCACACTGACAGGAACACCTCTCTGTGATATTCACACTGACAGGAACACCACTCTGTGATATTCACACTGACAGGAACACCTCTCTGTGACATTCAGACTGACAGGAACACCTCTCTGGTATTCACACTGACAGGAACAGCACTCTGTGATATTCACACTGACAGGAACACCACTCTGTGATATTCACACTGACAGGAACACCTCTCTGATATTCACACTGACAGGAACACCTCTCTGTGATATTCACACTGACAGGAACACCACTCTGTGATATTCACACTGACAGGAACACCTCTCTGTGATATTCAGACTGACAGAAACAGTTCTCTGTGATATTAAGACTGACAGGAACACCTCTCTGTGATATTCACACTGACAGGAACACCACTCTGTGATATTCACACTGATAGAAACAGTTCTCTGTGATATTCACACTGACAGAAACAGTTCTCTGTGATATTCACAGTGACAGCAACAGCTCTCTGTGATATTCACACTGACAGGAACACCTCTCTGTGATATTCAGACTGACAGGAACACCTCTCTGTGATATTCACACTGACAGAAACACCTCTCTGTGATATTCACACTGACAGGAACACCTCTCTGTGACATTCACACTGACGGGAACACCTCTCTGTGATAGTCACACTGACAGGAACACCTCTCTGTGATATTCACACTGACAGGAACACCACTCTGTGATAATCACACTGACAGGAATACCTCTCTGTGATATTCACACTGACAGGAACACCTCTCTGTGATATTCACACTGACAGGAACACCACTCTGTGATATTCACACTGACAGAAACACCTCTCTGTGATATTCACACTGACAGGAACAGCTCTGTGTGATATTCACACTGACAGGAACACCTCTCTATGATATTCACACAGACAGGAACACCTCTCTGTGATATTCACACTGACAGGAACACCTCTCTGTGATATTACACTGACAGGAACACCACTCTGTGATATTCGCACTGACAGAAACAGTTCTCTGTGATATTCACACTGACAGGAACACCACTCTGTGATATTCACACTGACAGGAACACCACTCTGTGATATTCAGACTGACAGGAACACCTCTCTGTGATATTCACACTGACAGGAACACCACTCTGTGATATTCACACTGACAGGAACACCACTCTGTGATATTCACACTGACAGGAACAGCTTTGTGTGATTTTCACACTGACAGGAACACCTCTCTGTGATATTCACACTGAAAGGAACACCACTCTGTGATATTCACACTGACAGAAACAGTTCTCTGTGATATTCACACTGACAGGAACACCACTCTGTGATATTCACACTGACAGGAACACCACTCTGTGATATTCAGACTGACAGGAACACCTCTCTGTGATATTCACACTGACAGGATCACCACTCTGTGATATTCACACTGACAGGAACACCACTCTGTGATATTCACACTGACAGGAACAGCTTTGTGTGATTTTCACACTGACAGGAACACCTCTCTGTGATATTCACACTGACAGGAACACCACTCTGTGATATTCACACTGACAGGAACACCTCTCTGTGATATTCACACTGACAGGAACACCACTCTGTGATATTCACACTGACAGGAACACCACTCTGTGATATTCACACTGACAGGAACACCACTCTGTGATATTCACACTGACAGGAACACCTCTCTGTGATATTCACACTGACAGGAACACCACTCTGTGCTATTCACACTGACAGGAAAACCTCTCTGTGATATTCACAATGACAGGAACACCACTCCGTGATAATCACACTGACAGGAATACCTCTCTGTGATATTCACACTGACAGGAACACCTCTCTGTGATATTCACACTGACAGGAACACCACTCTGTGATATTCACACTGACAGAAACACCTCTCTGTGATATTCACACTGACAGGAACACCTCTCTGTGATATTCACACTGACAGGAACACCACTCTGATATTCACACTAACAGGAAGAGCTCTGTGTGATATCCACACTGACAGGAACACCTCTCTGTGATATTCAGACTGACAGGAACACCTCTCTGTGATATTCCGACTGACAGGAACACCTCTCTGTGATATTCACACTGACAGGAACACCACTCTGTGATATTCACACAGACCGGAACACCTCTCTGTGATATTCACACTGACAGGATCACCTCTCTGTGATATTCAGACTGACAGGAACACCTCTCTGTGATATTCAGACTGACAGGAACACCACTCTGTGATAATCACACTGACAGGAGTACCTCTCTGTGATATTCAGACTGACAGGAACACCTCTCTGTGATATTCACACTGACAGGAACACCACTCTGTGATAATCACACTGACAGGAATACCTCTCTGTGATATTCACACTGACAGGAACACCTCTCTGTGATATTCACACTGACAGGAACACCACTCTGTGCTATTCACACTGACAGGAACACCTCTCTGTGATATTCACACTGACAGGAACACCTCTCTGTGATATTCAGACTGACAGGAACACCTCTCTGTGACATTCAGACTGACAGGAACACCTCTCTGATATTCACACTGACAGGAACAGCTCTGTGTGATATTCACACTGACAGGAACACCACTCTGTGATATTCACACTGACAGGAACACCTCTCTGATATTCACACTGACAGGAACACCTCTCTGTGATATTCACACTGACAGGAACACCTCTCTGTGATATTCAGACTGACAGAAACAGTTCTCTGTGATATTAAGACTGACAGGAACACCTCTCTGTGATATTCACACTGACAGGAAAACCTCTCTGTGATATTCACACTGACAGAAACAGTTCTCTGTGATATTCACACTGACAGGAACAGCTCTGTGTGATATTGACACTGACATGAACACCTCTCTGTGATATTCAGACTGACAGGAACACCTCTCTGTGATATTCACACTGACAGAAACACCTCTCTGTGATATTCACACTGACAGGAACACCTCTCTGTGACATTCACACTGACAGGAACACCTCTCTGTGATATTCACACTGACAGGAACACCTCTCTGTGATATTCACACTGACAGGAACACCACTCTGTGATATTCACACTGACAGAAACAGTTCTCTGTGATATTCACACTGACAGGAACACCACTCTGTGATATTCACACTGACAGGAACACCTCTCTGTGATATTCACACTGACAGGAACCCCTCCCTGTGATATTCACACTGACAGGAACACCTCTCTGTGATATTACACTGACAGGAACACCACTCTGTGATATTCACACTGACAGAAACAGTTCTCTGTGATATTCACACTGACAGGAACACCTCTCTGTGATATTCAGACTGACAGGAACACCTCTCTGTGATATTCAGACTGACAGGAACACCACTCTGTGATATTCACACTGACAGAAACAGTTCTCTGTGATATTCACACTGACAGGAACACCACTCTGTGATATTCACACTGACAGGAACACCACTCTGTGATATTCACACTGACAGGAACACCTCTCTGTGATATTCACACGGACAGGAACACCACTCTGTGATATTCACACTGACAGGAACACCACTCTGTGATATTCACACTGACAGGAACACCTCTCTGTGATATTCACACTGACAGGAACACCACTCCGTGATAATCACACTGACAGGAATACCTCTCTGTGATATTCACACTGACAGGAACACCTCTCTGTGATATTCAGACAGACAGGAACACCACTCTGTGATATTCACACTGACAGAAACACCTCTCTGTGATATTCACACTGACAGGAACACCTCTCTGTGATATTCACACTGACAGGAACACCACTCTGATATTCACACTGACAGGAAGAGCTCTGTGTGATATCCACACTGACAGGAACACCTCTCTGTGATATTCACACTGACAGGAACACCTCTCTGTGATATTCAGACTGACAGGAACACCTCTCTGTGATATTCACACTGACAGGAACACCACTCTGTGATATTCACACTGACAGGAACACCTCTCTGTGATATTCACACTGACAGGATCACCTCTCTGTGATATTGAGACTGACAGGAACACCTCTCTGTGATATTCAGACTGACAGGAACACCACTCTGTGTTAATCACACTGACAGGAATACCTCTCTGTGATATTCAGACTGACAGGAACACCTCTCTGTGTTATTCACACTGACAGGAACACCACTCTGTGATAATCACACTGACAGGAATACCTCTCTGTGATATTCAGACTGACAGGAACACCACTCTGTGATATTCACACTGACAGGAACACCTCTCTGTGATATTCACACTGACAGGAACACCACTCTGTGATATTCACACTGACAGGAACACCACTCTGTGATATTCAGACTGACAGGAACACCTCTCTGTGATATTCACACTGACAGGAACACCACTCTGTGATATTCACACTGACAGGAACACCACTCTGTGATATTCACACTGACAGGAACAGCTTTGTGTGATTTTCACACTGACAGGAACACCTCTCTGTGATATTCACACTGACAGGAACACCACTGTGTGATATTCACACTGACAGGAACACCACTCTGTGATATACACACTGACAGGAACACCTCTCTGTGATATTCACACTGACAGGAACACCTCTCTGTGATATTCACACTGACAGGAACACCACTCCGTGATAATCACACTGACAGGAATACCTCTCTGTGATATTCACACTGACAGGAACACCACTCTGTGATATTCACACTGACAGCAACACCTCTCTGTGATATTCACACTGACAGGAACACCTCTCTGTGATATTCACACTGACAGGAACACCACTCTGATATTCACACTGACAGGAAGAGCTCTGTGTGATATCCACACTGACAGGAACACCTCTCTGTGATATTCACACTGACAGGAACACCTCTCTGTGATATTCAGACTGACAGGAACACCTCTCTGTGATATTCACACTGACAGGAACACCACTCTGTGATATTCACACTGACAGGAACACCACTCTGTGATATTCACACTGACAGGATCACCTCTCTGTGATATTCAGACTGACAGGAACACCTCTCTGTGATATTCAGACTGACAGGAACACCACTCTGTGATAATCACACTGACAGGAGTACCTCTCTGTGATATTCAGACTGACAGGAACACCTCTCTGTGATATTCACACTGACAGGAACACCACTCTGTGATAATCACACTGACAGGAATACCACTCTGTGATATTCAGACTGACAGGAACACCACTCTGTGATATTCACACTGACAGGAACACCTCTCTGTGATATTCAGACTGACAGGAACACCTCTCTGTGACATTCAGACTGACAGGAACACCTCTCTGATATTCACACTGACAGGAACAGCTCTGTGTGATATTCACACTGACAGGAACACCACTGTGTGATATTCACACTGACAGGAACACCTCTCTGATATTCACACTGACAGGAACACCTCTCTGTGATATTCACACTGACAGGAACACCACTCTGTGATATTCACACTGACAGGAACACCTCTCTGTGATATTCAGACTGACAGAAACAGTTCTCTGTGATATTAAGACTGACAGGAACACCTCTCTGTGATATTCACACTGACAGGAAAACCTCTCTGTGATATTCACACTGATAGAAACAGTTCTCTGTGATATTCACACTGACAGAAACAGTTCTCTGTGATATTCACACTGACAGGAACAGCTCTGTGTGATATTCACACTGACAGGAACACCTCTCTGTGATATTCAGACTGACAGGAACACCTCTCTGTGATATTCACACTGACAGAAACACCTCTCTGTGATATTCACACTGACAGGAACACCTCTCTGTGACATTCACACTGACAGGAACACCTCTCTGTGATATTCACACTGACAGGAACACCTCTCTGTGATATTCACACTGACAGGAACACCACTCTGTGATATTCACACTGACAGGAACACCTCTCTGTGATATTCACACTGACAGGAACACCACTCTGTGATATTCACACTGACAGGAACACCTCTCTGTGATATTACACTGACAGGAACACCACTCTGTGATATTCACACTGACAGGAACACCACTCTGTGATATTACACTGACAGGAACACCACTCTGTGATATTCACACTGACAGGAACAGCTCTGTGTGATATTCACACTGACAGGAACACCTCTCTGTGATATTCACACTGACAGGAACACCTCTCTGTGATATTCACACTGACAGGAACACCTCTCTGTGATATTACACTGACAGGAACACCACTCTGTGATATTCACACTGACAGAAACAGTTCTCTGTGATATTCACACTGACAGGAACACCTCTCTGTGATATTCAGACTGACAGGAACACCTCTCTGTGATATTCAGACTGACAGGAACACCACTCTGTGATATTCACACTGACAGAAACAGTTCTCTGTGATATTCACACTGACAGGAACACCACTCTGTGATATTCACACTGACAGGAACACCACTCTGTGATATTCAGACTGACAGGAACACCTCTCTGTGATATTCACACGGACAGGAACACCACTCTGTGATATTCACACTGACAGGAACACCACTCTGTGATATTCACACTGACAGGAACAGCTTTGTGTGATATTCACACTGACAGGAACACCTCTCTGTGATATTCACACTGACAGGAACACCACTCTGTGATATTCACACTGACAGGAACACCACTCTGTGATATTCACACTGACAGGAACACCACTCTGTGATATTCACACTGACAGGAACACCTCTCTGTGATATTCACACTGACAGGAACACCTCTCTGTGATATTCACACTGACAGGAACACCACTCCGTGATAATCACACTGACAGGAATACCTCTCTGTGATATTCACACTGACAGGAACACCTCTCTGTGATATTCACACTGACAGGAACACCACTCTGTGATATTCACACTGACAGAAACACCTCTCTGTGATATTCACACTGACAGGAACACCACTCTGATATTCACACTGACAGGAAGAGCTCTGTGTGATATCCACACTGACAGGAACACCTCTCTGTGATATTCACACTGACAGGAACACCTCTCTGTGATATTCAGACTGACAGGAACACCTCTCTGTGATATTCACACTGACAGGAACACCACTCTGTGATATTCACACTGACAGGAACACCTCTCTGTGATATTCACACTGACAGGATCACCTCTCTGTGATATTCAGACTGACAGGAACACCTCTCTGTGATATTCAGACTGACAGGAACACCACTCTGTGATAATCACACTGACAGGAATACCTCTCTGTGATATTCAGACTGACAGGAACACCACTCTGTGATATTCACACTGACAGGAACACCACTCTGTGATATTCACACTGACAGGAACAGCTTTGTGTGATTTTCACACTGACAGGAACACCTCTCTGTGATATTCACACTGACAGGAACACCACTGTGTGATATTCACACTGACAGGAACACCACTCTGTGATATACACACTGACAGGAACACCTCTCTGTGATATTCACACTGACAGGAACACCTCTCTGTGATATTCACACTGACAGGAACACCACTCCGTGATAATCACACTGACAGGAATACCTCTCTGTGATATTCACACTGACAGGAACACCACTCTGTGATATTCACACTGACAGCAACACCTCTCTGTGATATTCACACTGACAGGAACACCTCTCTGTGATATTCACACTGACAGGAACACCACTCTGATATTCACACTGACAGGAAGAGCTCTGTGTGATATCCACACTGACAGGAACACCTCTCTGTGATATTCACACTGACAGGAACACCTCTCTGTGATATTCAGACTGACAGGAACACCTCTCTGTGATATTCACACTGACAGGAACACCACTCTGTGATATTCACACTGACAGGAACACCACTCTGTGATATTCACACTGACAGGATCACCTCTCTGTGATATTCAGACTGACAGGAACACCTCTCTGTGATATTCAGACTGACAGGAACACCACTCTGTGATAATCACACTGACAGGAGTACCTCTCTGTGATATTCAGACTGACAGGAACACCTCTCTGTGATATTCACACTGACAGGAACACCACTCTGTGATAATCACACTGACAGGAATACCACTCTGTGATATTCAGACTGACAGGAACACCACTCTGTGATATTCACACTGACAGGAACACCTCTCTGTGATATTCAGACTGACAGGAACACCTCTCTGTGACATTCAGACTGACAGGAACACCTCTCTGATATTCACACTGACAGGAACAGCTCTGTGTGATATTCACACTGACAGGAACACCACTGTGTGATATTCACACTGACAGGAACACCTCTCTGATATTCACACTGACAGGAACACCTCTCTGTGATATTCACACTGACAGGAACACCACTCTGTGATATTCACACTGACAGGAACACCTCTCTGTGATATTCAGACTGACAGAAACAGTTCTCTGTGATATTAAGACTGACAGGAACACCTCTCTGTGATATTCACACTGACAGGAAAACCTCTCTGTGATATTCACACTGATAGAAACAGTTCTCTGTGATATTCACACTGACAGAAACAGTTCTCTGTGATATTCACACTGACAGGAACAGCTCTGTGTGATATTCACACTGACAGGAACACCTCTCTGTGATATTCAGACTGACAGGAACACCTCTCTGTGATATTCACACTGACAGAAACACCTCTCTGTGATATTCACACTGACAGGAACACCTCTCTGTGACATTCACACTGACAGGAACACCTCTCTGTGATATTCACACTGACAGGAACACCTCTCTGTGATATTCACACTGACAGGAACACCACTCTGTGATATTCACACTGACAGGAACACCTCTCTGTGATATTCACACTGACAGGAACACCACTCTGTGATATTCACACTGACAGGAACACCTCTCTGTGATATTACACTGACAGGAACACCACTCTGTGATATTCACACTGACAGGAACACCACTCTGTGATATTACACTGACAGGAACACCACTCTGTGATATTCACACTGACAGGAACAGCTCTGTGTGATATTCACACTGACAGGAACACCTCTCTGTGATATTCACACTGACAGGAACACCTCTCTGTGATATTCACACTGACAGGAACACCTCTCTGTGATATTACACTGACAGGAACACCACTCTGTGATATTCACACTGACAGAAACAGTTCTCTGTGATATTCACACTGACAGGAACACCTCTCTGTGATATTCAGACTGACAGGAACACCTCTCTGTGATATTCAGACTGACAGGAACACCACTCTGTGATATTCACACTGACAGAAACAGTTCTCTGTGATATTCACACTGACAGGAACACCACTCTGTGATATTCACACTGACAGGAACACCACTCTGTGATATTCAGACTGACAGGAACACCTCTCTGTGATATTCACACGGACAGGAACACCACTCTGTGATATTCACACTGACAGGAACACCACTCTGTGATATTCACACTGACAGGAACAGCTTTGTGTGATATTCACACTGACAGGAACACCTCTCTGTGATATTCACACTGACAGGAACACCACTCTGTGATATTCACACTGACAGGAACACCACTCTGTGATATTCACACTGACAGGAACACCACTCTGTGATATTCACACTGACAGGAACACCTCTCTGTGATATTCACACTGACAGGAACACCTCTCTGTGATATTCACACTGACAGGAACACCACTCTGTGATATTCACACTGACAGGAACACCTCTCTGTGATATTCACACTGACAGGAACACCACTCCGTGATAATCACACTGACAGGAATACCTCTCTGTGATATTCACACTGACAGGAACACCTCTCTGTGATATTCACACTGACAGGAACACCACTCTGTGATATTCACACTGACAGAAACACCTCTCTGTGATATTCACACTGACAGGAACACCACTCTGATATTCACACTGACAGGAAGAGCTCTGTGTGATATCCACACTGACAGGAACACCTCTCTGTGATATTCACACTGACAGGAACACCTCTCTGTGATATTCAGACTGACAGGAACACCTCTCTGTGATATTCACACTGACAGGAACACCACTCTGTGATATTCACACTGACAGGAACACCTCTCTGTGATATTCACACTGACAGGATCACCTCTCTGTGATATTCAGACTGACAGGAACACCTCTCTGTGATATTCAGACTGACAGGAACACCACTCTGTGATAATCACACTGACAGGAATACCTCTCTGTGATATTCAGACTGACAGGAACACCTCTCTGTGATATTCACACTGACAGGAACACCACTCTGTGATAATCACACTGACAGGAATACCTCTCTGTGATATTCAGACTGACAGGAACACCACTCTGTGATATTCACACTGACAGGAACACCTCTCTGTGATATTCACACTGACAGGAACACCACTCTGTGATATTCAGACTGACAGGAACACTACTCTGTGATATTCAGACTGACAGGAACACCTCTCTGTGATATTCACACTGACAGGAACACTACTCTGTGATATTCACACTGACAGGAACACCTCTCTGTGATATTCACACTATCAGGAACACCTCTCTGTCATATTCAGACTGACAGGAACACCTCTCTGTGATATTCACACTGACAGGAACACCTCTCTGTGATATTCAGACTGACAGGAACACCTCTCTGTGATATTCACACTGACAGGAACACCACTCTGTGATATTCAGACTGACAGGAACACCTCTCTGTGATATTCAGACTGACAGGAACACTACTCTGTGATATTCACACTGACAAGAACACCTCTCTGTGATATTCGCACTGACAGGAACACCTCTATGTGATATTCACACTGACAGGAACACCACTCTGATATTCACACTGACAGGAAGAGCTCTGTGTGATATCCACACTGACAGGAACACCTCTCTGTGATATTCACACTGACAGGAACACCTCTCTGTGATATTCAGAATGACAGGAACACCTCTCTGTGATATTCACACTGACAGGAACACCTCTCTGTGATATTCACACTGACAGGATCAACTCTCTGTGATATTCAGACTGACAGGAACACCTCTCTGTGATATTCAGACTGACAGGAACACCGCTCTGTGATAATCACACTGACAGGAATACCTCTCTGTGATATTCACACTGACAGGAACACCACTCTGTGATATTCAGACTGACAGGAACACCTCTCTGATATTCACACTGACAGGCACACCTCTCTGTGATATTCACACTGACAGGAACACCACTCTGTGATATTCACACTGACAGGAACACCTCTCTGTGATATTCAGACTGACAGAAACAGTTCTCTGTGATATTAAGACTGACAGGAACACCTCTCTGTGATATTCACACTGACAGGAACACCTCTCTGTGATATTCAGACTGACAGGAACACCTCTCTGTGATATTCACACTGACAGGAACACCACTCTGTGATACTCAGACTGACAGGAATACCTCTCTGTGACATTCAGACTGACAGGAACACCTCTCTGATATTCACACTGACAGGAACAGCTCTGTGTGATATTCACACTGACAGGAACACCACTCTGTGATATTCACACTGACAGGAACACCTCTCTGATATTCACACTGACAGGAACACCTCTCTGTGATATTCACACTGACAGGAACACCACTCTGTGATATTCACACTGACAGGAACAGTTCTCTGTGATATTAAGACTGACAGGAACACCACTCCGTGATAATCACACTGACAGGAATACCTCTCTGTGATATTCACACTGACAGGAACACCTCTCTGTGATATTCACACTGACAGGAACACCACTCTGTGATATTCACACTGACAGAAACACCTCTCTGTGATATTCACACTGACAGGAACACCACTCTGATATTCACACTGACAGGAAGAGCTCTGTGTGATATCCACACTGACAGGAACACCTCTCTGTGATATTCACACTGACAGGAACACCTCTCTGTGATATTCAGACTGACAGGAACACCTCTCTGTGATATTCACACTGACAGGAACACCACTCTGTGATATTCACACTGACAGGAACACCTCTCTGTGATATTCACACTGACAGGATCACCTCTCTGTGATATTCAGACTGACAGGAACACCTCTCTGTGATATTCAGACTGACAGGAACACCACTCTGTGATAATCACACTGACAGGAATACCTCTCTGTGATATTCAGACTGACAGGAACACCTCTCTGTGATATTCACACTGACAGGAACACCACTCTGTGATAATCACACTGACAGGAATACCTCTCTGTGATATTCAGACTGACAGGAACACCACTCTGTGATATTCACACTGACAGGAACACCTCTCTGTGATATTCACACTGACAGGAACACCACTCTGTGATATTCAGACTGACAGGAACACTACTCTGTGATATTCAGACTGACAGGAACACCTCTCTGTGATATTCACACTGACAGGAACACTACTCTGTGATATTCACACTGACAGGAACACCTCTCTGTGATATTCACACTATCAGGAACACCTCTCTGTCATATTCAGACTGACAGGAACACCTCTCTGTGATATTCACACTGACAGGAACACCTCTCTGTGATATTCAGACTGACAGGAACACCTCTCTGTGATATTCACACTGACAGGAACACCACTCTGTGATATTCAGACTGACAGGAACACCTCTCTGTGATATTCAGACTGACAGGAACACTACTCTGTGATATTCACACTGACAAGAACACCTCTCTGTGATATTCGCACTGACAGGAACACCTCTATGTGATATTCACACTGACAGGAACACCACTCTGATATTCACACTGACAGGAAGAGCTCTGTGTGATATCCACACTGACAGGAACACCTCTCTGTGATATTCACACTGACAGGAACACCTCTCTGTGATATTCAGAATGACAGGAACACCTCTCTGTGATATTCACACTGACAGGAACACCTCTCTGTGATATTCACACTGACAGGATCAACTCTCTGTGATATTCAGACTGACAGGAACACCTCTCTGTGATATTCAGACTGACAGGAACACCGCTCTATGATAATCACACTGACAGGAATACCTCTCTGTGATATTCACACTGACAGGAACACCACTCTGTGATATTCAGACTGACAGGAACACCTCTCTGATATTCACACTGACAGGCACACCTCTCTGTGATATTCACACTGACAGGAACACCACTCTGTGATATTCACACTGACAGGAACACCTCTCTGTGATATTCAGACTGACAGAAACAGTTCTCTGTGATATTAAGACTGACAGGAACACCTCTCTGTGATATTCACACTGACAGGAACACCTCTCTGTGATATTCAGACTGACAGGAACACCTCTCTGTGATATTCACACTGACAGGAACACCACTCTGTGATACT
Organism: Chiloscyllium plagiosum; assembly: GCF_037043375.1. Taxonomy (NCBI): domain Eukaryota; kingdom Metazoa; phylum Chordata; class Chondrichthyes; order Orectolobiformes; family Hemiscylliidae; genus Chiloscyllium; species Chiloscyllium plagiosum. The sequence continues at coordinate 74,915,033 of NW_028270154.1, read as the reverse complement.
CAGACTGACAGGAATACCTCTCTGTGACATTCAGACTGACAGGAACACCTCTCTGATATTCACACTGACAGGAACAGCTCTGTGTGATATTCACACTGACAGGAACACCACTCTGTGATATTCACACTGACAGGAACACCTCTCTGATATTCACACTGACAGGAACACCTCTCTGTGATATTCACACTGACAGGAACACCACTCTGTGATATTCACACTGACAGGAACAGTTCTCTGTGATATTAAGACTGACAGGAACACCTCTCTGTGATATTCACACTGACAGGAACACCTCTCTGTGATATTCACACTGATAGAAACAGTTCTCTGTGATATTCACACTGACAGAAACAGTTCTCTGTGATATTCACACTGACAGGAACAGCTCTGTGTGATATTCACACTGACAGGAACACCTCTCTGTGATATTCAGACTGACAGGAACACCTCTCTGTGATATTCACACTGACAGAAACACCTCTCTGTGATATTCACACTGACAGGAACACCTCTCTGTGACATTCACACTGACAGGAACACCTGTCTGTGATATTCACACTGACAGGAACACCACTCTGTGATATTCACACTGACAGGAACACCACTCTGTGATATTCACACTGACAGAAACAGTTCTCTTTGATATTCACACTGACAGGAAAACCTCTCTGTGATATTCACACTGACAGGAACACCTCTCTGTGATATTCACACTGACAGGAACACCTCTCTGTGATATTACACTGACAGGAACACCACTCTGTGATATTCACACTGACAGGAACACCACTCTGTGATATTACACTGACAGGAACACCACTCTGTGATATTCACACTGACAGGAACAGCTCTGTGTGATATTCACACTGACAGGAACACCTCTCTGTGATATTCACACTGACAGGAACACCTCTCTGTGATATTCACACTGACAGGAACACCTCTCTGTGATATTACACTGACAGGAACACCACTCTGTGATATTCACACTGACAGAAACAGTTCTCTGTGATATTCACACTGACAGGAACACCACTCTGTGATATTCACACTGACAGGAACACCTCTCTGTGATATTCAGACTGACAGGAACACCTCTCTGTGATATTCAGACTGACAGGAACACCACTCTGTGATATTCACACTGACAGAAACAGTTCTCTGTGATATTCACACTGACAGGAACACCACTCTGTGATATTCACACTGACAGGAACACCACTCTGTGATATTCAGACTGACAGGAACACCTCTCTGTGATATTCACACTGACAGGAACACCACTCTGTGATATTCACACTGACAGGAACAGCTTTGTGTGATATTCACACTGACAGGAACACCACTCTGTGATATTCCCACTGACAGGAATACCTCTCTGTGATATTCACACTGACAGGAACACCACTCTGTGATATTCACACTGACAGGAAGACCCCTCTGTGATATTCACACTGACAGGAACACCACTCTGTGATATTCACACTGACAGGAACACCACTCTGTGATATTCACACTGACAGGAACACCTCTCTGTGATATTCACACTGACAGGAACACCTCTCTGTGATATTCACACTGACAGGAACACCTCTCTGTGATATTCACACTGACAGGAACACCACTCTGTGATATTCACACTGACAGAAACACCTCTCTGTGATATTCACACTGACAGGAACACCTCTCTGTGATATTCACACTGACAGGAACACCACTCTGATATTCACACTGACAGGAAGAGCTCTGTGTGATATCCACACTGACAGGAACACCTCTCTGTGATATTCACACTGACAGGAACACCTCTCTGTGATATTCAGACTGACAGGAACACCTCTCTGTGATATTCACACTGACAGGAACACCTCTCTGTGATATTCACACTGACAGGATCACCTCTCTGTGATATTCAGACTGACAGGAACACCTCTCTGTGATATTCAGACTGACAGGAACACCGCTCTGTGATAATCACACTGACAGGAATACCTCTCTGTGATATTCAGACTGACAGGAACACCTCTCTGTGATATTCACACTGACAGGAACACCACTCTGTGATAATCACACTGACAGGTATACCTCTCTGTGATATTCACACTGACAGGAACACCACTCTGTGATATTCACACTGACAGGAACACCACTCTGTGATATTCAGACTGACAGGAACACTACTCTGTGATATTCACACTGACAGGAACACCTCTCTGTGATATTCACACTGACAGGAACACCACTCTGTGATATTCACACTGACAGGAACACCTCTCTGTGATATTCACACTGACAGGAACACCTCTCTGTGATATTCACACTGACAGGAACACCTCTCTGTGATATTACACTGACAGGAACACCACTCTGTGATATTCACACTGACAGAAACAGTTCTCTGTGATATTCACACTGACAGGAACACCTCTCTGTGATATTCAGACTGACAGGAACACCTCTCTGTGATATTCAGACTGACAGGAACACCACTCTGTGATATTCACACTGACAGAAACAGTTCTCTGTGATATTCACACTGACAGGAACACCTCTCTGTGATATTCACACTGACAGGAACACCTCTCTGTGATATTCAGACTGACAGGAACACCTCTCTGTGATATTCACACTGACAGGAACACCTCTCTGTGATATTCACACTGACAGGAATACCTCTCTGTGATATTCACACTGACAGGAACAGCTCTGTGTGATATTCACACTGACAGGAACACCACTCTGTGATATTCACACTGACAGGAACACCTCTCTGATATTCACACTGACAGGCACACCTCTCTGTGATATTCACACTGACAGGAACACCACTCTGTGATATTCACACTGACAGGAACACCTCTCTGTGATATGCAGACTGACAGAAACAGTTCTCTGTGATATTAAGACTGACAGGAACACCTCTCTGTGATATTCACACTGACAGGAACACCTCTCTGTGATATTCAGACTGACAGGAACACCTCTCTGTGATATTCACACTGACAGGAACACCACTCTGTGATATTCAGACTGACAGGAATACCTCTCTGTGACATTCAGACTGACAGGAACACCTCTCTGATATTCACACTGACAGGAACAGCTCTGTGTGAAATTCACACTGACAGGAACACCACTCTGTGATATTCACACTGACAGGAACACCTCTCTGATATTCACACTGACAGGAACACCTCTCTGTGATATTCACACTGACAGGAACACCACTCTGTGATATTCACACTGACAGGAACACCTCTCTGTGATATTCAGACTGACAGAAACAGTTCTCTGTGATATTAAGACTGACAGGAACACCTCTCTGTGATATTCACACTGACAGGAACACCTCTCTGTGATATTCACACTGATAGAAACAGTTCTCTGTGATATTCACACTGACAGAAACAGTTCTCTGTGATATTCACACTGACAGGAACAGCTCTGTGTGATATTCACACTGACAGGAACACCTCTCTGTGATATTCAGACTGACAGGAACACCTCTCTGTGATATTCACACTGACAGAAACACCTCTCTGTGATATTCACACTGACAGGAACACCTCTCTGTGACATTCACACTGACAGGAACACCTCTCTGTGATATTCACACTGACAGGAACACCTCTCTGTGATATTCACACTGACAGGAACACCACTCTGTGATATTCACACTGACAGAAACAGTTCTCTTTGATATTCACACTGACAGGAAAACCTCTCTGTGATATTCACACTGACAGGAACACCTCTCTGTGATATTCACACTGACAGGAACACCTCTCTGTGATATTACACTGACAGGAACACCACTCTGTGATATTCACACTGACAGGAACACCACTCTGTGATATTACACTGACAGGAACACCACTCTGTGATATTCACACTGACAGGAACAGCTCTGTGTGATATTCACACTGACAGGAACACCTCTCTGTGATATTCACACTGACAGGAACACCTCTCTGTGATATTCACACTGACAGGAACACCTCTCTGTGATATTACACTGACAGGAACACCACTCTGTGATATTCACACTGACAGAAACAGTTCTCTGTGATATTCACACTGACAGGAACACCAGTCTGTGATATTCACACTGACAGGAACACCTCTCTGTGATATTCAGACTGACAGGAACACCTCTCTGTGATATTCAGACTGACACGAACACCACTCTGTGATATTCACACTGACAGAAACAGTTCTCTGTGATATTCACACTGACAGGAACACCACTCTGTGATATTCACACTGACAGGAACACCACTCTGTGATATTCAGACTGACAGAAACACCTCTCTGTGATATTCACACTGACAGGAACACCTCTCTGTGATATTCACACTGACAGGAACACCACTCTGTGATATTCACACTGACAGGAACAGCTTTGTGTGATATTCACACTGACAGGAACACCACTCTGTGATATTCACACTGACAGGAATACCTCTCTGTGATATTCACACTGACAGGAACACCACTCTGTGATATTCACACTGACAGGAAGACCCCTCTGTGATATTCACACTGACAGGAACACCACTCTGTGATATTCACACTGACAGGAACACCACTCTGTGATATTCACACTGACAGGAACACCTCTCTGTGATATTCACACTGACAGGAACACCTCTCTGTGATATTCACACTGACAGGAACACCACTCTGTGATATTCACACTGACAGAAACACCTCTCTGTGATATTCACACTGACAGGAACACCTCTCTGTGATATTCACACTGACAGGAACACCACTCTGATATTCACACTGACAGGAAGAGCTCTGTGTGATATCCACACTGACAGGAACACCTCTCTGTGATATTCACACTGACAGGAACACCTCTCTGTGATATTCAGACTGACAGGAACACCTCTCTGTGATATTCAGACTGACAGGAACACCTCTCTGTGATATTCACACTGACAGGATCACCTCTCTGTGATATTCAGACTGACAGGAACACCTCTCTGTGATATTCAGACTGACAGGAACACCGCTCTGTGATAATCACACTGACAGGAATACCTCTCTGTGATATTCAGACTGACAGGAACACCTCTCTGTGATATTCAGACTGACAGGAACACCACTCTGTGATAATCACACTGACAGGAATACCTCTCTGTGATATTCACACTGACAGGAACACCACTCTGTGAAATTCACACTGACAGGAACACCACTCTGTGATATTCAGACTGACAGGAACACTACTCTGTGATATTCACACTGACAAGAACACCTCTCTGTGATATTCACACTGACAGGAACACTACTCTGTGATATTCACACTGACAGGAACACCTCTCTGTGATATTCACACTGACAGGAACACCACTCTGTGATATTCACACTGACAGGAACACCTCTCTGTGATATTCACACTGACAGGAACACCTCTCTGTGATATTCACACTGACAGGAACACCTCTCTGTGATATTACACTGACAGGAACACCACTCTGTGATATTCACACTGACAGAAACAGTTCTCTGTGATATTCACACTGACAGGAACACCTCTCTGTGATATTCAGACTGACAGGAACACCTCTCTGTGATATTCAGACTGACAGGAACACCACTCTGTGATATTCACACTGACAGAAACAGTTCTCTGTGATATTCACACTGACAGGAACACCTCTCTGTGATATTCACACTGACAGGAACACCTCTCTGTGATATTCAGACTGACAGGAACACCTCTCTGTGATATTCACACTGACAGGAACACCTCTCTGTGATATTCACACTGACAGGAATACCTCTCTGTGATATTCACACTGACAGGAACAGCTCTGTGTGATATTCACACTGACAGGAACACCACTCTGTGATATTCACACTGACAGGAACACCTCTCTGATATTCACACTGACAGGCACACCTCTCTGTGATATTCACACTGACAGGAACACCACTCTGTGATATTCACACTGACAGGAACACCTCTCTGTGATATGCAGACTGACAGAAACAGTTCTCTGTGATATTAAGACTGACAGGAACACCTCTCTGTGATATTCACACTGACAGGAACACCTCTCTGTGATATTCAGACTGACAGGAACACCTCTCTGTGATATTCACACTGACAGGAACACCACTCTGTGATATTCAGACTGACAGGAATACCTCTCTGTGACATTCAGACTGACAGGAACACCTCTCTGATATTCACACTGACAGGAACAGCTCTGTGTGAAATTCACACTGACAGGAACACCACTCTGTGATATTCACACTGACAGGAACACCTCTCTGATATTCACACTGACAGGAACACCTCTCTGTGATATTCACACTGACAGGAACACCACTCTGTGATATTCACACTGACAGGAACACCTCTCTGTGATATTCAGACTGACAGAAACAGTTCTCTGTGATATTAAGACTGACAGGAACACCTCTCTGTGATATTCACACTGACAGGAACACCTCTCTGTGATATTCACACTGATAGAAACAGTTCTCTGTGATATTCACACTGACAGAAACAGTTCTCTGTGATATTCACACTGACAGGAACAGCTCTGTGTGATATTCACACTGACAGGAACACCTCTCTGTGATATTCAGACTGACAGGAACACCTCTCTGTGATATTCACACTGACAGAAACACCTCTCTGTGATATTCACACTGACAGGAACACCTCTCTGTGACATTCACACTGACAGGAACACCTCTCTGTGATATTCACACTGACAGGAACACCTCTCTGTGATATTCACACTGACAGGAACACCACTCTGTGATATTCACACTGACAGAAACAGTTCTCTTTGATATTCACACTGACAGGAAAACCTCTCTGTGATATTCACACTGACAGGAACACCTCTCTGTGATATTCACACTGACAGGAACACCTCTCTGTGATATTACACTGACAGGAACACCACTCTGTGATATTCACACTGACAGGAACACCACTCTGTGATATTACACTGACAGGAACACCACTCTGTGATATTCACACTGACAGGAACAGCTCTGTGTGATATTCACACTGACAGGAACACCTCTCTGTGATATTCACACTGACAGGAACACCTCTCTGTGATATTCACACTGACAGGAACACCTCTCTGTGATATTACACTGACAGGAACACCACTCTGTGATATTCACACTGACAGAAACAGTTCTCTGTGATATTCACACTGACAGGAACACCACTCTGTGATATTCACACTGACAGGAACACCTCTCTGTGATATTCAGACTGACAGGAACACCTCTCTGTGATATTCAGACTGACACGAACACCACTCTGTGATATTCACACTGACAGAAACAGTTCTCTGTGATATTCACACTGACAGGAACACCACTCTGTGATATTCACACTGACAGGAACACCACTCTGTGATATTCAGACTGACAGAAACACCTCTCTGTGATATTCACACTGACAGGAACACCTCTCTGTGATATTCACACTGACAGGAACACCACTCTGTGATATTCACACTGACAGGAACAGCTTTGTGTGATATTCACACTGACAGGAACACCACTCTGTGATATTCACACTGACAGGAATACCTCTCTGTGATATTCACACTGACAGGAACACCACTCTGTGATATTCACACTGACAGGAAGACCCCTCTGTGATATTCACACTGACAGGAACACCACTCTGTGATATTCACACTGACAGGAACACCACTCTGTGATATTCACACTGACAGGAACACCTCTCTGTGATATTCACACTGACAGGAACACCTCTCTGTGATATTCACACTGACAGGAACACCACTCTGTGATATTCACACTGACAGAAACACCTCTCTGTGATATTCACACTGACAGGAACACCTCTCTGTGATATTCACACTGACAGGAACACCACTCTGATATTCACACTGACAGGAAGAGCTCTGTGTGATATCCACACTGACAGGAACACCTCTCTGTGATATTCACACTGACAGGAACACCTCTCTGTGATATTCAGACTGACAGGAACACCTCTCTGTGATATTCAGACTGACAGGAACACCTCTCTGTGATATTCACACTGACAGGATCACCTCTCTGTGATATTCAGACTGACAGGAACACCTCTCTGTGATATTCAGACTGACAGGAACACCGCTCTGTGATAATCACACTGACAGGAATACCTCTCTGTGATATTCAGACTGACAGGAACACCTCTCTGTGATATTCAGACTGACAGGAACACCACTCTGTGATAATCACACTGACAGGAATACCTCTCTGTGATATTCACACTGACAGGAACACCACTCTGTGAAATTCACACTGACAGGAACACCACTCTGTGATATTCAGACTGACAGGAACACTACTCTGTGATATTCACACTGACAAGAACACCTCTCTGTGATATTCACACTGACAGGAACACCACTCTGTGATATTCACACTGACAGGAACACCTCTCTGTGATATTCACACTGACAGGAACACCTCTCTGTGATATTCAGACTGACAGGAACACCTCTCTGTGATATTCACACTGACAGGAACACCACTCTGTGATAATCACACTGACAGGAATACCTCTCTGTGATATTCACACTGACAGGAACACCACTCTGTGATATTCACACTGACAGGAACACCACTCTGTGATATTCAGACTGACAGGAACACTACTCTGTGATATTCACACTGACAGGAACACCTCTCTGTGATATTCACACTGACAGGAACACCACTCTGTGATATTCACACTGACAGGAACACCTCTCTGTGATATTCACACTGACAGGAACACCTCTCTGTGATATTCACACTGACAGGAACACCTCTCTGTGATATTACACTGACAGGAACACCACTCTGTGATATTCACACTGACAGAAACAGTTCTCTGTGATATTCACACTGACAGGAACACCTCTCTGTGATATTCAGACTGACAGGAACACCTCTCTGTGATATTCAGACTGACAGGAACACCACTCTGTGATATTCACACTGACAGAAACAGTTCTCTGTGATATTCACACTGACAGGAACACCTCTCTGTGATATTCACACTGACAGGAACACCTCTCTGTGATATTCAGACTGACAGGAACACCTCTCTGTGATATTCACACTGACAGGAACACCTCTCTGTGATATTCACACTGACAGGATCACCTCTCTGTGATATTCAGACTGACAGGAACACCTCTCTGTGATATTCAGACTGACAGGAACACCGCTCTGTGATAATCACACTGACAGGAATACCTCTCTGTGATATTCACACTGACAGGAACAGCTCTGTGTGATATTCACACTGACAGGAACACCACTCTGTGATATTCACACTGACAGGAACACCTCTCTGATATTCACACTGACAGGCACACCTCTCTGTGATATTCACACTGACAGGAACACCACTCTGTGATATTCACACTGACAGGAACACCTCTCTGTGATATTCAGACTGACAGAAACAGTTCTCTGTGATATTAAGACTGACAGGAACACCTCTCTGTGATATTCACACTGACAGGAACACCTCACTGTGATATTCAGACTGACAGGAACACCTCTCTGTGATATTCACACTGACAGGAACACCACTCTGTGATATTCAGACTGACAGGAATACCTCTCTGTGACATTCAGACTGACAGGAACACCTCTCTGATATTCACACTGACAGGAACAGCTCTGTGTGATATTCACACTGACAGGAACACCACTCTGTGATATTCACACTGACAGGAACACCTCTCTGATATTCACACTGACAGGAACACCTCTCTGTGATATTCACACTGACAGGAACACCACTCTGTGATATTCACACTGACAGGAACACCTCTCTGTGATATTCAGACTGACAGAAACAGTTCTCTGTGATATTAAGACTGACAGGAACACCTCTCTGTGATATTCACACTGACAGGAACACCTCTCTGTGATATTCACACTGATAGAAACAGTTCTCTGTGATATTCACACTGACAGAAACAGTTCTCTGTGATATTCACACTGACAGGAACAGCTCTGTGTGATATTCACACTGACAGGAACACCTCTCTGTGATATTCAGACTGACAGGAACACCTCTCTGTGATATTCACACTGACAGAAACACCTCTCTGTGATATTCACACTGACAGGAACACCTCTCTGTGATATTCACACTGACAGGAACACCTCTCTGTGATATTCACACTGACAGGAACACCACTCTGTGATATTCACACTGACAGAAACAGTTCTCTTTGATATTCACACTGACAGGAAAACCTCTCTGTGATATTCACACTGACAGGAACACCTCTCTGTGATATTCACACTGACAGGAACACCGCTCTGTGATATTACACTGACAGGAACACCACTCTGTGATATTCAGACTGACAGGAACACCTCTCTGTGATATTACACTGACAGGAACACCACTCTGTGATATTCACACTGACAGGAACAGCTCTGTGTGATATTCACACTGACAGGAACACCTCTCTGTGATATTCACACTGACAGGAACACCTCTCTGTGATATTCACACTGACAGGAACACCTCTCTGTGATATTACACTGACAGGAACACCACTCTGTGATATTCACACTGACAGAAACAGTTCTCTGTGATATTCACACTGACAGGAACACCACTCTGTGATATTCACACTGACAGGAACACCTCTCTGTGATATTCAGACTGACAGGAACACCTCTCTGTGATATTCAGACTGACAGGAACACCACTCTGTGATATTCACACTGACAGAAACAGTTCTCTGTGATATTCACACTGACAGGAACACCTCTCTGTGATATTCACACTGACAGGAACACCACTCTGTGATATTCACACTGACAGAAACACCTCTCTGTGATATTCACACTGACAGGAACACCTCTCTGTGATATTCACACTGACAGGAACACCTCTCTGTGATATTCACACTGACAGGAACAGCTTTGTGTGATATTCACACTGACAGGAACACCACTCTGTGATATTCACACTGACAGGAATACCTCTCTGTGATATTCACACTGACAGGAACACCACTCTGTGATATTCACACTGACAGGAAGACCCCTCTGTGATATTCACACTGACAGGAACACCACTCTGTGATATTCACACTGACAGGAACACCACTCTGTGATATTCACACTGACAGGAACACCACTCTGTGATATTCACACTGACAGAAACACCTCTCTGTGATATTCACACTGACAGGAACACCTCTCTGTGATATTCACACTGACAGGAACACCACTCTGATATTCACACTGACAGGAAGAGCTCTCTGTGATATTCAGACTGACAGGAACACCTCTCTGTGATATTCACACTGACAGGATCACCTCTCTGTGATATTCAGACTGACAGGAACACCTCTCTGTGATATTCAGACTGACAGGAACACCGCTCTGTGATAATCACACTGACAGGAATACCTCTCTGTGATATTCAGACTGACAGGAACACCTCTCTGTGATATTCAGACTGACAGGAACACCACTCTGTGATAATCACACTGACAGGAATACCTCTCAGTGATATTCACACTGACAGGAACACCACTCTGTGATATTCACACTGACAGGAACACCACTCTGTGATATTCAGACTGACAGGAACACTACTCTGTGATATTCACACTGACAGGAACACCTCTCTGTGATATTCACACTGACAGGAACACCACTCTGTGATATTCACACTGACAGGAACACTTCTCTGTGATATTCACACTGACAGGAACACCTCTCTGTGATATTCACACTGACAGGAACACCTCTCTGTGATATTACACTGACAGGAACACCACTCTGTGATATTCACACTGACAGAAACAGTTCTCTGTGATATTCACACTGACAGGAACACCTCTCTGTGATATTCAGACTGACAGGAACACCTCTCTGTGATATTCAGACTGACAGGAACACCACTCTGTGATATTCACACTGACAGAAACAGTTCTCTGTGATATTCACACTGACAGGAACACCTCTCTGTGACATTCACACTGACAGGATCACCTCTCTGTGATATTCAGACTGACAGGAACACCTCTCTGTGATATTCAGACTGACAGGAACACCACTCTGTGATATTCACACTGACAGGAACACCACTCTGTGATATTCAGACTGACAGGAACACCTCTCTGTGATATTCACACTGACAGGAACACCTCTCTGTGATATTCAGACTGACAGGAACACCACTCTGTGATATTCACACTGACAGGAACACCTCCCTGTGATATTCACACTGACAGGAACACCACTCTGTGATATTCAGACTGACAGGAACACCTCTCTGTGATATTCACACTGACAGGAACACCACTCTGTGATATTCACACTGACAGGAACACCACTCTGTGATATTCAGACTGACAGGAACACCTCCCTGTGATATTCACACTGACAGGAACACCACTCTGTGATATTCAGACTGACAGGAACACCTCTCTGTGATATTCACACTGACAGGAACACCACTCTGTGATATTCACACTGACAGGAACACCACTCTGTGATATTCAGACTGACAGGAACACCTCTCTGTGATATTCACACTGACAGGAACACCAGTCTGTGATATTCAGACTGACAGGAACACCTCTCTGTGACATTCAGACTGACAGGAACACCTCTCTGACATTCACACTGACAGGAACACCTCTCTGTGATATTCACACTGACAGGAACACCACTCTGTGATATTCAGACTGACAGGAACACCACTCTGTGATATTCACACTAACAGGAACACCTCTCTGATATTCACACTGACAGGAACACCTCTCTGTGATATTCACACTGACAGGAACACCACTCTGTGATATTCACACTGACAGGAACACCTCTCTGTGATATTCAGACTGACAGGAACACCTCTCTGTGATATTCACACTGACAGGAACACCACTCTGTGATAATCACACTGACAGGAATTCCTCTCTGTGATATTCACACTGACAGGAACACCACTCTGATATTCACACTGACAGGAAGAGCTCTGTGTGATATCCACACTGACAGGAACACCTCTCTGTGATATTCACACTGACAGGAACACCTCTCTGTGATATTCAGACTGACAGGAACACCTCTCTGTGATATTCACACTTACAGGAACACCTCTCTGTGATACTCACACTGACAGGATCACCTCTCTGTGATATTCAGACTGACAGGAACACCTCTCTGTGACATTCAGACTGACAGGAACACCACTCTGTGATAATCACACTGACAGGAATACCTCTCTGTGATATTCAGACTGACAGGAACACCTCTCTGTGATATTCACACTGACAGGAACACCACTCTGTGATAATCACACTGACAGGAATACCTCTCTGTGATATTCACACTGACAGGAACACCACTCTGTGATATTCACACTGACAGGAACACCTCTCTGTGATATTCAGACTGACAGGAACACCACTCTGTGATATTCACACTGACAGGAACACCTCTCTGTGATATTCACACTGACAGGAACACCACTCTGTGATATTCAGACTGACAGGAACACTACTCTGTGATATTCAGACTGACAGGAACACCTCTCTGTGATATTCACACTGACAGGAACACCTCCCTGTGATATTCACACTGACAGGAACACCACTCTGTGATATTCAGACTGACAGGAACACCTCTCTGTGATATTCAGACTGACAGGAACACCTCTCTGTGATATTCAGACTGACAGGATCACCTCTCTGTGATATTCAGACTGACAGGAACACCTCTCTGTGATATTCAGACTGACAGGAACACCGCTCTGTGATAATCACACTGACAGGAATACCTCTCTGTGATATTCAGACTGACAGGAACACCTCTCTGTGATATTCAGACTGACAGGAACACCACTCTGTGATAATCACACTGACAGGAATACCTCTCAGTGATATTCACACTGACAGGAACACCACTCTGTGATATTCACACTGACAGGAACACCACTCTGTGATATTCAGACTGACAGGAACACTACTCTGTGATATTCACACTGACAGGAACACCTCTCTGTGATATTCACACTGACAGGAACACCACTCTGTGATATTCACACTGACAGGAACACTTCTCTGTGATATTCACACTGACAGGAACACCTCTCTGTGATATTCACACTGACAGGAACACCTCTCTGTGATATTACACTGACAGGAACACCACTCTGTGATATTCACACTGACAGAAACACCACTCTGTGATATTCACACTGACAGGAACACCTCTCTGTGATATTCAGACTGACAGGAACACCTCTCTGTGATATTCAGACTGACAGGAACACCACTCTGTGATATTCACACTGACAGAAACAGTTCTCTGTGATATTCACACTGACAGGAACACCTCTCTGTGACATTCACACTGACAGGATCACCTCTCTGTGATATTCAGACTGACAGGAACACCTCTCTGTGATATTCAGACTGACAGGAACACCACTCTGTGATATTCACACTGACAGGAACACCACTCTGTGATATTCAGACTGACAGGAACACCTCTCTGTGATATTCACACTGACAGGAACACCTCTCTGTGATATTCAGACTGACAGGAACACCACTCTGTGATATTCACACTGACAGGAACACCTCCCTGTGATATTCACACTGACAGGAACACCACTCTGTGATATTCAGACTGACAGGAACACCTCTCTGTGATATTCACACTGACAGGAACACCTCTCTGTGATATTCAGACTGACAGGAACACCTCTCTGTGATATTCAGACTGACAGGAACACCTCTCTGTGATATTCACACTGACAGGAACACCTCTCTGTGATATTCACACTGACAGGAACACCACTCTGTGATATTCACACTGACAGGAACACCACTCTGTGATATTCAGACTGACAGGAACACCTCTCTGTGATATTCACACTGACAGGAACACCAGTCTGTGATATTCAGACTGACAGGAACACCTCTCTGTGACATTCAGACTGACAGGAACACCTCTCTGATATTCACACTGACAGGAACACCTCTCTGTGATATTCACACTGACAGGAACACCACTCTGTGATATTCAGACTGACAGGAACACCACTCTGTGATATTCACACTAACAGGAACACCTCTCTGATATTCACACTGACAGGAACACCTCTCTGTGATATTCACAATGACAGGAACACCACTCTGTGATATTCACACTGACAGGAACACCTCTCTGTGATATTCAGACTGACAGGAACACCTCTCTGTGATATTCACACTGACAGGAACACCACTCTGTGATAATCACACTGACAGGAATACCTCTCTGTGATATTCACACTGACAGGAACACCACTCTGATATTCACACTGACAGGAAGAGCTCTGTGTGATATCCACACTGACAGGAACACCTCTCTGTGATATTCACACTGACAGGAACACCTCTCTGTGATATTCAGACTGACAGGAACACCTCTCTGTGATATTCACACTTACAGGAACACCTCTCTGTGATACTCACACTGACAGGATCACCTCTCTGTGATATTCAGACTGACAGGAACACCTCTCTGTGATATTCAGACTGACAGGAACACCACTCTGTGATAATCACACTGACAGGAATACCTCTCTGTGATATTCAGACTGACAGGAACACCTCTCTGTGATATTCACACTGACAGGAACACCACTCTGTGATAATCACACTGACAGGAATACCTCTCTGTGATATTCACACTGACAGGAACACCACTCTGTGATATTCACACTGACAGGAACACCTCTCTGTGATATTCAGACTGACAGGAACACCACTCTGTGATATTCACACTGACAGGAACACCTCTCTGTGATATTCACACTGACAGGAACACCACTCTGTGATATTCAGACTGACAGGAACACTACTCTGTGATATTCAGACTGACAGGAACACCTCTCTGTGATATTCACACTGACAGGAACACCTCCCTGTGATATTCACACTGACAGGAACACCACTCTGTGATATTCAGACTGACAGGAACACCTCTCTGTGATATTCACACTGACAGGAACACCTCTCTGTGATATTCAGACTGACAGGAACACCTCTCTGTGATATTCAGACTGACAGGAACACCTCTCTGTGATATTCACACTGACAGGAACACCTCTCTGTGATATTCACACTGACAGGAACACCACTCTGTGATATTCACACTGACAGGAACACCACTCTGTGATATTCAGACTGACAGGATCACCTCTCTGTGATATTCAGACTGACAGGAACACCTCTCTGTGATATTCAGACTGACAGGAACACCACTCTGTGATAATCACACTGACAGGAATACCTCTCTGTGATATTCAGACTGACAGGAACACCTCTCTGTGATATTCACACTGACAGGAACACCACTCTGTGATAATCACACTGACAGGAATACCTCTCTGTGATATTCACACTGACAGGAACACCACTCTGTGATATTCACACTGACAGGAACACCTCTCTGTGATATTCAGACTGACAGGAACACCACTCTGTGATATTCACACTGACAGGAACACCTCTCTGTGATATTCACACTGACAGGAACACCACTCTGTGATATTCAGACTGACAGGAACACTACTCTGTGATATTCAGACTGACAGGAACACCTCTCTGTGATATTCACACTGACAGGAACACCTCCCTGTGATATTCACACTGACAGGAACACCACTCTGTGATATTCAGACTGACAGGAACACCTCTCTGTGATATTCACACTGACAGGAACACCTCTCTGTGATATTCAGACTGACAGGAACACCTCTCTGTGATATTCAGACTGACAGGAACACCTCTCTGTGATATTCACACTGACAGGAACACCTCTCTGTGATATTCACACTGACAGGAACACCACTCTGTGATATTCACACTGACAGGAACACCACTCTGTGATATTCAGACTGACAGGAACACCTCTCTGTGATATTCACACTGACAGGAACACCAGTCTGTGATATTCAGACTGACAGGAACACCTCTCTGTGACATTCAGACTGACAGGAACACCTCTCTGTGATATTCACACTGACAGGAACACCTCTCTGTGATATTCAGACTGACAGGAACACCTCTCTGTGATATTCAGACTGACAGGAACACCACTCTGTGATATTCACACTGACAGGAACACCTCTCTGATATTCACACTGACAGGAACTCCTCTCTGTGATATTCACACTGACAGGAACACCACTCTGTGATATTCACACTGACAGGAACACTTCTCTGTGATATTCAGACTGACAGGAACACCTCTCTGTGATATTCACACTGACAGGAACACCTCTCTGTGATATTCAGACTGACAGGAACACCTCTCTGTGATATTCACACTGACAGGAACACCACTCTGTGATATTCACACTGACAGGAACACCACTCTGTGATATTCACACTGACAGGAACACCTCTCTGTGATATTCAGACTGACAGGAACACCTCTCTGATATTCACACTGACAGGAACAGCTCTGTGTGATATTCACACTGACAGGAACACCACTCTGTGATATTCATAGTGACAAGATCACCGCTCTATGACATTGAATTCCAAAGGGGAGGTGAGAGTGACAGGCCTTTACATTAAAATCCCAGTTTTCCTCACTTTTGGGAACCGTTTTGTCTTGCCATGCCCCACAAATTCAAATATCAATTATGACAGAGGAGTCATGGATAAACCATCTACAGCCTTCCAATTTGGAGGGGATTTTGTTCTGCTTAGGTGTATATTGTCTGTGCTGCCACCAGGTTTCAGCTGAAACTGATGGTGTGTGACATTTTCACCAGGAATACATTAACGTTTACAGACCTTTTTACATTTGGCCACATGAGGTCTGTATTGTTTGTCGGGCAGACCTTCTCATGAGGAATGCTCATCGACGAGCGAGCACATTTTGGATTTAATTTCAATACAATCTGGATAAACATGAGGTGATGCACCTGGGGCAGGGAAAGCAATGCAGGGAATAAATGATGAAGGATAGGCTTCCTGGGAAACACTAAACATTAGAGGGATATTGGTGTGCACGTGCACCAATCCCTTAAGGTATCAGGACAGGTGGAGAAAGCACCTTTATTAGTCGAGGCATAGAGTTTAAGAGCAGGGAAGTTAGCTAGAACTGTGTAAAACATTGGTTAGGCTACAGCTAGAGTATTGTGAGCAGTTCTGGAATCCACATTCTCAGAGGGATGTGATAGCACTGGGGAGGGTGCAGAGGAGATGTATCAGGATGTTGTCTGGGCTAGAGAGGTCCAGTTACGAAGAGAGATTGGACAGAATGTGATTGTTTTCTTCAGAGCAGAGGAGACTGAAAGGGGGGCATGACTGAGATGTACAAAGTTAGGAGGGGCATAGATAGGGTAGACAGGAATAAACTTTTCCCTTTGATGGAGAGATAAGTGACTGGGGGGGGGGGGGGGGGGGGTTAGATCTAAGGTAAAGACTGAAGGTTTGGAGGAGATGTGACAAAAAGTGTTTTCATCCAGAGGGTGTTGGGAATCTGGAACTCACTCCCTATGTGGGTGGTCGAGGCAAAAATCCATATAATACTTCAAGATCGAGGGGCCGAATGGCCTCGCCCTGATTCTTTTCATATTATAGTCTGTTCTCACTGCTTTGGAGGTGATTGGAATAGTCTGGGGGATATTTCTGCTATCGTAGAAATTTTATCCCCTGATCTGAGAAGACTGACCTCCAACAACCACAGCCAGGTTTGTCCCCTGATTCACAATGACTCCAGCGATCATTACTAGGGATCCTTGTTGCCACACTCTATCAAATGCAATTTTAATGTGAAGGGCTGTCACTCCCACCTCCCTTCTGGAATTCAGCTCTTTTGTCCATGTTTAAACCAAGGCTGTAATGAAGTCAGGAGCTGAGTTGCCCTGGCAGAATCTAAACTGGACATCAGTGAGCAGGTTATCATAGAATCCCGATAGTGTGGAAGCAGGCCATTCGACCCATCGAGTTCACAACAACCCTCTGAAGAGCATCCCACCCAGATCCACGCCCATCCCTGCAACCCTGCACTTTCCCTGGCCAGTACACTTAAACTGCACATCTTTGGACTGTGGGAGGAAACTTGAGCACCCGGAGGAAACCCACGCACACACTGGGAGAATGTGTAAACTCCACACAGACAGTCGCCCAAGGCTGGAATCGAACCCAGGTCCCTGGCGCTGTGAGGCAGCAGTGCTAACCACTGAGACACCATGCCACCCAAGTACCAAGTTGAGTTGTATTTTTGGGGTGTGTGATAGGGGAGTGTTTGCCTTCCAAATGTTTCTATTGCAGTCTGTTCATTTCCCCAAGAAGCTATTTAATGAAAGCATTCATTTATAGAATAACGGTTCAACACAAGCTCACAGAATCTCCTGCATGAGATCTTGCCCCCTTTAATCATGTCATCTTTCATCCTTTACTCATGCTGTTGACCCCTAACTCCAGTTAAGTGCTGCTTTGATTCTGTTGAACCAAGGTTGTTGATGAGATCAGGAGCTGAGTGGCCCTAGCGGAAATCAAACAGGGCGTCACTGCGCAGGTTATTGCTGAGCAGGTGCTGCTTGATAGCACTGTTGATGACATCTTCCATCACATCTCTAACAATTAAGAGTAGTGGATGGGGCAGTAATTTAGCTGTGTTGGAACAGGTTGACTCGGGGTTACAGTGAGATCTGGAACTTCAGTACTATTGCTGGAATGTTGTCAGACCCATAGCCTTTGTAGTACCCAGTGCCACCAACCATTTCTTGATATCATGCAGATGAATTGAATCGACTGAAGACTGGAATCTGTGATGCTGGGGACCTATGGAGGAAGCCAAGATCATCTACTTGGCACTTCTGTCTGAAGATTGCTGTGAATGCTTCAGCCTTATCGTTTGCACTGATGTGCTGGGCTCTTCCATCAGTGAGGACAGTGATATTTATGGAGCCTCTTCCTCCATTGAGTTGTTTAATTGTTGACTGCTATTCATGACTGGATGTGGCAGGATTGCATAGCTTAGTGTTACGACATGGGGTAAATCTCTCTGCTAATTTAAACCAGCCGCACAGAAAAGATTCACTCCATGCTGCAATCTCTTAAAATTTGAGAGGTAAAGAGCTACCCAGAGGTCACCATTTAAAGTAAAAGTGAACAACTTTATTCTTTAAGTCCAACAGAGAATATTAAAACCAACAACTATTTACAACTCCGTTCTCTTAAACCTTTCTTTTACCTCCCACTCTACAATAGTAGTCTGATAAAAAAAAACCTGATTAAGAGTTACAAAAAAAATTCAACTTTCAAAACCAGTCAGTCAGCTGTCGGGTCTTCTCTTTGTGTCTTCCTCTGCAGATTTTCCTCTGTCGTCTTTTCAATGTTCTGCTGCGCAACCTTCTTATAGACAGATACATCTCAGAGTTCTGCTGGCAGTCTGTACTTGTTGGTGGCTTGGCAGTTCTCCTCCTAACTGTTCAACATTTCCGGTTTTATACCCCAGATCATTTCAT
The DNA here is from genome assembly GCF_037043375.1 of Chiloscyllium plagiosum. Classification (NCBI taxonomy): domain Eukaryota; kingdom Metazoa; phylum Chordata; class Chondrichthyes; order Orectolobiformes; family Hemiscylliidae; genus Chiloscyllium; species Chiloscyllium plagiosum. The sequence continues at coordinate 74,894,509 of NW_028270154.1, read as the reverse complement.
TGGTTTTGACATTATCAATATGCTAAATGCAAATTTGATTGGATTCTGGTATCTTGAGACATAATTTAAACTGATTGGCCAAATTTAAATTTGTTTTGGCTCCCTTGCAACCCAAATGCTGTGAGCTGTTTCAACCAAGTGTTGCAATGTTGCCTTGTTCCAGACTTTGTGTGTTTTGTCCTTGCTAGTTTTTCACTCTCTGAAAGGTACAGTACCTCCACATCTTCATAACATTGGACTTGCTTCTTTGTTGTGGGATTGCCTAGCTCTGTCTTTTATTTACTGCGTATTTTGTTTGGCACACAAGTCTTCCTGTTTGGTAGCTTCACCAAGTTGACAACTCATTTTTATTTTGTAGTCATCAGACAAATCCAAACCTTGATGCACATGAACTCTTCTTGAAGTGAGATTACAGGGAAGCAAGTTGGTTTACGGGGTTTTACACTTCAGAGTAAGAATCAGCAGACCCACCCACAAACTTGCTACAATAATATGTGATAGTGAATAAATGAACTATGTGCAGTTAAATGTTCTTAACTATAACATTTTTATCTGTCAGACTTATAGGTGAAGTTACATTGTTGAAAAGGCAAGTTTCACCATTATGAAGTGAGTCCTGCACCAGAAACAGACATGCATGACAATGAAGCAATCAAAATATTATTGTAATCAACATGTTCCATTTTCTAACGTTGCCACTCACTGTATCTAAAATTAATTTAGTTGAAAATGTGTTTCTGATGGATTTCCCACAAATGGATGTAAACTGCAGTTAACTTGTCCAGATCGGACCTGCAGATATCTGTTGTGGAGGTACAATATCGACACTGCTGCAAACAGTGGCACCTTGATGTTGGCACTGTTGGGATCAAGGATAGGAAGCATGTTTCACACACCCAATTAGACCTGATCTATAAGTAGTTTCTGATATGAAATTTGACATTTTTGAATACTACAGTTCTGTTTTTAAATGTTTGACACTCTCCCACCCCCACAGTTACAATTGTGTAATAGTCTTTTGTTAGCTGTTCTCCTCTCAGTAACAGTGTATTAAATAGTACATAGCTTATGAGTAAATTAAATAAAAGCAAATTCCATCAGAAAACCACTCTGGAGTAAAGGTCACTGTGCAAGGGGGCTCTCTACACAAGGCTTGGCAACTTGCTGTATCAGCAAATAAATGGTTATTTCATCAGAACGTTGAACATTTAACTTTTACAAAACTGGACAATAATCATTCCTTTATTTAATTCATCTGTCCACAGTTTCATCCAAGTTATTAATATACATTGTAAATTATTGCATTACCAGTAACAATTCCTGTGGCAATCCACTAGTTACAGGTTATGATGGCTCCTTATCACAACTCTTTCTCTGCTGTTAGTTAGCTAATCCTCTATCCATGGTAATTTACTACCTCCAACACCATGGACTCTTATCTTATTAAGTGTGGTGCTGAAAAAGCACAGCCAGTCAGGCAGCATCCAAGGAGCATAAGAGCTTATGCTTGAAATATTGACTCTCCTGCTCCTCGGATGCTGCCTCCTGACCTGCTGTGCTTTTTCAGCACCACACTTTTTGACTCTGATCTCAAGCATCTGCAGCTCTCACTTTCTCCTAGTTGATTATAACCTTATTGCGAAGCCTGTTCCAAGGATGCCCACTTTGAAGAAGTTCTCCTCCTCTCTCTACAAGGATCTCAGTGAGTCTCTCTCTTTCACTGCACCCCAAGTCATCTACCTGCCCTGAAGCTCTTCAGCCATCTCCTGAAGCAGACTCGCTACTACAGCCACATCCCCTTCCTCAGCAAGAGCTTATACTCGAAACGCCAATTCTCCTGGTCCTCAGATGCTGCCTGACCATCTGTGCTTTTGCAGCACCACACCTTTTGACTCTAATCTCTAGCATCTGCAGTCTACAAAATTATGAGAGGCATAGATAGGGTCGATAGTCAGAGGCTTTTTCCCAGGGTGGTCAACTACAAGAGGGCACAGGTTCAAGGTGAGAGGGGGAAAGTTTAGGGGAGAAATACCAGGAAAGAGGATGGTGGGTGCCTGGAACACACTACTAGGGGAAGTGGTGAAGCAGGCATGTTAGCAACGTTTAAGGTATATCTTGATAGACAATGAACAGGAGGTTCCTCACAGATGGGTAATAAGTAGGCAGGCTAGGTGGGCCAAAGGGCCTGTATTAAATTGTAATTATAATAATTTCATTGGGACCCAGAAGGCCTTGGGAGCTTAGACAATGTGAGACAGAAAGAGGAAGTGGGTCCCTGCAGCTGCTTGAAGAGTGGGGCCTAGAGACCAGAGTGGAGCCTGGGAATAAGGTTAATGCAATCGTTTGGCCTGTTGTTATGTGCTACCAGGAGTCCCCAGGACTGTTGCTGCTGTGGCTTGTGCAGCTGCCTAGGGACAGTGGGATTTTTGTTTGGTCTGTTGTTGTGGAGAGGCAGGGCACAGTTGAACCACCAACGGTGACACCAGCATCAATATCTCCTGTTAGCAGAGGCCAGCTGTACCTATGCTGTGGTAGCTGTTACTTCCTCAGCCCCAGGGGTGGGTGTGGCTCCAGCACACCTGGGCCCTTGACAAAGACCCTGGGGGTAAAATGTTAGGCCCATCCAAACATGACTATTGAGGGCTGCACAAAGGTAACATCTGGTGTTGTTGGTCCAGCGATCATTGCAACATCCAAATGTACAGGAAGGCTGTCTTTTTTTCCTTTCTGGTCTGATGAGGTGGTGAATCTAGCCCCAGAGAAACAGCTCATTCTGGGCAGGACCTATCTGCCAGTGGATCCTTTGGAGATCAAAACAACAGATACTGGTGATCTCTGGCATCTCAGCATTGATTGACAGTGAACTCCATCTTCCCCACTTGCAGCAGCTGGGGGAGGGGAGGTCAAGGGTAGCGCCCATCCCGTTGGGACTGAAGGACAGCAGCTTTCGGCATGTCCTCTCCTTCCGGGGCCAGGTCCTTGTTGGCTTGGCCCAAGAGGAGGTGACCAATGGAGCCTTCACGGTGCTCCATGAGGGGGTGGTCTACACTCTCTCCTGGATGATGGATGGAGCGGGGTGTCATCTCTGTAAGTGGGGCCTAGATTGTCACAGCTTCTTGTAGGGGAGAGGGTTTGTGTGAGCAGGAAAGCATGTGCAAAGTAAAGTCCCTGCAGGTAGCCCCCGAGGATACATTCCCTGGTATTCCAGGGACAGGTGTATTACTCCCAGAGTCCAGGTCCCCATCCGGGACACTTTGGTGCCAAAAGGCTACTATGGCCACATCTGTATCTCCTTGGCTCAGTAATCCCAATCCCAGTCTTTAGCATCACAGTCCCTAATCCAGGTCTTTAATATCTCAGCATAGTGTGCCTAATCCTAGTCTTTAACACCTCAGTGCAGCGCAGTGATCCTGTTCCTGGTTCCCGGTCTTTGACATCCCAGCATGGTCATCCTGATCACCCCTCAGCCTGGAGGACCCAGATCAGGCCCGGAAATTACGGCAATGCTCTTTGCCTGGACTCAGCACCCCAACCCCCAGCCTTCCCCGCCCCCCCCCCCCCCCACCCCCCACCCAACCCCTAGCCTGTTGCGTTTGTGCAGAGGCTGGGGTGGGGCGAGGAGAGAGCAATCAAGAAGGCCGCAACTGACAGGAGACTGGAGGCTTCAGTTGTGATCGGTGGCGGGGGGAAGACACCTTCACCTGCAGGATGTGTTACTGCACATTCCCCACCTCCCCTCCCCCCTCACTCACCAATTCCCTCCATGTGATATCAAGAAATGATTGAGGGCACTGGATACTGCAAAGATGATGGCTCCTGACAACATTCCAGCAATGGTACTGAAGACTTGTGCTCCAGAACTTGCTGCTCCCCGAGCCAAGCTCTTCCAGTCCAGTTACAACACTGGCATCTACCCAACGATGTGGAAAATCTTGCCCAGGTATGTCCTGTGCATAAAAAGCAGGACAAATCCAACCCGGCCAATTACCACCCCATCAGTCTACTCTCAATCATCAGTAAAGTGATGGAAGGTGTCATCAACAGTGCTATTAGACAGCATCTGCTCAGCAATAGCCTGCTTACTGATGCCCAGCTCCTGACCTCATTACAGCCTTAGTTCAAACATGGACAAAAGAGCTGAATTCCAGAGGTGAGGTGAGAGTGACTGCCTTTGATACTAAGCCCTTGACAGTGTGGCATCAAGGAGCCTGAGCAAAACTGGAATCAGTGGGTCTTGGGGGCAAACTCTCCGGTGGTTGGAGCCATACTTGACACATAGGAAGATGGTTGTGGTTGTTGGAGGTCAGTTATCTCAGCTCCAGGACATCTCTGCAGGAGTTCCTCAGGGTAGTGTCCTAGGTCCAACCATCTTCATCAGTGACTTTATCTACATCATAAGGTCAGAAGTAGGGATGTTCATCAAAAAGATTGCACAATGTTCAGCACCATTCATGACTCCTCAGATACTGGAGCAGTTCATGTTCAAATGCAACAAGGTTTGAACAATATCCAGGCTTGGGCTGATAACTGGCAAGTAACATTTATGCCACACAAATGCCAGGCTATGACCATCACCAATAAGAGACGATCTAACCACCAACCATTGACATTCAATGGTGTTACCATCACTGTATCCCCCACTATCAACATTCTGGAGGTTAACATTGACCAGAAACTCAGCTGGACTCAATACATAAACACAGTGGCTACAGGAACAGGTCAGAAACTAGAAATACTGTAACTCACCACCTGGTTCCTCAAAGCCTGTCCACCATCTGCAAAGTAGAAGTCAGGAGTGTAATGGTGTGTGTCTGGATGAGTGCAGCCCCAACAAGACTCAAGAAGCTTAACACCATCCAGGACAAAACAGCCCACTTGATTGGCACCACATCCACAAGCATCCACTCCCTCCATCACCATGCTCAGTAGCAGCAGTGTGTACCATCTACAAGATGCACTGCAGAAATTCCCCAGAGATCCTCAGACAGCACCTTCCAAACCCACGACCACTTCCGGAGGAGGCTGCATCTCCGGTGGACATCAGTCAGCTGTGGCAATGTGGTGGGCCCGCATCAGCATTCCTGGCAGATCGATGGGAGCGGTGATGACGTGGTAGCCCTGGTATGGTGCTCATGGCGGCAGAGGGTAGGCAGTGCTAGTGGCCCTGGAGCGTGACTCCTGTAATGGACTGTGATGCCAGGACATTGGTAGGCACGGAGTCTGTTGTGGGGAACCCTCTCCCATCACCCCCTGGATGTCGAGCGGAGCACAAGAAGGGAGGGGCTACTCTGTTTTTAGTTATATCTTAATATCTTCTGTAACTCAAAATGACAATGGAGCATGATGACATATTACAATTTTCACTGCATTTATTTGTTAAATTCAAATAACAATAAATGGTTCAATTCAATTCAATTGACAAAGTCCAAAGCGTCATCCTCGAGGGGAGTTTTAACTGCGCCTTTGAGGATGGGAACAATGGCAGTGTCCTGTGGTCTCGTGTCATGGAGGAGGTTGGGGCACTTGGTCAAGCCTGTTGACTAGGAATATTTGGTGAGATCTCCATCCCGACTCCATCGCCTTCACCTTCAGGAGGCCTGGAGTCAGAATGTCACAGACGTACGTCTCCTGCGTTCCGGTGACCTCCATGCGGCAGATGCCATGCACGGGCCATCACTTGATTTGGGTGGAGCTCACCCCGTCCTGCACCCGGCTCGGGTCCACATACTGACACTTGAACAAACCACTGCCGGAGGACAGGCGGTTCCGGGATCTGTTCTGTCACTCCGGGACCGAGCTGGAGAAGGGGAGCAGGAAGCTTTCCCTCCTTGAGGTCCATGATGGGACGTGGGGGAGGCTCACATCCAGGTATTCTGTCAGGAGCACACCCAGGGACCGACAAAGTGGTGGGAATCCATGATCGGGGATTCGGAGAAAGAGGTGCTTGACCAGGAGTCACGTCTTGGCCAGGCCGATGAGGACCCAGCCCTGCGGGAGGTGTGGGGAGAGAAAAAGGTCACACTCTGAGACCTGCGCCGTGTCAGTTAACAGGGCACATGTGTGTGGTCATGTGTCTGGCCACTCGAGGACCTGGGCCGCACCTCCCCCCTCCTCCGACTTGCTGGAGTAAAGGCATGGGCTCCACCAGCAGCTCCTCGTGCTGCTCACTGATCCCTCATCTCTGATACGGGTGGCATTACAGCCCACGTCTGGCACTTCTTCTGGCTCTCTTCGCTCTGGTTCCGTCCAGCAATGAAGCTGGAAAAGTCCTGTGGGTGAAGCTGCCATGGGTCAGCCCCAAGGGTGCCGCCATGCTCGATGCTGCTGTGAGCCCTGGCGAGGAGCTGTGTGGCACCCTCTCCAGGGATAAGTCCCTGGGAACCAATGGTGACCATGGAGATCCTCACGCCGTTCTGGAGCATCGTGGGGTCAATAATGCACAGGTTGGGGAGAATGTATCACACCCAGAACAATTCGCTTTCTTGGTGCAGGGCAGATATCGTGCTGCTGCTGAAGAAAGGGCAGATTTGTGTATTCGTGCACTGGTATCTGGTCTCCCTCCATAGATCAGATCTAAAAGTTAAAGTTCTAAATGGGAGGAAGGCCAAGTTTGATGGCATTAGGCAAGCACTTTCAAAAATTGATTGGACGCTGATGTTTGCAGGTAAAGGGATGGCTGGAAAATAGGACGCCTTCAAAAATGAGATAACAAGAGTCCCGGATACAGTATATTCCTGTCAGGGTGAAAGGAAAGGCTGGTAGGTGAAGGGAATGCTGGATGACTAGAGAAATTGAAGTTTTGGTCAAGGAAAAGAAGGAAGCACATGTCAGGTATAAACAGGAGAAATTGAGAGAATCCTTAGAAGAGTATAAAGGCAGTAGGAGTATACTTAAGAGGGAAATCAGGAGGTCAAAAAAGGGGACATTAGATAGCTTTGGCAAATAGTATTAAGGAGAATCCCAACGGATTTTATAAATATATTAAGGGAAAAAGGGTAACTAGGGAGAGAATAAGGCCCCTCAAAGATCGGCAAGGCAGCCTGTGTGTAGAACCGCAGGAGATGGGGGAGATACTAAATGAATATTTTGCATCAGTGTTTGCTGTGGAGAAGGACATGGAAGATATAGAATGTGGGGAAATAGATGGTGACATCTTGAAAAATGTCCATATTACAGAGGAGGAAGTGCTGGATGTCTTGAAATGCATAAAGGTGGATAAATCCCCAGGACCTGATCAGGTGTACCCTAGAACTCTGTGGGAAGCCAGGGGCCCAGTTTGCTGGGCCCCTTGCTGAGATATTTGGATCATCAGTAGTCATGGGTGAGGTGTCAGAAGATTAGAAGTTGGCTAATGTGGTACCACTATTTAAGAAAAGTGGTAAGGAAATAACAGGGAACTATAAATCGGTGAGTCTGACATCGATGATGGACAAGTTGTTGAAGGGAATACTGAGGGACAGGATTTACATGTATTTGGAAAGACAAGGAATGATTAGGGATAGTCAACATGGGAAATCAGGTCTCACTAACTTGATTGAGTTTTTTGACGAAGTAACGAAGAGGATTAATGAGGGCAGAGCAGTGGATATGATTTATGTGGACTTCAGTAAGGCAGTTGACTAGGTTCCTCATGGTGGGCTGGTTGCAAGGTTAGATCTCATGGAATAGAGGGGGAAGTAGTTATTTGAATACAGTAGTAGCTCGAAGGTAGAAAATAGAGTACGTTGTTGAAGGGTTGTTGTTCAGATGGGAGGCCTGTGACTAGCAGAAGGATCGGTGCTGGGTGCCCTGCTTTTTGTCATTTATATAAATGTTTTGGATGTGAGCACAAGAGGTATAGTTAGTAAGTTTGCAGATGACACCAAAATTGGTGGTGTAGTGACCAGCGAAGAAAGTTGTCACAGAGTACAACAGGATCTTGATCTGATTGGCCAATGGGCTGAGGAGGGGCAAATAGAGTTTAATTTAGATAAATGTGAGGTGCTGCACTTTGGAAAGGCCAATCAGAGCAGGACTTACACACTTAATAGTAAGGTCCTAGGGAGTGTTGCTGAACAAAGAGGCCTTTGAGTGTAGGGTCATAGTTCCTTGGTAGATAGGATAGCGAAGAAGGCTTTTGGTATGCTTTCCTTTATTGGTTAGCGTATTGAGTACAGGAGTTAGGAGAAAGTGAGGTCTGCAGATGCTGGAGATCAGAGCTGAAAATGTGTTGCTGGAAAAGCGCAGCAGGTCAGGCAGCATCCAAGGAGCAGGAGAATCGACGTTTCAGGCATGAGTCCTTCTTTTATCTTAGCCTGCTTAGCATCACAAGGGATGAACTCAGATTTCTCCAGTTTCCTCATTTCCCCTCCCCCCACCTTGTCTCAGTCCCAACCCTCGAACTCAGCACCACCTTCCTAACCTGCAATCGTCTTCCTGACCTCTCCGCCCCCACCCCCACTCCTGCCTATCACCCTCACCTTAACCTCTTTCCACCTATCGCATTTCCAACGCTCCTCCCCCAAGTCCCTACTCCCTACCTTTTATCTTAGCCTGCTTGGCCTCTGGGACACCCGGACCAACCAACCCAACCACCCCGTGGCTCAACACTTCAACTCCCTGTCCCACTCCACCAAGGACATGCAGGTCCTTGGACTCCTCTATCGCCAGACCATAGCAACACTACGGCTGGAGGAAGAGCGCCTCATCTTCTGCCTAGGAGCCCTCCAACCACAAGGGATGAACTCAGATTTCTCCAGTTTCCTCATTTCCCCTCCCCCCACCTTGTCTCAGTCCCAACCCTCAAACTCAACACCACCTTCCTAACCTGCAATCTTCTTCCTGACCTCTCCGCCCCCACCCCCACTCTGACCTATCACCCTCACCTTAACTTCCTTCCACCTATCGCATTTCCAACGCCCCTCCCCCAAGTCCCTCCTCCCTACCTTTTATCTTAGCCTGCTTGGCACATTCTCCTCATTCCTGAAGAATGGCTCATGCCTGAAACGTCGATTCTCCTGCTCCTTGGATGCTGCCTGACCTGCTGCGCTTTTCCAGCAACACATTTTCAGTACAGGAGTTAGGAGGTCATGTTGCAGCTGTACAGTTCATTAGTTAGGCCACTTTTGGAGTATTGTGTGCAATTCTGATCTCCCTGCCATAGGTGAAACTTGATAGAGTTCAGAAAAGATTTACAAGTATGTTGCCAGAGTTGGAGGGTTGAACTATAGAGAGATGCTGAATAGACTGGAGCTGTTTTCCCTGAATTGTCAGAGGTTGAGGGGTGACCTTATAGAAGTTTATAAAATCGTGAGGGGCATAGATAGGATAAATAGACAAAATCTCTTCCCTGAGGTGGGGGAGTCCAGAATTAGAGGGCATAGGTTTAGGGTGAGAGGGGAAAGATATAAGAGGGACGTAAGGAGCAACTGCTTCACACTGAGGGTGATGCATGTATGCAATGAACTGCCAGAGGAAGTGATGGAGGCTGGTACAATTACAGCATTTAAAAGGCATCTGGATTGGTATATGATGGTTCAGTTTGCTAAAAGATGAAGTACCCACTGTTCCATGTGAAGAACACGGCAATTCATGATGCCAGGAATTCCATCTCACTGCCTCTCCCTCAGTAATCCCAATGGCTTACTATAGCAGTGGGAGGAACGACAGTGAGGGCCAGGGACCGGCTGGGAAGGTTAACTTAAATTATATAAACTATGTATAGGCATGCTGAGCAGGAGCGGACATGGGATGCTGAGGAAGTGAGGTAATATATTTGGGCAGTTGCTTTACCTGAAACACTACTTAGGTAGCATCTCTTAGGTAGTACTTAGGTAGATTGATAAATTCTTGATGTCACAAGGAATTAAGGGCTACGGGGAGAATGCGGGTAAGTGGAGCTGAAATGCCCATCAGCCATGATTGAATGGTGGAGTGGACTCGATGGGCTGAATGGCCTTACTTCCACTCCTATGTCTTATGATCTTATGGTCTTATGAATAGGAAGGGTTTAGAGGGATATGGGCCAAGAGCTGGCAAATGGGACAAGATTAGTTTAGGATATCTGGTTGGCATGGATGAGTTGGACCGAAGGGTCTGTTTCCATGCTGTACATCTCTATGACTCTATGATTCAGCGTGGATTGCAAACTCTTCGCCAGGATGTTGTCATCTCACTGGGATCCTGTTAGACCACATGATCCACCCTGACCAATCCAACATGGTCCTAGTCCAGAGGATCCATGACAATGTCCATCTAGTCTGAAACATGATCCATTCTTCCCAGAGGACTGGCCTAGCGAGCTCCTTCTCATCCCTTGATCAGGAGAAAGCCTTTGACAGGGTCGGTTGTGAGTATCTTCTTGGGACTCTGCGAGCATTCAGCTTCAGGACATGATTCATCCTCAGGATCTGGCTTTCATACACCACTGCTGAGCCTATTAATATAAGCCATTCAACTGGAAACACAGGTGATTGGTGGTGCTTAATAGGTGAAAAAAATACCATGGTGAGTTGGTGATGGGCAGAAAAAAATTCAGTTTTGTGCAAGAGCATTTCTTATTGAAAAAAGCAGAATGAGGATAGTATTTCAGATCTTTCTATACCTGGGCTGGGACAGGCCTATCTGTGGAGAAGGAGAATCAACATTTCGGGCAGAAGCTCTTCATCAGGAATCCCAAAACGTCGATTCTCCTGCTCCTTGGATGCTACATGACCTTCTGTGCTTTTCCAGCACCACATTCTCGACTCTGATCTCCAGCATCTGCGGTCCTCACCTTCTCCCAGTTGATTTTAATCCTACTGTGAAGACTCTTCCAAGGATGCCCACCTTGAAGAAGTTCTCCTCCTCTCTATACAAAGATCTCAGTGAGTCTCTCTCTCTCTCACTGCACCCCTCAGGTCTGCTCCTCTGCCCTGAAGCTCTTCAGCCACGTCCCGGAGCAGACTCACTACCACAGCCACGTCACCTTCCTCAGTAGCTGCCGACGGAACCGACTGACTCCACATGGACTCCAGACTACATTCAAACCTACATAATTTGGACCTGAAAAATTCCTGATGAAAAGCTTATTCCCCAATTGTCAATACTCCTGCTCCTTGGATGCTGACTGACCTGCCTTGCATTTCCAGCACCACACTTTCGAGGCCTATCTACCATGAGTATTGGCTCTGACTTGGTGTTTAACAATAAATGATGCTCCTTTCTAGTTGGGTTTCTTGAGATTTTACAGCGGTGAACTCGACTATGGCTAGGATCCACTTGGACTGTATGGGTGTGTCTGGCTGAGCCAGCATTTATTGCCCGTTCCTAGTTTCCCCTTGAGAAGGTGGTGGTGAGCTGCCATCTTGAACCGCTGCAGTCCACCTGCTGTGGGTAATCCCACAGTGCCCTTAGGGAGGGAATTCCAGAATTTTGACTCAGCAACACAGAAGGAATGACTGTTTATTTCCTGGTCTGGATGGTGAGTATCTCGGAGGGAACCCTGGAGGCGGTGGTATTCCCAGGTATCTGTTGGACTTTTCTTTCCAGATGGAAATGGCCATGGCTAGGAAAGTACTGTCTAAGGAGCCTTGGTGAATTTCTGAAGGTTATCTTGACGATAGAAGAATGTTTGCCTGTTAAAAAAAAGTGTTTTATCTGAGTTTATTAGTGAACCTGGTTAAACTAGGAATTACAGACCAGTCAGTCTTATGTCTGTGGTCAGCAAGGTACTGGAAATGATTCTGAGAGATGGGATTTATGACTATTTGGAAAAACATAGTTTGATTAGAGATAGTCAGTATGCCTTTGTAAGGGGCAGGTCATGCCTCATAAGCCTTATTGAGTTCTTTGAGGATGTGATGAGACAAGTTGATGAAGGTTGAGCAGTGGATGTGGTGAATATGGATTTCAGTAAGGCATTTGACAAGGTTCCCCACAGTAAGCTCATTCAGAAAGTTAGGAGGTATGGGATATAGGGAAATTGACTGAATAGATACAGAATTGGCTGGTCGAAAGAAGAGAGTGAGTAGTTGTGGGTGTAAAGTATTCCACATGGAAGTCGGTGACCAGTGGTGTCCCATAGGGATCAGTTCTTAGGCCTTTGATCTTTGTAGTTTTTGTAAATGACTTGGAAGAAGAAGGGTGGGTTAGTGAGTTTGCCGATGATACAAGGGGCGGTGATGTTGTAGATAGTGCCAAGGGCTGTTGCAGGCTACAACATGACATTGACAGGAGGCAGAGCTGGGCTGAGAAGTGGCAGATGGAGTTCAAACACTTCAAATAAATGTGGAGTGATTCATTTTGGAAGGTCAAATTTGAATGCTGAATACAGGGTTAAAGACAGGATTCTTGGCAGTTGGAGGAACAGCAGGATCTTGGTGTCTATGTACATAGATCTGTCAAAGTTGCCACCCAAGTTGATAGGATTGTTAAGAAGGTTTTATAGAATTATGTAAGGTATGATTTATAAAACCCTGGTTAGACCACAGTTGGAATATTGTGTCCCGTTCTGGGTGCCTCATTATAGGAAGGATGTAGATGCTATAGAGAGGGTGTAGAGGAGATTTACCAGGATGCTGCCTGGATAGGATGGTTTGTCTTATGAAGAGAGGTTGAGTGACCTAGTGCTTTTCACACTGGAGAGAAGAAGGAAGAGAGGTGACTTGATAGAGGTGTACAAGGTAACGAGAGGCATAGATACAGTAGATAGCCAGAGACTTTTCCCCAGGGCAGAAATGGCTGTCATGAGGGGTCATAATTTTAAGATGATTGGAGGAGGGTTTAGGGGAAATGTCAGAGGTAGGTTCTTTACGCAGAGAGTGGTGGGTGCGTGGAATGCACTGCCAGTGGTGGTAGTAGAGTCAGAGACATTAGGGACATTTAAGCGACTGCTGGACAAGCACATGGACGGCAGTAATTTGAGGGGAGCATAGGTTAGGTTGATCTTAGATTAAGGTAAATGCTCAGCACAATATCGTGCTGAACTGTTCTATGTTTCATGTTCTATTAACTCTCTTTTGTTCTGGTTAACAAGAATGAAAAGGAACAACATAAGGGTTTTGAGTGATTAAATCAGACATTCACACTCTTACTACAGCCCATGGAGTAGTGGGACTTGATTTCAGAAACATCTCCCGCCAGAGCTGGATAGTAACATTATAAGGACACATTCACAAATCTTGATTTGTTCATCAACAGTGGTCTGCTCTCAAGTGATTAGTTTGGATTTGCATTTCTTGAGTTCTGTTTGATTTGATTTAATCATTGTCACGAGTGCTGAGATCCAGTGAAAATGATTGATTTGCATGCCAACCAGACAAATCATACCTTACATAAGTATATCAGAGTAATAAAACAGAATGCAGTTTATAGTGTCACAGCTATATACAGGTGCAGAGAAAGATTAATTCTAATAACGTTTGTCCGATAACAGTGGGAATGAAGCTGTTCTTACATCTGTTGGTATGTATTTTCAAACTTTTGTGTCCATTGCCTGGTGGAAGAGAGTGGAAAAGAGTGTAACTGGGGTGGGAAGGGTCTTTGGAGATGGAGTCAGTGGGGGAAGGTTGGTTTTTATGATGGATTGGGCTATGTTCACAACTCTCTGTAATTTCTTGCAGTCTTGGACAGAACAGTTGCCATACCAAGCTGTGATGCATCCTGATGGGATGTTTGCTAGATTTTGGCTTCATGTTGTAATTACAATCTTATGTTTCAGATTTTGCTTCAGAATTCATACAGCAGGTGGGAAAGTGTTAACCTGTAATCAGAGTGAATCCTGAAAGTGACATTCATTGCCTCAATTTCTCTGCACCTACATCCACTCACTCATTCCAACCTATCTCCCTGTGAACTGACTGCATCTCCTGTACTCTCAGATCCAACCCTGACTTTGCAATTAAGCAGCTGACAAAAGTGGTGCTGTTGTTCTCTGGCCACCTTAGCATCCTTCTGTAAGTACAATGATGAGTACTGCACACAGTACTTCAAACATGGTCTAACTAGTGCTCTAAATAATTGAAGCATAACTCCCTTTTCTTGCATTCAATTCTTCTTGCAATAAAGTATAACAACCTATTAGCTTTCCTATTTATTTGCTGTCTCTGCATATTAACCCTCTGTGATTCACACACTAGGACACCCAGATCCCTCTGTACCTCAGAGCTCTGCTGCCCTCCCGGCCCTCACTATTTAGATAATATACTTTTTTTCATTCTTTCTGCCAACATTGCACCCTTTCTCACATTGTACTCCAGTTGCCAGATCTTTGCCAACTCAGTTTATCTGTTATCTTTATAGTTCCTTATGTTCTCTTCACAACTCACTTTTCTACTGATCTGATACGATCCAATATGAACCAAAGGTTGGAATCTTGATGTTGACAGTCCATGATGTTCTGCACCCAGCTGGCATTGACTGGAACTGGGTGTCAATCAGGTTTCGTCAACCCCATGCTGCCTGGTGTAGCTGAGCTCTATCATCCACAAGGATCCTCAATGTTCACAGCGTCTTCCCTACTGTTATCTGACTTTTGAATGGAGCTCTCAAATTTCCTTCTGATCTCTCTCCCTCTGTACCTTCTCTTGGGCTGTAACACTGTATTCTGTGCTCTGTTCTGCTACCCTGATACACTTTGTATGATATGATCTGCCCGTATAGCACGCAAAGCTACACTTGTCTCAGTACATGAGAACAATAAATCAATCACCTGTTCCACCATGGCTCTGGTCCTGAAGAAGAGTTACAACCAAAGTATTGACTTCTCCACCTCCTGATGCTGCCTGTGTTCTTCCAAGCTCCTACTTGTCTACCCAGATCACAACAAAGGCACCAAAATGGTGAAGGTGTAGTGCCAGCTGATCGACCAACATGTCTGCTGCCCTCCAGCCCCTTTCTTATCCCAGACCCTCCTCGACCATTCCCCATATGATGAAGGGCTTTTGCCCGAATCATCGATTTTCCTGGTCCTCAGTTGCTGCCTGACCTGCTGTGCTTTTCCAGCACCATTCTAATCTTGAATCCCCTCCCACAGGCAACCATGCCCTCTGATAGTTTTAAACACACTCCCCCCATACCCTGTGTTACCCCGTCACTATTTTCATTCCCACCTCCACAAATGCTTCTCCTTTAACCGCCTCCCCCCCCAAGCGATAACTCCCCACACCTTTTGTCAGTGAATTGTCCCCCTCCAACCCCTCTCTCCAACTCCTGCTGTCCCTTGTGGCCCCACACCCCAACCTGTCTTGCACTCTCCTTTATGATCGATGGACAAACCCCTAAGACAGCATTCACCTCTGACTGACTTCGATGAGCAGTGCTGTTAATTTTAGGGGTTTGTGATCACAGTTACCCAACCCTTGGAACAGTTGTCTGGCAGTTTATTGAGATGGTTTGGAAGCAGTAGTCTTGAAATGATCCATGAGTGAATTAGACTAAGAAATTATCTGACTGTGAGAGAGGTGAACATTTCACCGCTGCTGAAGCTGTTCTATAGCATGGAGAAGTGAGGGCAGTGGTATTAAAATGGTGCTTTGTTTATCCCTGACCTTGTGTAATCTTTGATGGTAACAGTCTTTCTCATTCCCCCGATCTCTTGGTCTTCCCCCAAGGATGAAGACTCATTCCCCTTGATCCCCTTGCTCTCTCCCTACCTAATGCTGTTCTGGGACTTTACACTTTGTCTATCAGCCCACTGGCAGCTTCTCATGATGCCAGAATAATCATTGCCCCCTTGCCCACTCTTAATTATCATTCCTTTGAAGGACAAAACTTATTTATCAGACTACTGCATTGATAATAGAGTTTTGCGGTGCCTGATAAATCTTTAATGTAAACTCTGACTTTGGTGATTCTGATTTGGAGGTGCGGGTGTTGGACAAAGCCAGGTTATCGTCAAACAGGTTTATTTGGAAGCACTAGCTTTCAGAGCACTCCTCCGAACACTGTTTCCAAATAAACCTGTTGGTCTATAACTTGGTGGTGCGTGATTTTTAACTTTGGTGATTCTGAACAATTTCCTTTTGTTATCATATCTTGCATTCTGTTTGCAGAAGGCTCTTTTACTACTGTCACAGTCAGGCTGCACAGAAAATGCTAAACATGGAATTGCTGTTCTCCCATCACCTGAGTCAGTGGCCACCTCGCAAACAGACCTTCCAAAGCAGGCTGGTTCTGTTGGCACTGACTACACTGAGTTATCATGAGTTTGATGTGAGGGGGAGCTGTTTAACTCTCCCTGCATCTCCCAGGGAATATTATTCCATCACTCGGACACTGGATTTACTGAAACACACACAGTCAGGGGCTGGCAGTTGAAGACTTGTCCTGGAGCCTGGATCATATATATTTTCCTTTATTCATTCACGGGATGAGAATGTCACTGACCAGGCAGCATTTATTGCCCACCCCTAATTACTCAGAGGGCAGTTAAGGGTCAACCACATCGCTGTGGGTCTGAAGTCACATGTAGGCCAGACCAGGTAAGGATGGCAGTTTCCTTCCCTAAAGGACATTGGTGAGCCAGATGGGTTTTTCCAAACATTGTCAATGGTTTCATGGTCATCATTAGACTCTTAATTTCAGATATTTATTGAATTCAAATTCCACCACCTGCCGTTGCAGTATTCAAACCCAGGTCCCCCAGGACGTCATCTGGGTCTCTGGATTAACAGTCCAGTGATAATACCACTAGGCCATCACCTTCCCTTCTGAACATAGAAGGGAAAAGGTTAAAAAGTCCACTGATCCACCCTGAACCATGATCTGACCTAGGAAAGTCAAACAGAAGAGAGAATAAACACCTGCAGCCAATTCAGGACAAATCTTGGGGGGAAATTCCTCTCCAGTTTCCTTTTGAAGAGTGGAGTAACTCCATCCCTACCATATGTTCAGGGAATCTGTTCCAGAGGTCAAGGACCCTGGGGTCTAATCTAACTCTGTGTGTATAGATTTAATTCACAGGCCATCTAGTCTCACCATCCTGATCTATCTCAAATACCTCATCCAAGCAGTGCATCCAATAACCTTTCCAACATTTTAAGCATCTTCATCGTATCCCTCTCAGCCTGCCTTCCTCTCAAACACCTGACCCCTTGGAGCTGATCCCCTGGATTAAAACCCATCAGACTCTGTGTCATTATAGTCACTCCAGTATCTCAATCTCCTTCACCAAGTGTGTGGGCACCAACTGGAGCCATCACTCCAGGTGTGGATCCACCAGGTGGCAGTGCCATCTCCAGTCTAAATACAGTGCTCTTTCTTTTAGAATCAAGGTGAACCTGGCGAAACTGATTTTTTCCCAGTGGACACCCAGTGGCTTGTCTACCTTTAATAATGATAGGGTAGTGATCAAAACAAACTGTCCTGTCCCTGTATTTCTAAAAGTTAATGGTTGGAACTGATATTCGGCAAAGTATTTGCCAGAACCCATTTCCACAGCCACATCACGTTCCTCAGTGACTGCCTCCGGCTCAGACTCAGACTCAGACCCCCCCCCACCCCCCACCAGGATGGCCTCAGGGCTCTCTTCTTCCTCCTGGAAAAAAGGCCTGAACAATCCCCACCCATCTCCACCTTCCTCTGCCTGGCATGTTCTCACCCTGAACAACCTCCCTTTTACTTCCTCCCTTCACTTTCTTCAGGTCAAAGGCCTGGCCATGGGTTGCCCAGATAAGCCTCAGTTACACCTGACTCTTTGTGGGGTACGTGGACCGTTCCTTCTTTCAGTCCCATTCCAGCCCCCACCCATAACTCTTTCTCCTGTACATCAATGATATCATTGGTGCTGCTCCTCTCTCTCGTCCAGAATCAGAGAAGTTTATCCACTTCACTTTCAATTCCCACCCTGTGCTCACCCTCAACTGCCCCATCCCAGACTTGACATTTCTGTTTCCATTTCTTGGAAACCTATCAACTCCCACAGTTGACCTTGACTGTACAGTCTTGACTATACAATCACATTCCTGATGAAGAACTTATGCCCGAAACATCAACTCTCCTGCTCCTCGGTTGCTGCCTGACCGGCTGTGCTTTTCCAGCTCCACACCTTTTGACTCTGATCTCCAGCATCTGTGGTCCTCACTTTCTCCCATACAATCTCACACCTTCTTCCTCTATTCCATTCTCCCGGTTTATCTGTATCCATCACATCTGTTCTGATGAGGCCAACTTCGATAAGGGAGCCTCTAAAATGTCCTTCTCCCTCAGCTGAGGATTCCCTAGCACTGTGCTTGACAGGGTCCTCAGCCGGGTCACACCCATCTCCTGCAGTTCTGCCCTCACCCCTCTCCTCCCTCCAGCACAGCGATCGGGTCTCCATTGTCTTCACCTACCCACCCACATCTAGAGGATGATTTGCTGCTATTTCTGCCACCTCCAGCAGGATGCCACAACTCGATACATAATCCCCTCCCCTTCCTTTTCAGCTTTCCATAAGGATCGTTCCCTCTGGGACACCCTGGTCCAATCCTCCTTCACTCCCAACACGTCCTCACACCTCAACAGCACCTTGCCCTGAGATACCATGTATTCAAAAAGAATGGGTACCCAATGAACACAGTCCGCCGATTTCTCAGCAACAAACCCAAACAAGCAGACAAAACACATCCAGAAACCTTAGCTACTCTCCCCTACATCAAAGACATCTCGGAAATGACTGCCAGACTACTCAGACCCCTTGACATCATGGTAGCCCACAAACCCACCAACACACTAAAACAGCAGCTAATGAACTTGAAAGACCCTATACAGACAATGAGCAAAACTAAGGTCATTTACAAAATACCATGCAAGGACTGTTACAAACACTACATTGGACTACCAGGCAGAAAACTAGCCACCTGGATACATAAACGCATGTGGGCGGCACGGTGGCATAGTGGTTAGCACTGCTGCTTTCAGCGCCAGAGACCCGGGTTCAATTCCCGCCTCAGGCGACTCTCTTGTGGAGTTTGCACATTCTCCCAGTGTCTGCGTTGGTTTCCTCCCACAATCCAAAAAATGTGCTGGTTAGGTGAATTGGCCATGCTAAATTGCCCATAGTGTTAGGTGAAGGGGTAAATGTAGGAGAATGGGACTGGGTGGGTTACGCTTTGGCGGGTCAGTGTGGACTTGTTGGGCCGAAGGGCCTGTTTCCACACTGTAAGTAATCTAATCTAAACACCAACTAGCCACAAAAAGACATGACCCTCTCTCACTAGTATTCTTACATACGGATGAGGAAGGACACCACTTCGACTGGGACAATACATCCATCCTAGGACAAGCCAAACAAAGACACGTACAAGAATTCCTAGAAGCATGGCATTCCAACCAGAACTCTCTCAACAAACACATTGAGTTAGACCCCATCTACCACCCCCTAAGAAAAGGAACAGGAAGAGACTTCACCACAGGAAATAACATCACCACAGAAAATGACATCACCAACCCAAAGAAACCCAAACATATAAATAGAAAGCATTGCTTCACATGAGGTCCACTGAAGATGTTACCTAGTCAGGTAACGAAACGTCTGGAAATGAACCTTTCAGCTCAGCGAGCAAACCTACATCCAAAACCTCAACCTGAGCTACAAATCTTCTCAAAACTCATTATGTATTAATAACTGTACCTTTTATTGTTTTTTCATAAGTGTTTCTATGATGATTCTCTGGGGGAGCAGTCTGAGAGATCTGGGAGATTGGTCTTCATTTCTCAGAGGGAGTGACCAGACTAGCCCTGAGGGCTGGCTCCTTATTCAGTGCAAAGTTCATTGTCAGGGATCAATGAAATGTGGGACTGCTCTCCAAATATAGCACAATGCTGCCCTCTGCTGGGTTTAGTGGCCAATGGCAGCACAACTGAAATTCCACTCTTTTTTTCCAGGCTATCTGATGTCCTGGAGTGGATAGACATATCACAGTTTATATTTGTGTCTTTGATGGAGGACGAAAATCTGCCAGGGTTCCTGAAATGCTCAGACATTGTAAAGTACAGGATTGGGCTTTGGTATTCCTGAATTTTCTTTCCATGATTGATATTTGCTGTCTGAGGTCCTTTTGTCCTTTTAACCTCCAAGACTTACACCTCATAAGTCTCAGTGACCTCTCTAATCTTCTTCTCAAAACTTACTAACTCATATTTACCTGGGGTCAAACTTGTTTGCTAATTGTTTGCATATTGTGCAAGTTTATTTACATCCACTTGCCATTTGTTCAGTGTTGACCATCTCCCCCGTTTGGTGTTCTCTGCAAATTCAGAAAAATCTAGGGAGGAATTTTTCCCATTCTCAGTGAAAACGTTTTGTCAAGTGAGATTCACAGGACCTGGTGCATCATGACTTGGAGGGATTTTTCTCACATCATCTTCCACCTTCACCCCATTAATTATACTCCAGGCTCTTGGGCTCCTCTCTCGAGGAGTCACGTGAATAGAGAGTTGGAAGAGCTCCCCATCGCTGTGCCCTTCCAGTGTTCATGCACCTGGCACCATATTTAAACCTCAGCTACACATCACACCACATGTGGCAAGCCAAGAACTGGTCCTCGCTCTGTACAGCTCGAGGTCCTACTCCCAGGACAGGGTCCAGAGGAAAACAAAGCTCAGCTTAGTCCCTGTTTCACAGACAGGAACCTGGAGGTTAGGACTCTTTTTGGAGTACTGTGTACAGTTCTGGTCACCCTGCCATAGGAAGGATATTATTAAGTTGGAGAAGGTGCAGAAAAGATGTACAAGGATGTTACCAGAACTGAAGGGTTTGAGTTATAAAGAGAGGCTTGATAGGCTGGGATAATTTTCACTGCAATGTAGGAAACTGAGGGCTGATCTTATAGAGGTTTATAAAATCATAAGGAGCATTGATAAGGTGAATAGCAAAGGTCTTTTCCCCTAGAGTAGGAGAGTTCAAAACTAGAGGGCATAATTTTAAGGTGAGAGGAGAAAGATTGAAAAGTTACCCTGAGGGGCAACCTTTTCACAGAGGTTAGTTCTTGTATGGATTGAGCTGCAGAGGAAGTAGTAGATGCAGGTACAGTTATAACATTTACAAGACATTTGGACAGGAACATGAATAGGAAAGGATTAGGGGGATATGGGCTAAATGCAGGCAAATGGGGCTAGTTTAGTTTAGTAAAGTAAACCTGTTAGCAAGTTGGACCATAGATGGTTCAGTGGTTAGCACTGCTGCCTCCCAGCATCAGGGACCTGGGTTCGATTCCACCCTTGGGCAACTGTCTGTGTGGAGTTTGCACATTCTTCCCCGAGTCTGAGTGGGCTTCCTCCGGGTGCTGTGATTTCCACCCACAGTCCAAAGATTAGGTGGATGCCAAATTGCCCACAGTGTCTAGGGATGTCAATGTTGGGTGGAATGGCCATGGAAATTGTGGGTTTACAAGGATTGGCGGGGGGGGGGGGGGTGGAAAAGGTGGGATGCTCTTCTGAGGGTTGATGTGGACTTGATGGGTTGAATGGCCTGTTTCCATACTGAAGGGATTGCACACTGAAATATCTGTTTCTGTGCTGTCCTGAGTTAGGAGGTGGGTTACGTGCTACAGTATTCCTAGCCTCTGATCTGCTGTTATATCCATTGTGTTTATGTGATAAGTCTAATTGAGTTCGTGTCAATGCCCAAAGTATGCTGATAGTGGGGGATTTAGTAATGGCAGCACCATTGAATGTCAAGGGGCAGTAGTTAGATTCTCCCTTACTGAAGATG
This sequence comes from Chiloscyllium plagiosum, assembly GCF_037043375.1. Taxonomy (NCBI): domain Eukaryota; kingdom Metazoa; phylum Chordata; class Chondrichthyes; order Orectolobiformes; family Hemiscylliidae; genus Chiloscyllium; species Chiloscyllium plagiosum. Next base: position 74,872,857 of record NW_028270154.1, on the reverse strand, counting down.
GTCATTGCCTGACTTTTGTGTGGTGCGAATGTTACTTGCCAGTTAGGCGAAAGTAAGAACTGCAGATGCTGGAGATTAGAGTCGAGAGGGTGGTGCTGAAAAAGCACAGCAGGTCAGGCAGCATCTGAGGAGCAAGAGAATCGACGTTTTGGGCAAAAGCCCTTCATCAGGAATGGTGTTACATCCTGTTACTTGCCAATTGTCAGCCCAAGCGTGAATATTGCCCAGACTTTGTTGCGTTTGAACATGGACTATTTCACTATCTGAGGATTTGCAAATAGTGCTGAACATTGTCCAATCATTGGCGAACATCCCCACTTCTAACCTTATGACGGAGGTCATTGATGAATCAACTAAAGGTGGTTGGGCCTAGGACACTAACCTGAGGAACTCCTGCAGAGATGTCCTGGAGCTGAGATGACTGTCCTCCAACAACCACAACCATCTTCCTATATGTCAGGAATGACTCCAACCACTGGAGAGTTTGCTCCATGATTCCCATTGACTCCATTTCTGCTAGGAATCCTTGATGCAACACTCAATCAAATGCAGTCTTGATGTCAAGGGCTGTCACTCTTACCTCACCTCTGGAATTAAGCTCTTTTGTCTATAGTTGAAACAAGGTTGTAATGAAGTCAGGAACTGAGTGCCCTTGGCAGAACATAAACTGGGCATCAGTAAAGAAATTTCTCCTCGTCAGTAGAATGTGGAATCTCTACGCAAACCTCATTTTTAAAGCTTAGTCTGTAAATCCTTTCAAAGGGGATTGGAGGGTTTAAAATGGAAGACAGAGTCCGATTAGACTGGTGGACCATGTTGAAAAGAACTGTACAGGTGGGACAAATAAATGTTGCCAGAACATTTCATGATCTTTGAAGCATGTGTCAGGACAGCGAATACTTCCCAATATCCACATATTTGTGGAATCCTGTCTGGTCTCCTCCCTCACTATCACAGGGACGCTCTGACAAACTGCGATAGATCCATTCCTCTCCTGGTCAAAGCAACGTGGAAACTTTCTGCTGTGTTTCGGGTTTGCTGTGTTTTGGATACTGAATCCACCAGATGGCAGCATTGTGCTGCATTCTGAAATAAAGCTGGAAAATATCAGCAGATCAGGGTGCATCAACGGAGAGAAAAATAGGTTCAATGTCTCATCTCAGTGATTTCTCAGTGAGGAATGTAAATGACAAGGCAGAAAGTGGGGTAAAAGGACAGGAGGGAAAGTGGGGCGTTGATTAGGACACAGGAGAGATTGAATGATGAAAGGGTTGCTGGTTGGTAGAAAACCAAAAGGCTTGGAAATGGGAAAAGAGACAAAGGTTGTGTCTAGAGAAGGTGCAAATGGCAGATTGATGTCAGATGTTGTCCAAAAGCTAGGCGACAGCAATAAGAACTTTTTAACAGCTTTCAAATTAAGACTTGAGGAAAACAAAGGAAAACGACCAAAGTACTTAATACTGTGGTGCAGGGGAGATGGTGAACTGGTGGCAATGTCACTAGTCCGGGAATCCAGGCAGTCAGACATGGGTTCAAATCCCTTGAAGGAATAAAACTGGGAAATAAAGCTAGTTTCATTAGCAGCGACTATGAAGCTATCATCAATTGTTGTAAAAGCTCATCTGATTCATTACCTTCCTTTAGGGAGGGAACTCTGTCATCCTTAACCTTCACTGTCTGAAGCCTTGACACAGCTTGTTCCTGTCACTCTGAAACTCACATCACACAGCAGCCAGAGGGCTCAGGGCAGCTGAGAGGGGTAACTACGCAGACACACTCTTTTCACTGTGCCTCGGTACGTGACAATAAATTTAATTCAGTTCAGTCCATAAGCATTGCCTTTATACCCAGCAAAAGCCATTTAAGGAATCGTTGTTGAGAGATAGAATTCTTGTGGAATGAGGAATTTTGATATCATAACAACAAAGTTCTGAATTCGGAGGTTCTGGACGCCCTCAGTTAGATCCTGCAGCCACTGAGCCTGTTAAGCAGGTAGTAACGATACATATCATGATGTGGAGAGAAGGTCTTCATCAAATGAGGATTGCAGATGCTGGAGATTAGAGTCAAGAGTGTACTGCTGGAAAAGCACAGTAGGTCAGGCAACACCCGAGGAGCAGGAGAATCAACGTTTCGGGAAAAAGCCCTTCATCTGGATACTGCCTGATGTGCTGTGCTTTTCCAGCACTACACTCTTGACTCTTCATCAGCTGAACACCTAACAATCCATTAGGAACAAACCAGAAAAATCCAGTGAGACCCTGGATACAGGTGGAGGATCAGTTAGGAGTGAAGGTCATTGTCAGGGCCCATCAACTCAAACGGGTGGCAGACAGCAGGATTTACCAACCTTGATCCCACCACTGTAATCCCATTCCCAGGCTTTCCAATTGATGAGACCCCTCAGTGAGGCCAGGGATTTGTCACAGTGGGCAGGGGATAGGGTATGCTGTGAGAACTAAGTCAGGGCTCTACAATGGGCATTTCTGCCTCTGATTCCATCATTCCAAAATTTTAAACTGTGCTCCCTCCATGCGCTCACCCCCGCCCCCGCCCCCCCCCCCCCTCCCCCCCCCCCCCCCCCACCCCGCCACCTCCCCACCCCCATGTCTCCCGGAGGAGGATGTGAGGACTGCAGATGCTGGAAATCAGAGCCGTGAGGATGGTGCTGGAAAAGCACAGCAGGTCAGGCAGTATCTGAGGAGCAGGAGAATCGATGTTTCAGGCATCAGCCCTTCTCCTGCTCCTCGGATGCTGCCTGACCTGCTGTGCTTTTCCAGCACCACATTCTCGACTCCCTCCTCTCTCCCTCCACTTTGCCCTATTTTCAGAGAACAGCCCAATGAATTTATTGACCAGTTTGTTCATAGATGTCAGGACAAAGGCAGAGATTTTGATTTTTGTTTCAGACACAGGACTCCCTGAGAGAATCGTAGGGTTGATCATCTTAGCACTATTGATTGAGGCACTCTAACAGGATGGATAGCAGTAACAGAGATAGGAAAAGGTGTGTGGACAACTGTAGTCTAATGCTATGATGTGGAGGTTGCAAACAATGAACTGTTTAAGGTTTGGTGGCTGTTTAAAGGCGAGAAGTGAAGGCTTAGAGAAGATTTTGGCGAGGTGCTCATCCTCATTGATGATGTGTTGCAGGCTGCAAAGAACATGGTGTTGTTTCTCTACTCCCGGGAAGTACTGGAAAACGAAGGGTAGTGTGTCAGCTGAATCCCATGTCCGTCACCTGAAGAGGTCATAACGGTTTCTCGCTGTAGCATGTGGTGGTCCATGAGTTGAGCATCGTACTCTGTTCTTACGAGGGCATCTCTGAGCACCTTCAGGTGTCTGTCACATTCCTCCCCATCTGAACAGATCCTGTGTATGTGGAGGGCTTGTCTGTAGGGGATGGTTGTTTAATCTGTTGCAATAAACGGTTTGTTTAAGGTTTGGTGATTGTTTAAATGTTTAAAGTTATCTCAAGAATGTGATTTAAAAGAAGTTCTGGGATTTACATATTAATGAACCAAAAGCTCAACCCATTCTAAAAGATGAAAGACTTAACAGCAATCTCGGTTTGTTCAATATATCATTTCAGTTAGAGTCATAGAGATGTACAGCATGGATACAGACCCTTTGGTCCAACCCGTCCATGCTGACCAGATATCCCAACCCAATCTAGTCTCACCTGCCAGCACCCGACCCATATCTCTCCAAACCCTTCCTATTCATATACCCATCCAAATGACTCTTAAATGTTGCAATTGTACCAGCCTCCACCACATCCTCTGGCAACTCATTCCACACACGTACCACCCTCTGTGTGATAAAGTTGCCCCTTAGGTCTCTTATATCTTTCCCCTCTCACCCTAAACCTATGCCCTCTAGTTCTGGACTCCCCAACACCAGGGAAAAGACTTTGCCTATTTACCCAATCCATGCCCCTCATAATTTTGTAAACCTCTATAAGGTCACCCCTCAGCCTCCGACGCTCCAGGGAAAACAGCCCCAGCCTGTTCAGCCTCTCCCTGTAGCTCAGATCCTCCAACCCTGGCAACATCCTTGTAAATCTTTTCTGAACCCTTTCATGTTTCACAACATCTTTCCAATAGGAAGGAGACCAGAATTGCAAGCAATATTCCAACAGTGGCCTAACCAATGTCCTGTAGAGCCGCAACATGACCTCCCAACTCCTGTACTCAATACTTTGACCAATAAAGGAAAGCGTACCAAATGCCTTCTTCACTATCCTTGCACGACACTGTTATCTTTTGCTCTAAATTCTGTGTAGTATGATCCTGCTCCACAACCACCTGATGAATGAACAGCACTCTGAAAGCTAGTGCTTCCAAACAAACCTGCTGGGCTATAAACTGGTGTTGTGTGATTTTTAATGTAATCTAATGCATTAGCCACATTGCTGTTCTGTGTTCACCGATATGAGCGACTGCAAGGTTTCACCACAGTTGGGATCACATGTAAAAATGGCCAGCACAAACTATGACTGAAGGTAGATTTTAGGTCGTGTGCTAACATTCCACCACTGCTGATACTCAAAAACACACATCCGTCAAAGTGGAAATCTATGCTCCATCCAACAAAAGCCATACTCTTTGGATGTAGGAGTCGATAAACTGTGGCGCTAGTAAAGCACAGCAGGTGAGGCAGCATCCAAAGAGCAGGAGAGTCAGCATTTTGAGCAGGACCCTTCAGAAAAGTCAACTCTTCTGCTCCTCAGATGCTGCCTGACCTGCTGTGCTTTTCCAGCGCCACATTTTATTGCTCTCCAGCATAGAACATAGAACATATAAAAATACAGCGCAGTACAGGCCCTTTGGCCCTCGATGTTGCGCCGATCCAAGCCCACCTAACCTACACTAGCCCACTATCCTCCATATACCTATCCAATGCCCGTTAAAATGCCCATAGAGGGAGACTCCACCACTGCTACTGGCAGGGCATTCCATGAACTCACGACTCGCTGAGTAAAGAATCTACCCCTAACATCTGTCCTATACCTACCACCCCTTAGTTTAAAGCTATGCCCCTTCGTAATAGCTGACTCCATACGTGGAAAAAAGTTCTCATGGTCAACCCTATCTAAACCCCTAATCATCTTGTACACCTCTATCAAGTCACCCCTAAACCTTCTTTTCTCCAATGAAAACAGCCCCAAGTGTCTCAGTCTTTCCTCATACGATCTTCCTACCATACCAGGCAACATCCTGGTAAACCTCCTCTGCACCCGTTCCAGTGCCTCCACATCCTTCCTATAGTATGGCGACCAAAACTGCACACAATACTCCAGATGCGGCCGCACCAGAGTCTTATACAACTGCAACATGACCTCAGGACTCCGCAACTCAATTCCTCTACCAATAAAAGCCAGTACGCCATATGCTTTCTTCACAGCACTATTTACCTGGGTGGCAACTTTCAGAGATCTGTGTACATGGACACCAAGATCCCTCTGCTCATCCACACTACCAAGTATCTGACCATTAGCCCAGTACCCCATCTTTTTGTTACTCTTACCAAAGTGAATCACCTCACACTTACCTACATTGAACTCCATTTGCCACCTTTCTGCACAGCTCTGCAGCTTATCTATATCCCGCTGTAACCTGCCACATCCTTCCTCACTGTCAACAACTCCACCGACTTTCGTATCATCCGCAAACTTGCTCACCCAAACTTCTAGCCCCTCCTCCAGGTCATTTATAAAAATGACAAACAGCAATGGTCCCAAAACAGATCCTTGCGGAACACCGCTAGTAACTGCACTCCAAGATGAACCTTTACCATCAACTACTACCCTCTGTCTTCTTCCAGCCAGCCAATTCCTAATCCAAACCTCCAACTCACCCTCAATGCCATACCTCCGTATTTTTTGCAGTAGCCTACCATGGGGAACCTTATCAAACGCCTTACTAAAATCCATATACACCACATCTACCGCTTTACCCTCATCTACCTCCTTAGTCACCTTCTCAAAGAATTCAATAAGGTTTGTGAGGCACGACCTGCCCTTCACAAGACCATGCTGACTATCCTTGATCACATTATTCCTATCCATCTGCAGTCTTCACTATCTCCTCATTGTATGGAAGAGTTCACCAATCTACTGGATGGGAGGATTGACTTTGGAATACAAATATGGAAATTCTGCATGGTCATCACACATCTCCTACACTGTATTGATGGACCAGTGATACACGGACTGCCAGTAGACAGCAAACTGCAGATTGTGATGATCCACAGGATTGGACAGTGCCAATGTCAGATAGACAAGGCAAGTGTGACCCCATTGAATGTTCCCAAAAGCTACAATGGGACTAGCTGGATAGATTTGACAGTATGGCTCGTTTTGCAGAAGAAACCATTAAAGATGATGCAGTTCTTTTCAAACATCTACATCATCCAATCATGGAAATCCAGGAGTAGTCCCCATCAAAGCCTATTTAACTACTTAATACAATTATAGTTGATCCGACTTTTCTCACATCTGCTTTTCTACCCTTTCCCAGTAACCCTTGATTCCCCAACTAATCAAGAATCTATTGATCACAGCCCTAAATATTCGCATGGAGTCTTCCCCCCACAGCTCTCGGTGACAAGGAATTCCAAAGATTCACAACCTGCTGGGGAAGAAATTCCTTCTCATCTCAATCTTAAATTGGGACCCCTTTTTTCTGTGACTATGATCTCTGGTCCCCAAACTGTCCCATGAGGGGAAACATCCTCGTTGCCTGTGACCTGTCATGCCCCTTAGGAATCTTATATATTTCAATCAGGTCACCTCTCATTCTTCTAAACTCCAATGTGTACAGCCTCAACCTGTTCAGTTTCTGCTCATAAGATGATCCCTCCACATCAGGGATCATCCTAATGAACCTTCTCTGAACTTCCTCCAATGAAATGATACCTTTCCTTAAATAAGGGGAAACTAAACTGCTCACAGTGCTCCAGATGTGGTCTCACCAGCATCTTGTGCAGTTGTCAATTCGAATACCCTACTCTTATACTCCAAAGCTCTTGAAATAAGAGCTAGCCTTCCATTAGACTTCCTGAAGACATGCTGCAGCCATGTGCTAGCTTTCTGTGTTTCATACACATGTAACCCCCAAGTCACTCTGTGTTGCATTCTTCTGCACACTTTTCCATTTAAATGCTACTCTTCTTTTGTTCTTCTTTCCAAGATGAACAGCTTCACAGTTTCCCATGTTATGCTGTATTTGTCAACTTTTTACCCAATGACTTAAGCTATGATCAAGAATAGCAATGGGCTTGTTTACTGTCAGGAGATGTGGGTGACTTTCCTTCCCTGTGACTGGCCACATCTCCATCACTGTCCAACTAAGGATAGATCAAGGATAGCAGCAAAAACGTTGAGTGAATTTTTAGTCTTTGAAGTGCCCCGGAGGAGATGGTCATAGAGTTGTGCAACATGGACACAGACACTTTGGCTCAACTCGTCCATGCCAACCAGATATCCCAAACTAACCTTGTCCCAATTGCTTGCATTTGGCCCATATCCCTCTAAACCTTTTGTATTAATGTACCTGTCCAAATTTGTTTCAAATTGCTGGGGAGAGGGTAGTTGAGAATGCAATAGGTGGATGAAAGTGGGGGAGAAGATGATAGGTCAGAGAGGAGAGTGGAGCAGATAGATGGGAACAGTGATGAACAGGGCAAGAAGGCAGTGCTGAGTTGGAGGCTTGGGGCTGGGATAATGTGGGGGGAGGGAAAATGAGGAAACTGGTGAAATCCATATTGATCCCCTGTGTTGCAGGGTCCCAAGGCGGAATACGTGGCGTTCTTCCTCCAGGCGTTGGGTGGTAAATATTTGGTGATGGAGGAGGCCCAGGACCTGCATGTCTTTGGTGGAGTGGGAGGGAGAATTGAAGTGTTCAGAGGTGAGGGGGGAGGGGGGAGGTGGGTCCATGTTTTGCACTTCCTGTGGTGGCAGGAGAAGCTGCCAGGAGTGGGGTGAGGGCTTGTTGTGGGGGTGGGGAGGCATGGATCTGACGAGGGACTCATGGAGGAAATGGTCTCTCTGGAACGTTCATATAGGTGCGGAGGGAAATATATCTCTGGTGGTGGGGTGTGTTTGCAGGTGGTGGAAGTGTTGGAGGATGATGCGATGTGTACGGAGGATGGTGGGGTGAAAGGTGAGGACCTGCAGGGTTCTGTCCTTGAATTTCACCAGTTTCCTCCTCACACACTCTACACTGATCCCCAGCATCTGTGGTCCTCACTTTCTCACAGTATTCTAGAAGTCCAATTCACGTACAGCTGCAACATGATGTCCCAACCCCTCTATTCAGTGCTCTGCCCAATGAAAGCAAGCACCTTCTTTACCTCCCTGTCTACCTGCGACAACACTTTCAAGGAATTATGTATCTGCACCACTGGGTCCCTCTGTTTGACAACACTACCCAGGGCTCTACCATTGACTGTGTTAAGTCCTGCCCTGGTTTGTCTTAACAAAACGCAACATGTTACATTCATTGGAATTAAACTCCACCTATCATTCCTCAGCCCAATGGCCCAGTTGATCAAGATCCAGTGCAGACAAGAATTGTAAGGAGACCAGTTCAAATAACAATGTGACACCACTAAGCAGCACTACTAAATCCAGGATGACCACCCCTAGCAAGGCATCATTTCCTGAAAGTGAGTCAGGACACCTCTTCCAAAACATCATCTCATCGTACTGCCAGCAATCCAAGATTAATTCTTGTCAGTCCAGGAAAATGGAAGTCAACTTGGAGGCATGGAGTTTCCATGTTTGAATGTAGGGCAGGAAGACAAAGTGATCTGGCTATAGGCAAGGCCATGGATCCTTGTTGAAATGTCAAAGGTCAGACATGAGCCCTATCAAATGAGGTAACTACTATGAATGGGGTGACGTTGAGGAGAAACACACCTCAGTTCAGAGAACTATTGAACAGTGCCATAATCAGAGCTCCTCTAGCATCGAAGCTACATCCACATTCATGTTCTGAGAGGGACTTTACAGGAGATAACCAGTACAGCCTCACTGTCAATCTGGAACCACAATCATGAGAAAAGAGTTGACAAATCCACATTGCAGCAAAATGCCACAGTTACTGGATCACGTTGAGTCAGCAGATATTAGCATGTTTCAGAGGCAATGGTCTTATTAATGTGGGAATCAACAGGAATCCTATTACCCTCCTTCATGATGTTTGTCGCTTAGGGGTCTGTCATTGTTTTCCCTTCAGGGGAACAGAGTGTCGTGATGTTGCTTCGCAGCGTATGGAGCTGAACACACAGGGTAACATCTTGTTGAACATGTAAATGGAGAAACAGTTAACATTTGAGTATGAAATTGAGGACTGTTGATCTGGAGTTCACACAGTTCTCCTTCAGTACACAACCTTGCATTTCAGTTAACTATCAGTCTCACAGTGTTTGCTACATTTACGACAGGAGCCAATAATACAAAGCCAACATAGAATACTTACAGAGCAGAAAGGACCCACTTGGCCCATCAAGTCAGCATCAGCTGCCTGAAGAACATCTCACCCTATCCCTTTAACCTCATGGTTACAGTGGCGAATCCACTGGGGTGGGCAGGGAGAAGGTAGCTGAGAGTGTGATAGGTAGATGGAGGTGGGAGCAATGGTGGTGGGTCGGAGACAAGGGTGGAGCAGATAGTGGGAGAAAGATGAACAGGTAGGACGGTTCATGAGGGCAGAGGCGAGTTGGAAGGTTGAATCTGGGATAAGGTGGGGTGAGAGGAAATTAGGAAACTGGTGATATCCACATTGATGCCATGTGGTTGGAGGGTCCTGAGGTGAAAGATGAGGTGTTCTTCCTCCAGGTGTCGGGTGGTGACGGAGTGGCTAGTGAGGAGGCCCTGGACCTACATGTCCTTGGTGGAGTGGGAGGGGGAGTTGAAATGTTCAGCCACGGGGCTGTGGGGTTGGTTGGTGCCGGTGTCCTGGAGATGTTCTCTGCAGTCATCTATGAGTAGGCATCCTGTCTCCCCAGTGTAGAGGAGACTGCATCCGGTCTCAGATACAGTAAATGACACGTGTGGAAGTGCAGGTGCAATTCTGATGGATGTAGAAGGCTCCTTTGGGGAAATTGGATGGAGGTGAGGGAGGAGGTGTGGGTGTAGATTTTGCAATTCCTGCAGTGGCAGGGGAAGGTGCTGGGAGGGGAGAGTGGGTTGTTGGGGGGCGTGGACCTGACCAGGTAGTCGCAGACAGAACAGTCTTTACGGAAAGCGGATAGGGGTGAGGAGGGAAATATATCTCTGGTGGCAGGGTCTGCTTGCAAGTGGCGGAAGTGGCGGAGGATGGTGTGTTGTATACAGAGGTTGGTGGGGTGGAAGGTGAGGACCAGGGAGCTTCTGTCCTTGTTGCAATTGGAGTGGTGGAGTTCGAGAGCAGAGGTGCGGGACGTGGATGAAATGTGCTGAAGGACATCATCAACCACATGGGAGGGGAAATTATGGTCTTTAAAGAAGGAGGCCATCTGGTGTGCTCTGTGGTGGAACTGATCCTCCTGAGAGCAAATGTGATGGAGGCGGAGGAATTGGGAAAAATGGATAGTATTTTTACAAGATGCGGGGTAGGAGGAGGTGTAGTCCAGGTAACTGTGGGAGTCAGCCTCATTCCTGATGAAGGACTTTTGCCCGAAACGTCACTTCTCCTGCTCCTCGGATGCTGCCTGACCTGCTGTGCTTTTCCAGCGCCACACTCTTGATCCTGGTGTTATGGTGCAGCATGGCTAAGCATCATGCTACCCATGCTGTCTCAGCCCCATCACAGTCTCATTCCCGTCACAGACCCGTTCCTGTCAGTCTCATTCTGATTGCAGTCTCTTGCCTTTGACCACCTTGTTCAATTCCCGACTCAGGCGACTGACTGTGTGGAGTTTGCACATTCTCCCCGTGTCTGCGTGGGTTTCCTCCGGGTGCTCCGGTTTCCTCCCACAGTCCAAAGATGTGCAGGTCAGGTGAATTGGCCATGCTAAATTGCCCGTAGTGTTAGGTTAATGGGGTAAATGTAGGGGTATGGGTGGGTTGCGCTTCGGCGGGTCGGTGTGGACTTGTTGGGCCGAAGGGCCTGTTTCCACACTGTAAGTAATCTAATCTAATCTTGTTGCTGTCATTGTTTCATTCCCATCACAGTCTCATTCCTGTCACAGTCTCATTCCCATCACAGTCTCATTCCCATCAGTCTCATTCCTGTCACAGACCCATTCCCGTCAGTCTCATTCCCATCACAGTCTCATTCCTGTCATTCCTGCTTCTGTCACAGTCTCATCCCCATCACAGTCTGGTCCCTGTCACAGTTTCAATTCCATCTCAAACATCAAAAACTGTAAGTACAACAAACTTTTATCTACCCACCTCCATAACCAGCGCTCCTCAAACATTCCAGAAGATTCCCCTGGCCTCGGAATCTACTCAGACGCCATTAGCCATGCGGCTGATGCAGCTGCCACCCCCACGCTGCTTGATGATGTCACTTCCGCCCCCATCATGGCCACTCCCACAACCACTTCCGCCCCTCACAATTCCTCATGCATCACACGTGACATCACTTCTGCCCCTTACATCATCGCTGATGCTACATGCTCAGTGACTTCAGCCACCCCTACTGCCGTGGTCACCACCACTTCCGCCACCACCAGCGCCACTCACCTACATTCTGCTGACATGCCCCCCACAGACCCCACTGTCACTATCCACACCCCCCAGAACCCCGAGGGGAACACTACCCCTGCTCATGACTCCACCCCCATTCCCCTCACCATCACACCCATTCCAGTTACAGGTTCCGGCCCCACTCCCAGCTCCACACCCACACCAGATCCCAGCTCCCAGCCCTGCCGAGTTTTCACCATCCCTCCAGACCTCCCCCTCACTGAGGACGAACGATCAGTCCTCAGCAAAAGACTCACCTTCATCCCCCTCCATCCACGCATCAATGAATTTAATACATGCCGTGACGTCGAACAAGTCTTCCGTCGCCTCCGCCTCCAAGCTTACTTTCACAATCAGGACTCCCACCCACCTTCCGAGGACCCCTTCGCCCACCTCCAACACACTGCATCCACCTGGACACCCCGCGCTGGCCTATTACCTGCCCTCGACCTCTTCATTTCCAACTCCCGCCGGGACATTAACCGCCTCAACCTGTCGACCCCCCTCCCCCACTCCAACCTCTCACCCTCACAATGCGCAGCCCTCCAATCCCTCTGCTCCAATCCCAAACTCACCATCAAGCCAGCGGATAAAGGGGGCGCAGTGGTAGTCTGGCGCACTGACCTCTACACCGCTGAAGCCAAACGCCAACTCGAGGACACCTCTTCCTACTGCCCCTCAACTATGACCCATCACCAAACCATCATCTTCCAGACCATACAGAACCTCATCACCTCAGGAGATCTCCCACCCACAGCTTCCAACCTCATAGTCCGGGAACCCCGCACTGCCCAATTCTACCTCCTTCCCAAGATCCACAAGCCTGACCACCCTGGCCGACCCATTGTCTCAGCATGCTCCTGCCCCACTGAACTCATCTCTACCTACCTCGACACTGTCCTATCCCCCCTAGTCCAGGAACTCCCCACATACGTTCGAGACACCACCCATGCCCTCCACCTCCTCCAAGACTTCCGTTTCCCTGGCCCCCAACGCCTCATCTTCACCATGGATATCCAATCCCTCTACACCTCCATCCGCCATGACCAGAGCCTTCAAGCCCTCCGTTTTTTCCTCTCCAGACATCCCCAACAGTACCCTTCCACCGACACTCTCATTCGTTTGGCCTAACTGGTCCTCACCCTTAACAATTTCTCCTTTGAATCCTCCCACTTCCTCCAGACCAAAGGGGTAGCCATGGGCACCCGTATGGGCCCCAGCTATGCCTGTCTCTTTGTTGGCTACGTAGAGCAGTCGATCTTCCGTAATTACACAGGCACCACTCCCCACCTCTTCCTCCGCTACATTGATGACTGCATTGGCGCCACCTCGTGCTCCCGCGAGGAGGTTGAGCAATTCATCAACTTCACCAACACATTCCACCCTGACCTTAAATTTACCTGGATCATCTCTGACACCTCCCTCCCTTTCCTGGACCTCTCCATCTCCATTAATGACGACGGACTTGACACTGACATTTTTTACAAACCCATCGACTCCCACAGCTACCTGGATTACACCTCTTCCCACCCTACCTCCTGCAAAAATGTCATCCCATATTCCCAATTCCTCCGCCTCCGCCGTATCTGCTCCCAGAAGGACCAGTTCCACCACAGAACACACCAGATGGCCTCCTTCTTTCGAGACCCCAATTTCCCTTCCCACGTGGTTAAAGATACCCTCCAACGCATCTCGTCCACATCCCGCACCTCCGCCCTCAGACCCCACCCCTCCAACCGTAACAAGGACAGTACATCCCTGGTGCTCACCTTCCACCCTACCAACCTTCGCATAAACCAAATCATCCGCCGACATTTCCGCCACCTCCAAAAAGACCCCACCACCAGGGATATATTTCCCTCCCCACCCCTTTCCGCCTTCCGCAAAGACCGTTCCCTCCATGACTACCTGGTCAAGTCCATGCCCCGCCCCCACGACCCACCCTCCCATCCTGGCACCTTCCCCTGCCACCGCAGGAACTGTAAAACCTGCGCCCACACCTCCTCCCTCACCTCAATCCAAGGCCCTAAAGGAGCCTTCCACATCCATCAAAGTTTTACTTGCACATCCACTAATATTATTTATTGTATTCGTTGCTCCCGATGCGGTCTCCTCTACATTGGGGAGACTGGGCGCCTCCGAGCAGAGTGCTTTAGGGAACATCTCCGGGACACCCGCACCAATCAACCACATCGCCCCGTGGCCCAACATTTCAACTCCCCCTCCCACTCTGCCAAGGACATGGAGGTCCTGGGCCTCCTTCACCGCTGCTCCCTCACCACCAGACGCCTGGAGAAAGAACGCCTCATCTTCCACCTCGGAACACTTCAACCCCAGGGCATCAATATGGACTTCAACAGTTTCCTCATTTCCCCTTCCCCCACCTCACCCTAGTTCCAAACATCCAGCTCAGCACTGTCATCATGACTTGTCTGGACTTGTCCTATGTGCCTATCTCCTTTTCCACCTATCCACTCCACCCCCTCCTCCCTGACCTATCACCTTCAACCCTTGCCTCACTCACCCATTGTACTCTATGCTACTTTCTCCGCACCCCACCCTCCTCGAGCTTATCTCTCCACGCTTCAGGCTCACTGCCTTTATTCCTCATGAAGGGCTTTTGCCCGAAACGCGATTTTGCTGCTCCTTGGATGCTGCCTGACTGCAGTGGTCTTCCAGCACCACTAATCCTGAATCTGGATTTCAGCATCTGCAGGCATTGTTTTTACCTACAGTCTAGACCCTGTCACAGTCTGGTCCCTGTCTCAGTCTGGTCCCTGTCACAGTCTAGATCCTATCACAGTCTGGTCCCTGTCTCAGTCTGGTCCCTGTCACAGTCTAGATCCTATCACAGTCTGGTCCCTGTCTCAGTCTAGACCCTGTCACAGTCTGGTCCCTGTCACAGTACAGACGCTGCCACAGTGTGGTCACTGTCACAGTGTAGACCCAGTCACAGTGTAGACCCTGTCTCAGTCTAGACCCTGTCACAGTCTGGTTCCTGTCACAGTCTAGTCCCTGTCACAGTCTAGTCCCTGTCACAGTGTGGTCCCTGTCACAGTGTGGTCCCCGTCACAGTCTAGACCCTGTCACAGTCTGGTCCCTGTCACAGTCTAGTCCCTGTCACAATGTGTGGTCCCTGTCACAGTCTGGTCCCTGTCACAGTCTAGACCATGTCACAGTGTGGTCACTGTGACAGTGTAGACCCTGTCACAGTGTAGACCATGTCTCAGTCTAGACCCTGTCACAGTTTGGTCCCTGTCACAGTCTAGACCATGTCACAGTGTGGTCACTGTCACAGTGTAGACCCTGTCACAGTGTAGACCCTGTCTCAGTCTAGACCCTGTCACAGTCTGATCCCTGTCACAGTCTAGTCCCGGTCAATCTAGACCCTGTCACAGTGTGGTCCCTGTCACAGTCTGGTCCCTGTCACAGTCTAGACCCTGTCACAGTCTGGTCCCTGTCACAGTCTAGTCCCTGTCTCAGTCTAGACCCTGTCACAGTCTAGACCCTGTCACAGTCTAGTCCCTGTCACAGTCTAGACCATGTCACAGTCTGGTCCCTGTCACAGTCTAGACACTGTCACAGTGTAGACCCTGTCATAGTCTAGACCCTGTCACAGTCTAGACCCTGTCACAGTGTGGTCCCTGTCACAGTGTAGACCCTGTCACAGTCTGGTCCCTGTCACAGTCTAGACCCTGTCACAGTCTGGTCGCTGTCACAGCGTGGTCGCTGTCACAGTCTAGACCCTGTCACAGTCTGGTCCCTGTCACAGTGTAGACCCTGTCAATCTAGACCCTGTCACAGTCTGGTCCCTGTCACAGTCTGGTCCCTGTCACAGTGTAGACCCTGTCAATCTAGACCCTGTCACAGTCTGGTCCCTGTCACAGTCTGGTCCCTGTCACAGTCTAGACCCTGTCACAGTCTGATCCCTGTCACAGTCTAGACCTTGTCACAGTCTGATCCCTGTCACAGTCTAGACCCTGTCACAGTCTGGTCCCTGTCACAGTCTGGTCCTTGTCACAGTCTAGACCCTGTCACAGTCTAGTCCCAGTCACAGTGTGGTCCCTGTCACAGTCTGGTGCCTGTCACAGTCTAGACCCTGTCACAGTCTAGTCCCTGTCACAGTGTGGTCCCTGTCACAGTCTGGTCCCTGTCACAGTCTAGTCCCTGTCACAGTGTGGTCCCTGTCACAGTGTAGACCCTGTCAAAGTGTGGTCCCTGTCACAGTCTAGTCCCTGTCACAGTGTGGTCCCTGTCACAGCTAGACCCTGTCACAGTGTGGTCCCTGTCACAGTCTAGTCCCTGTCACAGTCTGGTCCCTGTCACAGTGTAGACCCTGTCACAGTCTGGTCCCTGTCACAGTGTGGTCCCTGTCACAGTCTGGTCCCTGTCACAGTGTAGACCCTGTCTCAGTCTAGACCCTGTCACAGTCTGGTCCCTGTCACAGTCTAGACCCTGTCACAGTCCGGTCCCTGTCACAGTTTGGTCCGTGTCTCAGTCTAGACCCTGTCACAGTCTGGTCCCTGTCACAGTCTGGTTCCTGTCACAGTCTGGTACCTGTCACAGTTTGGTCCCTGTCTCAGTCTATCACTGTCTGGTCCCTGTCACAGACTAGTCCCTGTCACAGTGTGGTCTCTGTCTCAGTCTGGTCCCAGTCTCAGTCTAGTCCCTGTCACAGTCTGGTCCCTGTCACAGTGTAGACCCTGTCACAGTGCGGTCCCTGTCACTGTCTAGTCCCTGTCACAGTCTGGTCCCTGACACAGCTAGACTCTGTCACAGTGTGGTCCCTGTCACAGTCTAGTCCCTGTCACAGTCTGGACCCTGTCACAGTGTAGACCCTGTCACAGTGTGGTCCCTGTCACAGTCTAGTCCCTGTCACAGTCTGGTCCCTGTCACAGCTAGACCCTGTCACAGTGTGGTCCCTGTCACAGTCTAGACCCTGTCACAGTCTGGTCCCTGACACAGCGTGGATCCTGTCACAGTCTGGTCCCTGTCACAGTGTAGACCCTATCTCAGTCTAGACCCTGTCACAGACTGGTCCCTGTCACAGTCTAGACCCTGTCACAGTCTGTCCCTGTCACAGTGTAGACCCTGTCTCAGTCTAGACCCTGTCACAGTGTGGTTCCTGTCACAGTCCGGTCCCTGTCACAGTTTGGTCCCTGTCTCAGTCTAGACCCTGTCGCTGTCTGGTCCCTCTCTCAGTCTAGACCCTGTCACAGTCTGGTCCCTGTCACAGTCTGGTTCCTGTCACAGTCTGGTCCCTGTCACAGTTTGGTCCCAATCTCAGTCTAGACCCTGTCACTGTCTGGTCCCTGTCACAGTGCAGACCCTGTCACAGTATGGTCCCTGTCACAGTCTGGTCCCTGTCACAGTCTGGTCTCTGTCACAGTCTAGACTCTGTCACATTCTGGTCCCTGTCACAGTCTAGACCCTGTCACAGTGTGTTCCCTGTCACAGTCTAGACCCTGTCACTGTCTGGTCCCTGTCTCAGTCTGGTCCCTGTCACAGTGTGGTCCCTGTCACAGTCTAGTCCCTGTCACAGTGTGGTCCCTGTCACAGTCTAGTCCTGTCACAGTCTGGTCCCTGTCACAGTGTGGTCCCTGTCACTGTCTAGTCCCTGTCACAGTCTGGTCCCTGTCACAGTGTGGTCCCTGTCACTGTCTAGTCCCTGTCACCGTCTGGTCCCTGTCACAGTCTAGACCCTGTCACAGTCTGTTCCCTGTCACAGTCAGGTCCCTGTCACAGTCTAGACACTGTCACAGACTGGTCCCTGTCACAGTCTAGACCCTGTCACATTCTGGTCCCTGTCTCAGTCTGGTCCCTGTCACAGTCTAGACCCTGTCACTGTCTAGACCCTGTCACAGTGTGGTCCCTGTCACAGTCTAGACCCTGTCACAGTCTAGACACTGTCACAGTCTGGTCCCTGTCACAGTGTGGTCCCTGTCACAGTGTAGACCCTGTCACAGTCTAGACCTGTCACAGTGTGGTCCCTGTCACAGTCTGGTCCCTGTCACTGTCTAGTCCCTGTCACAGTCTGCTCCCTGTCACTGTCTGGTCCCTGTCACATTCTGGTCCCTGTCACAGTCTGGTCCCTGTCACAGTGTGGTCCCTGTCACAGTCTGGTCCCTGTCTCAGTCTGGTCCCTGTCTCAGTCTGGTCCCTGTCACAGTCTAGTCCCTGTCTCAGTCTGATCCCTGTCACAGTCTGGTCCCTGTCACAGTGTGGTCGCTGTCACAGTCTAGTCCCTGTCACAGTCTGGTCCCTGTCACTGTCTGCTCCCTGTCACAGTCTGGTCCCTGTCACAGTCTAGTCCTTGTCGCAGTCTGGTCCCTGTCACAGTGTGGTCCCTGTCACAGTCTAGTCCCTGTCACAGTCTGGTCCCTGTCACAGTGTAGACCCTGTCTCAGTCTAGTCCCTGTCACAGTCTAGTCCCTGTCACATTTTGGCTCCTGTCTCAGTCTGGTCCCTGTCACAGTGTAGACCGTGTCACAGTCTGGTTCCTGTCTCAGTCTGGTCCCTGTCACAGTGTAGACCCTGTCACAGCCTGGTCCCTGTCTCAGTCTAGACCCTGTGTCAGTCTGGTCCCTGTCACAGTGTGGTCCTTGTCACAGTCTAGTCCCTGTCACAGTGTGGTCCCTGTCACAGTCTAGACTCTGTCTCAGTCTGGTCCCTGTCACAGTTTGGTCCCTGTCACAGTCTAGTCCCTGTCACAGTGTGGTCCCTGTCACAGTGTGGTCCCTGTCACAGTCTAGACCCTGTCACAGTCTGGTTCCTGTCTCAGTCTGGTCCCTGTCACAGTGTAGACCCTATCTCAGTCTGGTCCCTGTCACAGTCTAGACCCTGTCACAGTCTAGTCCCTGTCTCATTCTGGTCCCTGTCACAGTGTGGTCACACTGTGGTCCCTGTCACATTCTAGACCCTGTCACAGTCTGGTCCCTGTCACAGTCTAGACCCTGTCTCAGTCTGGTCCCTGTCACAGTCCGGTCCCTGTCACTGTCTGGTCCCTGTCACAGTCTAGACTCTGTCATAGTCTGGTCCCTGTCACAGTCTGGTCCCGGTCACAGTGTAGGCCCTGTCTCAGTCTAGACCCTGTCACAGTCTGGTCCCTGTCACAGTGTGTTCCCTGTCACAGTCTAGTCCCTGTCACAGTCTGGTCCCTGTCACTGTCTGGTCCCTGTCACAGTGTGGTCCCTGTCACAGTCTAGTCCCTGTCACAGTGTGGTCCCTGTCACAGTGTAGACCCTGTCACAGTGTGGTCCCTGTCACAGTGTGTTCCCTGTCACAGTCTAGTCCCTGTCACAGTGTGGTCCCTGTCACAGTGTAGACCCTGTCACAGTCTGGTCCCTGTCACAGTGTGTTCCCTGTCACAGTCTAGTCCCTGTCACAGTCTGGTCCCTGTCACTGTCTGGTCCCTGTCACAGTGTGGTCCCTGTCACAGTCTAGTCCCTGTCACAGTGTGGTCCCTGTCACAGTCTGGTCCCTGTCACAGTCTAGTCCCTGTCACAGTGTGGACCTTGTCACAGACCGGTCCCTGTCACAGTCTGGTCCCTGTCACAGTCTGGTCCCTCTCACAGTCTGGTCCCTGTCACAGTCTAGTCCCTGTCACAGTGTAGACCCTGTCACAGTGTGGTCCCTGTCACAGTGTGGTCCCTGTCACAGTGTAGACCCTGTCACAGTCTAGTCCCTGTCACAATCTAGTCCCTGTCACAGTCTGGTCCCTGTCACAGTCTAATCCCTGTCTCAGTCTGGTCCCTGTCACAGTCTAGTCCCTGTCACAGTCTAGTCCCTGTCACAGTGTGGTCCTTGTCACCGTCTAGTCCCTGTCACAGTGTGGTCCCTGTCACAGTCTAGACCCTGTCTCAGTCTGGTCCCTGTTACAGTCTACTCCCTGTCACAGTGTGGTCCCTGTCACAGTCTAGACCCTGTCTCATTCTGGTCCCTGTCACAGTGTGGTCCCTGTCACATTCTGGACGCTGTCACGGTCTGGTCCCTGTCACAGTCTAGACCCTGTCTCAGTCTGGTCCCTGTCACAGTCCGGTCCCTGTCACAGTGTGGTCCCTGTCACAGTCTGGTCCCTGTCACAGTCTAGTCCCTGTCACAGTGTGGATCTTGTCACAGACCGGTCCCTGTCACAGTCTGGTCCCTGTCACAGTGTGGTCCCTATCACAGTCTGGTCCCTGTCACAGTCTAGTCCCTGTCACAGTGTAGACCCTGTCACAGTGTGGTCCCTGTCACAGTGTGGTCCCTGTCACAGTCTAGTCCCTGTCACAGTGTGGTCCCTGTCACAGTCTAGTCCTGTCACAGTCTGGTCCCTGTCACAGTGTGGTCCCTGTCACTGTCTAGTCCCTGTCACAGTCTGGTCCCTGTCACAGTGTGGTCCCTGTCACTGTCTAGTCCCTGTCACAGTCTGGTCCCTGTCACAGTCTAGACCCTGTCACAGTCTGTTCCCTGTCACAGTCAGGTCCCTGTCACAGTCTAGACACTGTCACAGACTGGTCCCTGTCACAGTCTAGACCCTGTCACATTCTGGTCCCTGTCTCAGTCTGGTCCCTGTCACAGTCTAGACCCTGTCACTGTCTAGACCCTGTCACAGTGTGGTCCCTGTCACAGTCTAGACCCTGTCACAGTCTAGACACTGTCACAGTCTGGTCCCTGTCACAGTGTGGTCCCTGTCACAGTGTAGACCCTGTCACAGTCTAGACCTGTCACAGTGTGGTCCCTGTCACAGTCTGGTCCCTGTCACTGTCTAGTCCCTGTCACAGTCTGCTCCCTGTCACTGTCTGGTCCCTGTCACATTCTGGTCCCTGTCACAGTCTGGTCCCTGTCACAGTGTGGTCCCTGTCACAGTCTGGTCCCTGTCTCAGTCTGGTCCCTGTCTCAGTCTGGTCCCTGTCACAGTCTAGTCCCTGTCTCAGTCTGATCCCTGTCACAGTCTGGTCCCTGTCACAGTGTGGTCGCTGTCACAGTCTAGTCCCTGTCACAGTCTGGTCCCTGTCACTGTCTGCTCCCTGTCACAGTCTGGTCCCTGTCACAGTCTAGTCCTTGTCGCAGTCTGGTCCCTGTCACAGTGTGGTCCCTGTCACAGTCTAGTCCCTGTCACAGTCTGGTCCCTGTCACAGTGTAGACCCTGTCTCAGTCTAGTCCCTGTCACAGTCTAGTCCCTGTCACATTTTGGCTCCTGTCTCAGTCTGGTCCCTGTCACAGTGTAGACCGTGTCACAGTCTGGTTCCTGTCTCAGTCTGGTCCCTGTCACAGTGTAGACCCTGTCACAGCCTGGTCCCTGTCTCAGTCTAGACCCTGTGTCAGTCTGGTCCCTGTCACAGTGTGGTCCTTGTCACAGTCTAGTCCCTGTCACAGTGTGGTCCCTGTCACAGTCTAGACTCTGTCTCAGTCTGGTCCCTGTCACAGTTTGGTCCCTGTCACAGTCTAGTCCCTGTCACAGTGTGGTCCCTGTCACAGTGTGGTCCCTGTCACAGTCTAGACCCTGTCACAGTCTGGTTCCTGTCTCAGTCTGGTCCCTGTCACAGTGTAGACCCTATCTCAGTCTGGTCCCTGTCACAGTCTAGACCCTGTCACAGTCTAGTCCCTGTCTCATTCTGGTCCCTGTCACAGTGTGGTCACACTGTGGTCCCTGTCACATTCTAGACCCTGTCACAGTCTGGTCCCTGTCACAGTCTAGACCCTGTCTCAGTCTGGTCCCTGTCACAGTCCGGTCCCTGTCACTGTCTGGTCCCTGTCACAGTCTAGACTCTGTCATAGTCTGGTCCCTGTCACAGTCTGGTCCCGGTCACAGTGTAGGCCCTGTCTCAGTCTAGACCCTGTCACAGTCTGGTCCCTGTCACAGTGTGTTCCCTGTCACAGTCTAGTCCCTGTCACAGTCTGGTCCCTGTCACTGTCTGGTCCCTGTCACAGTGTGGTCCCTGTCACAGTCTAGTCCCTGTCACAGTGTGGTCCCTGTCACAGTGTAGACCCTGTCACAGTGTGGTCCCTGTCACAGTGTGTTCCCTGTCACAGTCTAGTCCCTGTCACAGTGTGGTCCCTGTCACAGTGTAGACCCTGTCACAGTCTGGTCCCTGTCACAGTGTGTTCCCTGTCACAGTCTAGTCCCTGTCACAGTCTGGTCCCTGTCACTGTCTGGTCCCTGTCACAGTGTGGTCCCTGTCACAGTCTAGTCCCTGTCACAGTGTGGTCCCTGTCACAGTCTGGTCCCTGTCACAGTCTAGTCCCTGTCACAGTGTGGACCTTGTCACAGACCGGTCCCTGTCACAGTCTGGTCCCTGTCACAGTCTGGTCCCTCTCACAGTCTGGTCCCTGTCACAGTCTAGTCCCTGTCACAGTGTAGACCCTGTCACAGTGTGGTCCCTGTCACAGTGTGGTCCCTGTCACAGTGTAGACCCTGTCACAGTCTAGTCCCTGTCACAATCTAGTCCCTGTCACAGTCTGGTCCCTGTCACAGTCTAATCCCTGTCTCAGTCTGGTCCCTGTCACAGTCTAGTCCCTGTCACAGTCTAGTCCCTGTCACAGTGTGGTCCTTGTCACCGTCTAGTCCCTGTCACAGTGTGGTCCCTGTCACAGTCTAGACCCTGTCTCAGTCTGGTCCCTGTTACAGTCTACTCCCTGTCACAGTGTGGTCCCTGTCACAGTCTAGACCCTGTCTCATTCTGGTCCCTGTCACAGTGTGGTCCCTGTCACATTCTGGACGCTGTCACGGTCTGGTCCCTGTCACAGTCTAGACCCTGTCTCAGTCTGGTCCCTGTCACAGTCCGGTCCCTGTCACAGTGTGGTCCCTGTCACAGTCTGGTCCCTGTCACAGTCTAGTCCCTGTCACAGTGTGGATCTTGTCACAGAC
Source organism: Chiloscyllium plagiosum (assembly GCF_037043375.1). NCBI lineage: Eukaryota > Metazoa > Chordata > Chondrichthyes > Orectolobiformes > Hemiscylliidae > Chiloscyllium > Chiloscyllium plagiosum. The sequence continues at coordinate 74,850,328 of NW_028270154.1, read as the reverse complement.
CGGTCCCTGTCACAGTCTGGTCCCTGTCACAGTGTGGTCCCTATCACAGTCTGGTCCCTGTCACAGTCTAGTCCCTGTCACAGTGTAGACCCTGTCACAGTGTGGTCCCTGTCACAGTGTGGTCCCTGTCACAGTGTAGACCCTGTCACAGTCTAGTCCCTGTCACAATCTAGTCCCTGTCACAGTCTGGTCCCTGTCACAGTCTAATCCCTGTCTCAGTCTGGTCCCTGTCACAGTCTACTCCCTGTCACAGTGTGGTCCCTGTCACAGTCTAGACCCTGTCTCATTCTGGTCCCTGTCACAGTGTGGTCCCTGTCACATTCTGGACGCTGTCACGGTCTGGTCCCTGTCACAGTCTAGACCCTGTCTCAGTCTGGTCCCTGTCACAGTCCGGTCCCTGTCACAGTGTGGTCCCTGTCACAGTCTGGTCCCTGTCACAGTCTAGTCCCTGTCACAGTGTGGATCTTGTCACAGACCGGTCCCTGTCACAGTCTGGTCCCTGTCACAGTGTGGTCCCTATCACAGTCTGGTCCCTGTCACAGTCTAGTCCCTGTCACAGTGTAGACCCTGTCACAGTGTGGTCCCTGTCACAGTGTGGTCCCTGTCACAGTGTAGACCCTGTCACAGTCTAGTCCCTGTCACAATCTAGTCCCTGTCACAGTCTGGTCCCTGTCACAGTCTAATCCCTGTCTCAGTCTGGTCCCTGTCACAGTCTAGTCCCTGTCACAGTCTAGTCCCTGTCACAGTGTGGTCCTTGTCACCGTCTAGTCCCTGTCACAGTGTGGTCCTTGTCACCGTCTAGTCCCTGTCACAGTGTGGTCCCTGTCACAGTCTAGACCCTGTCTCAGTCTGGTCCCTGTCACAGTCTAGTCCCTGTCACAGTGTGGTCCCTGTCACAGTCTAGACCCTGTCTCATTCTGGTCCCTGTCACAGTGTGGTCCCTGTCACAATCTGGACGCTGTCACGGTCTGGTCCCTGTCACAGTCTAGACCCTGTCTCAGTCTGGTCCCTGTCACAGTCTGGTCCCTGTCACAGTCTGGTCCCTGTCACAGTCTAGACTCTGTCATTGTCTGGTCCCTGTCACAGTCTGGTCCCTGTCACAGTATAGACCCTGTCTCAGTCTAGACCCTGTCACAGTCTGGTCCCTGTCACAGTCTGGTCCCTGTCACAGTGTGGTCCCTGTCACAGTCTAATCCCTGTCACAGTCTGGTCCCTGTCATTGTCTGGTCCCTGTCACAGTGTGGTCCCTGTCACAGTCTAGTCCCTGTCACAGTGTGGTCCCTGTCACAGTCTGGTCTCTGTCACAGTTAGGTCCCTGTCACAGTCTAGTCCCTGTCACAGTCTGGTCCCTGTCATTGTCTGGTCCCTGTCACTGTCTGGTCCCTGTCACAGTCTAGTCCCTGTCACAGTGTGGTCCCTGTCACAGTGTGGTCCCTGTCACAGTCTGGTCCCTGTCACAGTCTGGTCCCTGTCACAGTGTCAACCCTGTCACAGTCTAGACCCTGTCAAAGTCTAGTCCCTGTCACAGTCTGCTCCCTGTCACAGTCTGGTCCCTGTCACAGTGTGGTCCCTGTCACAGTCTGGTCCCTGTCACAGTCTAGACCCTGTCACAGTCTGGTCCCTGTCACAGTCTGGTCCCTGTCACAGTGTAGACCCTGTCACAGTCTAGTCCCTGTCACAGTCTGCTCCCTGTCACAGTCTGGTCCCTGTCACAGTCTAGACCCTGTCACAGTCGAGACCCTGTCACAGTCTCGACCCTGTCACAGTCTGGTCCCTGTCACATTAGATTAGATTAGATTATTTACAGTGTGGAAACAGGCACTTCGGCCCAACAAGTCCACACCGGCCCGCCGAAGCACAACCCACCCATATCCCTACATGTACCCCTTACCTAACACTATGGGCAATTTAGCATGGCCAATTCACCTTACCTGCACATCTTTGGACTGTGGGAGGATACCGGTGCACCCGGCGGAAACCCACGCAGACATGGGGAGAACGTGCAAACTCCACACAGTCAGTCGCCTGAGGCAGGAATTGAACCCGGGTCTCTGGCGCTGTGAGGCAGCAGTGCTAACCACTGTGCCACCGTGCCGCCCACCGTGTCACAGTCTGGTCCCTGTCACTGTCTAGATGCTGTCACAGTCTAGACCCTGTCACAGTCTAGTCCCTGTCACAGTCTCGTCCTTGTCACAGTCTAGTCCCTGTCACAGTGTGGTCCCTGTCACAGTCTGGTCCCTGTCACAGTGTACTCCCTGTCAAAGTGTGGTCCCTGTCACAGTGTAGACCCTGTCAAAGTCTGGTCCCTGTCACTGTCTGGTCCCTGTCACAGTCTAGTCCTTGTCACAGTCTAGTCCCTTTCACAGTCTGGTCCCTGTCTCAGTCTGGTCCCTGTCACAGTCTGGTCCCTGTCTCAGTCTGGTCCCTGTCACAATCTAGTCCCTGTCTCAGTGTGGTCCCTGTCACAGTCTGGTCCCTGTCTCAGTCTGGTCCCTGTCACAGTCTGGTCCCTGTCACAGTCTAGTCCCTGTCACAGTCTGGTCCCTGTCACAGTGTAGACCCTGTCACAGTGTGGTCCCTGTCACAGTCTAGTCCTTGTCACAGTCTGGTCCCTGTCACAGTGTGGTCCCTGTCACAGTCTCGTCCCTGTCACAGTCTGGTCCCTGTCACAGTGTAGACCCTGTCACAGTGTGGTCCCTGTCACAGTCTAGTCCCTGTCTCAGTCTGGTCCCTGTCACAGTCTGGTCCCTGTCACAGTGTGGTCCCTGTCACAGTCTAGTCCCTGTCACAGTGTGGTCCCTGTCACTGTCTGGTCCCTGTCACAGTCTGGTCCCTGTCACAGTCTAGTCCTTGTCACAGTCTGGTCCCTGTCACAGTGTGGTCCCTGTCACAGTCTAGTCCCTGTCACAGTCTGGTCCCTGTCATAGTCTAGTCCCTGTCTCAGTCTGGTCCCTGTCACAGTCTGGTCCCTGTCTCAGTCTGGTCCCTGTCACAGTCTAGTCCTTGTCACAGTCTAGTCCCTGTCACAGTCTGGTCCCTGACACAGTGTGGTCCCTGTCACAGTGTGGTCCCTGTCTCAGTCTGGTCCTTGTCACAGTCTAGTCCCTGTCTCAGTCTGGTCCCTGTCACAGTCTGGTCCCTGTCACAGTGTGGTCCCTGTCACAGTCTAGTCCCTGTCACAGTCTGGTCCCTGTCACAGTCTGGTCCCTGTCACAGTCTAGTCCTTGTCAAAGTCTGGTCCCTGTCACAGTGTGGTCCCTGTCACAGTCTGGTCCCTGTCACAGTCTGGTCCCTGTCACAGTGTAGACCCTGTCACATTTTGGTTCCTGTCTCAGTCTGGTCCCTGTCATAGTGTAGACACTGTCACAGTCTGGTCCCTGTCACAGTTTGGTTCCTGTCTCAGTCTGGTCCCTGTCACAGTGTAGACCCTGTCACAGTCTGGTCCCTGTCTCAGTCTGGTCCCTGTCACAGTCTAGTCCCTGTCACAGTGTGGTCCTTGTCACAGTCTAGTCCCTGTCACAGTGTGGTCCCTGTCACAGTCTAGACCCTGTCTCAGTCTGGTCCCTGTCACAGTGTGGTCCTTGTCACATTCTGGACCCTGTCACAGTCTGGTCCCTGTCACAGTCTAGACCCTGTCTCAGTCTGGTCCCTGTCACAGTCTGGTCCCTGTCACAGTCTGGTCCCTGTCATTGTCTGGTCCCTGTCACAGTCTGGTCCCTGTCACAGTGTAGACCCTGTCTCAGTCTAGACCCTGTCACAGTCTGGTCCCTGTCAATGTGGTCCCTGTCACAGTGTGGTCCCTGTCACAGTCTAGACCCTGTCTCATTCTGGTCCCTGTCACAGTGTGGTCCCTGTCACATTCTGGACCCTGTCACAGTCTGGTCCCTGTCACAGTCTAGACCCTGTCTCAGTCTGGTCCCCGTCACAGTCTGGTCCCTGTCACAGTCTGGTCCCTGTCATTGTCTGGTCCCTGTCACAGTCTGGTCCCTGTCACAGTGTAGACCCTGTCTCAGTCTAGACCCTGTCACAGTCTGGTCCCTGTCACAGTCTGGTCCCTGTGACAGTGTAGTCCCTGTCACAGTCTAATCCCTGTCACAGTCTGGTCCCTGTCATTGTCTGGTCCCTGTCACAGTGTAGACCCTGTCTCAGTCTAGACCCTGTCACAGTCTGGTCCCTGTCAATGTGGTCCCTGTCACAGTCTAGACCCTGTCTCATTCTGGTCCCTGTCACAGTGTGGTCCCTGTCACATTCTGGACCCTGTCACAGTCTGGTCCCTGTCACAGTCTAGACCCTGTCTCAGTCTGGTCCCCGTCACAGTCTGGTCCCTGTCACAGTCTGGTCCCTGTCATTGTCTGGTCCCTGTCACAGTCTGGTCCCTGTCACAGTGTAGACCCTGTCTCAGTCTAGACCCTGTCACAGTCTGGTCCCTGTCACAGTCTGGTCCCTGTGACAGTGTAGTCCCTGTCACAGTCTAATCCCTGTCACAGTCTGGTCCCTGTCATTGTCTGGTCCCTGTCACAGTGTGGACCCTGTCACAGTCTAGTCCCTGTCACAGTCTGGTCCCTGTCACAGTCTGGTCCCTGTCACAGTTAGGTCCCTACCACAGTCTAGTCCCTGTCACAGTCTGGTCCCTGTCATTGTCTGGTCCCTGTCACAGTCTGGTCCCTGTCACAGTCTAGTCCCTGTCACAGTGTGGTCTCTGTCACAGTCTGGTCACTGTCACAGTGTGGTCCCTGTCACAGTCTGGTCCCTGTCACAGTCTAGTCCCTGTCACAGTCTGGTCCCTGTCATTGTCTGGTCCCTGTCATAGTCTGGTGCCTGTCACAGTCCAGTCCCTGTCACAGTGTGGTCCCTGTCACAGTCTGGTCCCTGTCACAGTCTGGTCCCTGTCACAGTCTAGTCCCTGTCACAGTGTGTTCCCTGTCACAGTCTAGTCCCTGTCACAGTCTGGTCCCTGTCACAGTCTGGTCCCTGTCACAGTCTAGACCCTGTCACAGTCTGGTCCCTGTCACAGTCTGGTCCCTGTCACAGTCTAGACCCTGTCACAGTCTGGTCCCTGTCACAGTGTAGACCCTGTCACTGTCCAGACCCTGACACAGTCTAGTCCCTGTCACAGTCTGGTCCCTGTCACCGTCTGGTCCCTGTCACATTCTGGTCCCTGTCACAGTCTGGTCCCTGTCACAGTCTGGTCCCTGTCACAGTTTGGTTCCTGTCTCAGTCTGGTCCCTGTCACAGTGTAGACCCTGTCACAGTCTGGTCCCTGTCTCAGTCTGGTCCCTGTCACAGTCTAGTCCCTGTCACAGTCTCGTCCCTGTCACAGTGTGGTCCTTGTCACAGTCTAGTCCCTGTCACAGTGTGGTCCCTGTCACAGTCGAGACCCTGTCTCAGTCTGGTCCCTGTCACAGTGTGGTCCCTGTCACATTCTGGACCCTGTCACAGTCTGGTCCCTGTCACAGTCTAGACCCTGTCTCAGTCTGGTCCCTGTCACAGTCTGGTCCCTGTCACAGTCTAGACCCTGTCTCAGTCTGGTCCCCGTCACAGTCTGGTCCCTGTCACAGTCTGGTCCCTGTCATTGTCTGGTCCCTGTCACAGTCTGGTCCCTGTCACAGTGTAGACCCTGTCTCAGTCTAGACCCTGTCACAGTCTGGTCCCTGTCACAGTCTGGTCCCTGTGACAGTGTAGTCCCTGTCACAGTCTAATCCCTGTCACAGTCTGGTCCCTGTCATTGTCTGGTCCCTGTCACAGTGTAGACCCTGTCTCAGTCTAGACCCTGTCACAGTCTGGTCCCTGTCAATGTGGTCCCTGTCACAGTGTGGTCCCTGTCACAGTCTAGACCCTGTCTCATTCTGGTCCCTGTCACAGTGTGGTCCCTGTCACATTCTGGACCCTGTCACAGTCTGGTCCCTGTCACAGTCTAGACCCTGTCTCAGTCTGGTCCCCGTCACAGTCTGGTCCCTGTCACAGTCTGGTCCCTGTCATTGTCTGGTCCCTGTCACAGTCTGGTCCCTGTCACAGTGTAGACCCTGTCTCAGTCTAGACCCTGTCACAGTCTGGTCCCTGTCACAGTCTGGTCCCTGTGACAGTGTAGTCCCTGTCACAGTCTAATCCCTGTCACAGTCTGGTCCCTGTCATTGTCTGGTCCCTGTCACAGTGTAGACCCTGTCACAGTCTAGTCCCTGTCACAGTGTGGTCCCTGTCACAGTCTGGTCCCTGTCACAGTTAGGTCCCTGTCACAGTCTAGTCCCTGTCACAGTCTGGTCCCTGTCATTGTCTGGTCCCTGTCACAGTCTGGTCCCTGTCACAGTCTAGTCCCTGTCACAGTGTGGTATCTGTCACAGTCTGGTCACTGTCACAGTGTGGTCCCTGTCACAGTCTGGTCCCTGTCACAATCTAGTCCCTGTCACAGTCTGGTCCCTGTCATTGTCTGGTCCCTGTCATAGTCTGGTGCCTGTCACAGTCCAGTCCCTGTCACAGTGTGGTCCCTGTCACAGTCTGGTCCCTGTCACAGTCTGGTCCCTGTCACAGTCTAGTCCCTGTCACAGTGTGTTCCCTGTCACAGTCTAGTCCCTGTCACAGTCTGGTCCCTGTCACAGTCTGGTCCCTGTCACAGTCTAGACCCTGTCACAGTCTGGTCCCTGTCACAGTCTAGACCCTGTCACAGTCTGGTCCCTGTCACAGTCTGGTCCCTGTCACAGTCTAGACCCTGTCACAGTCTGGTCCCTGGACAGTCTGGTCCCTGTCACAGTGTAGACCCTGTCACTGTCCAGACCCTGACACAGTCTAGTCCCTGTCACAGTCTGGTCCCTGTCACCGTCTGGTCCCTGTCACATTCTGGTCCCTGTCACAGTCTGGTCCCTGTCACAGTCTGGTCCCTGTCACAGTTTGGTTCCTGTCTCAGTCTGGTCCCTGTCACAGTCTAGACCCTGTCACAGTCTGGTCCCTGTCTCAGTCTGGTCCCTGTCACAGTCTAGTCCCTGTCACAGTCTCGTCCCTGTCACAGTGTGGTCCTTGTCACAGTCTAGTCCCTGTCACAGTGTGGTCCCTGTCACAGTCGAGACCATGTCTCAGTCTGGTCCCTGTCACAGTGTGGTCCCTGTCACATTCTGGACCCTGTCACAGTCTGGTCCCTGTCACAGTCTAGACCCTGTCTCAGTCTGGTCCCTGTCACAGTCTGGTCCCTGTCACAGTCTGGTCCCTGTCATTGTCTGGTCCCTATCACAGTCTGGTCCCTGTCACAGTGTAGACCCTGTCTCAGTCTAGACCCTGTCACAGTGTGGACCCTGTCACAGTCTAGTCCCTGTCACAGTGTGGTCCCTGTCGCAGTGTGGTCCCTGTCAGAGTCTGGTCCCTGTCACAATCAGGTCCCTGTCATTGTCTGGTCCCTGTCACAGTCTGGTCCCTGTCACAGTGTAGACCCTGTCTCAGTCTAGACCCTGTCACAGTCTGGTCCCTGTCACAGTCTGGTCCCTGTCACAGTCTGGTCCCTGTCACAGTCTAATCCCTGTCACAGTCTGGTCCTTGTCATTGTCTGGTCCCTGTCACAGTGTGGACCCTGTCACAGTCTAGTCCCTGTCACAGTCTGGTCCCTGTCACAGTCAGGTCCCTGTCACAGTGTGGTCCCTGTCACAGTCTAATCCCTGTCACAGTCTGGTCCCTGTCATTGTCTGGTCCCTGTCACAGTCTGGTCCCTGTCACAGTCTAGTCCCTGTCACAGTGTGGTCCCTGTCACAGACTGGTCCTGTCACAGACTGGTCACTGTCACATTGTGGTCCCTGTCACAGTCTGGTCCCTGTCACAGTCTAGTCCCTGTCACAGTCTGGTCCCTGTCACAGTTAGGTCCCTGTCACAGTCTAGTCCCTGTCACAGTCTGGTCCCTGTCATTGTCTGGTCCCTGTCATAGTCTGGTGCCTGTCACAGTCTAGTCCCTGTCACAGTGTGGTCCCTGTCACAGTCTGGTCCCTGTCACAGTGTGGTCCCTGTCACAGTCTAGTCCCTGTCACAGTCTAGTCCCTGTCACAGTGTGTTCCCTGTCACAGTCTAGTCCCTGTCACAGTCTGGTCCCTGTCACAGTGTAGACCCTGTCACAGTCTGGTCCCTGTCGCAGTCTGGTCCTTGTCACAGTCTAGACCCTGTCACAGTCTGGTCCCTGTCACAGTCTAGACCCTGTCACAGTCTGGTCCCTGTCACAGTCTGGTCCCTGTCACAGTCTAGACCCTGTCACAGTCTGGTCCCTGGACAGTCTGGTCCCTGTCACAGTGTAGACCCTGTCACAGTCTAGTCCCTGTCACAGTCTGGTCCCTGTCACAGTCTAGTCCCTGTCACAGTGTGGATCTTGTCACAGACCGGTCCCTGTCACAGTCTGGTCCCTGTCACAGTGTGGTCCCTATCACAGTCTGGTCCCTGTCACAGTCTAGTCCCTGTCACAGTGTAGACCCTGTCACAGTGTGGTCCCTGTCACAGTGTGGTCCCTGTCACAGTGTAGACCCTGTCACAGTCTAGTCCCTGTCACAATCTAGTCCCTGTCACAGTCTGGTCCCTGTCACAGTCTAATCCCTGTCTCAGTCTGGTCCCTGTCACACTCTAGTCCCTGTCACAGTCTAGTCCCTGTCACAGTGTGGTCCTTGTCACCGTCTAGTCCCTGTCACAGTTTGTTCCCTGTCACAGTCTAGACCCTGTCTCAGTCTGGTCCCTGTCACAGTCTAGTCCCTGTCACAGTGTGGTCCCTGTCACAGTCTAGACCCTGTCTCATTCTGGTCCCTGTCACAGTGTGGTCCCTGTCACATTCTGGACGCTGTCACGGTCTGGTCCCTGTCACAGTCTAGACCCTGTCTCAGTCTGGTCCCTGTCACAGTCTGGTCCCTGTCACAGTCTGGTACCTGTCACAGTCTAGACTCTGTCATTGTCTGGTCCCTGTCACAGTCTGGTCCCTGTCACAGTGTAGACCCTGTCTCAGTCTAGACCCTGTCACAGTCTGGTCCCTGTCACAGTCTGGTCCCTGTTACAGTGTGGTCCCTGTCACAGTCTAATCCCTGTCACAGTCTGGTCCCTGTCATTGTCTGGTCCCTGTCACAGTGTGGTCCCTGTCACAGTCTAGTCCCTGTCACAGTGTGGTCCCTGTCACAGTCTGGTCTCTGTCACAGTTAGGTCCCTGTCACAGTCTAGTCCCTGTCACAGTCTGGTCCCTGTCATTGTCTGGTCCCTGTCACTGTCTGGTCCCTGTCACAGTCTAGTCCCTGTCACAGTGTGGTCCCTGTCACAGTGTGGTCCCTGTCACAGTCTGGTCCCTGTCACAGTCTGGTCCCTGTCACAGTGTCAACCCTGTCACAGTCTAGACCCTGTCAAAGTCTAGTCCCTGTCACAGTCTGCTCCCTGTCACAGTCTGGTCCCTGTCACAGTGTGGTCCCTGTCACAGTCTGGTCCCTGTCACAGTCTAGACCCTGTCACAGTCTGGTCCCTGTCACAGTCTGGTCCCTGTCACAGTGTAGACCCTGTCACAGTCTAGTCCCTGTCACAGTCTGCTCCCTGTCACAGTCTGGTCCCTGTCACAGTCTGCTCCCTGTCACAGTCTAGACCCTGTCACAGTCTCGACCCTGTCACAGTCTGGTCCCTGTCACATTAGATTAGATTAGATTACTTACAGTGTGGAAACAGGCACTTCGGCCCAACAAGTCCACACCGGCCCGCCGAAGCACAACCCACCCATATCCCTACATGTACCCCTTACCTAACACTATGGGCAATTTAGCATGGCCAATTCACCTGACCTGCACATCTTTGGACTGTGGGAGGATACCGGTGCACCCGGCGGAAACCCACGCAGACATGGGGAGAACGTGCAAACTCCACACAGTCAGTCGCCTGAGGCAGGAATTGAACCCGGGTCTCTGGCGCTGTGAGGCAGCAGTGCTAACCACTGTGCCACCGTGCCGCCCACCGTGTCACAGTCTGGTCCCTGTCACTGTCTAGATGCTGTCACAGTCTAGACCCTGTCACAGTCTAGTCCCTGTCACAGTCTCGTCCTTGTCACAGTCTAGTCCCTGTCACAGTGTGGTCCCTGTCACAGTCTGGTCCCTGTCACAGTCTGGTCCCTGTCACAGTGTACTCCCTGTCAAAGTGTGGTCCCTGTCACAGTGTAGACCCTGTCAAAGTCTGGTCCCTGTCACTGTCTGGTCCCTGTCACAGTCTAGTCCTTGTCACAGTCTAGTCCCTTTCACAGTCTGGTCCCTGTCACAGTCTGGTCCCTGTCACAGTCTGGGCCCTGTCTCAGTCTGGTCCCTGTCACAATCTAGTCCCTGTCTCAGTGTGGTCCCTGTCACAGTCTGGTCCCTGTCTCAGTCTGGTCCCTGTCACAGTCTGGTCCCTGTCACAGTCTAGTCCCTGTCACAGTCTGGTCCCTGTCACAGTGTAGACCCTGTCACAGTGTGGTCCCTGTCACAGTCTAGTCCTTGTCACAGTCTGGTCCCTGTCACAGTGTGGTCCCTGTCACAGTCTCGTCCCTGTCACAGTCTGGTCCCTGTCACAGTGTAGACCCTGTCACAGTGTGGTCCCTGTCACAGTCTAGTCCCTGTCTCAGTCTGGTCCCTGTCACAGTCTGGTCCCTGTCACAGTGTGGTCCCTGTCACAGTCTAGTCCCTGTCACAGTGTGGTCCCTGTCACTGTCTGGTCCCTGTCACAGTCTGGTCCCTGTCACAGTCTAGTCCTTGTCACAGTCTGGTCCCTGTCACAGTGTGGTCCCTGTCACAGTCTAGTCCCTGTCACAGTCTGGTCCCTGTCACAGTCTAGTCCCTGTCTCAGTCTGGTCCCTGTCACAGTCTGGTCCCTGTCTCAGTCTGGTCCCTGTCACAGTCTAGTCCTTGTCACAGTCTAGTCCCTGTCACAGTCTGGTCCCTGTCACAGTCTAGTCCTTGTCACAGTCTAGTCCCTGTCACAGTCTGGTCCCTGTCACAGTCTAGTCCTTGTCACAGTGTGGTCCCTGTCACAGTGTGGTCCCTGTCTCAGTCTGGTCCTTGTCACAGTCTAGTCCCTGTCTCAGTCTGGTCCCTGTCACAGTCTGGTCCCTGTCACAGTGTGGTCCCTATCACAGTCTAGTCCCTGTCACAGTCTGGTCCCTGTCACAGTCTGGTCCCTGTAACAGTCTAGTCCTTGTCACATTCTGGTCCCTGTCACAGTGTGGTCCCTGTCACAGTCTGGTCCCTGTCACAGTCTGGTCCCTGTCACAGTGTAGACCCTGTCACATTTTGGTTCCTGTCTCAGTCTGGTCCCTGTCATAGTGTAGACACTGTCACAGTCTGGTCCCTGTCACAGTTTGGTTCCTGTCTCAGTCTGGTCCCTGTCACAGTGTAGACCCTGTCACAGTCTGGTCCCTGTCTCAGTCTGGTCCCTGTCACAGTCTAGTCCCTGTCACAGTGTGGTCCTTGTCACAGTCTAGTCCCTGTCACAGTGTGGTCCCTGTCACAGTCTAGACCCTGTCTCAGTCTGGTCCCTGTCACAGTGTGGTCCTTGTCACATTCTGGACCCTGTCACAGTCTGGTCCCTGTCACGATCTCGACCCTGTCTCAGTCTGGTCCCTGTCACAGTCTGGTCCCTGTCACAGTCTGGTCCCTGTCATTGTCTGGTCCCTGTCACAGTCTGGTCCCTGTCACAGTGTAGACCCTGTCTCAGTCTAGACCCTGTCACAGTCTGGTCCCTGTCAATGTGGTCCCTGTCACAGTGTGGTCCCTGTCACAGTCTGGTCCCTGTCACAGTGTAGACCCTGTCTCAGTCTAGACCCTGTCTCATTCTGGTCCCTGTCACAGTGTGGTCCCTGTCACATTCTGGACCCTGTCACAGTCTGGTCCCTGTCACAGTCTAGACCCTGTCTCAGTCTGGTCCCCGTCACAGTCTGGTCCCTGTCACAGTCTGGTCCCTGTCATTGTCTGGTCCCTGTCACAGTCTGGTCCCTGTCACAGTGTAGACCCTGTCTCAGTCTAGACCCTGTCACAGTCTGGTCCCTGTCACAGTCTGGTCCCTGTGACAGTGTAGTCCCTGTCACAGTCTAATCCCTGTCACAGTCTGGTCCCTGTCATTGTCTGGTCCCTGTCACAGTGTAGACCCTGTCTCAGTCTAGACCCTGTCACAGTCTGGTCCCTGTCAATGTGGTCCCTGTCACAGTGTGGTCCCTGTCACAGTCTAGACCCTGTCTCATTCTGGTCCCTGTCACAGTGTGGTCCCTGTCACATTCTGGACCCTGTCACAGTCTGGTCCCTGTCACAGTCTAGACCCTGTCTCAGTCTGGTCCCCGTCACAGTCTGGTCCCTGTCACAGTCTGGTCCCTGTCATTGTCTGGTCCCTGTCACAGTCTGGTCCCTGTCACAGTGTAGACCCTGTCTCAGTCTAGACCCTGTCACAGTCTGGTCCCTGTCACAGTCTGGTCCCTGTGACAGTGTAGTCCCTGTCACAGTCTAATCCCTGTACAGTCTGGTCCCTGTCATTGTCTGGTCCCTGTCACAGTGTGGACCCTGTCACAGTCTAGTCCCTGTCACAGTGTGGTCACTGTCACAGTCTGGTCCCTGTCACAGTTAGGTCCCTGTCACAGTCTAGTCCCTGTCACAGTCTGGTCCCTGTCATTGTCTGGTCCCTGTCACAGTCTGGTCCCTGTCACAGTCTAGTCCCTGTCACAGTGTGGTCTCTGTCACAGTCTGGTCACTGTCACAGTGTGGTCCCTGTCACAGTCTGGTCCCTGTCACAGTCTAGTCCCTGTCACAGTCTGGTCCCTGTCATTGTCTGGTCCCTGTCATAGTCTGGTGCCTGTCACAGTCCAGTCCCTGTCACAGTGTGGTCCCTGTCACAGTCTGGTCCCTGTCACAGTCTGGTCCCTGTCACAGTCTAATCCCTGTCACAGTGTGTTCCCTGTCACAGTCTAGTCCCTGTCACAGTCTGGTCCCTGTCACAGTCTGGTCCCTGTCACAGTCTAGACCCTGTCACAGTCTGGTCCCTGTCACAGTCTAGACCCTGTCACAGTCTAGTCCCTGTCACAGTGTAGACCCTGTCACAGTCTGGTCCCTGTCGCAGTCTGGTCCTTGTCACAGTCTAGACCCTGTCACAGTCTGGTCCCTGTCACAGTCTAGACCCTGTCACAGTCTGGTCCCTGTCACAGTCTGGTCCCTGTCACAGTCTAGACCCTGTCACAGTCTGGTCCCTGTCACAGTCTGGTCCCTGTCACAGTCTAGACCCTGTCACAGTCTGGTCCCTGGACAGTCTGGTCCTTGTCATTGTCTGGTCCCTGTCACAGTGTGGACCCTGTCACAGTCTAGTCCCTGTCACAGTCTGGTCCCTGTCACAGTCTGGTCCCTGTCACAGTGTGGTCCCTGTCACAGTCTAATCCCTGTCACAGTCTGGTCCCTGTCATTGTCTGGTCCCTGTCACAGTCTGGTCCCTGTCACAGTCTAGTCCCTGTCACAGTGTGGTCCCTGTCACAGACTGGTCACTGTCACAGTGTGGTCCCTGTCACAGTCTGGTCCCTGTCACAGTCTAGTCCCTGTCACAGTCTGGTCCCTGTCACAGTTAGGTCCCTGTCACAGTCTAGTCCCTGTCACAGTCTGGTCCCTGTCATTGTCTGGTCCCTGTCATAGTCTGGTGCCTGTCACAGTCTAGTCCCTGTCACAGTGTGGTCCCTGTCACAGTCTGGTCCCTGTCACAGTGTGGTCCCTGTCACAGTCTAGTCCCTGTCACAGTCTAGTCCCTGTCACAGTGTGTTCCCTGTCACAGTCTAGTCCCTGTCACAGTCTGGTCCCTGTCACAGTGTAGACCCTGTCACAGTCTGGTCCCTGTCGCAGTCTGGTCCTTGTCACAGTCTAGACCCTGTCACAGTCTGGTCCCTGTCACAGTCTAGACCCTGTCACAGTCTGGTCCCTGTCACAGTCTGGTCCCTGTCACAGTCTAGACCCTGTCACAGCCTGGTCCCTGGACAGTCTGGTCCCTGTCACAGTGTAGACCCTGTCACAGTCTAGTCCCTGTCACAGTCTGGTCCCTGTCACATTCTGGTCCCTGTCACAGTCTGGTCCCTGTCACAGTCTGGTGCCTGTCACAGTCTAGACCCTGTCACAGTCTCAACCCTGTCACAGTCTAGTCCCTGTCACAGTGTGGTCCCTGTCACAGTCTGGTCCCTGTCACAGTTAGGTCCCTGTCACAGTCTAGTCCCTGTCACAGTCTGGTCCCAGTCATTGTCTGGTCCCTGTCACAGTGTAGACCCTGTCACTGTCTAGTCCCTGTCACAGTCTGGTCCCTGTCACAGTGTGGTCCCTGTCACAGTCTAGTCCCTGTCACAGTGTGGACCCTGTCACTGTCTAGTCCCTGTCACAGTCTGGTCCCTGTCACAGTGTGGTCCCTGTCACAGTCTAGACCCTGTCACAGTCTGTCCATGTCACAGTGTAGACCCTGTCTCAGTCTAGACCCTGTCACAGTGTGGTTCCTGTCACAGTGTGGTCCCCGTCACAGTCTAGACCCTGTCTCAGTCTAGACCCTGTCGCTGTCTGGTCCCTGTCTCAGTCTAGACCCTGTCACAGTCTGGTCCCTGTCACAGTCTAGACCCTGTCACAGTCTGTCCCTTTCACAGTGTAGACCCTGTCTTAGTCTAGACCCTGTCACAGTGTGGTTCCTGTCACAGTCTGGTCCCTGTCACAGTTTGGTCCCTGTCTCAGTCTAGATCCTGTCGCTGTCTGGTCCCTCTCTCAGTCTAGACCCTGTCACAGTCTGGTCCCTGTCACAGTCTGGTTCCTGTCACAGTCTGGTCCCTGTCACAGTTTGATCCCTGTCTCAGTCTAGACCCTGTAACTGTCTGGTCCCTGTCACAGACTAGTCCCTGTCACAGTGTGGTCCCTGTCACAGTCTGGTCCCTGTCACAGTCTGGTCTCTGTCACAGTCTAGACCCTGTCACAGTCTGGTCCCTGTCACAGTCTAGACCCTGTCACAGTCTGTCCATGTCACAGTGTAGACCCTGTCTCAGTCTAGACCCTGTCACAGTGTGGTTCCTGTCACAGTGTGGTCCCCGTCACAGTCTAGACCCTGTCTCAGTCTAGACCCTGTCGCTGTCTGGTCCCTGTCTCAGTCTAGACCCTGTCACAGTCTGGTCCCTGTCACAGTCTAGACCCTGTCACAGTCTGTCCCTTTCACAGTGTAGACCCTGTCTTAGTCTAGACCCTGTCACAGTGTGGTTCCTGTCACAGTCTGGTCCCTGTCACAGTTTGGTCCCTGTCTCAGTCTAGATCCTGTCGCTGTCTGGTCCCTCTCTCAGTCTAGACCCTGTCACAGTCTGGTCCCTGTCACAGTCTGGTTCCTGTCACAGTCTGGTCCCTGTCACAGTTTGATCCCTGTCTCAGTCTAGACCCTGTAACTGTCTGGTCCCTGTCACAGACTAGTCCCTGTCACAGTGTGGTCTCTGTCTCAGTCTGGTCCCTGTCTCAGTCTGGCCCCTGTCACAATGCAGACCCTGTCACAGTGTGGTCCCTGTCACAGTCTGGTCCCTGTCACAGTCTGGTCTCTGTCACAGTCTAGACCCTGTCACAGTCTGGTCCCTGTCACAGTCTAGACCCTGTCACAGTGTGTTCCCTGTCACAGTCTAGACCCTGTCACTGTCTGGTCCCTGTCTCAGTCTGGTCCCTGTCACAGTGTGGTCACTGTCACAGTCTAGACCCTGTCACAGTCTAGTCCCTGTCACAGTGTGTTCCCTGTCACAGTCTCGTCCCTGTCACAGTGTGGTCCCTGTCACAGTGTGGTCCTTGTCACAGTCTGGTCCCTATCACAGTCTGGTCCCTGTCACAGTGTAGACCCTGTCACAGTCTAATCCCTGTCACAGTCTGGTCCCTGTCATTGTCTGGTCCCTGTCACAGTGTGGACCCTGTCACAGTCTAGTCCCTGTCACAGTGTGGTCCCTGTCACAGTCTGGTCCCTGTCATTGTCTGGTCCCTGTCACAGTCTGGTCCCTGTCACAGTCTAGTCCCTGTCACAGTGTGGTCTCTGTCACAGTCTGGTCACTGTCACAGTGTGGTCCCTGTCACAGTCTGGTCCCTGTCACAGTTAGGTCCCTGTCACAGTCTAGTCCCTGTCACAGTCTGGTCCCTGTCATTGTCTGGTCCCTGTCACAGTCTGGTCCCTGTCACAGTCTAGTCCCTGTCACAGTGTGGTCTCTGTCACAGTCTGGTCACTGTCACAGTGTGGTCCCTGTCACAGTCTGGTCCCTGTCACAGTCTAGTCCCTGTCACAGTCTGGTCCCTGTCATTGTCTGGTCCCTGTCATAGTCTGGTGCCTGTCACAGTCCAGTCCCTGTCACAGTGTGGTCCCTGTCACAGTCTGGTCCCTGTCACAGTCTGGTCCCTGTAACAGTCTAGTCCCTGTCACAGTGTGTTCCCTGTCACAGTCTAGTCCCTGTCACAGTCTGGTCCCTGTCACAGTCTAGTCCCTGTCACAGTCTAGACCCTGTCACAGTCTGGTCCCTGTCACAGTCTAGACCCTGTCACAGTCTGGTCCCTGTCACAGTGTGGTCCCTGTCACAGTCTAGACCCTGTCACAGTCTGGTCCCTGGACAGTCTGGTCCCTGTCACAGTGTAGACCCTGTCACTGTCCAGACCCTGACACAGTCTAGTCCCTGTCACAGTCTGGTCCCTGTCACCGTCTGGTCCCTGTCACATTCTGGTCCCTGTCACAGTCTGGTCCCTGTCACAGTCTGGTCCCTGTCACAGTTTGGTTCCTGTCTCAGTCTGGTCCCTGTCACAGTGTAGACCCTGTCACAGTCTGGTCCCTGTCTCAGTCTGGTCCCTGTCACAGTCTAGTCCCTGTCACAGTCTCGTCCCTGTCACAGTGTGGTCCTTGTCACAGTCTAGTCCCTGTCACAGTGTGGTCCCTGTCACAGTCGAGACCCTGTCTCAGTCTGGTCCCTGTCACAGTGTGGTCCCTGTCACATTCTGGACCCTGTCACAGTCTGGTCCCTGTCACAGTCTAGACCCTGTCTCAGTCTGGTCCCTGTCACAGTCTGGTCCCTGTCACAGTCTGGTCCCTGTCATTGTCTGGTCCCTATCACAGTCTGGTCCCTGTCACAGTGTAGACCCTGTCTCAGTCTAGACCCTGTCACAGTCTGGTCCCTGTCACAGTCTGGTCCGTGTCACAGTGTGGTCCCTGTCACAGTCTAATCCCTGTCACAGTCTGGTCCCTGTCAATGTCTGGTCCCTGTCACAGTGTGGACCCTGTCACAGTCTAGTCCCTGTCACAGTGTGGTCCCTGTCACAGTCTGGTCCCTGTCAGAGTCTGGTCCCTGTCACAGTCAGGTCCCTGTCATTGTCTGGTCCCTGTCACAGTCTGGTCCCTGTCACAGTGTAGACCCTGTCTCAGTCTAGACCCTGTCACAGTCTGGTCCCTGTCACAGTCTGGTCCCTGTCACAGTGTGGTCCCTGTCACAGTCTAATCCCTGTCACAGTCTGGTCCTTGTCATTGTCTGGTCCCTGTCACAGTGTGGACCCTGTCACAGTCTAGTCCCTGTCACAGTCTGGTCCCTGTCACAGTCTGGTCCCTGTCACAGTGTGGTCCCTGTCACAGTCTAATCCCTGTCACAGTCTGGTCCCTGTCATTGTCTGGTCCCTGTCACAGTCTGGTCCCTGTCACAGTCTAGTCCCTGTCACAGTGTGGTCCCTGTCACAGACTGGTCACTGTCACAGTGTGGTCCCTGTCACAGTCTGGTCCCTGTCACAGTCTAGTCCCTGTCACAGTCTGGTCCCTGTCACAGTTAGGTCCCTGTCACAGTCTAGTCCCTGTCACAGTCTGGTCCCTGTCATTGTCTGGTCCCTGTCATAGTCTGGTGCCTGTCACAGTCTAGTCCCTGTCACAGTGTGGTCCCTGTCACAGTCTAGTCCCTGTCACAGTGTGGTCCCTGTCACAGTCTAGTCCCTGTCACAGTCTAGTCCCTGTCACAGTGTGTTCCCTGTCACAGTCTAGTCCCTGTCACAGTCTGGTCCCTGTCACAGTGTAGACCCTGTCACAGTCTGGTCCCTGTCGCAGTCTGGTCCTTGTCACAGTCTAGACCCTGTCACAGTCTGGTCCCTGTCACAGTCTAGACCCTGTCACAGTCTGGTCCCTGTCACAGTCTGGTCCCTGTCACAGTCTAGACCCTGTCACAGTCTGGTCCCTGGACAGTCTGGTCCCTGTCACAGTGTAGACCCTGTCACAGTCTAGTCCCTGTCACAGTCTGGTCCCTGTCACATTCTGGTCCCTGTCACAGTCTGGTCCCTGTCACAGTCTGGTCCCTGTCACAGTCTAGTCCCTGTCACAGTGTGTTCCCTGTCACAGTCTAGTCCCTGTCACAGTGTGGTCCCTGTCACAGTCTGGTCCCTGTCACAGTCTAGACCCTGTCACAGTCTGGTCCCTGTCACAGTCTAGACCCTGTCACAGTCTGGTCCCTGTCACAGTCTGGTCCCTGTCACAGTCTAGACCCTGTCACAGTCTGGTCCCTGGACAGTCTGGTCCCTGTCACAGTGTAGACCCTGTCACTGTCCAGACCCTGACACAGTCTAGTCCCTGTCACAGTCTGGTCCCTGTCACCGTCTGGTCCCTGTCACATTCTGGTCCCTGTCACAGTCTGGTCCCTGTCACAGTCTGGTCCCTGTCACAGTTTGGTTCCTGTCTCAGTCTGGTCCCTGTCACAGTGTAGACCCTGTCACAGTCTGGTCCCTGTCTCAGTCTGGTCCCTGTCACAGTCTAGTCCCTGTCACAGTGTGGTCTCTGTCTCAGTCTGGTCCCTGTCTCAGTCTGGCCCCTGTCACAATGCAGACCCTGTCACAGTGTGGTCCCTGTCACAGTCTGGTCCCTGTCACAGTCTGGTCTCTGTCACAGTCTAGACCCTGTCACAGTCTGGTCCCTGTCACAGTCTAGACCCTGTCACAGTGTGTTCCCTGTCACAGTCTAGACCCTGTCACTGTCTGGTCCCTGTCTCAGTCTGGTCCCTGTCACAGTGTGGTCACTGTCACAGTCTAGACCCTGTCACAGTCTAGTCCCTGTCACAGTGTGTTCCCTGTCACAGTCTCGTCCCTGTCACAGTGTGGTCCCTGTCACAGTGTGGTCCTTGTCACAGTCTGGTCCCTATCACAGTCTGGTCCCTGTCACAGTGTAGACCCTGTCACAGTCTAATCCCTGTCACAGTCTGGTCCCTGTCATTGTCTGGTCCCTGTCACAGTGTGGACCCTGTCACAGTCTAGTCCCTGTCACAGTGTGGTCCCTGTCACAGTCTGGTCCCTGTCATTGTCTGGTCCCTGTCACAGTCTGGTCCCTGTCACAGTCTAGTCCCTGTCACAGTGTGGTCTCTGTCACAGTCTGGTCACTGTCACAGTGTGGTCCCTGTCACAGTCTGGTCCCTGTCACAGTTAGGTCCCTGTCACAGTCTAGTCCCTGTCACAGTCTGGTCCCTGTCATTGTCTGGTCCCTGTCACAGTCTGGTCCCTGTCACAGTCTAGTCCCTGTCACAGTGTGGTCTCTGTCACAGTCTGGTCACTGTCACAGTGTGGTCCCTGTCACAGTCTGGTCCCTGTCACAGTCTAGTCCCTGTCACAGTCTGGTCCCTGTCATTGTCTGGTCCCTGTCATAGTCTGGTGCCTGTCACAGTCCAGTCCCTGTCACAGTGTGGTCCCTGTCACAGTCTGGTCCCTGTCACAGTCTGGTCCCTGTCACAGTCTAGTCCCTGTCACAGTGTGTTCCCTGTCACAGTCTAGTCCCTGTCACAGTCTGGTCCCTGTCACAGTCTGGTCCCTGTCACAGTCTAGACCCTGTCACAGTCTGGTCCCTGTCACAGTCTAGACCCTGTCACAGTCTGGTCCCTGTCACAGTCTGGTCCCTGTCACAGTCTGGTCCCTGTCATTGTCTGGTCCCTGTCACAGTGTGGACCCTGTCACAGTCTAGTCCCTGTCACAGTGTGGTCCCTGTCACAGTCTGGTCCCTGTCATTGTCTGGTCCCTGTCACAGTCTGGTCCCTGTCACAGTCTAGTCCCTGTCACAGTGTGGTCTCTGTCACAGTCTGGTCACTGTCACAGTGTGGTCCCTGTCACAGTCTGGTCCCTGTCACAGTTAGGTCCCTGTCACAGTCTAGTCCCTGTCACAGTCTGGTCCCTGTCATTGTCTGGTCCCTGTCACAGTCTGGTCCCTGTCACAGTCTAGTCCCTGTCACAGTGTGGTCTCTGTCACAGTCTGGTCACTGTCACAGTGTGGTCCCTGTCACAGTCTGGTCTCTGTCACAGTCTAGTCCCTGTCACAGTCTGTTCCCTGTCATTGTCTGGTGCCTGTCATAGTCTGGTGCCTGTCACAGTCCAGTCCCTGTCACAGTGTGGTCCCTGTCACAGTCTGGTCCCTGTCACAGTCTGGTCCCTGTCACAGTCTAGTCCCTGTCACAGTGTGTTCCCTGTCACAGTCTAGTCCCTGTCACAGTCTGGTCCCTGTCACAGTCTGGTCCCTGTCACAGTCTAGACCCTGTCACAGTCTGGTCCCTGTCACAGTCTAGACCCTGTCACAGTCTGGTCCCTGTCACAGTCTGGTCCCTGTCACAGTGTGGTCCCTGTCACAGTGTAGACCCTGTCACTGTCCAGACCCTGACACAGTCTAGTCCCTGTCACAGTCTGGTCCCTGTCACCGTCTGGTCCCTGTCACATTCTGGTCCCTGTCACAGTCTGGTCCCTGTCACAGTCTGGTCCCTGTCACAGTTTGGTTCCTGTCTCAGTCTGGTCCCTGTCACAGTGTAGACCCTGTCACAGTCTGGTCCCTGTCTCAGTCTGGTCCCTGTCACAGTCTAGTCCCTGTCACAGTCTCGTCCCTGTCACAGTGTGGTCCTTGTCACAGTCTAGTCCCTGTCACAGTGTGGTCCCTGTCACAGTCGAGACCCTGTCTCAGTCTGGTCCCTGTCACAGTGTGGTCCCTGTCACATTCTGGACCCTGTCACAGTCTGGTCCCTGTCACAGTCTAGACCCTGTCTCAGTCTGGTCCCTGTCACAGTCTGGTCCCTGTCACAGTCTGGTCCCTGTCATTGTCTGGTCCCTATCACAGTCTGGTCCCTGTCACAGTGTAGACCCTGTCTCAGTCTAGACCCTGTCACAGTCTGGTCCCTGTCACAGTCTGGTCCGTGTCACAGTGTGGTCCCTGTCACAGTCTAATCCCTGTCACAGTCTGGTCCCTGTCAATGTCTGGTCCCTGTCACAGTGTGGACCCTGTCACAGTCTAGTCCCTGTCACAGTGTGGTCCCTGTCACAGTCTGGTCCCTGTCAGAGTCTGGTCCCTGTCACAGTCAGGTCCCTGTCATTGTCTGGTCCCTGTCACAGTCTGGTCCCTGTCACAGTGTAGACCCTGTCTCAGTCTAGACCCTGTCACAGTCTGGTCCCTGTCACAGTTTGGTCCCTGTCACAGTGTGGTCCCTGTCACAGTCTAATCCCTGTCACAGTCTGGTCCTTGTCATTGTCTGGTCCCTGTCACAGTGTGGACCCTGTCACAGTCTAGTCCCTGTCACAGTCTGGTCCCTGTCACAGTCTGGTCCCTGTCACAGTGTGGTCCCTGTCACAGTCTAATCCCTGTCACAGTCTGGTCCCTGTCATTGTCTGGTCCCTGTCACAGTCTGGTCCCTGTCACAGTCTAGTCCCTGTCACAGTGTGGTCCCTGTCACAGACTGGTCACTGTCACAGTGTGGTCCCTGTCACAGTCTGGTCCCTGTCACAGTCTAGTCCCTGTCACAGTCTGGTCCCTGTCACAGTTAGGTCCCTGTCACAGTCTAGTCCCTGTCACAGTCTGGTCCCTGTCATTGTCTGGTCCCTGTCATAGTCTGGTGCCTGTCACAGTCTAGTCCCTGTCACAGTGTGGTCCCTGTCACAGTCTGGTCCCTGTCACAGTGTGGTCCCTGTCACAGTCTAGTCCCTGTCACAGTCTAGTCCCTGTCACAGTGTGTTCCCTGTCAGTCTAGTCCCTGTCACAGTCTGGTGCCTGTCACAGTGTAGACCCTGTCACAGTCTGGTCCCTGTCGCAGTCTGGTCCTTGTCACAGTCTAGACCCTGTCACAGTCTGGTCCCTGTCACAGTCTGGTCCCTGTCACATTCTGGTCCCTGTCACAGTCTGGTCCCTGTCACAGTCTGGTGCCTGTCACAGTCTAGACCCTGTCACAGTCTCAACCCTGTCACAGTCTAGTCCCTGTCACAGTGTGGTCCCTGTCACAGTCTGGTCCCTGTCACAGTTAGGTCCCTGTCACAGTCTAGTCCCTGTCACAGTCTGGTCCCAGTCATTGTCTGGTCCCTGTCACAGTGTAGACCCTGTCACTGTCTAGTCCCTGTCACAGTCTGTCCCTGTCACAGTGTGGTCCCTGTCACAGTCTAGTCCCTGTCACAGTGTGGACCCTGTCACTGTCTAGTCCCTGTCACAGTCTGGTCCCTGTCACAGTGTGGTCCCTGTCACAGTCTAGACCCTGTCACAGTCTGTCCATGTCACAGTGTAGACCCTGTCTCAGTCTAGACCCTGTCACAGTGTGGTTCCTGTCACAGTGTGGTCCCTGTCACAGTCTAGACCCTGTCTCAGTCTAGACCCTGTCGCTGTCTGGTCCCTGTCTCAGTCTAGACCCTGTCACAGTCTGGTCCCTGTCACAGTCTAGACCCTGTCACAGTCTGTCCCTTTCACAGTGTAGACCCTGTCTTAGTCTAGACCCTGTCACAGTGTGGTTCCTGTCACAGTCTGGTCCCTGTCACAGTTTGGTCCCTGTCTCAGTCTAGATCCTGTCGCTGTCTGGTCCCTCTCTCAGTCTAGACCCTGTCACAGTCTGGTCCCTGTCACAGTCTGGTTCCTGTCACAGTCTGGTCCCTGTCACAGTTTGATCCCTGTCTCAGTCTAGACCCTGTAACTGTCTGGTCCCTGTCACAGACTAGTCCCTGTCACAGTGTGGTCTCTGTCTCAGTCTGGTCCCTGTCTCAGTCTGGCCCCTGTCACAATGCAGACCCTGTCACAGTGTGGTCCCTGTCACAGTCTGGTCCCTGTCACAGTCTGGTCTCTGTCACAGTCTAGACCCTGTCACAGTCTGGTCCCTGTCACAGTCTAGACCCTGTCACAGTGTGTTCCCTGTCACAGTCTAGACCCTGTCACTGTCTGGTCCCTGTCTCAGTCTGGTCCCTGTCACAGTGTGGTCACTGTCACAGTCTAGACCCTGTCACAGTCTAGTCCCTGTCACAGTGTGTTCCCTGTCACAGTCTCGTCCCTGTCACAGTGTGGTCCCTGTCACAGTGTGGTCCTTGTCACAGTCTGGTCCCTATCACAGTCTGGTCCCTGTCACAGTGTAGACCCTGTCACAGTCTAATCCCTGTCACAGTCTGGTCCCTGTCATTGTCTGGTCCCTGTCACAGTGTGGACCCTGTCACAGTCTAGTCCCTGTCACAGTGTGGTCCCTGTCACAGTCTGGTCCCTGTCATTGTCTGGTCCCTGTCACAGTCTGGTCCCTGTCACAGTCTAGTCCCTGTCACAGTGTGGTCTCTGTCACAGTCTGGTCACTGTCACAGTGTGGTCCCTGTCACAGTCTAGTCCCTGTCACAGTTAGGTCCCTGTCACAGTCTAGTCCCTGTCACAGTCTGGTCCCTGTCATTGTCTGGTCCCTGTCACAGTCTGGTCCCTGTCACAGTCTAGTCCCTGTCACAGTGTGGTCTCTGTCACAGTCTGGTCACTGTCACAGTGTGGTCCCTGTCACAGTCTGGTCCCTGTCACAGTCTAGTCCCTGTCACAGTCTGGTCCCTGTCATTGTCTGGTCCCTGTCATAGTCTGGTGCCTGTCACAGTCCAGTCCCTGTCACAGTGTGGTCCCTGTCACAGTCTGGTCCCTGTCACAGTCTGGTCCCTGTCACAGTCTAGTCCCTGTCACAGTGTGTTCCCTGTCACAGTCTAGTCCCTGTCACAGTCTGGTCCCTGTCACAGTCTGGTCCTTGTCACAGTCTAGACCCTGTCACAGTCTGGTCCCTGTCACAGTCCAAACCCTGTCACAGTCTGGTCCCTGTCACAGTCTGGTCCCTGTCACAGTCTAGACCCTGTCACAGTCTGGTCCCTGGACAGTCTGGTCCCTGTCACAGTGTAGACCCTGTCACTGTCCAGACCCTGACACAGTCTAGTCCCTGTCACAGTCTGGTCCCTGTCACCGTCTGGTCCCTGTCACATTCTGGTCCCTGTCACAGTCTGGTCCCTGTCACAGTCTGGTCCCTGTCACAGTTTGGTTCCTGTCACAGTTTGGTCCCTGTCACAGTCTAGTCCCTGTCACAGTCTCGTCCCTGTCACAGTGTGGTCCTTGTCACAGTCTAGTCCCTGTCACAGTGTGGTCCCTGTCACAGTCGAGACCCTGTCTCAGTCTGGTCCCTGTCACAGTGTGGTCCCTGTCACATTCTGGACCCTGTCACAGTCTGGTCCCTGTCACAGTCTAGACCCTGTCTCAGTCTGGTCCCTGTCACAGTCTGGTCCCTGTCACAGTCTGGTCCCTGTCATTGTCTGGTCCCTATCACAGTCTGGTCCCTGTCACAGTGTAGACCCTGTCTCAGTCTAGACCCTGTCACAGTCTGGTCCCTGTCACAGTCTGGTCCGTGTCACAGTGTGGTCCCTGTCACAGTCTAATCCCTGTCACAGTCTGGTCCCTGTCAATGTCTGGTCCCTGTCACAGTGTGGACCCTGTCACAGTCTAGTCCCTGTCACAGTGTGGTCCCTGTCACAGTCTGGTCCCTGTCAGAGTCTGGTCCCTGTCACAGTCAGGTCCCTGTCATTGTCTGGTCCCTGTCACAGTCTGGTCCCTGTCACAGTGTAGACCCTGTCTCAGTCTAGACCCTGTCACAGTCTGGTCCCTGTCACAGTCTGGTCCCTGTCACAGTGTGGTCCCTGTCACAGTCTAATCCCTGTCACAGTCTGGTCCTTGTCATTGTCTGGTCCCTGTCACAGTGTGGACCCTGTCACAGTCTAGTCCCTGTCACAGTCTGGTCCCTGTCACAGTCTGGTCCCTGTCACAGTGTGGTCCCTGTCACAGTCTAATCCCTGTCACAGTCTGGTCCCTGTCATTGTCTGGTCCCTGTCACAGTCTGGTCCCTGTCACAGTCTAGTCCCTGTCACAGTGTGGTCCCTGTCACAGACTGGTCACTGTCACAGTGTGGTCCCTGTCACAGTCTGGTCCCTGTCACAGTCTAGTCCCTGTCACAGTCTGGTCCCTGTCACAGTTAGGTCCCTGTCACAGTCTAGTCCCTGTCACAGTCTGGTCCCTGTCATTGTCTGGTCCCTGTCATAGTCTGGTGCCTGTCACAGTCTAGTCCCTGTCACAGTGTGGTCCCTGTCACAGTCTGGTCCCTGTCACAGTGTGGTCCCTGTCACAGTCTAGTCCCTGTCACAGTCTAGTCCCTGTCACAGTGTGTTCCCTGTCACAGTCTAGTCCCTGTCACAGTCTGGTCCCTGTCACAGTGTAGACCCTGTCACAGTCTGGTCCCTGTCGCAGTCTGGTCCTTGTCACAGTCTAGACCCTGTCACAGTCTGGTCCCTGTCACAGTCTAGACCCTGTCACAGTCTGGTCCCTGTCACAGTCTGGTCCCTGTCACAGTCTAGACCCTGTCACAGTCTGGTCCCTGGACAGTCTGGTCCCTGTCACAGTGTAGACCCTGTCACAGTCTAGTCCCTGTCACAGTCTGGTCCCTGTCACATTCTGGTCCCTGTCACAGTCTGGTCCCTGTCACAGTCTGGTGCCTGTCACAGTCTAGACCCTGTCACAGTCTCAACCCTGTCACAGTCTAGTCCCTGTCACAGTGTGGTCCCTGTCACAGTCTGGTCCCTGTCACAGTTAGGTCCCTGTCACAGTCTAGTCCCTGTCACAGTCTGGTCCCAGTCATTGTCTGGTCCCTGTCACAGTGTAGACCCTGTCACTGTCTAGTCCCTGTCACAGTCTGGTCCCTGTCACAGTGTGGTCCCTGTAACAGTCTAGTCCCTGTCACAGTGTGGACCCTGTCACTGTCTAGTCCCTGTCACAGTCTGGTCCCTGTCACAGTGTGGTCCCTGTCACAGTCTAGACCCTGTCACAGTCTGTCCATGTCACAGTGTAGACCCTGTCTCAGTCTAGACCCTGTCACAGTGTGGTTCCTGTCACAGTGTGGTCCCTGTCACAGTCTAGACCCTGTCTCAGTCTAGACCCTGTCGCTGTCTGGTCCCTGTCTCAGTCTAGACCCTGTCACAGTCTGGTCCCTGTCACAGTCTAGACCCTGTCACAGTCTGTCCCTTTCACAGTGTAGACCCTGTCTTAGTCTAGACCCTGTCACAGTGTGGTTCCTGTCACAGTCTGGTCCCTGTCACAGTTTGGTCCCTGTCTCAGTCTAGATCCTGTCGCTGTCTGGTCCCTCTCTCAGTCTAGACCCTGTCACAGTCTGGTCCCTGTCACAGTCTGGTTCCTGTCACAGTCTGGTCCCTGTCACAGTTTGAACCCTGTCTCAGTCTAGACCCTGTAACTGTCTGGTCCCTGTCACAGACTAGTCCCTGTCACAGTGTGGTCTCTGTCTCAGTCTGGTCCCTGTCTCAGTCTGGCCCCTGTCACAATGCAGACCCTGTCACAGTGTGGTCCCTGTCACAGTCTGGTCCCTGTCACAGTCTGGTCTCTGTCACAGTCTAGACCCTGTCACAGTCTGGTCCCTGTCACAGTCTAGACCCTGTCACAGTGTGTTCCCTGTCACAGTCTAGACCCTGTCACTGTCTGGTCCCTGTCTCAGTCTGGTCCCTGTCACAGTGTGGTCACTGTCACAGTCTAGACCCTGTCACAGTCTAGTCCCTGTCACAGTGTGTTCCCTGTCACAGTCTCGTCCCTGTCACAGTGTGGTCCCTGTCACAGTGTGGTCCTTGTCACAGTCTGGTCCCTATCACAGTCTGGTCCCTGTCACAGTGTAGACCCTGTCACAGTCTGGTCCCTGTCACAGTCTGGTCCCTGTCACAGTCTGGTCTCTGTCACAGTCTGGTCCCTGTCACAGTCTAGACCCTGTCACAGTGTGGTCCCTGTCACAGTCTGGTCCCTGTCACAGTGTAGACCCTGTCACTGTCTAGACCCTGTCACAGTCTGGTCCCTGTCACAGTGTGGTCCCTGTCACATTCTGGTCCCTGTCACAGTCTACACCCTGTCACAGTCTGGTCCCTGTCACAGTCTGGTCCGTGTCACAGTGTGGTCCCTGTCACAGTCTAATCCCTGTCACAGTCTGGTCCCTGTCAATGTCTGGTCCCTGTCACAGTGTGGACCCTGTCACAGTCTAGTCCCTGTCACAGTGTGGTCCCTGTCACAGTCTGGTCCCTGTCAGAGTCTGGTCCCTGTCACAGTCAGGTCCCTGTCATTGTCTGGTCCCTGTCACAGTCTGGTCCCTGTCACAGTGTAGACCCTGTCTCAGTCTAGACCCTGTCACAGTCTGGTCCCTGTCACAGTCTGGTCCCTGTCACAGTGTGGTCCCTGTCACAGTCTAATCCCTGTCACAGTCTGGTCCTTGTCATTGTCTGGTCCCTGTCACAGTGTGGACCCTGTCACAGTCTAGTCCCTGTCACAGTCTGGTCCCTGTCACAGTCTGGTCCCTGTCACAGTGTGGTCCCTGTCACAGTCTAATCCCTGTCACAGTCTGGTCCCTGTCATTGTCTGGTCCCTGTCACAGTCTGGTCCCTGTCACAGTCTAGTCCCTGTCACAGTGTGGTCCCTGTCACAGACTGGTCACTGTCACAGTGTGGTCCCTGTCACAGTCTGGTCCCTGTCACAGTCTAGTCCCTGTCACAGTCTGGTCCCTGTCACAGTTAGGTCCCTGTCACAGTCTAGTCCCTGTCACAGTCTGGTCCCTGTCATTGTCTGGTCCCTGTCATAGTCTGGTGCCTGTCACAGTCTAGTCCCTGTCACAGTGTGGTCCCTGTCACAGTCTGGTCCCTGTCACAGTGTGGTCCCTGTCACAGTCTAGTCCCTGTCACAGTCTAGTCCCTGTCACAGTGTGTTCCCTGTCACAGTCTAGTCCCTGTCACAGTCTGGTCCCTGTCACAGTGTAGACCCTGTCACAGTCTGGTCCCTGTCGCAGTCTGGTCCTTGTCACAGTCTAGACCCTGTCACAGTCTGGTCCCTGTCACAGTCTAGACCCTGTCACAGTCTGGTCCCTGTCACAGTCTGGTCCCTGTCACAGTCTAGACCCTGTCACAGTCTGGTCCCTGGAC
This sequence comes from Chiloscyllium plagiosum, assembly GCF_037043375.1. Lineage (NCBI taxonomy): Eukaryota > Metazoa > Chordata > Chondrichthyes > Orectolobiformes > Hemiscylliidae > Chiloscyllium > Chiloscyllium plagiosum. The sequence goes on along the minus strand of NW_028270154.1, from coordinate 74,822,135 downwards.
AGTCTGGTCCCTGTCACAGTGTAGACCCTGTCACAGTCTAGTCCCTGTCACAGTCTGGTCCCTGTCACATTCTGGTCCCTGTCACAGTCTGGTCCCTGTCACAGTCTGGTGCCTGTCACAGTCTAGAGCCTGTCACAGTCTCAACCCTGTCACAGTCTAGTCCCTGTCACAGTGTGGTCCCTGTCACAGTCTGGTCCCTGTCACAGTTAGGTCCCTGTCACAGTCTAGTCCCTGTCACAGTCTGGTCCCAGTCATTGTCTGGTCCCTGTCACAGTGTAGACCCTGTCACTGTCTAGTCCCTGTCACAGTCTGGTCCCTGTCACAGTGTGGTCCCTGTAACAGTCTAGTCCCTGTCACAGTGTGGACCCTGTCACTGTCTAGTCCCTGTCACAGTCTGGTCCCTGTCACAGTGTGGTCCCTGTCACAGTCTAGACCCTGTCACAGTCTGTCCATGTCACAGTGTAGACCCTGTCTCAGTCTAGACCCTGTCACAGTGTGGTTCCTGTCACAGTGTGGTCCCTGTCACAGTCTAGACCCTGTCTCAGTCTAGACCCTGTCGCTGTCTGGTCCCTGTCTCAGTCTAGACCCTGTCACAGTCTGGTCCCTGTCACAGTCTAGACCCTGTCACAGTCTGTCCCTTTCACAGTGTAGACCCTGTCTTAGTCTAGACCCTGTCACAGTGTGGTTCCTGTCACAGTCTGGTCCCTGTCACAGTGTGGTCCCTGTCACAGTCTAGACCCTGTCACAGTCTGTCCATGTCACAGTGTAGACCCTGTCTCAGTCTAGACCCTGTCACAGTGTGGTTCCTGTCACAGTGTGGTCCCTGTCACAGTCTAGACCCTGTCTCAGTCTAGACCCTGTCGCTGTCTGGTCCCTGTCTCAGTCTAGACCCTGTCACAGTCTGGTCCCTGTCACAGTCTAGACCCTGTCACAGTCTGTCCCTTTCACAGTGTAGACCCTGTCTTAGTCTAGACCCTGTCACAGTGTGGTTCCTGTCACAGTCTGGTCCCTGTCACAGTTTGGTCCCTGTCTCAGTCTAGATCCTGTCGCTGTCTGGTCCCTCTCTCAGTCTAGACCCTGTCACAGTCTGGTCCCTGTCACAGTCTGGTTCCTGTCACAGTCTGGTCCCTGTCACAGTTTGAACCCTGTCTCAGTCTAGACCCTGTAACTGTCTGGTCCCTGTCACAGACTAGTCCCTGTCACAGTGTGGTCTCTGTCTCAGTCTGGTCCCTGTCTCAGTCTGGCCCCTGTCACAATGCAGACCCTGTCACAGTGTGGTCCCTGTCACAGTCTGGTCCCTGTCACAGTCTGGTCTCTGTCACAGTCTAGACCCTGTCACAGTCTGGTCCCTGTCACAGTCTAGACCCTGTCACAGTGTGTTCCCTGTCACAGTCTAGACCCTGTCACTGTCTGGTCCCTGTCTCAGTCTGGTCCCTGTCACAGTGTGGTCACTGTCACAGTCTAGACCCTGTCACAGTCTAGTCCCTGTCACAGTGTGTTCCCTGTCACAGTCTCGTCCCTGTCACAGTGTGGTCCCTGTCACAGTGTGGTCCTTGTCACAGTCTGGTCCCTATCACAGTCTGGTCCCTGTCACAGTGTAGACCCTGTCACAGTCTGGTCCCTGTCACAGTCTGGTCCCTGTCACAGTCTGGTCTCTGTCACAGTCTGGTCCCTGTCACAGTCTAGACCCTGTCACAGTGTGGTCCCTGTCACAGTCTGGTCCCTGTCACAGTGTAGACCCTGTCACTGTCTAGACCCTGTCACAGTCTGGTCCCTGTCACAGTGTGGTCCCTGTCACATTCTGGTCCCTGTCACAGTCTACACCCTGTCACAGTCTGGTCCCTGTCACAGTTTGGTCCCTGTCTCAGTCTAGATCCTGTCGCTGTCTGGTCCCTCTCTCAGTCTAGACCCTGTCACAGTCTGGTCCCTGTCACAGTCTGGTTCCTGTCACAGTCTGGTCCCTGTCACAGTTTGAACCCTGTCTCAGTCTAGACCCTGTAACTGTCTGGTCCCTGTCACAGACTAGTCCCTGTCACAGTGTGGTCTCTGTCTCAGTCTGGTCCCTGTCTCAGTCTGGCCCCTGTCACAATGCAGACCCTGTCACAGTGTGGTCCCTGTCACAGTCTGGTCCCTGTCACAGTCTGGTCTCTGTCACAGTCTAGACCCTGTCACAGTCTGGTCCCTGTCACAGTCTAGACCCTGTCACAGTGTGTTCCCTGTCACAGTCTAGACCCTGTCACTGTCTGGTCCCTGTCTCAGTCTGGTCCCTGTCACAGTGTGGTCACTGTCACAGTCTAGACCCTGTCACAGTCTAGTCCCTGTCACAGTGTGTTCCCTGTCACAGTCTCGTCCCTGTCACAGTGTGGTCCCTGTCACAGTGTGGTCCTTGTCACAGTCTGGTCCCTATCACAGTCTGGTCCCTGTCACAGTGTAGACCCTGTCACAGTCTGGTCCCTGTCACAGTCTGGTCCCTGTCACAGTCTGGTCTCTGTCACAGTCTGGTCCCTGTCACAGTCTAGACCCTGTCACAGTGTGGTCCCTGTCACAGTCTGGTCCCTGTCACAGTGTAGACCCTGTCACTGTCTAGACCCTGTCACAGTCTGGTCCCTGTCACAGTGTGGTCCCTGTCACATTCTGGTCCCTGTCACAGTCTACACCCTGTCACAGTCTGGTCCCTGTCACAGTCTGGTGCCTGTCACAGTCTAGACCCTGTCACAGTCTCGACCCTGTCACAGTCGATTAGATTAGATTACTTACAGTGTGGAAACAGGCCCTTCGGCCCAACAAGTCCACACCGGCCCGCCGAAGCACAACCCATCCATATCCCTACATGTACCCCTTACCTATCACTACAGGCAATTTAGCATGGCCAATTCACCTGACCTGCACATCTTTGGACTGAGGGAGGACACCGGAGCACCCGGAGGAAACCCACGCCGACACGGGGAGAACGTGCAAACTCTACACAGTCAGTCGCCTGAGGCGGGAATTGAACCCGGGTCTCTGGCGCTGTGAGGCAGCAGTGCTAACCACTGTGCCACCGTGCCGCCCACCGTGTCACAGTCTGGTCCCTGTCACTGTCTAGATGCTGTCACAGTCTAGACCCTGTCACAGTCTAGTCCCTGTCACAGTCTAGTCCTTGTCACAGTGTGGTCCCTGTCACAGTCTGGTCCCTGTCACAGCCTGGTCCCTGTCACAGTCTAGTTCCTGTCACAATGTGGTCCCTGTCACAGTGTAGACCCTGTCACAGTCTAGTCCCTGTCACAGTCTGGTCCCTGTCACTGTCTGGTCCCTGTCCCAGTGTAGACCCTGTCACTGTCTAGTCCCTGTCACAGTCTGGTCCCTGTCACAGTGTAGACCCTGTCACAGTGTGGTCCCTGTCACAGTCTGGTCCCTGTCACAGTCTAGACCCTGTCACAGTCTAGTCCCTGTCACAGTCTGATCCCTGTCACAGTGTAGACCCTGTCACAGTGTGGTCCCTGTCACTGTCTGGTCCCTGTCACAGTGTAGACCCTGTCACTGTCTAGTCCCTGTCACAGTCTGGTCCCTGTCACAGTGTAGACCCTGTCACAGTGTGGTCCCTGTCACAGTCTGGTCCCTGTCACAGTGTAGACCCTGTCACAGTGTGGTCCCTGTCACAGTCTGGTCCCTGTCACAGTCTAGACGCTGTCACTGTTTGGTCCCTGTCACAGTCTTGTCCCTGTCACAGTCTGGTCCCTGTCACAGTCTGGTCCCTGATACAGTCTAGACCCTGTCACAGTCTGGTCCCTGTCACAGTCTAGTCCCTGTCACAATGTGTGGTCCCTGTCACAGTCTAGTCCCTGTCACAATGTGTGGTCCCTTTCACAGTCTGGTCCCTGTCACAGTCTGGAACCTGTCACAGTCTAGACCCTGTCACAGTGTGGTCCCTGTTACAGTCTGGTCCCTGTCACAGTCTGGTACCTGTCACAGTCTAGTCCCTGTCACAGTATGGTCCCTGTCACTGTCTGGTCCCTGTCACAGTCTAGACCCTGTCACGGTGTGGTCCCTGTCACAGTCTGGTCCCTGTCACAGTCTGGATCCTGTCACAGTCTAGACCCTGTCACAGTGTGGTCCATGTCGCAGTCTGGTACCTGTCACAGTGTGGTCCCTGTCACAGTATGGTCCCTGTCACAGTCTGGATCCTGTCACAGTCTAGTCCCTGTCACAGTCTAGTCCCTGTCACAGTGTGGTCCATGTCGCAGTCTGGTACCTGTCACAGTGTGGTCCCTGTCACAGTCTGGTCCCTGTCACAGTGTGGTCCCTGTTACAGTCTGGTCCCTGTCACAGTCTGCTACCTGTCACAGTCTAGTCCCTGTCACAGTGTGGTCCCTGTCACTGTCTGGTCCCTGTCACAGTCTGGATCCTGTCACAGTCTAGTCCCTGTCACAGTGTGGTCCCTGTTACAGTCTGGTCCCTGTCACAGTCTGGTACCTGTCACAGTCTAGTCCCTGTCACAGTCTGGTCCCTGTCACTGTCTGGTCCCTGTCACAGTCTGGATCCTGTCACAGTCTAGTCCCTGTCACAGTCTGGTCCCTGTCACAGTCTGGATCCTGTCACAGTCTAGACCCTGTCACAGTATGGTCCATGTCGCAGTCTGGTACCTGTCACAGTGTGGTCCATGTCGCAGTCTGGTACCTGTCACAGTGTGGTCCCTGTCACAGTCTGGTCCCTGTCACCGTCTGGTCCCTGTCACATTCTGGTCCCTGTCACAGTCTGGTCCCTGTCACAGTCTGGTCCCTGTCACAGTTTGGTTCCTGTCTCAGTCTGGTCCCTGTCACAGTGTAGACCCTGTCACAGTCTGGTCCCTGTCTCAGTCTGGTCCCTGTCACAGTCTAGTCCCTGTCACAGTCTCGTCCCTGTCACAGTGTGGTCCTTGTCACAGTCTAGTCCCTGTCACAGTGTGGTCCCTGTCACAGTCGAGACCCTGTCTCAGTCTGGTCCCTGTCACAGTGTGGTCCCTGTTACAGTCTGGTCCCTGTCACAGTCTGGTACCTGTCACAGTCTAGTCCCTGTCACAGTGTGGTCCCTGTCACTGTCTGGTCCCTGTCACAGTCTGGATCCTGTCACAGTCTAGTCCCTGTCACAGTCTGGTCCCTGTCACAGTCTGGATCCTGTCACAGTCTAGACCCTGTCACAGTATGGTCCATGTCACTGTCTGGTCCCTGTCACAGTCTGGATCCTGTCACAGTCTAGTCCCTGTCACAGTCTAGTCCCTGTCACAGTCTCGTCCCTGTCACAGTGTGGTCCTTGTCACAGTCTAGTCCCTGTCACAGTGTGGTCCCTGTCACAGTCGAGACCCTGTCTCAGTCTGGTCCCTGTCACAGTGTGGTCCCTGTCACATTCTGGACCCTGTCACAGTCTGGTCCCTGTCACAGTCTAGACCCTGTCTCAGTCTGGTCCCTGTCACAGTCTGGTCCCTGTCACAGTCTAGACCCTGTCTCAGTCTGGTCCCCGTCACAGTCTGGTCCCTGTCACAGTCTGGTCCCTGTCACAGTGTAGACCCTGTCTCAGTCTAGACCCTGTCACAGTCTGGTCCCTGTCACAGTCTGGTCCCTGTGACAGTGTAGTCCCTGTCACAGTCTAATCCCTGTCACAGTCTGGTCCCTGTCATTGTCTGGTCCCTGTCACAGTGTAGACCCTGTCTCAGTCTAGACCCTGTCACAGTCTGGTCCCTGTCAATGTGGTCCCTGTCACAGTGTGGTCCCTGTCACAGTCTAGACCCTGTCTCATTCTGGTCCCTGTCACAGTGTGGTCCCTGTCACATTCTGGACCCTGTCACAGTCTGGTCCCTGTCACAGTCTAGACCCTGTCTCAGTCTGGTCCCCGTCACAGTCTGGTCCCTGTCACAGTCTGGTCCCTGTCATTGTCTGGTCCCTGTCACAATCTGGTCCCTGTCACAGTGTAGACCCTGTCTCAGTCTAGACCCTGTCACAGTCTGGTCCCTGTCACAGTCTGGTCCCTGTGACAGTGTAGTCCCTGTCACAGTCTAATCCCTGTCACAGTCTGGTCCCTGTCATTGTCTGGTCCCTGTCACAGTGTGGACCCTGTCACAGTCTAGTCCCTGTCACAGTGTGGTCCCTGTCACAGTCTGGTCCCTGTCACAGTTAGGTCCCTGTCACAGTCTAGTCCCTGTCACAGTCTGGTCCCTGTCATTGTCTGGTCCCTGTCACAGTCTGGTCCCTGTCACAGTCTAGTCCCTGTCACAGTGTGGTCTCTGTCACAGTCTGGTCACTGTCACAGTGTGGACCCTGTCACAGTCTGGTCCCTGTCACAGTCTAGTCCCTGTCACAGTCTGGTCCCTGTCATTGTCTGGTCCCTGTCATAGTCTGGTGCCTGTCACAGTCCAGTCCCTGTCACAGTGTGGTCCCTGTCACAGTCTGGTCCCTGTCACAGTCTGGTCCCTGTCACAGTCTAGTCCCTGTCACAGTGTGTTCCCTGTCACAGTCTAGTCCCTGTCACAGTCTGGTCCCTGTCACAGTCTGGTCCCTGTCACAGTCTAGACCCTGTCACAGTCTGGTCCCTGTCACAGTCTAGACCCTGTCACAGTCTGGTCCCTGTCACAGTCTGTTCCCTGTCACAGTCTAGACCCTGTCACAGTCTGGTCCCTGGACAGTCTGGTCCCTGTCACAGTGTAGACCCTGTCACTGTCCAGACCCTGACACAGTCTAGTCCCTGTCACAGTCTGGTCCCTGTCACCGTCTGGTCCCTGTCACATTCTGGTCCCTGTCACAGTCTGGTCCCTGTCACAGTCTGGTCCCTGTCACAGTTTGGTTCCTGTCTCAGTCTGGTCCCTGTCACAGTGTAGACCCTGTCACAGTCTGGTCCCTGTCTCAGTCTGGTCCCTGTCACAGTCTAGTCACTGTCACAGTCTCGTCCCTGTCACAGTGTGGTCCTTGTCACAGTCTAGTCCCTGTCACAGTGTGGTCCCTGTCACAGTCGAGACCCTGTCTCAGTCTGGTCCCTGTCACAGTGTGGTCCCTGTCACATTCTGGACCCTGTCACAGTCTGGTCCCTGTCACAGTCTAGACCCTGTCTCAGTCTGGTCCCTGTCACAGTCTGGTCCCTGTCACAGTCTGGTCCCTGTCATTGTCTGGTCCCTATCACAGTCTGGTCCCTGTCACAGTGTAGACCCTGTCTCAGTCTAGACCCTGTCACAGTCTGGTCCCTGTCACAGTCTGGTCCGTGTCACAGTGTGGTCCCTGTCACAGTCTAATCCCTGTCACAGTCTGGTCCCTGTCAATGTCTGGTCCCTGTCACAGTGTAGACCCTGTCACAGTCTAGTCCCTGTCACAGTCTGGTCCCTGTCACATTCTGGTCCCTGTCACAGTCTGGTCCCTGTCACAGTCTGGTGCCTGTCACAGTCTAGACCCTGTCACAGTCTCAACCCTGTCACAGTCTAGTCCCTGTCACAGTGTGGTCCCTGTCACAGTCTGGTCCCTGTCACAGTTAGGTCCCTGTCACAGTCTAGTCCCTGTCACAGTCTGGTCCCAGTCATTGTCTGGTCCCTGTCACAGTGTAGACCCTGTCACTGTCTAGTCCCTGTCACAGTCTGGTCCCTGTCACAGTGTGGTCCCTGTCACAGTCTAGTCCCTGTCACAGTGTGGACCCTGTCACTGTCTAGTCCCTGTCACAGTCTGGTCCCTGTCACAGTGTGGTCCCTGTCACAGTCTAGACCCTGTCACAGTCTGTCCATGTCACAGTGTAGACCCTGTCTCAGTCTAGACCCTGTCACAGTGTGGTTCCTGTCACAGTGTGGTCCCTGTCACAGTCTAGACCCTGTCTCAGTCTAGACCCTGTCGCTGTCTGGTCCCTGTCTCAGTCTAGACCCTGTCACAGTCTGGTCCCTGTCACAGTCTAGACCCTGTCACAGTCTGTCCCTTTCACAGTGTAGACCCTGTCTTAGTCTAGACCCTGTCACAGTGTGGTTCCTGTCACAGTCTGGTCCCTGTCACAGTTTGGTCCCTGTCTCAGTCTAGATCCTGTCGCTGTCTGGTCCCTCTCTCAGTCTAGACCCTGTCACAGTCTGGTCCCTGTCACAGTCTGGTTCCTGTCACAGTCTGGTCCCTGTCACAGTTTGAACCCTGTCTCAGTCTAGACCCTGTAACTGTCTGGTCCCTGTCACAGACTAGTCCCTGTCACAGTGTGGTCTCTGTCTCAGTCTGGTCCCTGTCTCAGTCTGGCCCCTGTCACAATGCAGACCCTGTCACAGTGTGGTCCCTGTCACAGTCTGGTCCCTGTCACAGTCTGGTCTCTGTCACAGTCTAGACCCTGTCACAGTCTGGTCCCTGTCACAGTCTAGACCCTGTCACAGTGTGTTCCCTGTCACAGTCTAGACCCTGTCACTGTCTGGTCCCTGTCTCAGTCTGGTCCCTGTCACAGTGTGGTCACTGTCACAGTCTAGACCCTGTCACAGTCTAGTCCCTGTCACAGTGTGTTCCCTGTCACAGTCTCGTCCCTGTCACAGTGTGGTCCCTGTCACAGTGTGGTCCTTGTCACAGTCTGGTCCCTATCACAGTCTGGTCCCTGTCACAGTGTAGACCCTGTCACAGTCTGGTCCCTGTCACAGTCTGGTCCCTGTCACAGTCTGGTCTCTGTCACAGTCTGGTCCCTGTCACAGTCTAGACCCTGTCACAGTGTGGTCCCTGTCACAGTCTGGTCCCTGTCACAGTGTAGACCCTGTCACTGTCTAGACCCTGTCACAGTCTGGTCCCTGGACAGTCTGGTCCCTGTCACAGTGTAGACCCTGTCACTGTCCAGACCCTGACACAGTCTAGTCCCTGTCACAGTCTGGTCCCTGTCACCGTCTGGTCCCTGTCACATTCTGGTCCCTGTCACAGTCTGGTCCCTGTCACAGTCTGGTCCCTGTCACAGTTTGGTTCCTGTCTCAGTCTGGTCCCTGTCACAGTGTAGACCCTGTCACAGTCTGGTCCCTGTCTCAGTCTGGTCCCTGTCACAGTCTAGTCACTGTCACAGTCTCGTCCCTCTCACAGTGTGGTCCTTGTCACAGTCTAGTCCCTGTCACAGTGTGGTCCCTGTCACAGTCGAGACCCTGTCTCAGTCTGGTCCCTGTCACAGTGTGGTCCCTGTCACATTCTGGACCCTGTCACAGTCTGGTCCCTGTCACAGTCTAGACCCTGTCTCAGTCTGGTCCCTGTCACAGTCTGGTCCCTGTCACAGTCTGGTCCCTGTCATTGTCTGGTCCCTATCACAGTCTGGTCCCTGTCACAGTGTAGACCCTGTCTCAGTCTAGACCCTGTCACAGTCTGGTCCCTGTCACAGTCTGGTCCGTGTCACAGTGTGGTCCCTGTCACAGTCTAATCCCTGTCACAGTCTGGTCCCTGTCAATGTCTGGTCCCTGTCACAGTGTAGACCCTGTCACAGTCTAGTCCCTGTCACAGTCTGGTCCCTGTCACATTCTGGTCCCTGTCACAGTCTGGTCCCTGTCACAGTCTGGTGCCTGTCACAGTCTAGACCCTGTCACAGTCTCAACCCTGTCACAGTCTAGTCCCTGTCACAGTGTGGTCCCTGTCACAGTCTGGTCCCTGTCACAGTTAGGTCCCTGTCACAGTCTAGTCCCTGTCACAGTCTGGTCCCAGTCATTGTCTGGTCCCTGTCACAGTGTAGACCCTGTCACTGTCTAGTCCCTGTCACAGTCTGGTCCCTGTCACAGTGTGGTCCCTGTCACAGTCTAGTCCCTGTCACAGTGTGGACCCTGTCACTGTCTAGTCCCTGTCACAGTCTGGTCCCTGTCACAGTGTGGTCCCTGTCACAGTCTAGACCCTGTCACAGTCTGTCCATGTCACAGTGTAGACCCTGTCTCAGTCTAGACCCTGTCACAGTGTGGTTCCTGTCACAGTGTGGTCCCTGTCACAGTCTAGACCCTGTCTCAGTCTAGACCCTGTCGCTGTCTGGTCCCTGTCTCAGTCTAGACCCTGTCACAGTCTGGTCCCTGTCACAGTCTAGACCCTGTCACAGTCTGTCCCTTTCACAGTGTAGACCCTGTCTTAGTCTAGACCCTGTCACAGTGTGGTTCCTGTCACAGTCTGGTCCCTGTCACAGTTTGGTCCCTGTCACAGTGTAGACCCTGTCACAGTCTAGTCCCTGTCACAGTCTGGTCCCTGTCACTGTCTGGTCCCTGTCCCAGTGTAGACCCTGTCACTGTCTAGTCCCTGTCACAGTCTGGTCCCTGTCACAGTGTAGACCCTGTCACAGTGTGGTCCCTGTCACAGTCTAGACCCTGTCACAGTCTGTCCCTTTCACAGTGTAGACCCTGTCTTAGTCTAGACCCTGTCACAGTGTGGTTCCTGTCACAGTCTGGTCCCTGTCACAGTTAGGTCCCTGTCACAGTCTAGTCCCTGTCACAGTCTGGTCCCTGTCATTGTCTGGTCCCTGTCACAGTCTGGTCCCTGTCACAGTCTAGTCCCTGTCACAGTGTGGTCTCTGTCACAGTCTGGTCACTGTCACAGTGTGGTCCCTGTCACAGTCTGGTCCCTGTCACAGTCTAGTCCCTGTCACAGTCTGGTCCCTGTCATTGTCTGGTCCCTGTCATAGTCTGGTGCCTGTCACAGTCCAGTCCCTGTCACAGTGTGGTCCCTGTCACAGTCTGGTCCCTGTCACAGTCTGGTCCCTGTCACAGTCTAGTCCCTGTCACAGTGTGTTCCCTGTCACAGTCTAGTCCCTGTCACAGTCTGGTCCCTGTCACAGTCTGGTCCCTGTCACAGTCTAGACCCTGTCACAGTCTGGTCCCTGTCACAGTCTAGACCCTGTCACAGTCTGGTCCCTGTCACAGTCTGTTCCCTGTCACAGTCTAGACCCTGTCACAGTCTGGTCCCTGGACAGTCTGGTCCCTGTCACAGTGTAGACCCTGTCACTGTCCAGACCCTGACACAGTCTAGTCCCTGTCACAGTCTGGTCCCTGTCACCGTCTGGTCCCTGTCACATTCTGGTCCCTGTCACAGTCTGGTCCCTGTCACAGTCTGGTCCCTGTCACAGTTTGGTTCCTGTCTCAGTCTGGTCCCTGTCACAGTGTAGACCCTGTCACAGTCTGGTCCCTGTCTCAGTCTGGTCCCTGTCACAGTCTAGTCACTGTCACAGTCTCGTCCCTGTCACAGTGTGGTCCTTGTCACAGTCTAGTCCCTGTCACAGTGTGGTCCCTGTCACAGTCGAGACCCTGTCTCAGTCTGGTCCCTGTCACAGTGTGGTCCCTGTCACATTCTGGACCCTGTCACAGTCTGGTCCCTGTCACAGTCTAGACCCTGTCTCAGTCTGGTCCCTGTCACAGTCTGGTCCCTGTCACAGTCTGGTCCCTGTCATTGTCTGGTCCCTATCACAGTCTGGTCCCTGTCACAGTGTAGACCCTGTCTCAGTCTAGACCCTGTCACAGTCTGGTCCCTGTCACAGTCTGGTCCGTGTCACAGTGTGGTCCCTGTCACAGTCTAATCCCTGTCACAGTCTGGTCCCTGTCAATGTCTGGTCCCTGTCACAGTGTAGACCCTGTCACAGTCTAGTCCCTGTCACAGTCTGGTCCCTGTCACATTCTGGTCCCTGTCACAGTCTGGTCCCTGTCACAGTCTGGTGCCTGTCACAGTCTAGACCCTGTCACAGTCTCAACCCTGTCACAGTCTAGTCCCTGTCACAGTGTGGTCCCTGTCACAGTCTGGTCCCTGTCACAGTTAGGTCCCTGTCACAGTCTAGTCCCTGTCACAGTCTGGTCCCAGTCATTGTCTGGTCCCTGTCACAGTGTAGACCCTGTCACTGTCTAGTCCCTGTCACAGTCTGGTCCCTGTCACAGTGTGGTCCCTGTCACAGTCTAGTCCCTGTCACAGTGTGGACCCTGTCACTGTCTAGTCCCTGTCACAGTCTGGTCCCTGTCACAGTGTGGTCCCTGTCACAGTCTAGACCCTGTCACAGTCTGTCCATGTCACAGTGTAGACCCTGTCTCAGTCTAGACCCTGTCACAGTGTGGTTCCTGTCACAGTGTGGTCCCTGTCACAGTCTAGACCCTGTCTCAGTCTAGACCCTGTCGCTGTCTGGTCCCTGTCTCAGTCTAGACCCTGTCACAGTCTGGTCCCTGTCACAGTCTAGACCCTGTCACAGTCTGTCCCTTTCACAGTGTAGACCCTGTCTTAGTCTAGACCCTGTCACAGTGTGGTTCCTGTCACAGTCTGGTCCCTGTCACAGTTTGGTCCCTGTCTCAGTCTAGATCCTGTCGCTGTCTGGTCCCTCTCTCAGTCTAGACCCTGTCACAGTCTGGTCCCTGTCACAGTCTGGTTCCTGTCACAGTCTGGTCCCTGTCACAGTTTGAACCCTGTCTCAGTCTAGACCCTGTAACTGTCTGGTCCCTGTCACAGACTAGTCCCTGTCACAGTGTGGTCTCTGTCTCAGTCTGGTCCCTGTCTCAGTCTGGCCCCTGTCACAATGCAGACCCTGTCACAGTGTGGTCCCTGTCACAGTCTGGTCCCTGTCACAGTCTGGTCTCTGTCACAGTCTAGACCCTGTCACAGTCTGGTCCCTGTCACAGTCTAGACCCTGTCACAGTGTGTTCCCTGTCACAGTCTAGACCCTGTCACTGTCTGGTCCCTGTCTCAGTCTGGTCCCTGTCACAGTGTGGTCACTGTCACAGTCTAGACCCTGTCACAGTCTAGTCCCTGTCACAGTGTGTTCCCTGTCACAGTCTCGTCCCTGTCACAGTGTGGTCCCTGTCACAGTGTGGTCCTTGTCACAGTCTGGTCCCTATCACAGTCTGGTCCCTGTCACAGTGTAGACCCTGTCACAGTCTGGTCCCTGTCACAGTCTGGTCCCTGTCACAGTCTGGTCTCTGTCACAGTCTGGTCCCTGTCACAGTCTAGACCCTGTCACAGTGTGGTCCCTGTCACAGTCTGGTCCCTGTCACAGTGTAGACCCTGTCACTGTCTAGACCCTGTCACAGTCTGGTCCCTGGACAGTCTGGTCCCTGTCACAGTGTAGACCCTGTCACTGTCCAGACCCTGACACAGTCTAGTCCCTGTCACAGTCTGGTCCCTGTCACCGTCTGGTCCCTGTCACATTCTGGTCCCTGTCACAGTCTGGTCCCTGTCACAGTCTGGTCCCTGTCACAGTTTGGTTCCTGTCTCAGTCTGGTCCCTGTCACAGTGTAGACCCTGTCACAGTCTGGTCCCTGTCTCAGTCTGGTCCCTGTCACAGTCTAGTCCCTGTCACAGTCTCGTCCCTGTCACAGTGTGGTCCTTGTCACAGTCTAGTCCCTGTCACAGTGTGGTCCCTGTCACAGTCGAGACCCTGTCTCAGTCTGGTCCCTGTCACAGTGTGGTCCCTGTCACATTCTGGACCCTGTCACAGTCTGGTCCCTGTCACAGTCTAGACCCTGTCTCAGTCTGGTCCCTGTCACAGTCTGGTCCCTGTCACAGTCTGGTCCCTGTCATTGTCTGGTCCCTATCACAGTCTGGTCCCTGTCACAGTGTAGACCCTGTCTCAGTCTAGACCCTGTCACAGTCTGGTCCCTGTCACAGTCTGGTCCGTGTCACAGTGTGGTCCCTGTCACAGTCTAATCCCTGTCACAGTCTGGTCCCTGTCAATGTCTGGTCCCTGTCACAGTGTAGACCCTGTCACAGTCTAGTCCCTGTCACAGTCTGGTCCCTGTCACATTCTGGTCCCTGTCACAGTCTGGTCCCTGTCACAGTCTGGTGCCTGTCACAGTCTAGACCCTGTCACAGTCTCAACCCTGTCACAGTCTAGTCCCTGTCACAGTGTGGTCCCTGTCACAGTCTGGTCCCTGTCACAGTTAGGTCCCTGTCACAGTCTAGTCCCTGTCACAGTCTGGTCCCAGTCATTGTCTGGTCCCTGTCACAGTGTAGACCCTGTCACTGTCTAGTCCCTGTCACAGTCTGGTCCCTGTCACAGTGTGGTCCCTGTCACAGTCTAGTCCCTGTCACAGTGTGGACCCTGTCACTGTCTAGTCCCTGTCACAGTCTGGTCCCTGTCACAGTGTGGTCCCTGTCACAGTCTAGACCCTGTCACAGTCTGTCCATGTCACAGTGTAGACCCTGTCTCAGTCTAGACCCTGTCACAGTGTGGTTCCTGTCACAGTGTGGTCCCTGTCACAGTCTAGACCCTGTCTCAGTCTAGACCCTGTCGCTGTCTGGTCCCTGTCTCAGTCTAGACCCTGTCACAGTCTGGTCCCTGTCACAGTCTAGACCCTGTCACAGTCTGTCCCTTTCACAGTGTAGACCCTGTCTTAGTCTAGACCCTGTCACAGTGTGGTTCCTGTCACAGTCTGGTCCCTGTCACAGTTTGGTCCCTGTCACAGTGTAGACCCTGTCACAGTCTAGTCCCTGTCACAGTCTGGTCCCTGTCACTGTCTGGTCCCTGTCCCAGTGTAGACCCTGTCACTGTCTAGTCCCTGTCACAGTCTGGTCCCTGTCACAGTGTAGACCCTGTCACAGTGTGGTCCCTGTCACAGTCTGGTCCCTGTCACAGTCTAGACCCTGTCACAGTCTAGTCCCTGTCACAGTCTGATCCCTGTCACAGTGTAGACCCTGTCACAGTGTGGTCCCTGTCACTGTCTGGTCCCTGTCACAGTGTAGACCCTGTCACTGTCTAGTCCCTGTCACAGTCTGGTCCCTGTCACAGTGTAGACCCTGTCACAGTGTGGTCCCTGTCACAGTCTGGTCCCTGTCACAGTGTAGACCCTGTCACAGTGTGGTCCCTGTCACAGTCTGGTCCCTGTCACAGTCTAGACGCTGTCACTGTTTGGTCCCTGTCACAGTCTTGTCCCTGTCACAGTCTGGTCCCTGTCACAGTCTGGTCCCTGTCACAGTCTAGACCCTGTCACAGTCTGGTCCCTGTCACAGTCTAGTCCCTGTCACAATGTGTGGTCCCTGTCACAGTCTAGTCCCTGTCACAATGTGTGGTCCCTTTCACAGTCTGGTCCCTGTCACAGTCTGGAACCTGTCACAGTCTAGACCCTGTCACAGTGTGGTCCCTGTTACAGTCTGGTCCCTGTCACAGTCTGGTACCTGTCACAGTCTAGTCCCTGTCACAGTATGGTCCCTGTCACTGTCTGGTCCCTGTCACAGTCTAGACCCTGTCACGGTGTGGTCCCTGTCACAGTCTGGTCCCTGTCACAGTCTGGATCCTGTCACAGTCTAGACCCTGTCACAGTGTGGTCCATGTCGCAGTCTGGTACCTGTCACAGTGTGGTCCCTGTCACAGTATGGTCCCTGTCACAGTCTGGATCCTGTCACAGTCTAGTCCCTGTCACAGTGTGGTCCATGTCGCAGTCTGGTACCTGTCACAGTGTGGTCCCTGTCACAGTCTGGTCCCTGTCACAGTCTAGACCCTGTCACAGTGTGGTCCCTGTTACAGTCTGGTCCCTGTCACAGTCTGCTACCTGTCACAGTCTAGTCCCTGTCACAGTGTGGTCCCTGTCACTGTCTGGTCCCTGTCACAGTCTGGATCCTGTCACAGTCTAGTCCCTGTCACAGTGTGGTCCCTGTTACAGTCTGGTCCCTGTCACAGTCTGGTACCTGTCACAGTCTAGTCCCTGTCACAGTGTGGTCCCTGTCACTGTCTGGTCCCTGTCACAGTCTGGATCCTGTCACAGTCTAGTCCCTGTCACAGTCTGGTCCCTGTCACAGTCTGGATCCTGTCACAGTCTAGACCCTGTCACAGTATGGTCCATGTCGCAGTCTGGTACCTGTCACAGTGTGGTCCATGTCGCAGTCTGGTACCTGTCACAGTGTGGTCCCTGTCACAGTCTGGTCCCTGTCACCGTCTGGTCCCTGTCACATTCTGGTCCCTGTCACAGTCTGGTCCCTGTCACAGTCTGGTCCCTGTCACAGTTTGGTTCCTGTCTCAGTCTGGTCCCTGTCACAGTGTAGACCCTGTCACAGTCTGGTCCCTGTCTCAGTCTGGTCCCTGTCACAGTCTAGTCCCTGTCACAGTCTCGTCCCTGTCACAGTGTGGTCCTTGTCACAGTCTAGTCCCTGTCACAGTGTGGTCCCTGTCACAGTCGAGACCCTGTCTCAGTCTGGTCCCTGTCACAGTGTGGTCCCTGTTACAGTCTGGTCCCTGTCACAGTCTGGTACCTGTCACAGTCTAGTCCCTGTCACAGTGTGGTCCCTGTCACTGTCTGGTCCCTGTCACAGTCTGGATCCTGTCACAGTCTAGTCCCTGTCACAGTCTGGTCCCTGTCACAGTCTGGATCCTGTCACAGTCTAGACCCTGTCACAGTATGGTCCATGTCACTGTCTGGTCCCTGTCACAGTCTGGATCCTGTCACAGTCTAGTCCCTGTCACAGTCTAGTCCCTGTCACAGTCTCGTCCCTGTCACAGTGTGGTCCTTGTCACAGTCTAGTCCCTGTCACAGTGTGGTCCCTGTCACAGTCGAGACCCTGTCTCAGTCTGGTCCCTGTCACAGTGTGGTCCCTGTCACATTCTGGACCCTGTCACAGTCTGGTCCCTGTCACAGTCTAGACCCTGTCTCAGTCTGGTCCCTGTCACAGTCTGGTCCCTGTCACAGTCTAGACCCTGTCTCAGTCTGGTCCCCGTCACAGTCTGGTCCCTGTCACAGTCTGGTCCCTGTCACAGTGTAGACCCTGTCTCAGTCTAGACCCTGTCACAGTCTGGTCCCTGTCACAGTCTGGTCCCTGTGACAGTGTAGTCCCTGTCACAGTCTAATCCCTGTCACAGTCTGGTCCCTGTCATTGTCTGGTCCCTGTCACAGTGTAGACCCTGTCTCAGTCTAGACCCTGTCACAGTCTGGTCCCTGTCAATGTGGTCCCTGTCACAGTGTGGTCCCTGTCACAGTCTAGACCCTGTCTCATTCTGGTCCCTGTCACAGTGTGGTCCCTGTCACATTCTGGACCCTGTCACAGTCTGGTCCCTGTCACAGTCTAGACCCTGTCTCAGTCTGGTCCCCGTCACAGTCTGGTCCCTGTCACAGTCTGGTCCCTGTCATTGTCTGGTCCCTGTCACAGTCTGGTCCCTGTCACAGTGTAGACCCTGTCTCAGTCTAGACCCTGTCACAGTCTGGTCCCTGTCACAGTCTGGTCCCTGTGACAGTGTAGTCCCTGTCACAGTCTAATCCCTGTCACAGTCTGGTCGCTGTCATTGTCTGGTCCCTGTCACAGTGTGGACCCTGTCACAGTCTAGTCCCTGTCACAGTGTGGTCACTGTCACAGTCTGGTCCCTGTCACAGTTAGGTCCCTGTCACAGTCTAGTCCCTGTCACAGTCTGGTCCCTGTCATTGTCTGGTCCCTGTCACAGTCTGGTCCCTGTCACAGTCTAGTCCCTGTCACAGTGTGGTCTCTGTCACAGTCTGGTCACTGTCACAGTGTGGTCCCTGTCACAGTCTGGTCCCTGTCACAGTCTAGTCCCTGTCACAGTCTGGTCCCTGTCATTGTCTGGTCCCTGTCATAGTCTGGTGCCTGTCACAGTCCAGTCCCTGTCACAGTGTGGTCCCTGTCACAGTCTGGTCCCTGTCACAGTCTGGTCCCTGTCACAGTCTAGTCCCTGTCACAGTGTGTTCCCTGTCACAGTCTAGTCCCTGTCACAGTCTGGTCCCTGTCACAGTCTGGTCCCTGTCACAGTCTAGACCCTGTCACAGTCTGGTCCCTGTCACAGTCTAGACCCTGTCACAGTCTGGTCCCTGTCACAGTCTGTTCCCTGTCACAGTCTAGACCCTGTCACAGTCTGGTCCCTGGACAGTCTGGTCCCTGTCACAGTGTAGACCCTGTCACTGTCCAGACCCTGACACAGTCTAGTCCCTGTCACAGTCTGGTCCCTGTCACCGTCTGGTCCCTGTCACATTCTGGTCCCTGTCACAGTCTGGTCCCTGTCACAGTCTGGTCCCTGTCACAGTTTGGTTCCTGTCTCAGTCTGGTCCCTGTCACAGTGTAGACCCTGTCACAGTCTGGTCCCTGTCTCAGTCTGGTCCCTGTCACAGTCTAGTCACTGTCACAGTCTCGTCCCTGTCACAGTGTGGTCCTTGTCACAGTCTAGTCCCTGTCACAGTGTGGTCCCTGTCACAGTCGAGACCCTGTCTCAGTCTGGTCCCTGTCACAGTGTGGTCCCTGTCACATTCTGGACCCTGTCACAGTCTGGTCCTTGTCACAGTCTAGACCCTGTCTCAGTCTGGTCCCTGTCACAGTCTGGTCCCTGTCACAGTCTGGTCCCTGTCATTGTCTGGTCCCTATCACAGTCTGGTCCCTGTCACAGTGTAGACCCTGTCTCAGTCTAGACCCTGTCACAGTCTGGTCCCTGTCACAGTCTGGTCCGTGTCACAGTGTGGTCCCTGTCACAGTCTAATCCCTGTCACAGTCTGGTCCCTGTCAATGTCTGGTCCCTGTCACAGTGTGGACCCTGTCACAGTCTAGTCCCTGTCACAGTGTGGTCCCTGTCACAGTCTGGTCCCTGTCAGAGTCTGGTCCCTGTCACAGTCAGGTCCCTGTCATTGTCTGGTCCCTGTCACAGTCTGGTCCCTGTCACAGTGTAGACCCTGTCTCAGTCTAGACCCTGTCACAGGCTGGTCCCTGTCACAGTCTGGTCCCTGTCACAGTGTGGTCCCTGTCACAGTCTAATCCCTGTCACAGTCTGGTCCCTGTCATTGTCTGGTCCCTGTCACAGTGTGGACCCTGTCACAGTCTAGTCCCTGTCACAGTCTGGTCCCTGTCACAGTCTGGTCCCTGTCACAGTGTGGTCCCTGTCACAGTCTAATCCCTGTCACAGTCTGATCCCTGTCATTGTCTGGTCCCTGTCACAGTCTGGTCCCTGTCACAGTCTATTCCCTGTCACAGTGTGGTCCCTGTCACAGACTGGTCACTGTCACAGTGTGGTCCCTGTCACAGCCTGGTCCCTGTCACAGTCTAGTCCCTGTCACAGTCTGGTCCCTGTCACAGTTAGGTCCCTGTCACAGTCTAGTCCCTGTCACAGTCTGGTCCCTGTCATTGTCTGGTCCCTGTCATAGTCTGGTGCCTGTCACAGTCTAGTCCCTGTCACAGTGTGGTCCCTGTCACAGTCTGGTCCCTGTCACAGTCTGGTCCCTGTCACAGTCTAGTCCCTGTCACAGTGTGTTCCCTGTCACAGTCTAGTCCCTGTCACAGTCTGGTCCCTGTCACAGTGTAGACCCTGTCACAGTCTGGTCCCTGTCGCAGTCTGGTCCTTGTCACAGTCTAGACCCTGTCACAGTCTGGTCCCTGTCACAGTCTAGACCCTGTCACAGTCTGGTCCCTGTCACAGTCTGGTCCCTGTCACAGTGTAGACCCTGTCACAGTCTAGTCCCTGTCACAGTCTGGTCCCTGTCACATTCTGGTCCCTGTCACAGTCTGGTCCCTGTCACAGTCTGGTGCCTGTCACAGTCTAGACCCTGTCACAGTCTCCACCCTGTCACAGTCTAGTCCCTGTCACAGTGTGGTCCCTGTCACAGTCTGGTCCCTGTCACAGTTAGGTCCCTGTCACAGTCTAGTCCCTGTCACAGTCTGGTCCCAGTCATTGTCTGGTCCCTGTCACAGTGTAGACCCTGTCACTGTCTAGTCCCTGTCACAGTCTGGTCCCTGTCACAGTGTGGTCCCTGTCACAGTCTAGTCCCTGTCACAGTGTGGACCCTGTCACTGTCTAGTCCCTGTCACAGTCTGGTCCCTGTCACAGTGTGGTCCCTGTCACAGTCTAGACCCTGTCACAGTCTGTCCATGTCACAGTGTAGACCCTGTCTCAGTCTAGACCCTGTCACAGTGTGGTTCCTGTCACAGTGTGGTCCCTGTCACAGTCTAGACCCTGTCTCAGTCTAGACCCTGTCGCTGTCTGGTCCCTGTCTCAGTCTAGACCCTGTCACAGTCTGGTCCCTGTCACAGTCTAGACCCTGTCACAGTCTGTCCCTTTCACAGTGTAGACCCTGTCTTAGTCTAGACCCTGTCACAGTGTGGTTCCTGTCACAGTCTGGTCCCTGTCACAGTTTGGTCCCTGTCTTAGTCTAGATCCTGTCGCTGTCTGGTCCCTCTCTCAGTCTAGACCCTGTCACAGTCTGGTCCCTGTCACAGTCTGGTTCCTGTCACAGTCTGGTCCCTGTCACAGTTTGATCCCTGTCTCAGTCTAGACCCTGTAACTGTCTGGTCCCTGTCACAGACTAGCCCCTGTCACAGTGTGGTCTCTGTCTCAGTCTGGTCCCTGTCTCAGTCTGGCCCCTGTCACAATGCAGACCCTGTCACAGTGTGGTCCCTGACACAGTCTGGTCCCTGTCACAGTCTGGTCTCTGTCACAGTCTAGACCCTGTCACAGTCTGGTCCCTGTCACAGTCTAGACCCTGTCACAGTGTGTTCCCTGTCACAGTCTAGACCCTGTCACTGTCTGGTCCCTGTCTCAGTCTGGTCCCTGTCACAGTGTGGTCACTGTCACAGTCTAGACCCTGTCACAGTCTAGTCCCTGTCACAGTGTGTTCCCTGTCACAGTCTCGTCCCTGTCACAGTGTGGTCCCTGTCACAGTGTGGTCCTTGTCACAGTCTGGTCCCTATCACAGTCTGGTCCCTGTCACAGTGTAGACCCTGTCACAGTCTGGTCCCTGTCACAGTCTGGTCTCTGTCACAGTCTGGTCCCTGTCACAGTCTAGACCCTGTCACAGTGAGATCCCTGTCACAGTCTGGTCCCTGTCACAGTGTAGATCCTGTCACTGTCTAGACCCTGTCACAGTCTGGTCCCTGTCACAGTCTAGACCCTGTCACAGTGTGGTCCCTGTCACAGTCTGGTCCCTGTCACAGTGTAGACCCTGTCACTGTCTAGACCCTGTCACAGTCTGGTCCCTGTCACAGTGTGGTCCCTGTCACATTCTGGTCCCTGTCACAGTCTACACCCTGTCACAGTCTGGTCCCTGTCACAGTCTGGTGCCTGTCACAGTCTAGACCCTGTCACAGTCTCGACCCTGTCACAGTCGATTAGATTAGATTACTTACAGTGTGGAAACAGGCCCTTCGGCCCAACAAGTCCACACCGGCCCGCCGAAGCACAACCCACCCATATCCCTACATGTACCCCTTACCTATCACTACAGGCAATTTAGCATGGCCAATTCACCTGACCTGCACATCTTTGGACTGTGGGAGGACACCGGAGCACCCGGAGGCAACCCACGCCGACACGGGGAGAACGTGCAAACTCTACACAGTCAGTCGCCTGAGGCGGGAATTGAACCCGGGTCTCTGGCGCTGTGAGGCAGCAGTGCTAACCACTGTGCCACCGTGCCGCCCACCGTGTCACAGTCTGGTCCCTGTCACTGTCTAGATGCTGTCACAGTCTAGACCCTGTCACAGTCTAGTCCCTGTCACAGTCTAGTCCTTGTCACAGTGTGGTCCCTGTCACAGTCTGGTCCCTGTCACAGTCTGGTCCCTGTCACAGTCTAGTTCCTGTCACAATGTGGTCCCTGTCACAGTGTAGACCCTGTCACAGTCTAGTCCCTGTCACAGTCTGGTCCCTGTCACTGTCTAGTCCCTGTCCCAGTGTAGTTCCTGTCACTGTCTAGTCCCTGTCACAGTCTGGTCCCTGTCACATTGTAGACCCTGTCACAGTGTGGTCCCTGTCACAGTCTGGTCCCTGTCACAGTCTAGACCCTGTCACAGTCTAGTCCCTGTCACAGTCTGATCCCTGTCACAGTGTAGACCCTGTCACAATGTGGTCCCTGTCACTGTCTGGTCCCTGTCACAGTGTAGACCCTGTCACTGTCTAGTCCCTGTCACAGTCTGGTCCCTGTCACAGTGTAGACCCTGTCACAGTGTGGTCCCTGTCACAGTCTGGTCCCTGTCACAGTCTAGACGCTGTCACTGTCTGTCCCTTTCACAGTGTAGACCCTGTCTTAGTCTAGACCCTGTCACAGTGTGGTTCCTGTCACAGTCTGGTCCCTGTCACAGTTTGGTCCCTGTCTCAGTCTAGATCCTGTCGCTGTCTGGTCCCTCTCTCAGTCTAGACCCTGTCACAGTCTGGTCCCTGTCACAGTCTGGTTCCTGTCACAGTCTGGTCCCTGTCACAGTTTGATCCCTGTCTCAGTCTAGACCCTGTCACTGTCTGGTCCCTGTCACAGACTAGTCCCTGTCACAGTGTGGTCTCTGTCTCAGTCTGGTCCCTGTCTCAGTCTGGCCCCTGTCACAATGCAGACCCTGTCACAGTGTGGTCCCTGTCACAGTCTGGTCCCTGTCACAGTCTGGTCTCTGTCACAGTCTAGACCCTGTCACAGTCTGGTCCCTGTCACAGTCTAGACCCTGTCACAGTGTGTTCCCTGTCACAGTCTAGACCCTGTCACTGTCTGGTCCCTGTCTCAG
The DNA here is from genome assembly GCF_037043375.1 of Chiloscyllium plagiosum. NCBI lineage: Eukaryota > Metazoa > Chordata > Chondrichthyes > Orectolobiformes > Hemiscylliidae > Chiloscyllium > Chiloscyllium plagiosum. Next base: position 74,799,819 of record NW_028270154.1, on the reverse strand, counting down.
TCTGGTCCCTGTCACAGTGTGGTCACTGTCACAGTCTAGACCCTGTCACAGTCTAGTCCCTGTCACAGAGTGTTCCCTGTCACAGTCTCGTCCCTGTCACAGTGTGGTCCCTGTCACAGTGTGGTCCTTGTCACAGTCTGGTCCCTATCACAGTCTGGTCCCTGTCACAGTGTAGACCCTGTCACAGTCTGGTCCCTGTCACAGTCTGGTCCCTGTCACAGTCTGGTCTCTGTCACAGTCTGGTCCCTGTCACAGTGTGGTCCCTGTCACATTCTGGTCCCTGATACAGTCTACACCCTGTCACAGTCTGGTCCCTGTCACAGTCTGGTGCCTGTCACAGTCTAGACCCTGTCACAGTCTCGACCCTGTCACAGTCGATTAGATTAGATTACTTACAGTGTGGAAACAGGCCCTTCGGCCCAACAAGTCCACACCGGCCCGCCGAAGCACAACCCATCCATATCCCTACATGTACCCCTTACCTATCACTACAGGCAATTTAGCATGGCCAATTCACCTGACCTGCACATCTTTGGACTGTGGGAGGACACCGGAGCACCCGGAGGAAACCCACGCCGACACGGGGAGAACGTGCAAACTCTACACAGTCAGTCGCCTGAGGCGGGAATTGAACCCGGGTCTCTGGCGCTGTGAGGCAGCAGTGCTAACCACTGTGCCACCGTGCCGCCCACCGTGTCACAGTCTGGTCCCTGTCACTGTCTAGATGCTGTCACAGTCTAGACCCTGTCACAGTCTAGTCCCTGTCACAGTCTAGTCCTTGTCACAGTGTGGTCCCTGTCACAGTCTGGTCCCTGTCACAGTCTGGTCCCTGTCACAGTCTAGTTCCTGTCACAATGTGGTCCCTGTCACAGTGTAGACCCTGTCACAGTCTAGTCCCTGTCACAGTCTGGTCCCTGTCACTGTCTGGTCCCTGTCCCAGTGTAGACCCTGTCACTGTCTAGTCCCTGTCACAGTCTGGTCCCTGTCACAGTGTAGACCCTGTCACAGTGTGGTCCCTGTCACAGTCTGGTCCCTGTCACAGTCTAGACCCTGTCACAGTCTAGTCCCTGTCACAGTCTGATCCCTGTCACAGTGTAGACCCTGTCACAGTGTGGTCCCTGTCACTGTCTGGTCCCTGTCACAGTGTAGACCCTGTCACTGTCTAGTCCCTGTCACAGTCTGGTCCCTGTCACAGTGTAGACCCTGTCACAGTGTGGTCCCTGTCACAGTCTGGTCCCTGTCACAGTCTAGACGCTGTCACTGTTTGGTCCCTGTCACAGTCTTGTCCCTGTCACAGTCTGGTCCCTGTCACAGTCTGGTCCCTGTCACAGTCTAGACCCTGTCACAGTCTGGTCCCTGTCACAGTCTAGTCCCTGTCACAATGTGTGGTCCCTGTCACAGTCTAGTCCCTGTCACAATGTGTGGTCCCTTTCACAGTCTGGTCCCTGTCACAGTCTGGAACCTGTCACAGTCTAGACCCTGTCACAGTGTGGTCCCTGTTACAGTCTGGTCCCTGTCACAGTCTGGTACCTGTCACAGTCTAGTCCCTGTCACAGTATGGTCCCTGTCACTGTCTGGTCCCTGTCACAGTCTAGACCCTGTCACGGTGTGGTCCCTGTCACAGTCTGGTCCCTGTCACAGTCTGGATCCTGTCACAGTCTAGACCCTGTCACAGTGTGGTCCATGTCGCAGTCTGGTACCTGTCACAGTGTGGTCCCTGTCACAGTATGGTCCCTGTCACAGTCTGGATCCTGTCACAGTCTAGTCCCTGTCACAGTGTGGTCCATGTCGCAGTCTGGTACCTGTCACAGTGTGGTCCCTGTCACAGTCTGGTCCCTGTCACAGTCTAGACCCTGTCACAGTGTGGTCCCTGTTACAGTCTGGTCCCTGTCACAGTCTGCTACCTGTCACAGTCTAGTCCCTGTCACAGTGTGGTCCCTGTCACTGTCTGGTCCCTGTCACAGTCTGGATCCTGTCACAGTCTAGTCCCTGTCACAGTGTGGTCCCTGTTACAGTCTGGTCCCTGTCACAGTCTGGTACCTGTCACAGTCTAGTCCCTGTCACAGTCTGGTCCCTGTCACTGTCTGGTCCCTGTCACAGTCTGGATCCTGTCACAGTCTAGTCCCTGTCACAGTCTGGTCCCTGTCACAGTCTGGATCCTGTCACAGTCTAGACCCTGTCACAGTATGGTCCATGTCGCAGTCTGGTACCTGTCACAGTGTGGTCCATGTCGCAGTCTGGTACCTGTCACAGTGTGGTCCCTGTCACAGTCTGGTCCCTGTCACCGTCTGGTCCCTGTCACATTCTGGTCCCTGTCACAGTCTGGTCCCTGTCACAGTCTGGTCCCTGTCACAGTTTGGTTCCTGTCTCAGTCTGGTCCCTGTCACAGTGTAGACCCTGTCACAGTCTGGTCCCTGTCTCAGTCTGGTCCCTGTCACAGTCTAGTCCCTGTCACAGTCTCGTCCCTGTCACAGTGTGGTCCTTGTCACAGTCTAGTCCCTGTCACAGTGTGGTCCCTGTCACAGTCGAGACCCTGTCTCAGTCTGGTCCCTGTCACAGTGTGGTCCCTGTTACAGTCTGGTCCCTGTCACAGTCTGGTACCTGTCACAGTCTAGTCCCTGTCACAGTGTGGTCCCTGTCACTGTCTGGTCCCTGTCACAGTCTGGATCCTGTCACAGTCTAGTCCCTGTCACAGTCTGGTCCCTGTCACAGTCTGGATCCTGTCACAGTCTAGACCCTGTCACAGTATGGTCCATGTCACTGTCTGGTCCCTGTCACAGTCTGGATCCTGTCACAGTCTAGTCCCTGTCACAGTCTAGTCCCTGTCACAGTCTCGTCCCTGTCACAGTGTGGTCCTTGTCACAGTCTAGTCCCTGTCACAGTGTGGTCCCTGTCACAGTCGAGACCCTGTCTCAGTCTGGTCCCTGTCACAGTGTGGTCCCTGTCACATTCTGGACCCTGTCACAGTCTGGTCCCTGTCACAGTCTAGACCCTGTCTCAGTCTGGTCCCTGTCACAGTCTGGTCCCTGTCACAGTCTAGACCCTGTCTCAGTCTGGTCCCCGTCACAGTCTGGTCCCTGTCACAGTCTGGTCCCTGTCACAGTGTAGACCCTGTCTCAGTCTAGACCCTGTCACAGTCTGGTCCCTGTCACAGTCTGGTCCCTGTGACAGTGTAGTCCCTGTCACAGTCTAATCCCTGTCACAGTCTGGTCCCTGTCATTGTCTGGTCCCTGTCACAGTGTAGACCCTGTCTCAGTCTAGACCCTGTCACAGTCTGGTCCCTGTCAATGTGGTCCCTGTCACAGTGTGGTCCCTGTCACAGTCTAGACCCTGTCTCATTCTGGTCCCTGTCACAGTGTGGTCCCTGTCACATTCTGGACCCTGTCACAGTCTGGTCCCTGTCACAGTCTAGACCCTGTCTCAGTCTGGTCCCCGTCACAGTCTGGTCCCTGTCACAGTCTGGTCCCTGTCATTGTCTGGTCCCTGTCACAGTCTGGTCCCTGTCACAGTGTAGACCCTGTCTCAGTCTAGACCCTGTCACAGTCTGGTCCCTGTCACAGTCTGGTCCCTGTGACAGTGTAGTCCCTGTCACAGTCTAATCCCTGTCACAGTCTGGTCCCTGTCATTGTCTGGTCCCTGTCACAGTGTGGACCCTGTCACAGTCTAGTCCCTGTCACAGTGTGGTCACTGTCACAGTCTGGTCCCTGTCACAGTTAGGTCCCTGTCACAGTCTAGTCCCTGTCACAGTCTGGTCCCTGTCATTGTCTGGTCCCTGTCACAGTCTGGTCCCTGTCACAGTCTAGTCCCTGTCACAGTGTGGTCTCTGTCACAGTCTGGTCACTGTCACAGTGTGGTCCCTGTCACAGTCTGGTCCCTGTCACAGTCTAGTCCCTGTCACAGTCTGGTCCCTGTCATTGTCTGGTCCCTGTCATAGTCTGGTGCCTGTCACAGTCCAGTCCCTGTCACAGTGTGGTCCCTGTCACAGTCTGGTCCCTGTCACAGTCTGGTCCCTGTCACAGTCTAGTCCCTGTCACAGTGTGTTCCCTGTCACAGTCTAGTCCCTGTCACAGTCTGGTCCCTGTCACAGTCTGGTCCCTGTCACAGTCTAGACCCTGTCACAGTCTGGTCCCTGTCACAGTCTAGACCCTGTCACAGTCTGGTCCCTGTCACAGTCTGTTCCCTGTCACAGTCTAGACCCTGTCACAGTCTGGTCCCTGGACAGTCTGGTCCCTGTCACAGTGTAGACCCTGTCACTGTCCAGACCCTGACACAGTCTAGTCCCTGTCACAGTCTGGACCCTGTCACCGTCTGGTCCCTGTCACATTCTGGTCCCTGTCACAGTCTGGTCCCTGTCACAGTCTGGTCCCTGTCACAGTTTGGTTCCTGTCTCAGTCTGGTCCCTGTCACAGTGTAGACCCTGTCACAGTCTGGTCCCTGTCTCAGTCTGGTCCCTGTCACAGTCTAGTCACTGTCACAGTCTCGTCCCTGTCACAGTGTGGTCCTTGTCACAGTCTAGTCCCTGTCACAGTGTGGTCCCTGTCACAGTCGAGACCCTGTCTCAGTCTGGTCCCTGTCACAGTGTGGTCCCTGTCACATTCTGGACCCTGTCACAGTCTGGTCCCTGTCACAGTCTAGACCCTGTCTCAGTCTGGTCCCTGTCACAGTCTGGTCCCTGTCACAGTCTGGTCCCTGTCATTGTCTGGTCCCTATCACAGTCTGGTCCCTGTCACAGTGTAGACCCTGTCTCAGTCTAGACCCTGTCACAGTCTGGTCCCTGTCACAGTCTGGTCCGTGTCACAGTGTGGTCCCTGTCACAGTCTAATCCCTGTCACAGTCTGGTCCCTGTCAATGTCTGGTCCCTGTCACAGTGTGGACCCTGTCACAGTCTAGTCCCTGTCACAGTGTGGTCCCTGTCACAGTCTGGTCCCTGTCAGAGTCTGGTCCCTGTCACAGTCAGGTCCCTGTCATTGTCTGGTCCCTGTCACAGTCTGGTCCCTGTCACAGTGTAGACCCTGTCTCAGTCTAGACCCTGTCACAGGCTGGTCCCTGTCACAGTCTGGTCCCTGTCACAGTGTGGTCCCTGTCACAGTCTAATCCCTGTCACAGTCTGGTCCCTGTCATTGTCTGGTCCCTGTCACAGTGTGGACCCTGTCACAGTCTAGTCCCTGTCACAGTCTGGTCCCTGTCACAGTCTGGTCCCTGTCACAGTGTGGTCCCTGTCACAGTCTAATCCCTGTCACAGTCTGGTCCCTGTCATTGTCTGGTCCCTGTCACAGTCTGGTCCCTGTCACAGTCTAGTCCCTGTCACAGTGTGGTCCCTGTCACAGACTGGTCACTGTCACAGTGTGGTCCCTGTCACAGCCTGGTCCCTGTCACAGTCTAGTCCCTGTCACAGTCTGGTCCCTGTCACAGTTAGGTCCCTGTCACAGTCTAGTCCCTGTCACAGTCTGGTCCCTGTCATTGTCTGGTCCCTGTCATAGTCTGGTGCCTGTCACAGTCTAGTCCCTGTCACAGTGTGGTCCCTGTCACAGTCTGGTCCCTGTCACAGTCTGGTCCCTGTCACAGTCTAGTCCCTGTCACAGTGTGTTCCCTGTCACAGTCTAGTCCCTGTCACAGTCTGGTCCCTGTCACAGTGTAGACCCTGTCACAGTCTGGTCCCTGTCGCAGTCTGGTCCTTGTCACAGTCTAGACCCTGTCACAGTCTGGTCCCTGTCACAGTCTAGACCCTGTCACAGTCTGGTCCCTGTCACAGTCTGGTCCCTGTCACAGTCTAGACCCTGTCACAGTCTGGTCCCTGGACAGTCTGGTCCCTGTCACAGTGTAGACCCTGTCACAGTCTAGTCCCTGTCACAGTCTGGTCCCTGTCACATTCTGGTCCCTGTCACAGTCTGGTCCCTGTCACAGTCTGGTGCCTGTCACAGTCTAGACCCTGTCACAGTCTCAACCCTGTCACAGTCTAGTCCCTGTCACAGTGTGGTCCCTGTCACAGTCTGGTCCCTGTCACAGTTAGGTCCCTGTCACAGTCTAGTCCCTGTCACAGTCTGGTCCCAGTCATTGTCTGGTCCCTGTCACAGTGTAGACCCTGTCACTGTCTAGTCCCTGTCACAGTCTGGTCCCTGTCACAGTGTGGTCCCTGTCACAGTCTAGTCCCTGTCACAGTGTGGACCCTGTCACTGTCTAGTCCCTGTCACAGTCTGGTCCCTGTCACAGTGTGGTCCCTGTCACAGTCTAGACCCTGTCACAGTCTGTCCATGTCACAGTGTAGACCCTGTCTCAGTCTAGACCCTGTCACAGTGTGGTTCCTGTCACAGTGTGGTCCCTGTCACAGTCTAGACCCGGTCTCAGTCTAGACCCTGTCGCTGTCTGGTCCCTGTCTCAGTCTAGACCCTGTCACAGTCTGTCCCTTTCACAGTGTAGACCCTGTCTTAGTCTAGACCCTGTCACAGTGTGGTTCCTGTCACAGTCTGGTCCCTGTCACAGTTTGGTCCCTGTCTTAGTCTAGATCCTGTCGCTGTCTGGTCCCTCTCTCAGTCTAGACCCTGTCACAGTCTGGTCCCTGTCACAGTCTGGTTCCTGTCACAGTCTGGTCCCTGTCACAGTTTGATCCCTGTCTCAGTCTAGACCCTGTAACTGTCTGGTCCCTGTCACAGACTAGTCCCTGTCACAGTGTGGTCTCTGTCTCAGTCTGGTCCCTGTCTCAGTCTGGCCCCTGTCACAATGCAGACCCTGTCACAGTGTGGTCCCTGACACAGTCTGGTCCCTGTCACAGTCTGGTCTCTGTCACAGTCTAGACCCTGTCACAGTCTGGTCCCTGTCACAGTCTAGACCCTGTCACAGTGTGTTCCCTGTCACAGTCTAGACCCTGTCACTGTCTGGTCCCTGTCTCAGTCTGGTCCCTGTCACAGTGTGGTCACTGTCACAGTCTAGACCCTGTCACAGTCTAGTCCCTGTCACAGTGTGTTCCCTGTCACAGTCTCGTCCCTGTCACAGTGTGGTCCCTGTCACAGTGTGGTCCTTGTCACAGTCTGGTCCCTATCACAGTCTGGTCCCTGTCACAGTGTAGACCCTGTCACAGTCTGGTCCCTGTCACAGTCTGGTCTCTGTCACAGTCTGGTCCCTGTCACAGTCTAGACCCTGTCACAGTGTGGTCCCTGTCACAGTCTGGTCCCTGTCACAGTGTAGATCCTGTCACTGTCTAGACCCTGTCACAGTCTGGTCCCTGTCACAGTGTGGTCCCTGTCACATTCTGGTCCCTGTCACAGTCTACACCCTGTCACAGTCTGGTCCCTGTCACAGTCTGGTGCCTGTCACAGTCTAGACCCTGTCACAGTCTCGACCCTGTCACAGTCGATTAGATTAGATTACTTACAGTGTGGAAACAGGCCCTTCGGCCCAACAAGTCCACACCGGCCCGCCGAAGCACAACCCATCCATATCCCTACATGTACCCCTTACCTATCACTACAGGCAATTTAGCATGGCCAATTCACCTGACCTGCACATCTTTGGACTGTGGGAGGACACCGGAGCACCCGGAGGCAACCCACGCCGACACGGGGAGAACGTGCAAACTCTACACAGTCAGTCGCCTGAGGCGGGAATTGAACCCGGGTCTCTGGCGCTGTGAGGCAGCAGTGCTAACCACTGTGCCACCGTGCCGCCCACCGTGTCACAGTCTGGTCCCTGTCACTGTCTAGATGCTGTCACAGTCTAGACCCTGTCACAGTCTAGTCCCTGTCACAGTCTAGTCCTTGTCACAGTGTGGTCCCTGTCACAGTCTGGTCCCTGTCACAGTCTGGTCCCTGTCACAGTCTAGTTCCTGTCACAATGTGGTCCCTGTCACAGTGTAGACCCTGTCACAGTCTAGTCCCTGTCACAGTCTGGTCCCTGTCACTGTCTAGTCCCTGTCCCAGTGTAGTTCCTGTCACTGTCTAGTCCCTGTCACAGTCTGGTCCCTGTCACATTGTAGACCCTGTCACAGTGTGGTCCCTGTCACAGTCTGGTCCCTGTCACAGTCTAGACCCTGTCACAGTCTAGTCCCTGTCACAGTCTGATCCCTGTCACAGTGTAGACCCTGTCACAATGTGGTCCCTGTCACTGTCTGGTCCCTGTCACAGTGTAGACCCTGTCACTGTCTAGTCCCTGTCACAGTCTGGTCCCTGTCACAGTGTAGACCCTGTCACAGTGTGGTCCCTGTCACAGTCTGGTCCCTGTCACAGTCTAGACGCTGTCACTGTCTGTCCCTTTCACAGTGTAGACCCTGTCTTAGTCTAGACCCTGTCACAGTGTGGTTCCTGTCACAGTCTGGTCCCTGTCACAGTTTGGTCCCTGTCTCAGTCTAGATCCTGTCGCTGTCTGGTCCCTCTCTCAGTCTAGACCCTGTCACAGTCTGGTCCCTGTCACAGTCTGGTTCCTGTCACAGTCTGGTCCCTGTCACAGTTTGATCCCTGTCTCAGTCTAGACCCTGTCACTGTCTGGTCCCTGTCACAGACTAGTCCCTGTCACAGTGTGGTCTCTGTCTCAGTCTGGTCCCTGTCTCAGTCTGGCCCCTGTCACAATGCAGACCCTGTCACAGTGTGGTCCCTGTCACAGTCTGGTCCCTGTCACAGTCTGGTCTCTGTCACAGTCTAGACCCTGTCACAGTCTGGTCCCTGTCACAGTCTAGACCCTGTCACAGTGTGTTCCCTGTCACAGTCTAGACCCTGTCACTGTCTGGTCCCTGTCTCAGTCTGGTCCCTGTCACAGTGTGGTCACTGTCACAGTCTAGACCCTGTCACAGTCTAGTCCCTGTCACAGAGTGTTCCCTGTCACAGTCTCGTCCCTGTCACAGTGTGGTCCCTGTCACAGTGTGGTCCTTGTCACAGTCTGGTCCCTATCACAGTCTGGTCCCTGTCACAGTGTAGACCCTGTCACAGTCTGGTCCCTGTCACAGTCTGGTCCCTGTCACAGTCTGGTCTCTGTCACAGTCTGGACCCTGTCACAGTGTGGTCCCTGTCACAGTCTGGTCCCTGTCACAGTGTAGACCCTGTCACTGTCTAGACCCTGTCACAGTCTGGTCCCTGTCACAGTGTGGTCCCTGTCACATTCTGGTCCCTGATACAGTCTACACCCTGTCACAGTCTGGTCCCTGTCACAGTCTGGTGCCTGTCACAGTCTAGACCCTGTCACAGTCTCGACCCTGTCACAGTCGATTAGATTAGATTACTTACAGTGTGGAAACAGGCCCTTCGGCCCAACAAGTCCACACCGGCCCGCCGAAGCACAACCCATCCATATCCCTACATGTACCCCTTACCTATCACTACAGGCAATTTAGCATGGCCAATTCACCTGACCTGCACATCTTTGGACTGTGGGAGGACACCGGAGCACCCGGAGGAAACCCACGCCGACACGGGGAGAACGTGCAAACTCTACACAGTCAGTCGCCTGAGGCGGGAATTGAACCCGGGTCTCTGGCGCTGTGAGGCAGCAGTGCTAACCACTGTGCCACCGTGCCGCCCACCGTGTCACAGTCTGGTCCCTGTCACTGTCTAGATGCTGTCACAGTCTTGACCCTGTCACAGTCTAGTCCCTGTCACAGTCTAGTCCTTGTCACAGTGTGGTCCCTGTCACAGTGTGGTCCCTGTCACAGTCTGGTCCCTGTCACAGTCTGGTCCCTGTCACAGTCTAGTTCCTGTCACAATGTGGTCCCTGTCACAGTGTAGACCCTGTCACAGTCTAGTCCCTGTCACAGTCTGGTCCCTGTCACTGTCTGGTCCCTGTCCCAGTGTAGACCCTGTCACTGTCTAGTCCCTGTCACAGTCTGGTCCCTGTCACAGTGTAGACCCTGTCACAGTGTGGTCCCTGTCACAGTCTGGTCCCTGTCACAGTCTAGACCCTGTCACAGTCTAGTCCCTGTCACAGTCTGATCCCTGTCACAGTGTAGACCCTGTCACAGTGTGGTCCCTGTCACTGTCTGGTCCCTGTCACAGTGTAGACCCTGTCACTGTCTAGTCCCTGTCACAGTCTGGTCCCTGTCACAGTGTAGACCCTGTCACAGTGTGGTCCCTGTCACAGTCTGGTCCCTGTCACAGTGTAGACCCTGTCACAGTGTGGTCCCTGTCACAGTCTGGTCCCTGTCACAGTCTAGACGCTGTCACTGTTTGGTCCCTGTCACAGTCTTGTCCCTGTCACAGTCTGGTCCCTGTCACAGTCTGGTCCCTGTCACAGTCTAGACCCTGTCACAGTCTGGTCCCTGTCACAGTCTAGTCCCTGTCACAATGTGTGGTCCCTGTCACAGTCTAGTCCCTGTCACAATGTGTGGTCCCTTTCACAGTCTGGTCCCTGTCACAGTCTGGAACCTGTCACAGTCTCGACCCTGTCACAGTGTGGTCCCTGTTACAGTCTGGTCCCTGTCACAGTCTGGTACCTGTCACAGTCTAGTCCCTGTCACAGTATGGTCCCTGTCACTGTCTGGTCCCTGTCACAGTCTAGACCCTGTCACGGTGTGGTCCCTGTCACAGTCTGGTCCCTGTCACAGTCTGGATCCTGTCACAGTCTAGACCCTGTCACAGTGTGGTCCATGTCGCAGTCTGGTACCTGTCACAGTGTGGTCCCTGTCACAGTATGGTCCCTGTCACAGTCTGGATCCTGTCACAGTCTAGTCCCTGTCACAGTGTGGTCCATGTCGCAGTCTGGTACCTGTCACAGTGTGGTCCCTGTCACAGTCTGGTCCCTGTCACAGTCTAGACCCTGTCACAGTGTGGTCCCTGTTACAGTCTGGTCCCTGTCACAGTCTGCTACCTGTCACAGTCTAGTCCCTGTCACAGTGTGGTCCCTGTCACTGTCTGGTCCCTGTCACAGTCTGGATCCTGTCACAGTCTAGTCCCTGTCACAGTGTGGTCCCTGTTACAGTCTGGTCCCTGTCACAGTCTGGTCCCTGTCACTGTCTGGTCCCTGTCACAGTCTGGATCCTGTCACAGTCTAGTCCCTGTCACAGTCTGGTCCCTGTCACAGTCTGGATCCTGTCACAGTCTAGACCCTGTCACAGTATGGTCCATGTCGCAGTCTGGTACCTGTCACAGTGTGGTCCATGTCGCAGTCTGGTACCTGTCACAGTGTGGTCCCTGTCACAGTCTGGTCCCTGTCACAGTCTGGATCCTGTCACAGTCTAGTCCCTGTCACAGTGTGGTACATGTCGCAGTCTGGTACCTGTCACAGTGTGGTCCCTGTCACAGTCTGGACCCTTTCACTATCTGCACCCTGTTACAGCCCGGACCCTGTCTCTATCTGAGCTCTGATACTGGTGCAGTCTGGAACCTGTTACTGTTGGACCCAGACACAGACTAGAAACTGTAACAGTCTATATCCATGTCATTGTCTGGACCTTCCTATAAACTGTCCCCTGTTACAGTCAGTAGACTGAAATAGTCCAGAACCTGTTACATAGAATTATTGAATCCATACAGTGTGGAACCAGGCTGTTTGGCCCATCAAGTCCACACCGACCCTCCGAAAAGCATCCCTCCCAGACCCACCTCCTTACCCTGTCCCTGTAGTCCTGCATTTCCCATGGCTAATTCACCGAGTCTGCACATCCCTCAACACTAAGGAGTAACTTAGCACGGCCAATCCACCTAACCTGCACACCGACACAGGGTGAATGTGCAAACTAACACGGTCATCCAAGGGTGGAAACAAACCCAGGTCCCCGATGTTGTGAGGCAGCAGTGCTAACCACTGAACCACTGTGCCACCCCAGTCACAGTTCAGAACATGTCAGAGTCTGGAATTAGATTACTTACAGTGTGGAAACAGACCCTTTGGCCCAACAAGTCCCCACCGACCCGCCGAAGCACAACCACCCAGACCCATTCCCCTACATTTACCCCTGCACCTAACACTATGGGCAATTTAGCATGGCCAATCCTCCTGACCTGCACATCTTTGGACTGTGGGAGGAAACCGGAGCACCTGGAGGAAACCCACACAGACTCGGGGAGAATGTGCAAACTCCACACAGTCAGTCACCTGGCGCTGTGAGGCAGCAGTGCTAACCACTGTGCCACCATGCCGCCCACACATTCTGCTCCTGTTCACAATCTGATGATTCAGTTTTAAGAGGTGTCAGGAGCAGGAACATTTTTACCGAGTAAGCTGTATTGATATGGGATCCATTGATAATGACAGAGTTGGGAGTGGAACCATTCGATGATTTTGAAAGAAAATTAGAAATAAACTTGCTAGAGAGTGAGATCTAACTAATCAAGTGGGTCTGAACGACATGCTCCGCGAGGGGAAGGCAGGGCTCAATGTGCTGAAGACTCTCCTTCCAGGCAATAAATGATTCTAATAAGTACATGATCACTATCACAGTTTAGTCTCTGTGAGAAAGTGTTAGTGATCTTTCTGTTCGCTGTTAGTAGCTGCCCATTGTTGTTCTAAATGCTAGACAGGTTGGCACATGTAAATTAAGTTTCAGACCATAATTTAATTTCACTTGTTCCTAATTCTGATACTTGAAAAGCAGAGGTTTTTAAAAATGACTTTTAAATTGGATATTGCCAATTTAACTACAGGACATCGCGACAATTACACAGAGTTACATCTATGAGGAACAGATCCAAGAATTTGTATCAACTTCTAATACTAATGGCCTAGAAATGCTAACATTTTCCATCAAATAATGGGGCCATAATAGGTTATTTTAAAACACATTGCAATGTCCATGTGTTAGTCATCAATAGCTTTAGGTCCAGAGGGGTTTGGGAGAATTTGAATTATAATAGTCATTAAAAACTGGCTGTAGACATGAGAGTTAATAAATGGAGCTATAATTCACAACCACTTTTAACGTAAAATCTTTGTGATGCTTTTAACAACCTTTACAAAGCTTTATATTAATACTTTCAACAAATGGCCTTATTCTCAAGTTTATTCGATTAAAACTTGTGTTTTAAAGTCAACTGGGTCTTCAATGGCATTCAAAATTGCAAAACAGCAGTTCACTTTTCTCCCAATTCAGATCTGAACCAGTAATTACGGACACAGGAAATGCCTTGTAGTCCATCTTATTAATTTGCTAATAATCTTTGTTCAGCGCTCTATCAGAAATAAAATACTGTTTTAATTTTAACTGATCTCAATTTAAAGGATATGGGTGCACTTTCCCAACCAGTTCCATCTACGCAAATGCATTTCGGAAATCAAATTTGTATAACTTTAGAAAGGGCGGGCACATGACTTACTGCTATTCCACAGCCCTATCTATTATTTCATTTACATCAATGAGTTTCATCAATCCATGGTTTCCTGATGCACATTCAAACAGAAAAATTAAAACCTGTTTCCAAGGAATGACATTAAAGAGGTGATTTCGAGAATCAGTCTTGATGTTGTTAAAATGATGGAATAAATCACTTTGTGCTTTAAATATGGGAAAATGTAACAAAGCCACACCAGTCGCAAGTCTCAAAGTAGTTCGCTGACACCAGATCACCACAAAGTTAAACTGCACCCATTACCAACAACGTTCCACTACATACACTCACAATATCATTCCAATCTTCCAGTGGAGGGAAAATGGCACCAACATCCAACACTGCATAGTGCTGCTGCCTGTTAGAGGCAAGACAATTAGTAGTGGTTTAGCCTGATGGTCACCACAAGCAAGGGGAGAGGTTGAAAAAGTAGCAGTCTTAGTGGTACCTTAGCCAGTGCAGTTATTGAACCCTTGCTGTTATTATTACTGGAACATCACAAATCAGCTATCCAGGCTTCGGGGCTAAACCTGGCCCCCTGCTTCAGCTGCAACACTGGCATCTATCTGACAAGATGGAAAACTGCGCAGGTATGCCCGATACACAAAAAAGTTGGACAAATCCAACCTGGTCAACTAATGCCCAATTAGCCTACTCTCGATCATCATCAAAGTGATAGAGCAGATCATTGACTATCAAACGGCAAGTGCCAAGGAATAATCTCTGTTTGGATTCTACCAAGGCCACTTAGCTCCAGACTTCACTACGACTCTGGTTCAAAGATGCAAATAGAGCTGCACTCCTCAGGTAAGGAGAGCGACTGCCCTTGATATCGAGGTTGCATTTGACTAAGTGTCATCCTAAGGAGTCCTAAAAAAAATTTAAGTCAATGAAAATCAGGTGGAAACTCTTGCATTACAAGACATAAGCAACAATTATGCTTGAGCTGATAAATGGTAAGTAATATTCATCCCTCACAAGTAGTTTGCAGGAGCTCGGTAATAATCCTGTTTGATATGGTGGAATCTCACCATCACCCCGTGACATTCAAAGGCATTAACATGGATTTGAGGGATTGGTTTGAGAGATGTCCACCATGAGACACAGTGAATTTTCTTACCCTATTGTACCAAATCTGCCATAATTATACCCCACCCTGTGGCCTCCATTGTGTCTTGTTTTGACTCTTTTACTGCAGTGGGCCTCTGCAGTGCCCAATCACACTCATGACACTTCACCATCGTTCGCATACTTATCCCAGTGCTAACAGATGTTCCTCCTACTTCCATTCACTGAGTTCCTCCCTCTATTTTATTCCAGGAGAAAGTAGTTCATATAGGGCAGAGTGAACCTATACATGTAGAGTGATGTTAGACATCAGAATCCTCAACACATGCAAAGAAAGAACCCTTGATGCAGGAGCTCCTGTGGGGATTCTGAGTCACCCATATCCTGTCAACCGAGTACCACTCTTCATTCCACTGTGCCTCTTCCGCTGTCAGTCTCAGTCATAACACATCACTACTAACTATTGGCCATGACATCTTCTCTTCCTTTTCTATCATAGGCACCAATGGAATGTTCACAGTCTCCATAGTGAAACTGCCAGCACACCCAGAAGCCATTTCATTGACATTTGAGGATGAGAGTACTGAAGTCTCAGAGAAAACATCATCAATAGAGTTAGGGTTAGGGGTAGGGCTAGGGTTAGGGTTAAGGGTAGGGTAGGATTATGGTTAGGGCTAGGGTAAGGGTAAGGGGCAGGGGTAGGGTTATGGTTGGGGTAGTGGTTAGGGTTAGGGGTAGGGTTAGGGGTTAGAGTTAGTGTTTAGGGTTAGGGGTAGGTTTAGTGTTAGGGTCAGGGTTAGGTTTAGGGGTATGGCTAGGGTTAGGGGTAGGCGTATGTTTAGGGTTAGGGTTAGGGTAAAGGGTAGGGTTAGGGTTAGGGTTAGGGTTAGGGTTAGAGTTAGGGTTAGGGTTAAGGTAAAGGGCAGGGATAGGGATATGGTTAGGGTTAGGGGTAGGGTTAGGTTTAGGGTTAGGGGTTAGGGTTATGGTTAGGGGTAGGGGTTAGGGTTAGGGGTAAGCTTATGGTTAGGATTAGAGGTTAGGGTTTTACTTAGGTGTAGTGTTTAGGGTATGGGGTAGGATTATGGTGAGGGTTAGGGTTAGGGTTCGGGGTATGTTTAAGTTTAGGGGTAGGTTTATGGTTAGGGTCAGCATTCGGTTTACTGGCATGGTTAGGGTTAGGGTTAGGGTTGGGTAGTGTTATGGTTCTGGTTAGGGTTTGGGTTAGGGTTAAGGGTAGGTGTTGGTTTAGGGGTAGGTTTAGGGTTAGGGTCAGGGTTAGGGTTGGGGTAGGGGTATGGTTAGGGTTAGCATTGAGGTTAGGGGTAGGGTTCTGATTAGGTTTATGGGTTAGGGGTAGGGTTGGGGTAGCGGCAGGTTAGGGCTAGTGTTTAAGGGTAAAGGTAGGGTTTAAGGTTGGGGTAGGTATAGGGTTCAGGTTAGGGTTATGGTTAGGTGTTAGGTTTTGGGGAAGGGTTATTGTAGGTTTGAGGTAGGGTTAGGGTTAGGTGTAAGGGTATGGTTAGTGTTAGGGTTAAATTTAGGGTTAGGGGTAGAGTTATGGTTAGGGACAGGGGTTAATGCTAGGGTTATGTTAAGGGGTAGGATTAGGAGTAGGTTTAGAGTTAGTGGTAGGTTTAGGGTTAGGGTTAGGGCTATGTTTAGGGACAGGGTTAGGGTTAGGGTTAGTGGTTTGTTTAAGGTTAGGGGTACGGTTAAGGTTAATGTTTAGGTTTAGAGTTAGGGTTAGTGTTAAGGTATGGGTTAGAGTTAGGGTTAGGGTTAGGGTTACAGTTAGGTTTATGGTTAGGGTTTGGTTTAGGTTGCCCACTACACCCCTAACCAGTTCAGATACTCACACCACAGTGGTCGCGTTTGGCTTAGAGAGTCTGGGAGCACATAGGGTTAGGGTTAGGGATAGGTTTTGGGTTAGAGTTTGGGTTTGGCTGCTTCCTGCACCCCTAACCAGTTAGTTACTCATACAACAGTGGTAACGTTCGGCTTAGAGAGTATGGAAGCACATGGTTAGGCTCAGGCTTCTCAGGTGTGATCCCATTAAACTATTGCTGGACAGGGTCCCTCCATCCTGGCTGTGGAACCAGGAGTACACTTAGTTCCAGTGGACGATGAAATGCAAGAGGAATCGATTCAGGGCACTTTAATAGCATGCGTGAAAATACCTTGAATTTGATTGTATACTTTGTTCTATCAGCATCACTGATTTTACCTCAAATCTTGTATCTCTGTGTAGCCCCAAATGGCTTTGTCATAACATTCAGTAGTACTTCACACCCATTGAGAACGTCCCATGGATCAGTGGTGGCACAGTGGTTAATGCTGCTGCCTCACACTTTCAGGGACCTTAGTTCAATTCCAGCCTTGGACGACAGTCTGTTTGGAGTCTGCATGTTCTCCCTACATCTGTGTGGGTTTCCTCCTGGTGCTCTGATTTCCTCTTCCAGTCCAGATGTATGTCAGTTCGGTGGATTGGCTGGGCTAACTTGCTCTTCATGGCCAGGGGGGTGGATTAGTCAGGGTGAAATGTGGGGCTGGGTGGGGTGCTTTTTTGGTGGGTCAATAGGCCAATTGGCCTCTTTCCATAATGAAGGGATTCTATGATTCAGTGTCTGTGTTGAGTGCCTGCTGTAACATCTGGGAGTAAGAGGAACAAAGTGTTTTCAGGGCAATGAGTACCACCAACATCTTTGTCCTTCTTCATTCTACTTACTGATTTTTTTCATGGCCTTAGCACCTGAAAGCGTTGGTGTGAAAGAGCATGGTCAGTGATGCACCTCCCTATGCCAGGGAAGTACACAGCAGACAAGCAACCAATACAGTGGGATCATCAGGTCTGTGAGCTGTACAATGTTAGGTTTCATGCAGTATCCTTTCCCTTTGAAAGGCCCTCACATCAAAAGGTCTTGCAGAGCCCTCCCTCACAGTTCAGCCACTTACCCCACCAACTCCAAGTGTGGGCATAGCCATTTTCTTTTGCATTGTGCACTTTTAGGGCCCAGCACTGACCCTTGGCCAGTGGCTTCCCATCTCCGACTCGATCCGAACTTTTCGAACCTCTGCCTTGGTGCACTTCCTGAGGAGCCCATAGGCATCACACCTCCTCAGGACCCCACCCTAACCTGTCTAAATATGTCTTTACCTGTCACCTGCTCCCTGCCCTGGTGTATGAGGAGACCATGCCAGGGGTGGTCACACACTGATCTCCCCAATCTGTTATGGACCAGGTCAGAGCCCCTCAAAATATTTCAAGAAGGTAGCCCAGAGTCTCACATTTCTAGTTGTTTTAAGCAGGTGAAACGCAGATATTCCAGGAGAGATGCAGCTGGCCCAAACACTCAGTTTTAGACAAAACAAAATTTATTTACACACCACCAAAGGAAACTCAAACAAAAGAAAACAGAATTTAGAATGACAACAATGAAAAGCCGACCAAACACGATATCCCCTGCAACATAACAAAGGACTGCTCTGACTCCCTGCAACATCATATAAACACACCCCTTTGGCAAAAAAAGGTAAAATCAAACACAAGTTCTTACAGGAGTGACAGACTGCAGAGCAGATCTGCTTGGGATCATTGGCTGAAACATGGAACCCCTTTTCTCCCAGCAGCTTCTCGGAGTCCCCAGCTAAAACTAAACCAAGCTAGAAAAGTCCTTGAACTGGGAGAACTGGCCACTCCCCTTTCATTGTACAAGTGTCTAAAAAAACCCCTAAAAGCCCTTTTCCCTGATTGTTGTCTTGGGTAGTGTCTGTTAGCAATTACCTAAGACCCCAAAACCCAGACAAATCGGAACCTCCGCCTTTTACAACCCCTCTTGAAAAAAGACCAAGGACAATATAACCTCATTAAAGGAGCAGCATTGTCACACCCCACTCAAAGCCAAAATGCTCTAAAATGGACAGAGTCCATCCTACATTACTCCCCTTTCCCTCAATGCATTAACATATCCTCCACTAGTAAATTCTGTTGCACTCCCCCATCACCACCACCAACCCCTATCTTTACCTCCAGCCTGCAGCTCCCAGTCCTGAAGAGTAATGTGCAGACTCTCATTCCTGTGGGTCAGCCTCATGGTCTGCTGAACTTATACAGCATCCTGCACTCCATCACTTCAGACCAGGATCACCCACCCAAATCTCCAAGGCTCCATGATAGGATAGGCAGCCTCCACCCACCAAGATTAACACAGTGGGAAGGAAAGGGCAAGCATGGCCCAGGTAATGCTTCACTATAAATATGCGATTGCATTTCTAAAGATATTTGCTTTCACCATCAGCTGTGTGAGCCATCGTTACTTTCATTGCAATTGCAACAGTGAAGTAGGGACGTTAACCATCCTTCGTGTCACACTTTCCTCTCACCCTGTCTCAGTGAAAGCTATCCTTTCCATAGCACCTGTACTAACATGAACTTGTGTCAGGATTGAAGGAGGTACCAATGGATTTTGTGAAGGCTTCCATATGTTTGTAGTCTTAAGTTTTACTAAACAGCTTATGAACTATATGAAAGACCAAGCCACGAATGTGCACTTGCACTTGGTTTTACAGGAGATGCTGGTCTCAGCTGCAACAAAACATTTGCAGTCAGTGAAAGGGCACTTACAGAAAGGTCCTGTCTGAGTTGTTTTGGTTCATACTGCTGCACTGAGTGATACTGAATGACCCCCCCCCCCCCCTTTGCTGTTACTTGACAAAATGCTGCTGCTGTCACAGATCCTCATTGCCCAGCTTACAGCATCATGCATCCTGCAATTGTCCAGAAAAGAGATTCTGAAAATCAACCAGTATCCTGAATCTGCATTGTACTGGGAAAAAGCCCGAGTCTTGACTTGTGTGGAATCCTGATGCGTAAGCACTATCCAATGGCCCTCACTGACCTCAGTGTTAGAAGTTGCTCAAGTACATTAGGCATCATGTCATGGCAGCTCTAATTGCCAGCTCTGCATACAGTACAGCATTACTGCCTCTCCTTTGGATACAATACAGCATTACTGCCTCTCCTTCGGATAGAGTATAGCATTACTGCCTCTCCTTTAGATAGAGTACATCATTACTGCCTCTCCTTTGGACAGAGTACATCATTACTGCCTCTCCTTTGGACAGAGTACATCATTACTGCCTCTCCTTTGGTCAGAGTACATCATTACTGCTTCTCCTTTGAATAGGGTACAGCATTACTGCCTCTCCTTTGGTCAGAATACAGCATTACTGTCTCTCCTTTAGATAATGTACAGTATTACTGCCTCTCCTTAAGACAGAGTACATCATTACTGCCTCTCCTTTAGATAGAGTACAGCATTACTGCATCTCCTTTGGATAGACTATATCATTACTGCCTCTCCTTTGGTCAGAGTACATCATTACTGCCTCTCCTTTGGATACAGTACAGAGTTACTGCTTCTCCTTTGTATAGAGTACAGCATTACTGCCTCTCCTTTGGATAGAGTACAGCATTTCTGCCTCACTTTTGGATAGAGCACATCATTCCTGCCTCTCCTCTGGATATAGTACAGCATTACTGCCTCTCCTTTTGAGAGAGTATAGCATTACTGCCTCTCCTATTGAGAGAGTATAGCATTACTGCCTCTCCTTCAGACAGAGTACATCATTACTACCTCTCCTTTAGATAGAGTACAGCATTACTGCCTCTCCATTTGATACAGTACAGCATTACTGCCCCTCCTTTGGACAGAGTTCAGCATTACTGTCTCTCCTTTGGATAGAATACAGCATTACTGCCTCTCCTTTAGACAGAATACATCATTACTGCCTTTTCTTTGGATAGAGTACATCATTACTGCCTCTCCTTTGGAAACAGTACAGAATTACTGCTTCTCCTTTGTACAGAGTACAGCATTACTGCCTCTCCTTTCGATAGAATACAGTATTACTGCCTCTCCTTTGGATACAGTACAGCATTGCTGCCCCTCCTTTGGACAGAGTACAGCATTACTGCCTCTCCTTTCGATAGAGTACAGTATTAATGCCTCTCCTTTGAATAGAGTACAGCATTACTGCCTCTCCTTTGAATACAGTACAGCATTACTGCCCCTCCTTTGGACAGAGTACAACATTACTGCCCCTTCTTTGGACAGAGTACAGCATTACTGGCTCTCCTTTGGATACAGGACAGCATTACTGCCCCTTCTTTGGACAGAGTACAGCATTACTGCCTCTCCTTTGGATACAGTACAGCATTACTGCCCCTCCTTTTGGACAGAGTACAGCATTACTGCCTCTCCTTTCGATAGAGTACAGTATTAATGCCTCTCCTTTGTACAGAGTACAGCATTACTGCCTCTCCTTTGGATACAGTACACAATTACTGCTTCTCCTATGTATAGAGTACAGCATTACTGGCTCTCCTTTGGATACAGGACAGCATTACTGCCCCTTCTTTGGACAGAGTATAGCATTACTGCCTCTCCTTTGGATACAGTACAGCATTATTGCCCCTCCTTTGGACAGAGTACAATATTACTGCCTCTCCCTTGGATAGAGTACAGCATTACTGCCTCTCCTTTGGATTGAGTACAGCATTTCTGCCTCACTTTTGGAAAGAGTACATCATTACTGCCTCTCCTTTGTATACAGTACAGCATTACTGCCTCTCCTTTGGACAGAGTACAGCATTACTGCCTCTCTATTGGATACAGTATAGCATTACTGCCTCTCCTTTGGCTTCATGAATTTTCTCACCGTTTAGAAAGTAGTCCATGCTTGTATTCTTTTTTCCAAAGTGCAAGACCTCACATTTGCTCACATTGAACTTCATCAGCCATTTCCTGGACTACTCTCCCAAACTGTCTAGATCCTTCTGCAGCCTCCCCACTTCCTCAGTACTACCTGCCTGTCCACCTATCTTTGTATCATCGGCAAACTTCGCTAGAATGATCCCAGTCCCTTCATCCAGCTCATTAATATATAACGTGAACAGCTGCTGCCCCAACGCTGACCCTCGTGGGACACCGCTTGTCACCGGCGGCCGTTCCGAAAAAGAACCTCTTATCCCAACTCTCTGCCTTCTGTCAGACAGCCAATCCTCAATCCATGCCAGTAGCTCACCTCGAACACCATGGGACCTCACCTTACTCAGCAGATTTCCGTGTGGCACCTTATCAAAGGCCTTTTGGAAGTCTCGATAGACCACATCCACTGGGTTTCCCTGGTCTAACCTACTGGTGACCTCTTCAAAGAATTCAAACAGGTTTGTCAGGCATGACCTCCCTTTACTAAATCCATGTTGACTAGTTCTAATCCGACCCTGCTCTTCCAAGAACTTAGAAACCTCATCGTTAACGATGAACTCAAGAATTTTACCAACAACCGAGGTTAGGCTAATTGGCCTATAATTGTTCATCTTTTGTCTTGATCCTTTTTGAACAATGGGGTTACAATAGAGTACAGCATTACTGCCTCCCCTTTACATAGAGTACAGCATTACTGCCTCTCCTTTGGATAGAGAACCGCATTACTGCCACACATTTGGACAGAGTACATAATTACTGCCACTCCTTTGGATAGACTACACCATTACTGCCTCTTTTTTGGATAGAATACAGCACTACTGCTTCACCTTTGGATAGAGTACAGCATTACTGCCTCATCTTTGGATAGTGTACAGTATTACTGCCTCTCCTTTCGATAGAGTACAGTATTACTGCCTCTCCTTTGTATAGAGTACATCATCACTGCCTCTCCTTTGGATAGAGTACATCATTACTGCCTCTCCTTTGGATAGAGTACAGCATTACTGCCTCTCCTTTGGATAGAGTACAGCATTACCGCCTCTCCTTTGGATAGAATACAGTATTACTGCCTCTCCTTTGGATAGAGTACAGCATTACTGCCTCTCCTTTGGATAGAGTACAGCTTTTCTGCCTCTTTTCAGACAGAGTACACATTACTGCCTCTCCTTTAGATAGAGTACATTATTACTGCCTCTCCTTTGGATAGAGTACAGCATTACTGCCTCTCCTTTGGATAGAGTACATCATTACTGCCTCTCCTTTGGATAGAGTACAGCATTACTGCCTCTCCTTTGGATAGAGTACAGTATTACTGCCTCTCCTTTGGATAGAGTACAGCATTACTGCCTCTCCTTTGGACTGAGTACAGTATTACTGCCTCATCTCTGGATAGAGTACAGTATTACTGCCTCTCCTTTGGATAGAGTACAGCAATACTGCCTCTCCTTTGGACTGAGTACAGTATTACTGCCTCATCTTTGGATAGAGTACAGTATTACTGCCTCTCGTTTGGATAGAGTACGTCATTACTGCCTCTCCTTTGGATAGAGTACAGCATTACTGCCTCTCCTTTGGATAGAGTACAGCATTACTGCCTCTCCTTTGGATAGAGTACAGCATTACTGC
Source organism: Chiloscyllium plagiosum (assembly GCF_037043375.1). Taxonomy (NCBI): domain Eukaryota; kingdom Metazoa; phylum Chordata; class Chondrichthyes; order Orectolobiformes; family Hemiscylliidae; genus Chiloscyllium; species Chiloscyllium plagiosum. Next base: position 74,777,114 of record NW_028270154.1, on the reverse strand, counting down.
CTCTCCTTTGGATAGAATGCAGTATTACTGCCTCTCCTTTGGATAGAATACAGTATTACTGCCTCTCCTTTGGATGGAGTACAGCATTACTGCCTCTCCTTTGGATAGAGTACAGCATTGCTGCCTCTCCTTTTAACTGAGTACAGTATTACTGCCTCATCTTTGGATAGAGTACAGTATTACTGCCTCTCCTTTGGATAGAGTACGTCATTACTGCCTCTCCTTTGGATAGAGTACAGTATTACTGCCTCTCCTTTGGATAGAGTACAGCATTACTGCCTCTCCTTTGGACTGAGTACAGTATTACTGCCTCATCTTTGGATAGTGTACAGTATTACTGCCTCATCTTTGGATAGTGTACAGTATTACTGCCTCTCCTTTGGATAGAGTACAGTATTACTGCCTCTCCTTTAGATAGAGTACAGCATTACTGCCTCTCCTTTGGACTGAGTACAGTATTACTGCCTCATCTTTGGATAGAGTACAGTATTACTGCCTCTCCTTTGGATAGAGTACGTCATTACTGCCTCTCCTTTGGATAGAGTACAGTATTACTGCCTCTCCTTTGGATAGAGTACAGCATTACTGCCTCTCCTTTGGATAGAGTACAGCATTACTGACTCTCCTTTGGACTGAGTACAGTATTACTGCCTCATCTTTGGATAGAGTACAGCATTACTGCCTCTCCTTTGGATAGAGTACAGCATTACTGCCTCTCCTTTGGACTGAGTACAGTATTACTGCCTCATCTTTGGATAGAGTACAGTATTACTGCCTCATCTTTGGATAGTGTACAGTATTACTGCCTCTCCTTTCGGTAGAGTACAGTATTACTGCCTCTCCTTTGTATAGAGTACATCATCACTGCCTCTCCTTTGGATAGAGTACATCATTACTGCCTCTCCTTTGGATAGAGTACAGCATTACTGCCTCTCCTTTGGATAGAGTACAGCATTACTGCCTCTCCTTTGGATAGAGTACAGCATTACTGCCTCTCCTTTGGATAGAGTACAGCATTACTGCCTCTCCTTTGGATAGAGTACAGCTTTTCTGCCTCTTTTCAGACAGAGTACATCATTACTGCCTCTCCTTTAGATAGAGTACATTATTACTGCCTCTCCTTTGGATAGAGTACATCATTACTGCCTCTCCTTTGGATAGAGTACAGCATTACTGCCTCTCCTTTGGATAGAGTACATCATTACTGCCTCTCCTTTGGATAGAGTACAGTATTACTGCCTCTCTTTTGGATAGAGTACAGCATTACTGCCTCTCCTTTGGACTGAGTACAGTATTACTGCCTCATCTTTGGATCGAGTACAGTATTACTGCCTCTCCTTTGGATAGAGTACATCATTACTGCCTCTCCTTTGGATAGAGTACAGCATTACTGCCTCTCCTTTGGATAGAGTACAGTATTACTGCCTCTCCTTTGGATAGAGTACAGCATTACTGCCTCTCCTTTGGACTGAGTACAGTATTACTGCCTCATCTTTGGATAGAGTACAGTATTACTGCCTCTCCTTTGGATAGAGTACGTCATTACTGCCTCTCCTTCGGATAGAGTACAGTATTACTGCCTCTCCTTTGGATAGAGTACAGTATTACTGCCTCTCCTTTGGATAGAGTACAGCTTTTCTGCCTCTCTTTTGCATAGAGTACAGTATTACTGCCTCTCCTTTGGATAGAGTACGTCATTACTGCCTCTCCTTTGGATAGAGTACATCATTACTGCCTCTCCTTTGGATAGAGTACAGCATTACTGCCTCTCCTTTGGATAGAGTACAGCATTACTGTCTCTCCTTTGGATAGAATACAGTATTACTGCCTCTCCTTTGGATAGAGTACAGCATTACTGCCTCTCCTTTGGATAGAGTACAGCTTTTCTGCCTCTCTTTTGCATAGAGTACAGTATTACTGCCTCTCCTTTGAATAGAGTACAGCACTACTGCCTCTCCTTTGGATAGAGTACAGCATTACTGCCTCTCCTTTGGATAGAGTACAGCATTACTGCCTCTCCTTTGGATAGAATACAGTATTACTGCCTCTCCTTTGGATAGAGTACAGCATTACTGCCTCTCCTTTGGATAGAGTACAGCTTTTCTGCCTCTCTTTTGCATAGAGTACAGTATTACTGCCTCTCCTTTGGACAGAGTACAGCATTACTGCCTCTCCTTTGGATAGAGTACATCATTACTGCCTCTCCTTTGGATAGAGTACAGCATTACTGCCTCTCCTTTGGATAGAGTACAGCATTACTGCCTCTCCTTTGGACTGAGTACAGTATTACTGCCTCATCTTTGGATAGAGTACAGTATTACTGCCTCTCCTTTGGATAGAGTACATCATTACTGCCTCTCCTTTGGATAGAGTACAGCATTACTGCCTCTCCTTTGGATAGAGTACAGTATTACTGCCTCTCCTTTGGATAGAGTACAGCATTACTGCCTCTCCTTTGGACTGAGTACAGTATTACTGCCTCATCTTTGGATAGAGTACAGTATTACTGCCTCTCCTTTGGATAGAGTACGTCATTACTGCCTCTCCTTTGGATAGAGTACAGTATTACTGCCTCTCCTTTGGATAGAGTACAGCATTACTGCCTTTCCTTTGGACTGAGTACAGTATTACTGCCTCATCTTTGGATAGAGTACAGTATTACTGCCTCTCCTTTGGATAGAGTACAGCATTACTGCCTCTCCTTTGGACTGAGTACAGTATTACTGCCTCATCTTTGGATAGAGTACAGTATTACTGCCTCTCCTTTGGATAGAGTACGTCATTACTGCCTCTCCTTTGGATAGAGTACAGCATTACTGCCTCTCCTTTGGATAGAGTACAGCATTACTGCCTCTCCTTTGGATAGAGTACAGCATTACTGCCTCTCCTTTGGATAGAATACAGTATTACTGCCTCTCCTTTGGATAGAGTACAGCATTACTGCCTCTCCTTTGGATAGAGTACAGCTTTTCTGCCTCTTTTCAGACAGAGTATATCATTACTGCCTCTCCTTTAGATAGAGTACATTATTACTGCCTCTCCTTTGGATAGAGTACATCATTAATGCCTCTCCTTTGGATAGAGTACAGCATTACTGCCTCTCCTTTGGATAGATAAATCATTACTGCCTCTCCTTTGGATAGAGTACAGTATTACTGCCTCTCTTTTGGATAGAGTACAGGATTACTGCCTCATCTTTGGACTGAGTACAGTATTACTGCCTCATCTTTGGATAAAGTACAGTATTACTGCCTCTCCTTTGGATAGAGTACGTCATTACTGCCTCTCCTTCGGATAGAGTACAGTATTACTGCCTCTCCTTTGGACAGAGTACAGCATTACTGCCTCTCCTTTGGACTGAGTACAGTATTACTGCCTCATCTTTGGATAGAGTACAGTATTACTGCCTCTCCTTTGGATAGAGTATGTCATTACTGCCTCTCCTTTGGATAGAGTACAGTATTACTGCCTCTCCTTTGGATAGAGTACAGCATTACTGCCTCTCCTTTGGACTGAGTACAGTATTACTGCCTCATCTTTGGATAGAGTACAGTATTACTGCCTCATCTTTGGATAGTGTACAGTATTACTGCCTCTCCTTTGGATAGAGTACAGTATTACTGCCTCTCCTTTGTATAGAGTACAGCATTACTGCCTCTCCTTTGGATAGAGTACATCATTACTGCCTCTCCTTTGGATAGAGTACAGCATTACTGCCTCTCCTTTGGATAGAGTACAGCATTACTGCCTCTCCTTTGGATAGAGTACAGCATTACTGCCTCTCCTTTGGATAGAATACAGTATTACTGCCTCTCCTTTGGATGGAGTACAGCTTTACTGCCTCTCCTTTGGATAGAGTACAGCTTTTCTGCCTCTCTTTTGCATAGAGTACAGTATTACTGCCTCTCCTTTGGACAGAGTACAGCATTACTGCCTCTCCTTTGGATAGAGTACAGCATTACTGCCTCTCCTTTGGATAGAGTACGTCATTACTGCCTCTCCTTTGGATAGAGTACAGCATTACTGCCTCTCCTTTGGACTGAGTACAGTATTACTGCCTCATCTTTGGATAGAGTACAGTATTACTGCCTCTCCTTTGGATAGAGTACAGCATTACTGCCTCTCCTTTGGATAGAGTACAGCATTACTGCCTCTCCTTTGGATAGAGTACAGTATTACTGCCTCTCCTTTGGATAGAGTACAGCATTACTGCCTCTCCTTTGGACTGAGTACAGTATTACTGCCTCATCTTTGGATAGAGTACAGTATTACTGCCTCTCCTTTGGATAGAGTACGTCATTACTGCCTCTCCTTTGGATAGAGTACAGTATTACTGCCTCTCCTTTGGATAGAGTACAGCATTACTGCCTCTCCTTTGGATAGAGTACAGCATTACTGCCTCTTTTCAGACAGAGTACATCATTACTGCCTCTCCTTTAGATAGAGTACATTATTACTGCCTCTCCTTTGGATAGAGTATAGCATTACTGCATATCCTTTGGATAGAGTACAGCATTTCTGCCTCTCTTTTGGATAGACTACATCATTACTGCTTCTCCTTTGGATAGAGTTCAGCATTACTGCCTCTCCTTTGGATAGAGTACTTCATTACTGCCTCTCCTTTGGACAGTATTTCATTACTGCCTCTCCTTTGGATGCAATACAGCATTATTGCCTCTCCTTTGGACAGAGTACATCATTACTGCCTCTCCTATTGACAGATTATAGCATTATTGCCTCTCATTTGGATAGTGTACAGCATTCCTGCCTCTCCTTTGGACAGAGTACACCATTACTGCCTCTCATCTGGAATGGGTACATCATTACTGCCTCTCCTTTGGATAAAGTACAACATTACTGCCTCTCCTTTGGACAGAGTAAATCATCACTGCCTCACCTTTGGATAGAGTACGTTATTACTGCCTCTCCTTTGGATAGAGTACAGCATTACTGGCTCTCCGATTGATAGAGTGCATCATTACTGCTTCTCCTTTGGATAGAGTACAGCATTACTGCCTCTCATCTGGATAGAGTACATCATTACAGCCTCTCCTTTGGATAGAGTACAGCATTACTGCCTCTTTTCAGACAGAGTACATCATTACTGCCTCTCCTTTAGATAGAGTACATTATTACTGCCGCTCCTTTGGATAGAGTACAGCATTACTGCATATCCTTTGGATCGAGTACAGCATTTCTGCCTCTCTTTTGGATAGACTACATCATTACTGCCTCGCCTTTGGTCAGAGTACATCATTACTCCTTCTCCTTTGGATAGAGTTCAGCATTACTGCCTCTCCTTTGGATAGAGTACTTCATTACTGCCTCACCTTTGGACAGTATTTCATTACTGCCTCTCCTTTGGATGCAATACAGCATTATTGCCTCGCCTTTGGACAGAGTACATCATTACTGCCTCTCCTATTGACAGAGTATAGCATTACTGCCTCTCATTTGGATACTGTACAGCATTACTGCCTCTCCTTTGGACAGAGTACACCATTACTGCCTCTCATCTGGAAAGGGTACATCATTACTGCCTCTCCTTTGGATAATGTACAACATTACTGCCTCTCCTTTGGACAGAGTAAATCATTACTGCCTCACCTTTGGATAGAGTACGTCATTACTGCCTCTCCTTTGGATAGAGTACAGCATTACTGCCTCTCATCTGGATAAAGTACGTCATTACTGCCTCACCTTTGGATAGAGTACAGCATTACTGCCTCTGATCTGGATAGAGTACAGCATTACTGCCTCTACTTTGGATAGAGACCAGCATTACTGCCTCTCCTTTGGATAGAGTACAGCATTACTGCCTCTCATCTGGAAAGAGCACCTCATTACAGCCTCTCCTTTCGATAGAGTACATCATTACTGCCTCTCCTTTGGACAGAGTATATCAATACTGCCTCTCCTTTGTATACAGTACAGCATTACTGCCTCTCCTTTGGATAGAGTACAGCATTACCGCCTCTCCTTTGGACAGAGTACAGCATTACTGCCTCTCCTTTGGATAGAGTACATCATTACTGCCTCTCCTTTGGATAGAGTACAGCATTACTACCTCTCCTTTGGATAGAGTACGTCATTACTGCCTCTCCTTTGGATAGAGTACAGTATTACTGCCTCTCTTTTGGATAGAGTACAGCATTACTGCCTCTCCTTTGGACTGAGTACAGTATTACTGCCTCATCTTTGGATAGAGTACAGTATTACTGCCTCTCCTTTGGATAGAGTACAGCATTACTGTCTCTCCTTTGGACTGAGTACAGTATTACTGCCTCATCTTTGGATAGAGTACAGTATTACTGCCTCTCCTTTGGATAGAGTACGTCATTACTGCCTCTCCTTCGGATAGAGTACAGTATTACTGCCTCTCCTTTGGATAGAGTACAGCATTACTGCCTCTCCTTTGGACTGAGTACAGTATTACTGCCTCATCTTTGGATAGAGTACAGTATTACTGCCTCTCCTTTGGATAGAGTACGTCATTACTGCCTCTCCTTTGGATAGAGAACAGTATTACTGCCTCTCCTTTGGATAGAGTACAGCATTACTGCCTCTCCTTTGGACTGAGTACAGTATTACTGCCTCATCTTTGGATAGAGTACAGTATTACTGCATCATCTTTGGATAGTGTACAGTATTACTGCCTCTCCTTTGGATAGAGTACAGTATTACTGCCTCTCCTTTGCATAGAGTACAGCATTACTGCCTCTCCTTTGGATAGAGTACAGCATTACTGCCTCTCCTTTGGATAGAGTACAGCATTACTGCCTCTCCTTTGGATAGAATACAGTATTACTGCCTCTCCTTTGGATAGAGTACAGCATTACTGCCTCTCCTTTGGATAGAGTACAGGCTTTCTGCTTCTCTTTTGCATAGAGTACAGTATTACTGCCTCTCCTTTGAATAGAGTACAGCACTACTGCCTCTCCTTTGGATAGAGTACAGCATTACTGCCTCTCCTTTGGATAGAGTACAGCATTACTGCCTCTCCTTTGGATAGAATACTGTATTACTGCCTCTCCTTTGGATAGAGTACAGCATTACTGCCTCTCCTTTGGATAGAGTCCAGCTTTTCTGCCTCTCTTTTGCATAGAGTACAGTATTACTGCCTCTCCTTTGGACAGAGTACAGCATTACTGCCTCTCCTTTGGATAGAGTACAGCATTACTGCCTCTCCTTTGGATAGAGTACGTCATTACTGCCTCTCCTTTGGATAGAGTACAGCATTACTGCCTCTCCTTTGGACTGAGTACAGTATTACTGCCTCATCTTTGGATAGAGTACAGTATTACTGCCTCTCCTTTGGATAGAGTACATCATTACTGCCTCTCCTTTGGATAGAGTACAGCATTACTGCCTCTCCTTTGGATAGAGTACAGTATTACTGCCTCTCCTTTGGATAGAGTACAGCATTACTGCCTCTCCTTTGGACTGAGTACAGTATTACTGCCTCATCTTTGGATAGAGTACAGTATTACTGCCTCTCCTTTGGATAGAGTACGTCATTACTGCCTCTCCTTTGGATAGAGTACAGTATTACTGCCTCTCCTTTGGATAGAGTACAGCATTACTGCCTCTCCTTTGGACTGAGTACAGCATTACTGCCTCATCTTTGGATAGAGTACAGTATTACTGCCTCTCCTTTGGATAGAGTACGTCATTACTGCCTCTCCTTTGGATAGAGTACAGTATTACTGCCTCTCCTTTGGATAGAGTACAGCATTACTGCCTCTCCTTTGGACTGAGTACAGTATTACTGCCTCATCTTTGGATAGAGTACAGTATTACTGCCTCATCTTTGGATAGTGTACAGTATTACTGCCTCTCCTTTCGATAGAGTACAGTATTACTGCCTCTCCTTTGGATAGAGTACAGCATTACTGCCTCTCCTTTGGATAGAGTACAGCATTACTGCCTCTCCTTTGGATAGAATACAGTATTACTGCCTCTCCTTTGGATAGAGTACAGCATTACTGCCTCTCCTTTGGATAGAGTACAGCTTTTCTGCCTCTTTTCAGACAGAGTACATCATTACTGCCTCTCCTTTAGATAGAGTACATTATTACTGCCTCTCCTTTGGATAGAGTATAGCATTACTGCATATCCTTTGGATAGAGTACAGCATTTCTGCCTCTCTTTTGGATAGACTACATCATTACTGCTTCTCCTTTGGATAGAGTTCAGCATTACTGCCTCTCCTTTGGATAGAGTACTTCATTACTGCCTCTCCTTTGGACAGTATTTCATTACTGCCTCTCCTTTGGATGCAATACAGCATTATTGCCTCTCCTTTGGACAGAGTACATCATTACTGCCTCTCCTATTGACAGAGTACAGCATTACTGCCTCTCATTTGGATAGTGTACAGCATTACTGCCTCTCCTTTGGACAGAGTACACCATTACTGCCTCTCATCTGGAATGGGTACATCATTACTGCCTCTCCTTTGGATAAAGTACAACATTACTGCCTCTCCTTTGGACAGAGTAAATCATCACTGCCTCACCTTTGGATAGAGTACGTCATTACTGCCTCTCCTTTGGACAGAGTACAGCATTACTGCCTCTCCTTTGGATAGAGTACATCATTACTGCCTCTCCTTTGGATAGAGTACAGTATTTCTGCCTCTCCTTTGGATAGAATACAGCATTACTGCCTCTCCTTTGGACTGAGTACAGTATTACTGCCTCTCCTTTGGATAGAGTACAGCATTACTGCCTCTCCTTTGGATAGAGTACAGCATTACTGCCTTTCCTTTGGACTGAGTACAGTATTACTGCCTCTCCTTTGGATAGAGTACATCATTACTGCCTCTCCTTTGGATAGAGTACAGCATTACTGCCTCTCCTTTGGATAGAGTACAGCATTACTGCCTCTCCTTTGGATAGAGTACAGTATTACTGCCTCTCCTTTGGATAGAGTACAGCATTACTGCCTCTCCTTTGGACTGAGTACAGTATTACTGCCTCATCTTTGGATAGAGTACAGTATTACTGCCTCTCCTTTGGATAGAGTACGTCATTACTGCCTCTCCTTTGGATAGAGTACAGTATTACTGCCTCTCCTTTGGATAGAGTACAGCATTACTGCCTCTCCTTTGGACTGAGTACAGTATTACTGCCTCATCTTTGGATAGAGTACAGTATTACTGCCTCACCTTTGGATAGAGTACGTCATTACTGCCTCTCCTTTGGATAGAGTACGGTATTACTGCCTCTCCTTTGTATAGAGTACATCATCACTGCCTCTCCTTTGGATAGAGTAAAGCATTACTGCCTCTCCTTTGGATAGAATACAGTATTACTGCCTCTCCTTTGGATAGAGTACAGTATTACTCCCTCTCCTTTGGATAGAGTACAGCATTACTGCCTCTCCTTTGGATAGAATACAGTATTACTGCCTCTCCTTTGGATAGAGTACAGCATTACTGCCTCTCCTTTGGATAGAATACAGTATTACTGCCTCTCATTTGGATAGAATACAGTATTACTGCCTCTCCTTTGGATAGAGTACAGCATTACTGCCTCTCCTTTGGATAGAGTACAGCTTTTCTGCCTCTCTTTTGCATAGAGTACAGTATTACTGCCTCTCCTTTGTATAGAGTACAGCACTACTGCCTCTCCTTTGGATAGAGTACAGCATTACTGCCTCTCCTTTGGATAGAGTACAACATTACTGCCTCTCCTTTGGACAGAGTAAATCATCACTGCCTCACCTTTGGATAGAGTACGTCATTACTGCCTCTCCTTTGGACAGAGTACAGCATTACTGCCTCTCCTTTGGATAGAGTACATCATTACTGCCTCTCCTTTGGATAGAGTACAGTATTTCTGCCTCTCCTTTGGATAGAATACAGCATTACTGCCTCTCCTTTGGACTGAGTACAGTATTACTGCCTCATCTTTGGATAGAGTACAGTATTACTGCATCATCTTTGGATAGTGTACAGTATTACTGCCTCTCCTTTGGATAGAGTACAGTATTACTGCCTCTCCTTTGCATAGAGTACAGCATTACTGCCTCTCCTTTGGATAGAGTACAGCATTACTGCCTCTCCTTTGGATAGAGTACAGCATTACTGCCTCTCCTTTGGATAGAATACAGTATTACTGCCTCTCCTTTGGATAGAGTACAGCATTACTGCCTCTCCTTTGGATAGAGTACAGGCTTTCTGCTTCTCTTTTGCATAGAGTACAGTATTACTGCCTCTCCTTTGAATAGAGTACAGCACTACTGCCTCTCCTTTGGATAGAGTACAGCATTACTGCCTCTCCTTTGGATAGAGTACAGCATTACTGCCTCTCCTTTGGATAGAATACTGTATTACTGCCTCTCCTTTGGATAGAGTACAGCATTACTGCCTCTCCTTTGGATAGAGTCCAGCTTTTCTGCCTCTCTTTTGCATAGAGTACAGTATTACTGCCTCTCCTTTGGACAGAGTACAGCATTACTGCCTCTCCTTTGGATAGAGTACAGCATTACTGCCTCTCCTTTGGATAGAGTACGTCATTACTGCCTCTCCTTTGGATAGAGTACAGCATTACTGCCTCTCCTTTGGACTGAGTACAGTATTACTGCCTCATCTTTGGATAGAGTACAGTATTACTGCCTCTCCTTTGGATAGAGTACATCATTACTGCCTCTCCTTTGGATAGAGTACAGCATTACTGCCTCTCCTTTGGATAGAGTACAGTATTACTGCCTCTCCTTTGGATAGAGTACAGCATTACTGCCTCTCCTTTGGACTGAGTACAGTATTACTGCCTCATCTTTGGATAGAGTACAGTATTACTGCCTCTCCTTTGGATAGAGTACGTCATTACTGCCTCTCCTTTGGATAGAGTACAGTATTACTGCCTCTCCTTTGGATAGAGTACAGCATTACTGCCTCTCCTTTGGACTGAGTACAGCATTACTGCCTCATCTTTGGATAGAGTACAGTATTACTGCCTCTCCTTTGGATAGAGTACGTCATTACTGCCTCTCCTTTGGATAGAGTACAGTATTACTGCCTCTCCTTTGGATAGAGTACAGCATTACTGCCTCTCCTTTGGACTGAGTACAGTATTACTGCCTCATCTTTGGATAGAGTACAGTATTACTGCCTCATCTTTGGATAGTGTACAGTATTACTGCCTCTCCTTTCGATAGAGTACAGTATTACTGCCTCTCCTTTGGATAGAGTACAGCATTACTGCCTCTCCTTTGGATAGAGTACAGCATTACTGCCTCTCCTTTGGATAGAATACAGTATTACTGCCTCTCCTTTGGATAGAGTACAGCATTACTGCCTCTCCTTTGGATAGAGTACAGCTTTTCTGCCTCTTTTCAGACAGAGTACATCATTACTGCCTCTCCTTTAGATAGAGTACATTATTACTGCCTCTCCTTTGGATAGAGTATAGCATTACTGCATATCCTTTGGATAGAGTACAGCATTTCTGCCTCTCTTTTGGATAGACTACATCATTACTGCTTCTCCTTTGGATAGAGTTCAGCATTACTGCCTCTCCTTTGGATAGAGTACTTCATTACTGCCTCTCCTTTGGACAGTATTTCATTACTGCCTCTCCTTTGGATGCAATACAGCATTATTGCCTCTCCTTTGGACAGAGTACATCATTACTGCCTCTCCTATTGACAGAGTACAGCATTACTGCCTCTCATTTGGATAGTGTACAGCATTACTGCCTCTCCTTTGGACAGAGTACACCATTACTGCCTCTCATCTGGAATGGGTACATCATTACTGCCTCTCCTTTGGATAAAGTACAACATTACTGCCTCTCCTTTGGACAGAGTAAATCATCACTGCCTCACCTTTGGATAGAGTACGTCATTACTGCCTCTCCTTTGGACAGAGTACAGCATTACTGCCTCTCCTTTGGATAGAGTACATCATTACTGCCTCTCCTTTGGATAGAGTACAGTATTTCTGCCTCTCCTTTGGATAGAATACAGCATTACTGCCTCTCCTTTGGACTGAGTACAGTATTACTGCCTCTCCTTTGGATAGAGTACAGCATTACTGCCTCTCCTTTGGATAGAGTACAGCATTACTGCCTTTCCTTTGGACTGAGTACAGTATTACTGCCTCTCCTTTGGATAGAGTACATCATTACTGCCTCTCCTTTGGATAGAGTACAGCATTACTGCCTCTCCTTTGGATAGAGTACAGCATTACTGCCTCTCCTTTGGATAGAGTACAGTATTACTGCCTCTCCTTTGGATAGAGTACAGCATTACTGCCTCTCCTTTGGACTGAGTACAGTATTACTGCCTCATCTTTGGATAGAGTACAGTATTACTGCCTCTCCTTTGGATAGAGTACGTCATTACTGCCTCTCCTTTGGATAGAGTACAGTATTACTGCCTCTCCTTTGGATAGAGTACAGCATTACTGCCTCTCCTTTGGACTGAGTACAGTATTACTGCCTCATCTTTGGATAGAGTACAGTATTACTGCCTCACCTTTGGATAGAGTACGTCATTACTGCCTCTCCTTTGGATAGAGTACGGTATTACTGCCTCTCCTTTGTATAGAGTACATCATCACTGCCTCTCCTTTGGATAGAGTAAAGCATTACTGCCTCTCCTTTGGATAGAATACAGTATTACTGCCTCTCCTTTGGATAGAGTACAGTATTACTCCCTCTCCTTTGGATAGAGTACAGCATTACTGCCTCTCCTTTGGATAGAATACAGTATTACTGCCTCTCCTTTGGATAGAGTACAGCATTACTGCCTCTCCTTTGGATAGAATACAGTATTACTGCCTCTCATTTGGATAGAATACAGTATTACTGCCTCTCCTTTGGATAGAGTACAGCATTACTGCCTCTCCTTTGGATAGAGTACAGCTTTTCTGCCTCTCTTTTGCATAGAGTACAGTATTACTGCCTCTCCTTTGTATAGAGTACAGCACTACTGCCTCTCCTTTGGATAGAGTACAGCATTACTGCCTCTCCTTTGGATAGAGTACAGCATTACTGCCTCTCCTTTGGATAGAATACAGTATTACTGCCTCTCCTTTGGATAGAGTACAGCATTACTGCCTCTCCTTTGGATAGAGTACAGCATTACTGCCTCTCCTTTGGACTGAGTACAGTATTACTGCCTCATCTTTGGATAGAGTACAGTATTACTGCCTCTCCTTTGGATAGAGTACGTCATTACTGCCTCTCCTTTGGATAGAGTACGGTATTACTGCCTCTCCTTTGTATAGAGTACATCATCACTGCCTCTCCTTTGGATAGAGTAAAGCATTACTGCCTCTCCTTTGGATAGAATACAGTATTACTGCCTCTCCTTTGGATAGAGTACAGTATTACTCCCTCTCCTTTGGATAGAGTACAGCATTACTGCCTCTCCTTTGGATAGAATACAGTATTACTGCCTCTCCTTTGGATAGAGTACAGCATTACTGCCTCTCCTTTGGATAGAATACAGTATTACTGCCTCTCATTTGGATAGAATACAGTATTACTGCCTCTCCTTTGGATAGAGTACAGCATTACTGCCTCTCCTTTGGATAGAGTACAGCTTTTCTGCCTCTCTTTTGCATAGAGTACAGTATTACTGCCTCTCCTTTGAATAGAGTACAGCACTACTGCCTCTCCTTTGGATAGAGTACAGCATTACTGCCTCTCCTTTGGATAGAGTACAGCATTACTGCCTCTCCTTTGGATAGAATACATTATTACTGCCTCTCCTTTGAATAGAGTACAGCATTACTGCCTCTCCTTTGGATAGAGTACAGCTTTTCTGCCTCTCTTTTGCATAGAGTACAGTATTACTGCCTCTCCTTTGGACAGAGTACAGCATTACTGCCTCTCCTTTGGATAGAGTACAGCATTACTGCCTCTCCTTTGGATAGAGTACGTCATTACTGCCTCTCCTTTGGATAGAGTACAGCATTACTGCCTCTCCTTTGGACTGAGTACAGTATTACTGCCTCATCTTTGGATAGAGTACAGTATTACTGCCTCTCCTTTGGATAGAGTACAGCATTACTGCCTCTCCTTTAGATAGAGTACAGCATTACTGCCTCTCCTTTGGACTGAGTACAGTATTACTTCCTCATCTTTGGATAGAGTACAGTATTTCTGCCTCTCCTTTGGATAGAGTACGTCATTACTGCCTCTCCTTTGGATAGAGTACAGTATTACTGCCTCTCCTTTGGATAGAGTACAGCATTACTGCCTCTCCTTTCGACTGAGTACAGTATTACTGCCTCATCTTTGGATAGAGTACAGTATTACTGCCTCTCCTTTGGATAGAGTACGTCATTACTGCCTCTCCTTTGGATAGAGTACAGTATTACTGCCTCTCCTTTGGATAGAGTACAGCATTACTGCCTCTCCTTTGGACTGAGTACAGTATTACTGCCTCATCTTTGGATAGAGTACAGTATTACTGCCTCATCTTTGGATAGTGTACAGTATTACTGCCTCTCCTTTGGATAGAGTACAGTATTACTGCCTCTCCTTTGTATAGAGTACATCATCACTGCCTCTCCTTTGGATAGAGTACATCATTACTGCCTCTCCTTTGGGCAGAGTACAGCATTACTGCCTCTCCTTTGGATAGAGTACAGCATTACTGCCTCTCCTTTGGATAGAGTACAGCATTACTGCCTCTCCTTTGGATAGAATACAGTATTACTGCCTCTCCTTTGGATAGAGTACAGCATTACTGCCTCTCCTTTGGATAGAGTACAGCTTTTCTGCCTCTCTTTTGCATAGAGTACAGTATTACTGCCTCTCCTTTGAATAGAGTACAGCACTACTGCCTCTCCTTTGGATAGAATACAGTATTACTGCCTCTCCTTTGGATAGAGTACAGCATTACTGCCTCTCCTTTGGATAGAGTACGTCATTACTGCCTCTCCTTTGGATAGAGTACAGCATTACTGCCTCTCCTTTGGATAGAGTCCAGCTTTTCTGCCTCTCTTTTGCATAGAGTACAGTATTACTGCCTCTCATTTGGACAGAGTACAGCATTACTGCCTCTCCTTTGGATAGAGTACAGCATTACTGCCTCTCCTTTGGATGGAGTACGTCATTACTGCCTCTCCTTTGGATAGAGTACAGCTTTTCTGCCTCTCTTTTGCATAGAGTACAGTATTACTGCCTCTCCTTTGAATAGAGTACAGCACTACTGCCTCTCCTTTGGTTAGAGTACAGCATTACTGCCTCTCCTTTGGATAGAGTACAGCATTACTGCCTCTCCTTTGGATAGAATACATTATTACTGCCTCTCCTTTGAATAGAGTACAGCATTACTGCCTCTCCTTTGGATAGAGTACAGCTTTTCTGCCTCTCTTTTGCATAGAGTACAGTATTACTGCCTCTCCTTTGGACAGAGTACAGCATTACTGCCTCTCCTTTGGATAGAGTACAGCATTACTGCCTCTCCTTTGGATAGAGTACGTCATTACTGCCTCTCCTTTGGATAGAGTACAGCATTACTGCCTCTCCTTTGGACTGAGTACAGTATTACTGCCTCATCTTTGGATAGAGTACAGTATTACTGCCTCTCCTTTGGATAGAGTACAGCATTACTGCCTCTCCTTTAGATAGAGTACAGCATTACTGCCTCTCCTTTGGACTGAGTACAGTATTACTTCCTCATCTTTGGATAGAGTACAGTATTTCTGCCTCTCCTTTGGATAGAGTACGTCATTACTGCCTCTCCTTTGGATAGAGTACAGTATTACTGCCTCTCCTTTGGATAGAGTACAGCATTACTGCCTCTCCTTTCGACTGAGTACAGTATTACTGCCTCATCTTTGGATAGAGTACAGTATTACTGCCTCTCCTTTGGATAGAGTACGTCATTACTGCCTCTCCTTTGGATAGAGTACAGTATTACTGCCTCTCCTTTGGATAGAGTACAGCATTACTGCCTCTCCTTTGGACTGAGTACAGTATTACTGCCTCATCTTTGGATAGAGTACAGTATTACTGCCTCATCTTTGGATAGTGTACAGTATTACTGCCTCTCCTTTGGATAGAGTACAGTATTACTGCCTCTCCTTTGTATAGAGTACATCATCACTGCCTCTCCTTTGGATAGAGTACATCATTACTGCCTCTCCTTTGGGTAGAGTACAGCATTACTGCCTCTCCTTTGGATAGAGTACAGCATTACTGCCTCTCCTTTGGATAGAATACAGTATTACTGCCTCTCCTTTGGATAGAGTACAGCATTACTGCCTCTCCTTTGGATAGAGTACAGCTTTTCTGCCTCTCTTTTGCATAGAGTACAGTATTACTGCCTCTCCTTTGAATAGAGTACAGCACTACTGCCTCTCCTTTGGATAGAATACAGTATTACTGCCTCTCCTTTGGATAGAGTACAGCATTACTGCCTCTCCTTTGGATAGAGTACGTCATTACTGCCTCTCCTTTGGATAGAATACAGTATTACTGCCTCTCCTTTGGATAGAGTACAGCTTTTCTGCCTCTCTTTTGCATAGAGTACAGTATTACTGCCTCTCCTTTGGATAGAGTATCTCATTACTGCCTCTCCTTTGGACGCAATACAGCATTACTGCCTCTCATTTGGAAAGTATACATCATTATTGCCTCTCCTTTGGATAGAGTACAGTATTACTGCCTCTCCTTTGGACAGAGTACAGCATTACTGCCTCTCCTTTGGATAGAGTACAGCATTACTGCCTCTCCTTTGGATAGAGTACGTCATTACTGCCTCTCCTTTGGATAGAGTACAGCATTACTGCCTCTCCTTTGGACTGAGTACAGTATTACTGCCTCATCTTTGGATAGAGTACAGTATTACTGCCTCTCCTTTGGATAGAGTACAGCATTACTGCCTCTCCTTTAGATCGAGTACAGCATTACTGCCTCTCCTTTGGACTGAGTACAGTATTACTTCCTCATCTTTGGATAGAGTACAGTATTTCTGCCTCTCCTTTGGATAGAGTACGTCATTACTGCCTCTCCTTTGGATAGAGTACAGTATTACTGCCTCTCCTTTGGATAGAGTACAGCATTACTGCCTCTCCTTTCGACTGAGTACAGTATTACTGCCTCATCTTTGGATAGAGTACAGTATTACTGCCTCTCCTTTGGATAGAGTACGTCATTACTGCCTCTCCTTTGGATAGAGTACAGTATTACTGCCTCTCCTTTGGATAGAGTACAGCATTACTGCCTCTCCTTTGGACTGAGTACAGTATTACTGCCTCATCTTTGGATAGAGTACAGTATTACTGCCTCATCTTTGGATAGTGTACAGTATTACTGCCTCTCCTTTGGATAGAGTACAGTATTACTGCCTCTCCTTTGTATAGAGTACAGCATTACTGCCTCTCCTTTGGATAGAGTACAGCATTACTGCCTCTCCTTTGGATAGAGTACAGCATTACTGCCTCTCCTTTGGATAGAGTACAGCATTACTGCCTCTCCTTTGGATAGAATACAGTATTACTGCCTCTCCTTTGGATAGAGTACAGCATTACTGCCTCTCCTTTGGATAGAGTACAGCTTTTCTGCCTCTCTTTTGCATAGAGTACAGTATTACTGCCTCTCCTTTGAATAGAGTACAGCACTACTGCCTCTCCTTTGGATAGAATACAGTATTACTGCCTCTCCTTTGGATAGAGTACAGCATTACTGCCTCTCCTTTGGGCAGAGTACAGCATTACTGCCTCTCCTTTGGATAGTGTACAGCATTACTGCCTCTCCTTTGGATAGAGTACAGCATTACTGCCTCTCCTTTGGATAGAGTACAGCATTACTGCCTCTCCTTTGGATAGAATACAGTATTACTGCCTCTCCTTTGGATAGAGTACAGCATTACTGCCTCTCCTTTGGATAGAGTACAGCATTACTGCCTCTCCTTTGGATAGAGTACAGCATTACTGCCTCTCCTTTGGATAGAATACAGTATTACTGCCTCTCCTTTGGATAGAGTACAGCATTACTGCCTCTCCTTTGGATAGAGTACAGCTTTTCTGCCTCTCTTTTGCATAGAGTACAGTATTACTGCCTCTCCTTTGAATAGAGTACAGCACTACTGCCTCTCCTTTGGATAGAATACAGTATTACTGCCTCTCCTTTGGATAGAGTACAGCATTACTGCCTCTCCTTTGGATAGAGTACGTCATTACTGCCTCTCCTTTGGATAGAGTACAGCATTACTGCCTCTCCTTTGGATAGAGTCCAGCTTTTCTGCCTCTCTTTTGCATAGAGTACAATATTACTGCCTCTCATTTGGACAGAGTACAGCATTACTGCCTCTCCTTTGGATAGAGTACAGCATTACTGCCTCTCCTTTGGATAGAGTACGTCATTACTGCCTCTCCTTTGGATAGAGTACAGCATTACTGCCTCTCCTTTGGACTGAGTACAGTATTACTGCCTCTCATCTGGAATGGGTACAGCATTACTGCCTCTCCTTTGGATAAAGTACAACATTACTGCCTCTCCTTTGGACAGAGTAAATCATCACTGCCTCACCTTTGGATAGAGTACGTCATTACTGCCTCTCCTTTGGACAGAGTACAGCATTACTGCCTCTCCTTTGGATAGAGTACATCATTACTGCCTCTCCTTTGGATAGAGTACAGTATTTCTGCCTCTCCTTTGGATAGAATACAGCATTACTGCCTCTCCTTTGGACTGAGTACAGTATTACTGCCTCTCCTTTGGATAGAGTACAGCATTACTGCCTCTCCTTTGGATAGAGTACAGCATTACTGCCTTTCCTTTGGACTGAGTACAGTATTACTGCCTCTCCTTTGGATAGAGTACATCATTACTGCCTCTCCTTTGGATAGAGTACAGCATTACTGCCTCTCCTTTGGATAGAGTACAGTATTACTGCCTCTCCTTTGGATAGAATACAGCATTACTGCCTCTCCTTTGGACTGAGTACAGTATTACTGCCTCATCTTTGGATAGAGTACAGTATTACTGCCTCTCCTTTGGATAGAGTACGTCATTACTGCCTCTCCTTTGGATAGAGTACAGCATTACTGCCTCTCCTTTGGACTGAGTACAGTATTACTGCCTCATCTTTGGATAGAGTACAGTATTACTGCCTCACCTTTGGATAGAGTACGTCATTACTGCCTCTCCTTTGGATAGAGTACGGTATTACTGCCTCTCCTTTGTATAGAGTACATCATCACTGCCTCTCCTTTGGATAGAGTACAGCATTACTGCCTCTCCTTTGGATAGAATACAGTATTACTGCCTCTCCTTTGGATAGAGTACAGTATTACTCCCTCTCCTTTGGATAGAGTACAGCATTACTGCCTCTCCTTTGGATAGAATACAGTATTACTGCCTCTCCTTTGGATAGAGTACAGCATTACTGCCTCTCCTTTGGATAGAATACAGTATTACTGCCTCTCCTTTGGATAGAATACAGTATTACTGCCTCTCCTTTGGATAGAGTACAGCATTACTGCCTCTCCTTTGGATAGAGTACAGCTTTTCTGCCTCTCTTTTGCATAGAGTACAGTATTACTGCCTCTCCTTTGAATAGAGTACAGCACTACTGCCTCTCCTTTGGTTAGAGTACAGCATTACTGCCTCTCCTTTGGATAGAGTACAGCATTACTGCCTCTCCTTTGGATAGAATACATTATTACTGCCTCTCCTTTGAATAGAGTACAGCATTACTGCCTCTCCTTTGGATAGAGTACAGCTTTTCTGCCTCTCTTTTGCATAGAGTACAGTATTACTGCCTCTCCTTTGGACAGAGTACAGCATTACTGCCTCTCCTTTGGATAGAGTACAGCATTACTGCCTCTCCTTTGGATAGAGTACGTCATTACTGCCTCTCCTTTGGATAGAGTACAGCATTACTGCCTCTCCTTTGGACTGAGTACAGTATTACTGCCTCATCTTTGGATAGAGTACAGTATTACTGCCTCTCCTTTGGATAGAGTACAGCATTACTGCCTCTCCTTTAGATAGAGTACAGCATTACTGCCTCTCCTTTGGACTGAGTACAGTATTACTTCCTCATCTTTGGATAGAGTACAGTATTTCTGCCTCTCCTTTGGATAGAGTACGTCATTACTGCCTCTCCTTTGGATAGAGTACAGTATTACTGCCTCTCCTTTGGATAGAGTACAGCATTACTGCCTCTCCTTTCGACTGAGTACAGTATTACTGCCTCATCTTTGGATAGAGTACAGTATTACTGCCTCTCCTTTGGATAGAGTACGTCATTACTGCCTCTCCTTTGGATAGAGTACAGTATTACTGCCTCTCCTTTGGATAGAGTACAGCATTACTGCCTCTCCTTTGGACTGAGTACAGTATTACTGCCTCATCTTTGGATAGAGTACAGTATTACTGCCTCATCTTTGGATAGTGTACAGTATTACTGCCTCTCCTTTGGATAGAGTACAGTATTACTGCCTCTCCTTTGTATAGAGTACATCATCACTGCCTCTCCTTTGGATAGAGTACATCATTACTGCCTCTCCTTTGGGTAGAGTACAGCATTACTGCCTCTCCTTTGGATAGAGTACAGCATTACTGCCTCTCCTTTGGATAGAATACAGTATTACTGCCTCTCCTTTGGATAGAGTACAGCATTACTGCCTCTCCTTTGGATAGAGTACAGCTTTTCTGCCTCTCTTTTGCATAGAGTACAGTATTACTGCCTCTCCTTTGAATAGAGTACAGCACTACTGCCTCTCCTTTGGATAGAATACAGTATTACTGCCTCTCCTTTGGATAGAGTACAGCATTACTGCCTCTCCTTTGGATAGAGTACGTCATTACTGCCTCTCCTTTGGATAGAATACAGTATTACTGCCTCTCCTTTGGATAGAGTACAGCTTTTCTGCCTCTCTTTTGCATAGAGTACAGTATTACTGCCTCTCCTTTGGATAGAGTATCTCATTACTGCCTCTCCTTTGGACGCAATACAGCATTACTGCCTCTCATTTGGAAAGTATACATCATTATTGCCTCTCCTTTGGATAAAGTACAGTATTACTGCCTCTCATCTGGAAAGAGTCAGCATTACTGACTCTCCTTTGGATAGAATACAGCATTACTGCCTCTCCTTTGGATACAGTACATCATTACCACCTCTCCTTTGGATACCGTACAGCATTACTGCCTCTCCTTTGGATACCGTACAGCATTACTGCCTCTCCTTTGGATAAAGTACAGCATTACTGCCTCTCCTTTGGATAGAGTACAGCATTGCTGCCTCTCCTTTGGATACAGTACAGCATTACTGCCTCTCCTTTGGATACAGTACAGCATTTGTGCCTCTCCTTTGAACAATGTACAGCATTATTGCATCTCATCTGGATAGAGTACAGCAATATTGCCTCTCCTTTGGATAGAATACATCATTACTGCCTCTCCTTTGAACAAAGTAAATCATCACTGCCTCTCCTTTGGATACAGTGCAGCTTTTCTGCCTCTCTTTTGCATAGAGTACAGCATTACTGCCTCTCATCTGGAAAGTGTACATCATTACTGCCTCTCCTTTGGATACAATACATCATTACTACCTCTCCTTTGGATACAGTACAGCATTACTGCCTCTCCTTTGGATACAGTACAGCATTTGTGCCTCTCCTTTGAACAGTGTACAGCAATATTGTATCTCATCTGGATTGAGTACAGCATTATTGCCTCTGCTCTGGATACAGAACAGGATTACTACCTCTCCTTTGGATAGAGTACAGCATTAATGCCTCTCCTTTGGATAGAGTACAGCATTACTGCCTCTCCTTTGGATTGAGTACAGCATTACTGCCTCTCCTTTGGATAGAGTACAGCATTACTTCCTCTCCTTTGGATAAAGTACAGCATTACTGTCTTTTCTTTGGATAGAGTACAGCGTTACTGCCTCTCATCTGGATAGAGTATGTCATTACTGTCTCTCCTTTGGATGGAGTACAGCATTATTGCCTCTCATCTGGACAGAGTACAGCATTATTGCCTCTGCTCTGGGTACAGTACAGCATTACTGCCTCTCCTTTGGATAGAGTACAGTATTATTGCCTCTCGTCTGGATGGAGTACATCATTGCTACCTCTCCTTTGGATACAGTACAGCATTACTGCCTCTCCTTTGAATAGAGTACAGCATTATTGCCTCTCATTTGGCCAGAGTACAGCATTATTGCCTCTGCTCTGGATATAGTACTGAATTTCTGCCTCTCCTTTGGATAGATTACAGCGTTATTGCTTCTCATCCGGATAGACTACAGCATTACTGCCTCTCTCTAATCAGGTAGAGTACACCATTAATGTTTCTCTCTCTCTCCTCTGGGTAGAGTACAGCTTTACTTAACATCTGTGTTCTGGATAGAGTACAGCATCACTGACCATTTATCCTCTGGTTAGAGTACATCATCACTGCCCATTGTGCCTCTGCATTGCTTTCCATGGAAGACACGTGTCTGTGGATCTCCTGTGTGTTTGCCACCCCATGATGGTTCTTTCACTGGATACTCAGCAGGAGGTGGTGGCAAGATGTGAAAGATCTTGCCATCTATAGTCCAAGATGTGAATTGAGCAGCTCCTGCTCCTTTTACAGACTGTGGGAACTTGGAAAGTGATTGCCATTTTTACATTGAGGTGAACCTTTGCAGATTATCTGACATTGTTTGTTCCTCACAGCCAATAGTAAGATTGACATCTACCGCTGACTAATGGTCAAGAGTGCTCGGGGTCAAGATTTTTAGTTAACACAGTAGGTTGATGTGTGGAGTCCACATAGAGCATTTTGTAGTCATGGTGTCTTTCCCCAGCACTATGTGAGTGTCTGCTTAGTGCTGTTGCCCTATAAAGGGCTTTACCTGGTATAAAAGTACCTCCCTCACTCTAGGTTTGGTGGCAGCCATTTTCATTTCTATGTCTTTGTGATTTGGATGAATATGGAGGACAGCAGCAGTCGGGTTTCATGGAGTGATTCACAGGCTCAGCCTCTCAGTCTACGTGACCACCTACTCCCCCCTCTGCCTCCAACATTCATGGTCCTTTCTGCCTCACCCTTGCTGTCAACCCCATCAGCTTTGATCGTCCCCACATTCTCAGCCAAACACTTATGTACCTGCTCATGTCCCCAGTCTAAACCTGTGTCCCAGGCCTACACCTTAGTATTACCAGACTTGGGCAAGCAATGTCCACAATCAAAACCAGGGTGATGGTGACCATCGATGACCCCCCTGCTCCGACCCCCAACGACCTCCAGTGCACCCTTGCCTTTGCATGTTCTATAGATTCCAACTTTAAATGTTGAGTTGCCCTCTGTCACAATTCTTGTCCCCTCTGCATTCTAACACACTGCCTCCAATCTCCACAACTCCTCCAACTTGCCTCACAACATTGGCCCCTGATAATCCCCCACTTTGACCTTCAATGCACGACCACCCCCCTGGACTGACAGGTCAACTGCACCACCCTGACTGACTGTTGAATGACCAGAACCCTGGCTGATAGCAGCGCAACTACCACTGCCTTACTATAAATCTCAGACAGGTTTAACTAGATCTTGTAGGAGTAAATGAGTCCCAGTCCCCTGGACTGTAGTAATGCAGCCCCCCTGACACAAATGGTTGCCTGACAATGTCAGAGCCCCTAGACTAATATTGGATGTTGCCCTTGACTTACTGTCTAAGTTCCTCCTAATTGACAGCAGACTCTCTTGATTTAACCCAGACCTGTTTCCCTAGACTTGTACAGACCATAAGATCACATGGGAATAGGAGCAGAAATTAGGCCATTCAGCCCATAAACCTGCTCTTCTACCCAATCATGGCTGAAACGTTCTCATACCCATTCTCCCACCTTCTCCCTGTAACTCTTGATCCCCTTGATACTCAAGAACCTATCTGTCTCAGACTTAAATATACTCAATGACCTGGCCCCCACAGCCTTCTGTGGCAATGAATTCCATAGACCACTCTCTTGCTGAAGAAATTTCTCCTTATCTCTGTTCTAAAAGATCTTCCCTTTACTCTAAGGTCCTAGTCTCTCCTATCAATGGAAACATCTTCCCAACATCCACTCTGTCCAGGCCATTCAGCATTCTGTATGTTTCAATTAGATACCCCCTCATCCTTCTAAACTCCATTGAGTATAGAACCAGAGTCCTCAGATGTTCCTCATATGTTAAGCTTTTCATTGTTGGGACCATTCTGGTGAACCTCCTCTGAACACGCTCCACAGCCTTATAGAGTACATCCTGAGAAGTACATCCCTGCTTTTATTTTCAAGTCTTCTCAAAATAAATGCCATCATTGCATTTGCCTTCGTAACTACTGACTCAACCTGCAGTTTGATTGAAGCATGTGCAGTGTGTTTGTCATGTTGGCTTCTAGCACATGCTGTTGATGTGAGATTGGCATAGCACACTGCTGTGCAGGAACATGCCCACCCCTGACTGGTCATCACTGACAACCACGATAAGCTGTGTGGCTTTGTGTCTGCACTAATCAACAGAGCAAGACAAAGTGCCATGTGCCTTTCAGCTCTGGCTGAGGGGATGAAAAGGGATAAGGCGAACTAGAGATGCGAGCATTTAAGTAGGAGCCAGGACAGTGAGTGCTAAGTGATTCAGTGAGGATCCCTGAGGTAAATGCTGTCCCAATCTATTAGCTGGGGACTTCTCCCTGAACAGAAAGTGATCTGGCAGAAACATGACAATGAGAGGCACAGGTGTATTCCAAAGTGCAGAGCTGGAGTTGCTGGTTACGTGCTCTGACCTAGATGGTGGGAATAGTCACCATCTTGTGCTATCTGGCATGTGAGAGATTAGAAAATTGCTCATCAATGTAATAAAACAAAGAACCCCAGGAGCTGACAATCTGAAATTAAAACAGTAATTGCTGGAGAGAAAAGCGAAGTTAATATTTTGGGTCCAGTGACCCTTCTCCAGAACGTGAAACGTTGACTCTGTTTTCTCTCCACTGATTCTGTCAGACCTGCTGGGTTTCTCCAGTAATTTCTGGAGTTTTTTTGTATTTTAATGAGACAAGAATAGATAAGGATGGCATGCAAATGGATGCAAATAGGCCCCTTGCCACTCACTAGTGGGATTCTCATCGTGTCTTGTCATTCAACAGTTGGTTGCTGAGTCTGATTGCTTTTCTTCAATGATGAGAATCTGATTTTTCCAATTTTGCCATATTTTCCCAACTGACTCACCACTGGGGCTAAGGGCTCAGGGCTAGGAAAATTCTGTCCCATATTGTTGCATTCCAGCCAGTCTCAGTACCATTGCACTCCACTCAGTTTCAGTGTTATTGCAGTCCCTTCAGTGACAATATCAGAGCCCTCCACAGTTTCTAATAGCTCACAGTAGTTCTGCCTTGCCTTGTCTTTTAGCACAGACACAAAGCTAGGCAGTTTGTAATGGTTGTCAAGGGAGTGGACATATTGCTGAACAGCACTGACCTATGTCAATCTCATGGCTGTGCAATGTGACTACAGCTTACTCAGCAAATACTTGCATGTCTTCAGCCAAATGGCCTCATCCCAAAGTCGAAGGAGAGCAATCCTCACTCAAGTCTAGGGGGACTGTCATCAGTCAGAGTGTCTGACTACAGTCGGTCAAGGACATGGTTGCTACCAGTACAGGGGCTTGAACACAGTCAATCAGCCTGCTTGGGCTTCCAGGATCAGGGGTTCTCTATCATTACATTCAGGAGTGGGCTATGGTCAGTCCTCCAAGTCCAGTACAATCAGGAAATGAAACAAATTAATCAGGAAGCTGCACAGTCAAGGATCTGGTCTGTCATTGGTCAGGGGTGCTTTTCCAAATCATTTGGAGGATAGGTCATGGTCAGCGCTGGAGTCTGTTCACTGAAAGTCAAGGGGGAGTTATCAAAACTCACTGCTTTGCGAGGATGGGTTGGGGAGTTCATTCTGGGGGACTGAAGGCAGTATGTTGGGATACATAGACGATAATAATTGTGACAGAGGGCAACTCAACAGCTAAGCATGGGAGACCTTAGAATATATGAGGACATAGGCTAGCGCAGGGGGCGATGGGTCATTGATGGTCACCTTAGCTACAATGGTGGGAAAGTGCATCATGATGTTTGGAATAACTGAGCTGTAGACATGAGGCTGTGTGTGTTAAGTGGGGAGATGAAAAATTAACGGAAAGAGTTGGGTGGGGACCTGAGGAAGATCAAATCTGATGGGGTCAATAGAGAGGACAAGGAAGAAAGGAGCATATCGGTTTGAGGGTTCACCGAGACTGAGAGGCTGCGCCTGTGACTCACTTGGTAAAGTACAACCTGGATTACCTTCTTTCTTCATATGAATCGCAAATGTGCAATGGAAATGAAATGTTCCTGCCAGTACACCCAGTGTGGGCCAGGTGAGGGTTTGTTTTCCTCTGAAGATGCAGGTTTGATTTGTGAACAATGCGAGGACCTTTGAGGAACAATTGCATTAGCCAGACACTAACACAGAACAGGATAAGCACACTGATAGTCACAGAGGTTTGCATGTGAACCTCACACCATGACAAAGTCTGTCGATTAAAAATCCTAGCCACATCTTAAACATATTGTTGGTCATTACAAATTGATGACAGTCATCGCAGGTGGCCTTTAAATATTATCTGATGCCAAACTGAAGGCCAAAATGCACAAAGGCCTCACAGGCTGCACAGGGGTATGGAGCTGCTTCACCCTCACATTGAACGTGTTCTAATAAACATTGCTTTCTCTGGTAATGTGGGAATGGAATGTGACAAGGTTTCGCTACATATACCACATCATTAATCTCCTACTGTATTTGCTAGATGAGGCTTGTGCTGTTACATTGGAACACGGTCCCCTATGTCAAATATCCTTATAGAGGCATTCTATGATTCTCCTTTCAGAGTCCAGTATGCCCCATTGTATTGAGGGCTATGCTAAATCATTATTTGTGCATCTTACGAATAGTGACTGATCATGTTATTAAGGACAGAAGCAGAAAGTGCTGGAGAAGCTCAGCATACGTGGAGAGATAAGCAGAGTTAGCATTTTGAGTTCAGTGACCCTTTGTCAGAACTGAAAATTGCTAGGAAGGGTTTTTTTTATGCTGATGATGTGATGGCGGGGTGGATACAGGGGATGGGGGAGCGGGGGGGGGGGGGAGGGTGTATGTTGGGCTGGGGTGTGGCGTCCAGAGAGAGAGAGAGAGAGACAAAAGAGACAGATATGTAAAGAGATCGCTGATGATAAGCCAAGAGGTACTCATCTGAAACAGGTCCTAGGTGTGTGGATGTTGATAACAAAAATGAAGGATCGTGCTTACATTCTCCTTGTAACTGCATGGGTTTCCTTCCAAAAGTGTGCTGGATAGGTGAATTGGCCATGCTAAATTGTCCATAGTGTTCAGGGATGTGTAGGCTAGTATTAGTTCGAGGAAATGTAGAGTAATAGGGGAATGGGTCTGGGTGGGATACTCTTTGGAGGGTCATAGAGTCGTAGAGTCATAGAGATGTACAGCATGGAAACAGACCCTTCGGTCCAACCCATCCATGCCGACCAGATATCCCAATCCAATCTAGTCCCACCTGCAAGCACCTGGCCCATACCCTTCCAAACCTTTCCTATTCATATACCCATCCAAATACTTTAAATGTTGCAATTGAACCAGCCTCCACCACTTCCTCTGGCAGCTCATTCCATAAAAGTACCACCGCTGCGTGAAAACGTTGCCCCTTAGGTCTCTTTTATATCTTTCCCCTCTCACCCTAAGCCAATGCCCTTTAGTTCTGGACTCCCCAACCCCAGGGAAAAGACTTTGTCTATTTATCCTCTCCATGCCCCATCCAGGGAAAAGAGTCCTAGCCTGTTCAGCCTCTCCCAATAGCTCAAATGCTCCAACCCTGGCAACATCCTTGTAAATCTTTTCTGAACCCTTTCAAGTTTCACATCTTTCTAATAGGAAGGATACCCGAATATTCCAACAGTGGCCTAACCAATGTTCTGTACAGCCACAACATGACCTCCCAACTCCTGTACTCAATGCTCTGACCAATAAAAGAAAGCATACCAACTACTTGTTGGGCCAAATGGCCTGTTTCCACACTGTAGGGATTGTCCAAACCTGAAAACCTGAAAAGGTGGCCAAGCTATTCCAGTAACCATCAAGGTGACTGCTGCATTAACCAATCAATGCATATAAAATTTAGCTATGATCACCTATATCCTTTGATAACTTTCAGGCTTGTGCTGTGATTCAAAAGCTGGGTGTTTTGCCAGAACAGTAAGTGGGAGACAGGGTTACTGAAACGACTGCACCGAGGCTGGTTCCCATCACCAAGTCAGCATTTGTGCACGGTACACAGGCTGTGGCCAGCCAGCTCAGAGTCAGTTCTCAACTGAGAAGATTGCAATCTCCTAGTTATACTCTTTATCCCAGCTTTTCATTGAACTCAAATTCCAGAATCTGCTATCAAGGGATTTGAACTAAGGTCCCCAAAACATTACCTGGGTCTCCAGATTAAAAGTCCAGTGATAATACCACTAAGCCATCTCCTTCCCCCTCACCTGGTCATACTGGTCAGCTAAGGCTTTCCCGATCAGCCCAGGTTAACAACCCCAATCAAGAACCTCGTAGTTAATGGGGTGTACCTGTTCCAATCACTACAGTTACCATCTGCACCATGGCTGATGACTCCGTTACACAACCTCCTGACTAAGGCTGAGTGCAGATAGAATGCAGCCCGCACTTCCACCAGGACCATCACAGAGCAGATGATAGGCCTCCTAAGGATGAGGCTCTGATGCTGAAATCAGACTTGGAGGCACCTTCCAGTACAGACCAGACAGAGTGTGCTGTGTAATCCCAGCATGCCATGCTTGGCAAAGATGGGATGTGATAGACAGTGGGATGAGCTGAGAGGGCAGGAACACTCTCTGAGGAAGAAGACAAGGTTATTGATCTGGAGGAGCATCCCCTTCAACAAGATAGAGTGGTACAGTGTCAGGTGCAACAAGCCAGACACCTGATCTGAGCTGGGTGAGGTCATCAGTCATTGATTGTAAATTTGTTGTTGCTTGAAGGGCAAGTTATCTTGTTTATTCCCAGAAGGAAATTCAGTTTGTTTTGTTTACTTTTCCTGCTGTCTAATAAAAGTGAATGTTTTCAATGGTTTGAAGGCTTAACAATATGATACTCTCACATTAACCATTGATGAGATGTTATGCTACACTTAGCTTTTGGAAAAGAGAAGCTCTCCCTAAGACATTAATATGGTACTAAGGACAGGTAACTTCATTCTTATGTCTACAGTGAAAAGGACAGTCGATCATGTATAGAGTGTATGATGATTATTAGGATATTGCAATTATATGATTCCAATTCCAATAAATGCTATTCCAATAAATACTCTGCTATCTATGCCCCCTCAGAAGTTTTATTTTTTTCATTTCGTTTACCTCTACATTCCTGGCTGGATATGCTTAACCTGGCACACAGCTGGGCTTTCAATAGGGTGCCAGAGAATGCCAGCACGGGTGAGTACCTACACTGCAGTGAGCACACAATAGTCCAAAATGTGGTGGCTGTTGAGTTGGGGCACACGGTAATTAGGAGAGAACTGAATTATCATGAGATATCTCATTAGCCCTCACAAGGAGAAAATCTCCATGAAACTCCCAGAAATGGATACAGATGATTTTTGAGAAACTTCAGCCCAGTATTATTACACTCCATCCATCCCAAACTTATTACAATCCAACCAGTCTCAACATTATTACATTCCACCAACTCCCAACATAATTGCACTCTATTCATCCCAAAATTATTACACTCCATCAGGTCCCAGAATTATTACACTCCATCCAGTCCCAACATTATTGCATTCAATCAAGTCTCAATACTGTTACACTCTATCCAGTGCCAATATTGCTACACTCCATTCAGTCCCAACATTCTAACACTCCATCCAGTCCCAGTATTATTACACTCAATCCAGTTATAACTTTATTGCACTCCATCATGTCTGAACCTTAGTATACTCTATTCAGTCCAAACATTATTACAGGCAGCATCCAAGGAGCAGGAGAATCAATGTTTCGGGCAAAAGTCCTTCATCAGGAATGAAGCCGTGGGCCAACGGGGTGATAAGATAAATGGGAGGAGGAGTCAGGCTGGGGGGAAGGTAGCTGAGAGTGCGATGGGTAGATGGAGGTGGGGATATTGGTTACCCCTCCTGATGAAGGGCTTTTGCCTGAGACATCAATTCTCCTGCTCCTCGGATGCTGCCTGACCTGCTGTGCTTTGCCAGCATCACACTTTCAACTCTAATCTCCAGCATCTGCAGTCCTCACTTTCGCCAAACTTTATTACACTTCATCCATCCCAAAAGTTTTGCATTCATCCATAGAACATGGACAATACAGCACAAAACCAGGCCCATCGGCCCATCACATCTGTGCTGAGACTATGATGTTAACCTCATCCCATCTGCCTGCCTATTGTCCTTGTCCCTTAATTCTCTGCCTGTTTATGCGTCTGTCTAAATACCTCTTAAACTTTGCTTCTATCACCTCCTGCGGCAGCATGTTGCAGGCATCTACTACACTCTGTGCAAAAAACTTACCTCGCACACCTCCTTTAAACTTTATCTCTTTTACCACAAACCAAATCCCCAGATTTTGACATTTCCATCCCGAGAAAGAGACTTCAACTATCCACCCTAACCAAGTCTTTCATAATTTGAAATACTTCTACCAGGTCACCCCTCAGCCTCTGACGTTCTAGCGAAAACAATCTCAGTTTGTCAAACCTCTAGTTATAGTGAACACACTCCAATCCAGGCAACATCCTGGTAAACCTCTTAGAGTCCCTGCAATGTAGAAGCAGGCCATTTGGCCCATCAAGTCCATACTGACCCTCCAAAGGGCATCCCATCTAGACCCTGACCTTGTCAGATGCTCCTATCTCATGAAGAAATATAAAACAAAAACAAACTTAAAGACAACTTTTGAGAAAATGAGGACTGCAAATGCTGGAGTGTAGTGCTGGAAAAGCACAGCAGGTCAGGCAGCATAAGCCCTTCATCAGGAATGATTCCCGGTGAAGGGCTTATGCCCGAAACGTCGATTCTCCTGCTTCTTGGATGCTGCTTGACCAGCTGTGCTTTTCTCGCACTCCACTTTCAACAGAGAGATATACAGCATGGAAACAGACTCTTCGGTCCAACTTGTCCATGCCAACCAGATATCCTAAATTAATCTAGTCCCATTTGTCATCACTTGGACCATATCTCTCTAAACCCTTCCTATTCATATACCCATGAAAATGCCTTTTAAATGTTGTAATTGTACCAACCTCCACCACTTCCTCTGGCAGCTCATTCCATACATGATACCCCTTCGGTCCCTTTTAAAATTTTACCCCTCTCACCCTAAATTTATGTCCTTGAGTTCTGGACTCCCCCACCCCAGAGAAAAGACCTTGTCCTATCCATGTCCCTCATGATTTTATAAACCTCTATAAACCCCTCAACCTTCAATGCTGCAAGGTAAAACAGCACCAGCCTATTCAGCCTTTGCCTATAGCTCAAACTCTCCAACCCTGGAAGCATCCTTGTAAATATTTTCTGAGCCCTTTCAAGTTTCACAACATCCTTCCAATAGGAGGGAGACCAGAATTGCCCAGAATATTCCAAAGGTGGCCTAACCAATGTCCTGTACAACCGCGACATGACCTCGCAACTTCTATACTCAATGCACTGACCAATAAAGGAAAGCATGCTAAACCCCTTTACTATCCTATCAGTCGCCCTAGGCTGGAATTGAACCCAGGCCCCTTGTTCAATGTAAACCACTAAGCCACCGTGCCGCACTTTCCCCCAAGCCTCCTTGTTATAGTGCAGCAACCAGAATTGCATACAATACTCCAAATGTTGCCTGACCAAAGTCCACTCTCAATATTACTACACTTCACCCAGTCTAATGTCATTACATCCATTCAGTGCTAACACTGTTATGCTCCATCTAGTCCCAACTTTATCAAGAGCCAGCCAGTCTCAACATCATTACGCTCCACCCATCCTCCCCTCCACCCAGTCTCAATATTATTGCATCCAAACAATCCCAACTTTATTACCTTCAATGCAGTTTCAACATTGTTAAGCTCCATCCAGTCCCACTATTATTACACACCACCCACCCCAATACCACCATAGTCTATCCAATCACAACGTATTTTCAGTTCACCCAATTTCAATTTTTTTTTATTCCACTCATCCCAGTTACATTCAACTGCTGCCAGTCACATACTCCACTTCATCTAACCCCAATCTCATGGCTCTGCTCTCAGCCACTCAATCATCCAATTGCACTCAGTTTTGATTAGCTACTCCTAGAGCCAAGAATATCCACTTCATCTTGTTGCAACATGATGCAAATGTATCCAGTTTCAATATCATTAAATCACAAGTCCCAATAATGCTGAGCCATATCCAGTTTCAACATTATTGAACTGCCTCACATTGCTGTCCTGTTCTATAGCTGAAGGCTTCCTCAGAACAGGAGTTGTCCTCAAGCCGGTTCAGCCATTTATTACCTCAGTAAATACCACCTTTGACCCGATAATTGCTCTATTTCCTTAATCTTTCACACACGAAACAACATCAGTCTGTCGTTTAAGCTAAAATTGTGCAGCATCCTGAACTTTTGTGGAACAGAAATCCAAAATGTTCTTAACCCTTGAGTGAGCATTTTGAACTGATGATTCCTGTAATGCTGTCGGTTACTTTTTCAATTTGTAGGCATAAGGAGATAGATCAATTGGCAAGTTTTATAATGGTCTCAGTGAGAGAGGCTTTGCTGTTTAACAACAAGTTGTTTCTATATAGCACCATAATGCCAAACAATATCTCAAGGCACTTCACAGAACCGGTAAATAAATAACATTTGACCAAACAACGTAAGCATTGGCTTGGCCAAATAAGTGCTTTGTATGGTGTGCCTTAGAAGAGTACAGTGAATTATTGAGCCACAGAGGCTTCGATTTGCAATTCAGGAGCTAAGGTCCTGGGCAACTGAAGGAGCATTGAAGATTGGGAGTATGCAAATGGACATAGTTAGAGATTTACAGGAAACTCAGAGGCTAGAAGAAGCTCCAGAGATAGGGTAGGTCATGAAGGGATTTGAAAGTGAGGAGGACAATTTATTGCTCATCCCACTACATCCCACTCAGCATTCCTCATTTGCCTAAACTCTAATGAATAAAGACCTGACCTGTCTAGTTGCTATGACAAATCAATTCCTTCATAACAGCAATCAGTCTAGTGAATCTCTTTTGAACTGACTCCAAATGCCTATCTATCATTATCAAAAACAAGGTCCAAAATTATACACAATATTCCAGCTATAGCCTCACCAGCACCCTATACAATTGTAACAAGACTTCCCTTTTTTTAAATTCTAAACCCTATCAAAAAGCACTAAAATTTCATTTACATTCTTAATTACTTGCTGCACCTGCATGTTGACACTTGGTGTTTTTTTGCACATGAACATTCAAATCCCTGTCTTAATTTAAATAATGATCTTCCTTTTGATTCTTCCTATCAAATTGCATGACCTCACAGATAGAAAGTTATGGATTCTCACCTGACCTTAGAGATCTGAGCACATGAAATGGGTCCACTCTACTCAAGGTGCCATTTTGTATAAAGCATCAAACCAATAACCTTCTCAAATCCCCAGGACCTGATCAGGTGTAACCTAGAACTCCGTGGGAAGCTAGGGAAGTGATTACTGGGCCTCTTACTGAGATATTTGTATCATCGATAGTCACAGGTGAGATGCAGGAAGACTGGAGGTTGGCTAACGTGGTGCCACTGTTTAAGAAGGGTGGTAAGGACAAGCCAGGGAACTATAGACCAGTGAGACTGACATCAGTGCTGGACAAGTTGTTGGAGGGAATCCTGAGGGACAGGATGTACATGTATTTGGAAAGGCAAGGACTGATTAGGGATAGTCAACATAGCTTTGTGCGTGGGAAATCATGTCTCACAAACTTGATTGAGTTTTTTGAAGAAGTAACAAAGAAGATTGATGAGGGCAGTGCAGTAGATGTGATCTATGTGGACTTTAGTAAGGCATTCAAAAAGGATCCCCATGGGTGACTGATTAGCAAGGTTAGATCTCACGGAATACAGGGAGAACTAGCCTTTTGGATACAGAACTGGCTCAAAGGTAGAAGACAGAGGTTGGTGGTGGAGGGTTGTTTTTCATTGGAGTGCAACAAGGATCGGTGCTGGGTCCTCTACTTTTCATCGTTTATATAAATGATTTGGATGCGAGCATAAGGGGTGCAGTTAGTAAGTTTGCAGATGACACCAAAATTGGAGGTGTAGTGGACAGTGAAGAAGGTTACCTCAGATTACAACAGGATCTGGACCAGATGGGCCAATGGGCTGAGAAGTGGCAGATGGAGTTTAATTCAGATAAATGCGAGGTGCTGCATTTTGGGAAAGCAAATCTTGGCAGGACTTACACACTTAATGGTAAGGTCCTAGGGAGTGTTGCTGAACAAAGAGACCTTGGAGTGCAAAGAGCTCCTTGAAAGTGGAGTTGCAGGTCGATAGGATAGTGAAGAAGGCGATTGGTTTACTTTCCTTTATTGGTCAGAGTATTGAGTACAGGGGTTGGGAGGTCATGTTGCAACTGTACAGGACATTGGTTAGGCCACTTTTGGAATATTGCATGCAATTTTGGTCTCTTTCCTATTGGAAAGATGTTGGTGAAACTTGAAAAGGTTCAGAAAACATTTACAAGGATGTTACCAAGGTTGGAGGATTTGAGCTATTAGGAGAGGCTGAACAGGCTGGGACTGTTTTCCCAGAGACTGAGGGGTGACCTTATAGAGGTTTACAAAATTATGAGGGGCATGGAGAGGATAAATAGACAGTCTTTTCCCTGGGGTCGGGGAGTCCAGAACTAGAGGGCATAGGTTTAGAGTGTGTGGGGAAAGATATAAAAGAGACCTAAGGGGCAACTTTTTCAAGCAGAGGGTGGTACGTGTATGGAATGAGCTGCCAGAGAAAGTGGTGGAGGCTGGTGCAATTACAACATTTAAAAGGCGTTCGGATGGGTATATGAATAAGAAGAGTTTGGATGGTACTTGCAGGTGGGACTAGATTGGATTGGGATATCTGATAGGCAAGGATGGGTTGGACCGAAGGGTTTGTTTCCATGTTGTACATCTCTATGACTCTAATATGACTAAAAAAGTGATCGGATGATTACCCTGGTCTGTTTGTGGGAGCCTGTTATGTACAAGTTTGCTACATTACAATGGGTCTTAAGTGCTTTGGGGCTACCTGAGGTGACGATAGCATTCTGCATATACAGATTCTTTAAGTTAACTAACCAGGAGCAATTTATGTAGATTTGAAAATAGGTAGCAATGCACAATCATTGTCACCAATGATTGGATGAGCCCCTAGCTAAAGCTAACACTATTAATTGTAATAATTGAAATACTGTTACCCTGAATCAATACAAGAACATGTGCAAGGACTGACAGAGAGTTACTGATCTGATTCCTTCCCTCGAGATAATGGCTGAGATATCAAGGTTTGTAAATGTGCTAAAGGTGAACAGTCCTCTCAGTATGGCTGGAAATAGTCATTGACCATCTGGCGAATCCCCAAAGTTTGACATTCATTCATTCATTCATTCATGTGTGGGATCGACTTGAAGGCAGCTCCGTAACATATTGCTTGTTGATTCTTCAACTTGAGCCATTTTCTTGGCCGTTTATGTCAGTAGCAGTTTGCCATCATCTTGCCTTCCCAGGGCCTGATGAAAGAGTCAGTCACCCAGTCTCACTCAGTTAGAACAGGAATTGAATATGCACTGGTGGCATTATTCTGAATTATGTGCTAGCTATTGAGCCAACTTATTCCTTGAAAGTGGAGTCTCAGGTAGATAGGATAGTGAAAAGGCATTTGGTATGCTTTCCTTTATTGGTTGGTGCATTGAGTATAAGAGTTGGGATGCAAGTTGCAGCTGTACAGTACATTGGTTAGACCACCTTTTGGAATACCATATTCAATTCTGGTCTCCCTCCTGTGGGAAGGATATGATGAAACTTGAAAGGGTTCAGAAAAGATTTAAAGAATGTTGCTGGGAATGGAGGGTTAGAGCTATAGGGAGAGGCTGATGAGGCTGGGGTTGTTTTCCCTGGAGCATCGGAGGCTGAGAAGTTATCTTATAGAGATGTATAAGATTATGAGGGGCATGGGTAGCGTAAATAGACAAGGTCTTTTTCCAGGGTTGGGGGAGACCGGAACCAGAGGGCATAGGTTTAGAGTGAGAACGGAAAGATTTAAAAGGGACCTAAGGGATGGTGCATGAATGGAATGAGCTGCCAGAGGAAGTGGTGGAGGCTGGAGGGTGACACTGTGGCTCAGTGGTTAGCATTGTTGCCTCACAGCGTCAGAGATCTGGGTTTGATTCCAGCCTAGGGCGACTGTCTATGTGGAGTTTGCACGTTCTCCCAGTGTCTGTGTGGGTTTCTTCCAAGTGCTCCGGTTTCCTCCCACACTCCAAAGATGTGCAGGTCAGGTGAATTAAGCAAAGCTAAAATGCCCCATTGTGTTCAGGGTTGTGTGGGCTCACTGCATTAGTCAGGGGTAAATCTAGAGCAATAGGGTAGGGTAATGGGTATGGTTGGGTTATTCTTCAGAGGGTCTGTGTGGACTTGTTGGGTCAAATGGCCTGTTTCCACACTGTGGGGATTCTATGAAATGTCTGTGAAATAACATTTAAAAAGCATTTAGATGGGTAGATAAATAGGAAGGATTTAGAGGGATATGGTGGCAAATGGGACTAGATTAATTTAGGATATGTGATCGGCATGGACGAGTTGGACCGAAGGGTCTGTTTCCATGTTGTACATCTCTATGGCTATGCCTCTATAACTGGCCTAACCAACCCTGGTTTTGAATCTTTCAATGGTTATGGCACAGAAGGCCATTCAGATCATCTTTTTCTGTTAAATTAATGACCTGCTAATAAAACTCTATCTCATGAAAGACTTTGACTAAAGTGTACTTTTTAAATAAGAAAACTTACCGTTCCCCAAAGAAAATATTGCAATGCATATTGTTGTTAACTTGTAACTGAACAGTTACAGAGCTGCTGATCAGAGGGTAGAGAAGTTTGTCTGAACAGTATTAATATTTCAGATGGTTCCCACTCTCCTTTATCCCTTTGACTCCAACTTGCTTGTTATTCCTGTATTATTCCCAGACAATTCTACTTCCGATTACAGGTAGTAACATCAGAACAATGGAAATTTAATCTCCTGACACAAGAAGACTGTTCCCTAATTTGTTTTAAAAAATATGATTAATAATAGCAATAAGTTTTATAAAAAGTATTAGTTATTGTGTAACTGCTATTGAATAGCAATGCTAACAATAGCAATATTATGATGAAGAACTAATATAAGAATGAAAATATAGTAGCACTGGCTTTAACACTAAAATAGATCTCCCATATTTTGCCGTGATATTAACAGTGAAACTGTCGGTGCGGTTTGTCCTTACTCCACTGAAACTGATGGCAATTTCGGAGGTCCAGGCAAGCACAGAGTAAGGAGGAAATACAGAATTACTGTCAGTGAGTTAATGCTCCTCCAGAGGGTGGACTATAGAGGTTCCCACAGACTGCAAGATACTTTGTAATCATGAATTGACAAAAACCTCTATTTCTGTACTTTTTGCTTTGATGCAAAAACTCTCACAAACGTTGATGCTTCTTAAAACTAGGTCAGTAATGATAATGACTCAAAGTTACTGCAAACACCCTCGTTGTCCCTGATGGCAACTGATGTCAAGGTTGAAAGGAGATTTGATCAAGCAGTTCATAATCCTGCAAGACCTGTGCAGAATATAAAGAGTAACTTTACTGATTGGTGGAAAGATCAAAATCCAAAGGTCACAGATTTACAGCAATTGGCAGAAAAAATAATGACAACATAAGGAAGAATGTTTCCACGCGTTGAATGGTATGGATCTATAATGCACAGCCTGAGAGTATGGTGCAGACAGATTCAATCATGGATTTAAAACAAAACACTTGGATAATTTACCTGAAAAAAACGTGATGAAAAAATTGCAGGTCCAGAGAAGAAGGTGAAAGAGTTGGACTCAGTGAATTGCTCTTGGAAAAAGCCAGCACAGACATGATGGACCAAATAGCCTCCTCCTTTTGTCTTGGGGCTACCTGCGGTGATGATAGCGTTCTGTAAATACAGATTATTTAAGTTAATTAACCAGGAGGTATGTATGTAGATTTAAAAATAGATAGCTATGTGGGATCATTGTCACCAAAGATTGGACGATCCCCTAATTAACGTTAATTAGCCATTCTACATTTAACAACAGCTGTCATATATATTGGGTATGGGCGTTTGCACTCCCTTTTTGATTTTCTTAAAAACCTCCTCCTCTGCTTTTGGTTGCACTTCAGTCCCACGCTCCTGATCTTCGGGCACCCGGTACGGAGGAGAGAGGGCAGGTCTGAAGATCTCCTCGTGGGTCTGCTCCTGGGCCTGGCCAAACTGGCCATAAATAGGTCCAGGCAGCGGGCCGTGGAGGGGGTCGTTAGGGCTAACTGCCTGCCCCTCTTCCATGGTTACGTTAGAGCCCAGGTGTCTCTGGAAAAGGAGCACGCGGTGTCCACCAACAGGGAGAGGTGGGCACTACAGGAAGAGCAGTGCATTATTTCCCCCTCCAACTCTATTTTGATTTGATCCCTGCCCTCCCCTTCACTGTTTGATCACGCAGCATTGGCCTTTGATGTGAAGGGCACTGCTTGTCACTGGCCACTCGGGTGTTTCCTTTCTTCCTGGTGGTGGAAATTTGAATAAAGATTCGTGCACCTTGTGTCTTTCACTATCTCTTTAAAAAAAAGAAAAAAAAAGAAAAAAAAACAACTGTCAGTCGAAAGATGTGTCAGGGCTGACCGGGAACTGAAAGGAACACTGGGTGGACCGAGAGCCGGAAGGTGCGTAGGGGCGGGCTGCCTTAGAGTGGCTGGAAGGTGGGAGGGACGGGGGCTTGCTGGGTCTGTATTGTGTGCGCTGTTTTTTTATGTGTTTGGACTGTCTTTTTATGTACAAATGTTGATGTCTTGCCATGCTTGAAACTGGGATTTGAGGTTTGTCCTCATCTCCCTGTAAACTGGTTGAACAGTAGGGTTTGGGGCCTGGTTTTGCTGCTCCTCTCCCTTGTAAAATTGCTGTCTCTCATATACAGCTGTAAATGTTAACTTTTTTGAAAACTGTTTTGTAATTGTTCAACAAAATTAAAAAAAAACAGCTGTCAACAAACTGGCCATAAAGAGGTCCAGGCAGTGGGCCATGGAGGGGGGTCATTAGGACCGACTGCCTGCCCCTCTTCCGCGGTTACATTAGAGCCGGGTGTCTCTGGAAAAGGAGCGTGTGGTGTCCACTAACACCCTGGAGTTGTTCAGGGAGAGGTGGGCACCGCAGGGAGTGGAGTGATTATTTCCCCCTCCAACTTTATTTTGATTTTATCCATGCCCTCCCTTTCACTATTTGATCACACAGCACTGCCCTTTGATGTGAAGGACACTGCTTGTCACTGGCCACTCAGGTGTTCCCTTTCTTCCTGGTGGTGGAAATTGCATAAAGATTTGTGCACCTTGTGTCTTTCACTGTGTCACACACATGGGTGCAAGGGAAATTAAAAAAAAACAGGAGAGTCAGACATCTTGTTCACTGTGAGAGCTGGCTCTAAGGGAGCTGGTACAGTGTCAAGGACTCTCCCCATGTAAATAAAGGGTGACTTGGTGATGGGATATGGGTCTCTGCAGTGTTATTTCACTGTGAAGTAGATCATTCCCATTAATTACTTCAGTACTAATTCTTTCAGTTTCTCACTCTCACTTGTTCCTTGGATCATTCTTTAAGTACTTTAACGCCTATGGTGGTTCAGTGGTTAGCACTGCTGCCTCACAGCACCA
Source organism: Chiloscyllium plagiosum (assembly GCF_037043375.1). Classification (NCBI taxonomy): domain Eukaryota; kingdom Metazoa; phylum Chordata; class Chondrichthyes; order Orectolobiformes; family Hemiscylliidae; genus Chiloscyllium; species Chiloscyllium plagiosum. The sequence goes on along the minus strand of NW_028270154.1, from coordinate 74,737,118 downwards.
GGCACCTGGGTTCAATTCCTGCAACTATTTGTGTGGAGTTTGCATATTGTCTGTGTGGGTTTCCTCCGGGTACTCTGGTTTCTTCCCACAATCCAAAGATGTGCAGGTCAGGTGAACTGGCCATGCTAAATTGCCCATAGTGTTAGGTGTATTAGTCAAGGGTAAATAGAGAGTAGGGGTATGTGTCTGGGAGTGTTACTCTTCGGAGGTCAGTGTGAACCTGTTGGGCTGAAGGGCCTGTTACCATACTGTAGGAATCTAAGTTAAACTATGAGCTACTTCCTGTCTACAAGTTTTCCAATCCATCAGAGCCAACCTGGTCTTCATGCCCTAATAATTAAAATAAAGAAAAAAAAGTAGAAAAAAACCAACAGCTGTCAACAAGCTGGCCATAAACAGGTCCAGGCAGCGGGCCGTGGAGGGGGTCATTAGTGCCAACTGCCTGCCCCTCTTCTGTGGTTATGTTAGAGTCTGGGTATCTCTGGAGAAGGAGCACGCAGTGTCCACCAACACCCTTGAGCTGTTCAGGGGGAGGTGGGTGCCGCTGGGAGTGGAGTGTATTATTTCCCCAACTAACTCTATTTTGATTTAATCCCTGCCCTCCCCTTCACTGTTTGATCACACAGCATTGCCCTTTGATGTGAAGGGCACTGCTTGTCATTGGCCACTCGGGTGTTTCTTTTCTTCCAGGTGGTGGAAACTGAATAAAGATTTGAACACCTTGTGTCTTTCACTGTGTCTCACACCTGCACACACAACTTGGGTGCTGGGGAAAAATAAGCACTCCCGCAGTTAGGTGGTAGTGTGGGGATAAAGGAAAAAAACAAAGAGAGGAATGTCAGACATTCTGAAAGAAAAGAGTAAAAAAAATAAACAGGAGTGTCAGACATCCTGTTCATGCTAAAAAAAAAGAAAAACAACAGTTGTCAAGTTTCTGAGTCCTATGATCCTGCCCCACTAGCTACATGGCAAAGGAGCAGTGCCTATGGACTATGGCCTGGTGTTGCGTGAATTTTAACTTTGTCAAATTTCTCCACAGTGATAAAAACATTTCACTTTTTAAAAAACTTTTTTTCATGAAAATATTGTTTAACTTTAAAATAAAACAAAAAACTGCAGTCGCTGGAAATCTGAAGCAAACACAGAAACTGCTGGAAAGACTCAGTTGGTCTAGCACCATCTTTGGAAAGAGAATCCAAGCTAACGTTTCAAGTCCAGAGACCCTCCACTTTAACTTTATTTTGGCTGCCATCAGAATGCTCTTTGCTGTCTGAACATTATAGGTGAATGTTTTCTTTTTCACTCCCTGGTTTGTAGTGTGCATGAATATTTGATTGTTTGTCTTCCTGCTTATTGCCATAACTAGGATATCTCCAGTAGTCAAACTCTTTGTCCCATTGGTGACCAACGTTGGAGCTGACATTGCTGGTCATCACTGTTTGTGGGATTTTGTTGTGCGGTGATTGTCTTTTGGTTGAGAGACTTCAAAAGTACCTCATTGGCTCTAACAGAATTGTGAAAGGAGTTAGATGGTTGCAAAACTCTCTGGTGCTACCATGGTAATAGACATGTCGTCTTTCACTGTTCCCACTGCTTTGTCAACATTGTTTGTTTTAGAGAATTGATTGTCATTTGCATTAAATGGTTAAGAATCAATGTTTTTCCCTTGTTTCCATTGTGCTCACACTGGTTGGGTGTGTGTATGCGTGTGTGATGGAATAGCTGAGAGGGTCATGGATTCTACTTTGCTTATTACTGCTGTGTGGACAAGGAGTCCCAGTGACAGCCTGAATCATTGTGCGGTCTCAAGGCAGAAATCAACAGGTTTCTGATGACATAAGGGGATATGGAGATAATGCTTGAAAATGGCATTGAGATGATCAGGCCGTGACCTGGAAAGGCAGGGCTGACTTAATGGGCTGAATGGCCTTCACTTACTCCTATGAACATCTGAGCACAGATGGGGCATGGGTTCAGAGCTCACCAGCCCTCACAGCTGCACTGGCCTCATGCAAAGAAAGTTTGGCAGCCTAAAACATGACCTTTTCGATTGCACCTTCCTCCTAAAGATTCAAACAAATAAAACCCCCACCCTCAAAAATAGAATTGGAAATGGAAAGGTCAGGCATAAATCTTGTCCTTCTGCTGCAGTAATGTTCTCTGCCCTCTGCACCACCCCCCACCAATGTGCTGGGCTGACCCCAGGTTTACCTACTCTGTGCCTGTCGGATTATTGCAGTCATTTATCATTGGTTCAGTGCAGTGCTTTTTTCTCCCTGATACTGGTTGGAGATTTACTTCCATTGTCTCAGAGATGGAGTCCCGGAGGATCCCAGCGATGGAAAGTAATCACTTGGATTCAAGCCACTACTTAATGTGTTCCAGTTTCCAAATTAGAAACCTTTACTCACACAACATTAATAATGTGCATTGCTGAGTGTGACTGGCATTTCAGAAGCGAGGTAACATGCCTCTGGTTAAAAAAAGAATTTCGCACAAACCGCTGATTTTAACAACATTTTCCAAAAATAAAAATCTTCCCAACCCCACCAAAAAGGAAAGATGGCAAAATATCTCCTAAGGGGAGAAACTAATGGGATATATAGGAAATATATGGGAACATATATAAGGGAAACAATGTCACAAAACGTAACTGAAGTTTAATATAAACTGGGTTCTCTTTTCTACAGATAGTCTCTCACCTGCCACACTCTTCCAATCTTTTTTCTTTGAATATCTATTCCTCTGGTTTTCTTTTATTGGTTTGCTTGCCAGTGCTTGGAATACACTGGATGCACTCTGTCATTAATGTGGAAAGCAGAGATGCTGCTAAGAACTCCAGCCTGAGTTCAGACACTGAGCTACTGATGCACATGTTGATGCTGAAAGAGGTGAAAGGCTCCCCTCAAACCCAAACCAAAAATCTTCATTTTACAAACTTGGGCATCTTGCTGATGATAGTACTTCATGAGTCAACCTACTACAAGTGTGAGAAAGATCAGGAAATACATTGTGAGTGAATTTGACCAGGATAGGGTTGGGAGAGAATAGACGTGAAAGGTCAAGGAAGAGATAGAGATTGTCATGGATGGCAGAACTCAGGTGAGGTCAGCAACCTTGCCTTGTGCAAAGCATGCTGGGTTCAAATCCCACTCTAGGGGTTATAACACATAGTCCTAGTTGGAACAGAAGTAATAGAAGCAGAAGTAGCCACCCATCTGATCCACCATTCAATAAGATCATGGTTGGTCTGATCAGAGCCATCACTGGACAGAATGGATAACTGGAGTCTTTTTTGGATATAATGGATAGTCAGAGTATTTTGCCTAGGGTAGAAATGTCAATTACCAGAGGATATAGATTTAAAGCAAATGTGAGAGGCAGGCTTTTTTATACAGGGGTTGGTAAGTGCCTGTAATGAACTGCCAGAGGAGGTGATAGACGCAAATACATAGCAACATTTAAGAGGCATCTCGACAGATCCATGAAAAGGCAGGGAAAAGAGGGACACCGACTGTGCAGGGGTGAGGGCTTTTTGGTTTAGAAGGGTGTGATGAGTTGTAGCAGTCTTGTTGTGCTGAAGGGCCTGTTTCTGTGCTGTACTGTTCTTTGTGCCTGCGCCCCTAGCTCCCCAACCTTCACTCACTTGTAGAGAGAGGAGAACTTCTTCAAGGTGGGCATCCTTGGAAGTTTTAACCTTAACTCACTTGTCAATCAAATACTTGTCTAACCCAGCCTCAAGCATACTCAATGAGGCAGCCTGCAGTACTCTATGGGAATGGGAATGCAACAGATTCCCAGAAGGACCCTCTGTGATAATACATTCCTCCTCATTTCCGTTTTGAATAGGAGGAACCTTTATTTTATAACTGTGCGCCCTGGCTCCAGAACCCCCCATCCCCAGAGGAGACATCCTGTCCAGTCCCTTCAGGATCTTGTAAGTCTCAACAAGAGCAATCTTCCAAACTCTGAGTATAGGCCCGACCTTTCCAGGTGAAAATGTATTGTTAGAGGCATGTTATGAAATACCCGCAGGGAGCTGTTGAATTAAGAAGTGGGGACTTCTCCCCTACGCCTCCTGCAATATTGATCCCGCAGCCAACAGCATTAGAACTTGCCCTAACGTAACACAAATAAACATTGTTGTTTATGGTGCATCCGCTGGTACATTTCTACCGTCACTGCAAAAGCGCCTGGAGACTTTGAGGAGGTGAGTGCAAAGCTATTCATCTTTTGTATTCATTACAAGAGTGAGGGAGATGGGATACGGTTGGATATGTAGGCAGAGTAGCATTCACGTGAACAACTGGTCAAGACTGAGGTCTGAATGGCTCATTCCCACATGGGGTCAGGGGTTGTCGTGCCCTGGAGTGCTGTGATAACAGTGCTGGTCACATTTAGGACGTGGACTCAGATACAGATATTCTTTTTGTAAAGAAAGCCGACTTTTATTTACACATTTTGTAGATACAAATTAATAGTGTACAGTGCTTGTTATATACATTATATTACCTTCAGTCAAACCTATAATCGATGGCCCTTACATAAATCCATACATTTTTTAAAAAATGCTCTGGCGCATGCTTCTCGAACAGAGCGGGGAAAAACAGCTCCTCTCCCGGGCTCGCAGCTGGAGTAAAGTGAATAACAGGGAATTCAAAGAAAGACAAGACTGAGCAATAATATATGACCGCTGTTCTGCTTGGTGGATGAAGCACATTAATAACATTCGGTGAATTCTCTCTCTCTCTCTCTCTCATTCACATACGCGCACACACACACACACACCAGTGATCGATCCAGTTCACAATCCCTCCTGTCTCGTCCCTTCAATCTCTCAAACTTTCTTCACGGTCCCAATCATAACCTGCGGAGGACACAGGCACTTCCCCGGCTGTTAATGCGACAAGCAGGAGAGGGGCTACAAGTCAGGGAGCCGAGAGTAGCTCTCCCCGCTTTCCCTGTGCTCGAAGGGACCCACACTCACCCCAAGTCGGAGAAAGGAGGAATGTTCAGTGACCGCCCACATTCCCAACATTAAAAAAAAGTTACTTTCCTCTGTCTAAGAGCACGTTACTTTCCTCTGTCCCAAGGCCAGTGCTTCACGTCAGCAATAAATATGTGGAGATGCTTCTGTTTTCATTCTTTCCTGAGGGATTATTTAAAAATATATAATTATTAACAAAACAAAAGGAAGAAATTCTTAATCCTCGAAGATTGAACAACAGGCAGTTTTGCTGCAGGTATGTCTCTCGCCAGCTTTTCAAGCAGTCTTTGAGAAGTTTTATTTTGCTGTTTAATTGTTTCACGGCAGTGCCTTATTGTTTATTCACCCTCACGTTGTTGTCTTTGAGTTCTGTTCAGTTCAATAAAGATTCCCCTTCGTTTCCCGATCCCTGGTGTTGAGATTCTCTGATGCGCTGCTCTCCCCCAGTTCAAACTTCTAAAGAAAGAATAAAATTAAAACGAACTCACAGATTAATTTCTTGGAGAGAGAGCCGGGCTCGGATTTGCTGCTCACCTCACTCTCTCAGTCTCTCACACTAACGATGTAACAACTGGCATCTTGCTATTATCTTCAGCCCAGGGCTGCAGGTTTTGCAACGCGTACAGAGACGAGTTGTGCAGACACAGAGGATCTGGCTGAATCGAGTCGCTAAGAGATTTCTGGAAGGCGTCGTGTTGTAGTTGCAGCATCAGTCTGTTGGCCTGTTGTCTCTCGGCCTCTCTCTCCTCCGCTGTCTGCCGCCTGGGTGAGATAAACACATAACTCCGTTAACTCAGAGGCGAAGCTCTTCACCCGGGGCCCAGTGGAAATCCAGGCCTGGCTATCTCCCTTGGTTCAGCAAGATCTCCTCCCCCACTGCCTCCCTCACATAATCCCTCCACATGATCCCGCTATTTACAGAGACTACGCTCAACTCGCACAACCGAGAGGGGGAACGGAACCCTTACCAGGAAGAGTCCTGCTCCCAGGTCAGATACAGGGCTCCTCGTTCACTCACTCTCCTCCTGTGAAAATCCCCCTCAAATAGGCTCCACTGAGTCCCGGGTGAGCGGATTAACAGCAGGCACTCTGTCCTACAGCTACATGTGGATTGTCCCTGTCCACTCTCAAGGGGCCTTTCTCTTTCCCAGCCTCCTCATTAACCCCCACCCTCCTCATTAACCCCCACCCTCCTCATTAACCCCCACCCTCCTCATTAATCCCCACCCTCCTCATTAACTCTCACCCTCCTCATTAACTCCCACCCTCCTCATTAATCCCCACCCTCCTCATTAACCCCCGCCCTCCTCATTAACTCCCACCCTCCTCATTAACCCCCACCCTCCTCATTAACCTTCAGCCTCCTCAAAAAATACACTCCTCAGCATCACCTTTCTCAAACGTTATCTTCCTCAAACACCATCCTCCCCAGCCCTCATCCTCCTCAAACACTATCTTCCTCAACCCTCATCCTCCTCGATCACCACCCTTCTTAAGCACCACCCTCCTCAATCCTCATCTCCCTTAAACAGCACTTTCCCCTGAAACACCACCCTCATCAACTTCTATCCTCCTGAATCTCCTTCCCTCCCCACCATTCCACCTTCCGGAACTTTCTCTCCCTCTTCAACCCCTTCATTCCCGCCTCCTTAGCTCCATCCTGCCCCTCGACACCGGGACAGTTTTTATTATTCAAGTTCACAAACACAGATATCTGGAGCTGCGTGAAAGCTCCGACTCAGTGACCGTGCGGTGAACGGGGGAATAGGGTTTGAGTTCCCCAGTCAAACCCAGAGTCAGGTTCCTGGACAGGACGTTTTCCATACTCCCCCGAGAGCGTCAGGGCAGGCAAAGATTTCCTCTTTGCCAAATGCAGCAGCTGGTGTGGAAGCAGCTCTGCTCAGCTGCAGGAGCCTGGGTTCAGTCTGATTTGGGTTTCACTGCTTTGGGTGTGGCAGAATCAGACCGACTGGAGGAAAGGTCCATCGTCAAACTGTCTTCAAAAGCTAAACACTGGAGCAGTCCCCGAGAGCATGGCTCTCAGCTTTGAACACTCATAGACGAATACGTCAATATTTCACTGGGAATGATACCCATTGTGTGAGTGTGCGTCCCTGTGTTAGTGCACTGCCACAGGAGAGATTCCTGCCAACACACCCAGAGAGGTTTCTAAAACCCAAGCAAGCAGTGGGGTTCTGAGGGATAGGCTGTTCTAGATCATGGGTTATTCAACTCACTCACACTTCCTGCTGTCGCTGTCAGTGCATTGGCCCAATTCACTTGTCACTCTGTTCCTCTCCTTACATCCACGTACAAACACACGGCTTGGGTGTCTCAGAGATCCCCGGGTATTACATAGTCACTAAAGAATGTGCCTGCAAGAGTAATCTGGGAATCCCTTTCAGCCGGCCAACACAGATCTATTACAGCATCGATACAGCCACTGTCACATCACCAGGTGATTTCCCCTTCGGGGAATACACTCCTTGTGTATTGAAACCCTATTCGCTATAGTGCTGCCTCGCTGACTCCATATTAGAAATTTATGTCTATGTAATTTTTATTTGATCTGACTTATACCTGTCTACTGGCGTGAAATATCATGGGATGGGTTGGAGAGGGTGAATGGTCATAGATCCACATAAGTCAGAGACCATTCAGCACACTGGTCAAGGGCTATCTCTTTGGTCCTACCATCTCATTGATCGCATTACTCTACAGGCCGATTGATCCTATTCTTTTGTTGAGCCCTTGATCCCATTTTCCTGTTTTCCCAATGAGGGCATTCCCTTGTGATCGGACTGATCCCATTTCCTACAATCCATCTGATTTCCCTCCCTAGGAATCCACCTGATTGCATCTCTCTGTGATTCGATTGACTCCATTTGACTGTTGTTCCATTGATCCCACCCCTTCAATCTAATTGTTCCCTTTCCTCTGTTATCCCATTGATCCCATTCCCCAGCTATCTTATTGATACCATTCAAATGCTATCTGATTCATAATATTTCCCTGCTAACCCATTGATTCCATTCTCCTGTTATTCCATTAATCCAATTCCTTTGCTATCCCAAATACTATATTCTTCTACTATCTCATTCCATACTATCCAATTGATCTGTCTTCTGCTATCCAATTGATCACATTGCCCTGCTGCCTCATTTATCCCATTCCTCTGCTGTCTGATTTATCCCATTCCATACTATCCCATTGATCCCTTGCTATCCCACTGATCCATCTACCTGCAATCTGATTGATCCCATTCCTCTTTTATCCCTTGATCTGATTCCCCAGTTATCACATTTATTCCATTCAAATATTATCTGATTGATCCCATTCTATCACATTGATCTCATTCCTTTGCTTCCCAATGACTCTATTCTCCTATCCTATTGATCCCATTCCCCACTATCTGAATGATCCCATTCCCCTGTGAGCTGATTGATCCCATTCCTCTGCTATCCAAATGATCCCATTCAGCTTTTATCCCATTTATCCCATTCCTCTGCTATCTGAATGATCCCATTCTCTACTATCCCATTGATCCCAGTCTCCAGCTATCCAAGTTATTCCATTTGATTGATCTTAGATTAGATTACTTACAGTGTGGAAACAGGCCCTTTGGCTCAACAAGTCCACGCCGACCCGCCGAAGAGCAATCCACCCAGACCCATTCTCCTACATTTACCCCTTCACCTAACACTACGGGCAATTTAGCATGGCCAATTCACCTAACCTGCACGTTTTTGGACTGTGGGAGGAAACCGGAGCACCTGGAGGAAACCCACGCAGACACAGGGAGAATGTGCAAACTCCACACAGACAGTTGCCTGAGGTGGGAATTGAACCTGGGGCCCTGGCGCTGTGAGGCAGCAGTGCTAACCACTGTGCCACCGTGCCGCCCCAATTATTCCATTTGATTGATCTTATTCCCCTATGATCGCATTGATTCCATTCCCCTGTGATATGATTGATCCCACTCTTCTACTAATCAATTGATCTCATTCTCTGCTATCTCATTCATCCCATTGTCCTGCTATCACATTGACCCAATTCCATTGTTATCTTATTTATCCCATTCTCCTATTATCCAATTGATGCTATTCCTCTGGTGATCTGATTGAACCCTGTTTCCCTCTTATCAAATTGATCCCAATCCTTTTGAATTTGATTGATCCCATTCCCCTGCTATCCTACTGATCCTATTCCCCTGCTATTACATTGAGTCTATTCTGCTGCTATCCTACTGAGCCCATTCCCCACTATCCCATTGATCCCATTCTTCTTTTATCCCATTGACCTCAAACTATTGCTAGCCAGTTGATCCCATTCTCTTGCTACCCATTTATCACATTTCCATACAATTTGATTAATCCCATTCCCCATTTATCCCATTATCCTGCTGTCCCATTGATCTCAAATTCATCCCATTGCTCTGCTAATCCATTCTCCTGTTATCTCATTGATCCCATTGATCCCATTCTCCTGTAATGCTATTGATCCTTTCATCTGTCATGCTATTGATCCCCTGCAATCCCATTGATCCAATTCTTCTACTATCCAAATGATCTCCTGCTATCAGTTTAAGCCCATTCCTCTGCTATCCAAAAGAGCCCATTCCTCCACCATCCCATTGATCCCATTTCTCTACTATCCCATTCCTCTGCAATTCAACTGATATTATTCCCCTACTTTCTGATTGATCCCATTCCCCTACGACTTCATTGATCTTATTCCTCTGTTCTCCCATTGATCCTATTCCTCTGCTATCCCATTGTCCCATCCCCCCCTGCTATGTCATTTCAATTTCCTTGCCGTATCTTCAAACTCCTGGAAAAGTTTTTTCCTTTGAGGATTCTCTTCAAAGATTGATGTGTATACATTGCCAGGTCTCTCTGCTCTTGCATCTCTACTAAAATTGTACCATCAATTTATATTGTCATTTGTCACTAATCTGACCAAAATGTATCACTCCACGTTTCTGTATTAAATTTCATACAGATTTTGTCTGCCCAGTTTTCCAGTTTGTGTCATCCTGAAGTTTGTACCATCGAAGAATTTCGTACTATCTGCGAACCCAAGTGTGTGTGTGTGTGTACGCGATGTATTTTAAAAATAAGAGGCTCTAATTCAAAGCTTTGAGAATTATCACTAATATTAGCCTCCAGCCTGGAATCTAATCATTCATGACTATTGCCTGTTCACTGATCCTTAGTCACTTTGGAATCATGTGACACTGTACCTTTCGTTCGTTAGACCTTAATTTTGTCATTAAATTTATTATGTGATACCTTGTCAAATTCCTTTTGAAAGTTCATGAGCTCATAATCATCTGAACTAATCTCATCAACCCTCTGCACTACCTTATCAAGTCACTTGATCAAGTTAGCCAAACACAATTTGGTTTAAAAAATACTGTCATTGATTAACCTATGTCTTTCAATGTGACAATTAATTTTGGCTCAAACTACTGCCTTGAAAGTTTCCTCTGATACATGTTAGGCTAGTTGGCTTTCTGTTTCAAGATTTATCTATTTATGTAATATTTGCAATGTCCCAGGCCTCTGGCAGCCTCCCCCTGCACCACCATTGCCCCCCCCCCAAAAAAAAATCAAGAAATGTTGGAAAGCTGTGGCCAGAACTTTCACCATCTACATCCTTAATTCCAAAAGCAACTGCTATTTCCCCTGGACTGGATGAGTTTTCTATTCTGAGGAATGGCAACTTTTAAATTATTTTCTCTTTATCTATTTTCCAAAAATGTTATGATCTACTTCTCTGACTGCTGGATGAGCAAAATCCTATTTTTTAGTGAAGGTACAAATAACTCATTTCACATCATGCCCGCTGACTTCACATGGTCTACCTTTGACCATCCTCTTCTAGATATTGTTTGGAAAGCATTTTCTTTTGGCTTCTTCTTCCATATTACCTGCTAATCTAGTCTTAGGAACTTATTTTGCATCTTCTTTACATTTCTGCTCTTCTCTACACTCTTTATACTAAATTTGATTAGCTTCCACATTACCAACCTTGCAAGTGACCCTTTTCCTCCATTCCTGGCTCATGTTACCATGTATATTGTTAGCTGGCTAGGGTTTGGTGACCTGGACTGTCTCCTGTTTGAATGTTTCATATGGTCCAATTCTGCGCTGCATCAGTCCACAAGACTAATTATTGTTTTATCTGCCAAGTTATGATCCCAATGGACCTGAACCATATCCCCAGTGAACTTACTGAAGTAAGTCCTCTGCTGGTTCAGGGTTTTTGTGCTTATTGGTGTGTACCATATGTGACAATATTATGGCTTTAAGAGGTTATTTTGGCCTTTTTTTTAACAGAAGTTTTAAGGCAGAGGTGCTGAGCAGTTTCCACAGAACACTAGAGTAAGCAATTTGTGAGGCCTTGGATTTTTTAAAATGTAGGAACAATAGAAGCAGCCTGAATGGGTGTAGCCAAGCTCTCACAGAATCAGAATTTTTAGTTTCTTAGTTTTTCTGTAGCAGTTGTTGTTGGGTTTGTTGCTGTAGTACATCTCTTCCTGCTATGCTCTCTCAGATTTCTCTTGATGCTTTTCCTCCTGGGCTGCTGGAGTTGTATGTGGGCAAACTATTTTCTGAATTTGCCTATTGCCAACAGTGTATTTATGGGATGTTACTATATTGGAACCATTACGGCTTAGTAGCTAAATAATCTATTATTCCATTAAGATTTCAAATAGAGTTATAGCTAAGCCAATTCTTTTCTTCATTCTTTCTTTTGTTGCATTTTAACTATACTGAATGAATAAATTATGCTTTGCTTAACATTGAGTAGTTTGACCAAGCAAATTGCATCTGGAACACAACACCTTACATTTATTCATAAAATAAAATAAAATTAGGATCTCAACTACCTTCTTAACATATTTTGAGAGGGTTTGGTCCATAATACATAGTCTCCATAATAGTCTCAGTCTAATGATATTATAATCATTCTTTTTTAGATTAGATTAGATACAGTATGGAAACAGGCCCTTCGGCTCAACAAGTCCACACCGACCCTTCGAAGAGTAACCCACCCAGACCCATTTCCCAACCCTATATTTACCCCTGACTAACGCACCTAACACTATGGGCAATTTAGCATAGCCAATTCACCTGGCCTGTACATCTCTGGATTGTGGGAGGAAACCGGAGGAAACCCATGCAGACACGATGAGAACGTGCAAACTCCACACAGACAGACGCCCAAGGTGGAACTCGAACCCGGGTCCCTGGTGCTGTGAGGCAGCAGTGCTAACCACTGAGCCACCATGCTGCCCAATAGTCACAGATGGTCTTCCATGCAAATATCATTTCCACTTCATTCCCACTTCCACTTCATTCTCCAGGATCTGATGCAGGAGTACTCATTACTGATCAAGGAAATTCTCTTTTACACTCTTTAGGAGTTCCTCCCACTCTTTGTCCTCTACATGGCTTCTGTACCATCCTGAGATTTCTCATGATCACTGTTTGGTAGTTCTTATATCCTTTTCTCATTCTCCTGTAAATATGCTCCAGTAACTCACTATTCGGTGGCCGAAAATGTAATTACACAGCATAGTATTTCCTTTATTATACATTAATTCAAACCAAACAGATTTTTACTTTGAATACCAAAGTACAACACTCTTTTGCAGTACTCTCCTTTTCATTAGATCAATCTGCGGGTCCCCTTTCATTTCCTTCTCTATTCTTTTCTGAATGTTTTGAGAAGAAGAAATTATCTCCCAATCCTCCACTTCTTTGAGACAGCTCTCTCTGTTATCACTGATGCAATAATTATGGATAGAAACCTGTACCTGCAGCTCACACTATGTAATTCTGTACTAGTACAACAATCCATCACTTGGTTTCACATCTTGATCACTCCCAATTCTGATTTATTCTTTTGGTTCGGTACTGTCTGCCTCCCTCAGTCCTCTGTGCACCTTTGTCATCATCTCCAATGTTTTTTGCTGCTATCTGCCCCCTGCAAAAATGAAGTTAAATTCTCCATCGTAACATGAGATAAACATTCCAAGAGGACATTAACCTAGCTCTATTGAGGTTAAATCTGCCCATCTTAAATGGGTGCCCATTTGCTCCAGGTCTGTTCCAAATCTCTCAGGAATCTGAACCCTCCTGTCCATTTCTCCAGTTGGAAATGAGTTGATCCAACTATCTAATTTATCCTATTATTCCTAAACTCACTTATACTACCTCCCTATTTAGGGAATTTGTGTGTGGAGTCTGAGGAGGAAGGGAAACACCTGAATGAGTTTTTTGCTTCTGTCTTTATGAAAGAAATGAATTTTGTAGTGAATGAAACCTTTGAAGAGCAGGTGTGCATGCTGAAATGGATAGAGATAGAGGAATCTGATGTGCTGAAAATTTTGTCAAACATTAAGATTGACAAGTCTCCAGGCCCGGACCAGATTTGTCCTCAGCTGCTTTGGGAAACAAGAAATGCAATTGCTTCGCCACTTGCGAAGATCTTTTCATCCTCGCTCTCCACTGGAGTCGTACCTGAGGACTGGAGAGAGGCAAATGTAATTCCTGTCTTCAAGAAAGGAAATAGGAAAATCCCCAGCAATTACAAACCAGTAAGTCTCACGTCTGTCGTCTGCAAGGTGTTAGAAAGGATTCTGAGGGATAGGATTTATGACCATCTGGAAGAGCATGGCTTGATTAAATGCAGTCAACATGGCTTTGTGAGGGGCGGGTCATGCCTCACAAACCTTATCGAGTTCTTTGAGGATATGACTAGAAAAGTTGATGAGGGTCGAGCTGTGGATGTGGTGTATATGGACTTTAGCAAGGCATTTGATAAATGGTAGACTCATTCAGAAGGTCAGGAGGAATGGGATTCAGGGGAACATAGCTGTCTGGATACAGAATTGGCTGGCCAACAGAAGACAGCGAGTGGTAGTAGAAGGAAAATATTCTGCCTGGAAGTCTGTAGTGAGTGGTGTTCCACAGGGCTCTGTCCTTGGGCCTCTATTGTTTGTAATTTTTATTAATGACTTGGATGAGGAGATTGAAGGATGGGTCAGCAAGTTTGCAGATGACACAAAGGTTGGAGGTGTCATTGACAGTATAGTGGGCTGTTGTAGGCTGCAGCGGGATATTGACAGGATGCAGAGATGGGCTGAGAGGTGGCAGATGGAGTTCAACCTGGATAAATGCGAGGTGATGCATTTTGGAAGGTCGAATTTGAAAGCTGAGTACAGGATTAAGGATAGGATTCTTGGTAGTGTGGAGGAACAGAGGGATCTTGGGGTGCAGGTACATAGATCCCTTAAAATGGCCACCCAAGTGGACAGGGTTGTTAAGAAAGCATATGGTGTTTTGGCTTTCATTAACAGGGGTATTGAGTTTAAGAGTCATGAGATCTTGTTGCAGCTCTATAAAACTTTGGTTAGACCGCACTTGGAGTACTGCGTCCAGTTCTGGATGCCCTATTATAAGAAAGATGTGGATGCTTTGTAGCGGGTTCAGAGGAGGTTTACCAGAATGCTGCCTGGAGGGCTTATCTTATAAGGAGAGGTTGACTGAGCTCGGACTTTTTTCATTGGAGAAAAGGAGGAGAAGAGGGGACCTAATTGAGGTATACAAGGTAATGAGAGGCATAGATAGAGTCGATAGCCAGAGACTATTTCCCAGGGCAGAAATGACTAACACGAGGGGTCATAGTTTTAAGCTGGTTGGAGGAAAGTATAGAGGGGACGTCAGAGGCGGGTTCTTTACACAGAGAGTTGTGAGAGCATGGAATGCGTTGCCAGCAGCAGTTGTGGAGGCAGGGTCATTGGGGACATTTAAGAGACTCCTCGACATACATATGGTCACAGAAATTTGAGGGTGCATACATGAGGATCAGTGGTCGGCACAATATCATGGGCTGAAGGGCTTGTTCTGTGCTGTACTGTTCTATGTTCTATCTCAAATGTAACACTATAATTTCCTCCTCGGCCTCTAATATTCTGCAAGACTTCCTTTTCTTCTGTCATTGCTTTGAATATGGAATGAATTCATTTGCATTTGTTCATTCTTCCCTCCATCAAATTCTCATTGATTTATCTATCTTTGTTATACATTTGTGCAGTTATTTATCTCACAACCCCATGGGCTGGGCAACGAAGAGGTTCTACTAGTAAGTCTGTTCCATGCATTTGCAAAGAGCTGGCTAACATTTAGCGGGGAATGGGGTGAGATGATGGTCAGTAACTGGGATGTGAAGATGGCCAGTAACTGGAATGTGGGGGCTATCAATAATTAGGATGTGGATGGTCAGCAATTGGGTTGTGTGGAATGGTCAGTAATTGGGGATGTTGTGGTGTTGGGGTTTGTGAATAAATACAAAATGTTTTGCATTTTAACACTAGGAGTGAATTGTAAATAAGACAGATGTAAATCTGAATATTCCTTGTTTAAGATAGAGAGTTAAATGGGCAGATTAGTGAGTAATAATCTGACACCTGTTATTATATAAAGCTTAATTAGCCTAGTCAGTTATAAGTGAGAGAGTGATTTGTTCGCATGGATTGGCAGGTGTATCACCTCAAGGAACTGATGGATCCTGGAATGTGTGAGAAGACTGGTGGATTGAACACAATCTTGAACATAAGCTCCTGCACTAACACTGTCATAGATTAAATATTCTGTCCCCCACCCCCACACCTGTACTGTGAGAATATGGTTCAAAATTTGTTTATTTGTTCAATAACTAACTAGAATAGAGTAAATATTAGTTACTTACAGCCCATTGAAACAGATGCACACCTCACAAACAGATTCACACACAACCAGATAAACACACACTCTCAGAAACAAGTAATTTAAACCAACCTCTCCTATGCACACAGTCACAGAGACCAACTTTAATACTCCAAACCCACTCACACATTCCCTTAAGCAGAATCAACATAGCTTCATGAAGGGGAGATCATGCCTGCCAAATTTACTATAATTCTTTGAGGAGGTAACAAGCAGGATGGATAAATGGGGAGTAGTGGATGAAATATATTTGGTTTCCAGAAGGTGTCCCAAAAGTACCACAAATTAGACTTTTTAATAAGTAAGAGTCCATGGTGCTGGAAGTAGTATATTAGCATGAATAGACAATTGACTAACTAATAGAAAACAGAGGGTTTGGATAAAGGTGGACAATTTCAGTAATGGCAACCTAATCTTCAGGGATAAGGACTGGAACCACAATTATTTATAATATATAAAAGACTAGTGGTGTGTTTAACCTGGGGTCACCATACCTCAGGGCAAGGGGTGAGGTTGAGAAGGCGGGACCTTCATTACAACCTCAGCTGGTACTGAACGTGTGTTGTTGCCATCACTCTCCATTGCAAACCAGCTGACCAGGCAACTGAACTAACTGTACTCCTTGGAGATTTAGATGAAGAAAGTGAGTGTACTATCACCATGTCTGTGGGTGACACAAAATGGCAAGTGATATGAATGACACAAGGAATATATAGAGGGGTACAGACATGTTAAACAAGTGGGCAAAAACCTGGGCATATGAATGTAATTTGAGGAAATGAGTGGTTATGCACTTTGACAGGAACAATAGAGGAGCTAAGGATTATTCAAATTGAGAAAGACTGTAGGAAGCTTTAGAGACTTGGAAGTTCCCTTCCATGAATCATAAAATCTAGCATCCAAGTTCAGCGGGTAACAAGAAAAGCAAATAGAACGTTAGCCTTTATTTCAAAGGGAAGGGAGTATAAAAAGAGGTTTTGCAAAAACTATGCAAGGCACTTGTCAGACCATAGCTGGAATACTTTGAACAGTTTGGGGTCCCTTATTCAAGATGGATGTATTGGCATTGGATGCAAAGAAGGTTCGCTTGGTTAATCCAAGGTATGGATAGACTATCATATGAAGAGAGTCAAAAGGTGTGGTGCTTGAAAAGTGCAGCCGATCAGGCAGCATCTGAGTAGCAGAGAGTTGACGTTTCGACTCTCCTAATCCTCAGATGCTGCCTGACCAGATGTGCTTTTCCAGCACCACACTTTTCCACTCTGATCTCCAGCATCTGCAGTCCACCTATCATATGAAGGGTAGGTTTTGTGAAGGGTAGGTTGTGCCGAGCGAATCTTATTGAGTTTTTTGACAAAGTGACCAAACAGGTAGATTAGAGTAAACAGGTTGATGTGGTGTATATGGATTTCAGCAAGGCGTTCGATAAGGTTCCCCACAGTAGGCTATTATACAAAATGCAGAGGAATGGGATTGTGGGAGACATCGCAGTTTGGATCAGTAATTGGCTTGCTGAAAGAAAACAGAGGGTTGTAGTTGATGGAACATGTTCATCTTGGTGTCCTGTTACTAGCGGCGTACCACAAGGGTCAGTGTTGGGTCCACTGCTGTTCGTCATTTTTATAAATGACTTGGATGAGGGCTTAGAAGGGTGGGTTAGTAAATTTACGGATGACACTAAGGTCGGTGGAGTTGTGGATAGTGACGAAGGATGTAGTAGGTTGCAGAGAGACATAGACAGGATGCAGAGCTGGGCTGAGAGATGGCTAATGGAGTTTAATGTGGACAAGTGTGAGGTGATACACTTTGGGTGGAGTAATCGGAAGGGAAAGTACTGGGCTAATGGTAAGATTCTTGGGAGTGCAGATGAGCAGAGAGATTTCGGTGTCCATGTACACAGATCCCTGAAAGTTGCCACCCAGATTGACAGGGTTGTTAAGAAGGCATACAGTGTTTTGGCCTTTATTAATAGAGGATTGAGTTCCGGAACCAGGAGGTTATGCTGCAGCTGTACAAAGTTCTGGTATGACCACACTTGGAGTTCTGGTCACCGCGTTATTAGAAGAATGTGGAAGCTTTGGAAAGGGTGCAGAGGAGATTTACTAGGATGTTGCCTGGTATGGAAAGAATGTCTTATGAGGAAAGGTTGAGGGCCTTGAGGCTGTTCTCGTTAGAGAGAAGAAGGTTGAGAGGTGACTTAATAGAGATATGCAAGATAATCAGGGGGTTAGATAGGGTGGAAAGGGAGAGCCTTTTTCCAAGTATGGGAACAGCAAACATGAGGGGACAACACTTTAAAGTGAGGGGAGATAGGTATAAGACAGATGTCAGAGGTAGTTTCTTTACTCAGAGAGTAGTAAGGGTATGGAATGCTTTGCTGCAATGGTAGTAGATTTGCCAAGTTTAAGTGCATTTAAATCATCATTGGACAGGCATATGGATGTACATGGAATAGTGTATGTGGCTTCAGATTAGTATGACAGGGTGGTGCAACATCAAGGGCCGAAGGGTCTGTACTGCACTGTAATGTTCTATGTTCTATATGAGGAGAGTTTGAGTAAATTGAGCCTGCACTCATTGGAGTTTAGACTTTATTGAAACGTGCAAGATTCTTGAGGGACTTCACAGTTTAGATGCAAACAGGTTGTTTTCCCCTTGTGGGAGAGTATGGGACTAGAGGACATAATCTCGGAATAAAGATCACCCATTGAAGACAGAAATGAGGAAGAGAGTAGAGAATCTGTGAATTTCTTTACCACAGAGTTTTTAGAGGTTTGGTCACTAAATATATTCAAGGCAGAGATAGGCATATTTGTAATCAGTAAGGGAATTGAGGATTATGGTGAAAGGATATGAAACTAGAGTTGAGAATTATCAAATCAGCCATGATCTAATTGAATGATGGAGCAAACTGATGGGCTGAATGGCCAACTTCTGCTTATGATTAATGTACATGCTCAAAGGCAAGCATGCACACTCTCACACTCACACACAACAGAGCTGACTTGCCCTCTTTCTCACATGCACACAAACACACATGCATGCGTACATACGCACGCACACACACACACTCACATACCACAGGGCAAGTGCTCTCTCTCTCTCTTTCTCTCTGTCTCACACATACACACACAAACACAAGACTGCACTCTCTGAGACACACACAAACAAACATAACTGCACACTGAAACACACACACACGTGCACTTTTTTTCTCTATCTCACGCACATATACACAGGCTCAGTGGTTAACACTGCTGCCTCACAGCAGCAGGGACCTGGGTTCAATTCCACCCTCAGGCAGCATTCTGTGTGGAGTTTGCACATTCTCCCTGTGACAGTGTGGGTTTGCTCCGGATGTTCTGGTTTCCTCCAAACTGTAGTGATTCTATAATTCTACATATTCTCACTCCACCCCATCTCTCTCTTTCTCTTGCAAGTACATTTATAAACCCTAGAGCTCATAAACACACTTACACAATGCAGTTGTCTCTTTCTCAAACACATATACTTACACATTGGAGAACACTCCATCCCTCACAAAAATGCCTGCATGTGCACTTGTATTCTCCCTCATATACACACATACACACATTGGTGTACATTTTCACATAACACACTCTTATTCACCAGAATCAGTCTCCGTAGAATCCCTCCAGTGTAGAAGCAGGCCATTCAGCCCATCAAGTCCACTTTGACCCTCCAAACAGCATCCTACTCAGATCCATCCCACCACCATGTCACCCTGCATTCTCCATAGCTAACTCACCTAGCTTGCACCTCCCTGCATGCTGTGGGCAATTAAGCATGATCAATCCACCTAACCTGCACATCTTGGACCGTGGAAGGAAACCTGAGCTCTGTCCACCATATCACACTTTGACATAATGCACACTTACAATACCAGAGTCAGTCTCTCTCTCTTACACACAAATACACAGAGACAAACACTGGAGCACGCTCTCTCGCATGCACATACTTACAACACTCACACATACCGCAGCACATGCAGATACACACAAACACTAGAGAACACTGTCTCTCTCACACGTACACACATACAAATTCATGCACATTACAGCACGCATGCATACACACACACCCCAGAGCACTCACATACTCCTGCTGTCATACACACACTTACTCATACACAGTACAGCTCAGGCATGCATGCACACAAGAGCAAACACTGTCTCTCACACACAATCACAAACTGGAGTAGACACACACATTGACATACACCTACAGACACACATGCAAGATCACACACACATTGACATACACATACAGACACACATGCAAGGTCAAACACACAGACACACACACAGATGCACACACATACATAGACACAGATGTGTGTATACAAATGCACACATACAGAGTACACTCGCATGTGCAAACACATATACACCAATGTGTACTTACTGACACACACTTAACACCAGATTGCACACATTGGAGCACACTCTTACAATTAGAGGACATTTTCTCACTTTCTCACATACAGGCGTTTAAACACTGAATCACACGTAAAATGCTAGCGCACTCTAACACACTCTAACACAATCTACTAACACTCTCACTCTAACACCCTCACATGAACACACTACACGAACATACTCTAACACACTCACATAAGCACACATTTGTAGCACTGTCACTAGAACACTCACTCACTCTCACACTGACACACACACGCACACACTGACACACATACACTAGCATACATTCGAGCACACTACACAAACACCCTCACTCCGATTCACCCACACGAACATACTCAATCCAACATTGTCACTCTAACACACTGCACTAACACACTCAGTTTGACCCACCCATATTAACACACAAACAATAACACCCTACACTAATACACTAATTTTGATACCCATACTAACACACTTAGTTTAATCCACGCAGGTATGCACTGTCAAACCCACTATCACATTCTGAGTTGCTCCGACTTTCTCTCCGTACAAACACAGCCATCCAAACATGGAACACTGCCGATGATGGAAATGTGAAATAAACTCAGAAACTGCTGAGAAAACTCAGCGAATCTGCAGGAATTTCGAAAAGTCGAGCGAGCCTCCTCTTGAAAGGTTCCCTCTGTTCCCCTGTGTACAGAAGCTGCCGGACGTCCCGAGTCACTCCTACAATTCTGTTTTTGTTTAATTTACGTGCTCGTCCCGTTCGGACTGAGAGAAGGAGCGGGAAAGGTAACGCACCCGGCCCATGTGCAATGTAACCTGTGGGCCTCTGTGTAAGTCTTTTGATCTGTCCATTCTTGCCCACTATGATCTGCCAGTATTGCTCGTAAACAAAACACTGCACTTCGATACACGTGACAATAAATCAATGAATCAATCAATCAGTTCATTGAGGGCGATTCCCCCATTTTAGGGAGAGACAGAGTTTCTGCCTCTGTGTTCAGGACTGGGAGTTACCGTTTTCAATCTTCCTGCCTTTCAAGGCTGATAACAAGAGACCCCCATCCCCAGCTCCACAGTTCCCTATTCGGCAGCGGGAAACTGCAGGCTGCAGTTCCGATAACAGATTGTTCTATAATCCTGTTGCTGTTGCTTACTGATGTTATTACAGATGTTATCATCTTGTCCAGAATCTATTTCGTCAGACAGAGCACTGTAAATGGGTCAGTCCCCGCTAACAAGCCATTAGTGTCAGTGTCTGCACAACTCGCGTCTCTCTCTGGCCCAGATTATTCTTCCTTCTGAATAAATAAAACCCGGGGAAGGAAAATAAAGAAACCAGCTTGCGAATCCCAGTTACAACATTCATCATTGCACTTTCCATCGTCCATGTCCTAATGTTGCAGTCAATTTATGAAGCGACATTTTAACAGGCAGAGAGATTGTAAACAGAGCTGTCTTGCTCACTGAATGGCACCCTTTTCCAAAAAAAATTTGAATAAAAACTCAGGCCGATGTTCTTCGTTTAAATAATGAAAACTTCCTGATTTACTTGTATTTATGTATCACTTTGGATTGTGTTATCCATGTACTCCTCGCAATCTGTAAATCTGTAGCCGGTTCTCTCTCCCATTCTATTCCAACTCGTTTTAAGTCATTGTTTCACAATCAGAGGGGTTATTACTGCTGAGAAAGTTTATTAGAACAGCCCTACGGTGAAAAATCGGATTCCAAGGTCAGCCGAGTCTTACTTAATTATTAAATAAAATGAAAATTACATAAATCAAAACTAACCTTCTGTGAAAATAAAAGCCAGTGTTAGATTCAGTTTCCCACAGCCCAAGAGGAATGAGGGATTTTGATTTTATTGGAGCACTTCAGAACGATCGTCTCCCCTTTTTCCATTGTCCCTCTCCCTCTCGGACAGAAGCATCCTCTGTCTCCATATTCCAGAAATAATTCAGCAATTAACAGACACTAGTAACGCCGAGGTGTGTTACTGTACGTCCAACTGCAACGCTGACAACGGAAAGATCTTTGCATTTAACTTCCTGTGACATGGAAGTTATGACATGGCTACCTGGCTTTACATAGGAGCCGCAAACCTAACTCTCGCCAACCCAATTTGATGGACCTGAGCCCCGGAATTCAGGGACACGGACCGTTCTCCTACCTCAGATTAAGGATTACTTTGGGCTCAAACACAGTGATTTTTTAAAAAATCTCAGTTCAATCCTTTGGAACGCGGTTTTAAAATCGGACAGTTTCTCACCAACCTCGACATTCCCGGTATCATTCACTATCTGTTACTGTGAATTTTACCCAAGTTCCCACAGTTTAGGTCAATCGCTGTCAGTTCCTGCGTTGAAATAGGTTCATGTTACTAACTCTCAGTCACCTTCTCGTCTTTAAAATATATTAAATTTCGCCTGTCGCCACATCAGTCCGCACTCTGTGAACTCTGCATTAATTTTATCCTCGCTCCCTGTCACTCACCTTATTAAATCGTGTAATTTACCAAGTTCTACATCACTTCCTTGTTTTTCAAATGATTTCCATTTACTCCATTTTAAGTCGATGAACGTTACTTTCTGCATCTCATTCACCTTATTAACTTCACATATATCACTCACTTTGTTACAAACGTATCACTCAATCCACATTACAACATGGTTCTCTTGTTAACTTCACACCCCTCTGTTCAAACTCTACAACAGTTACTAATTATATTTAGAATTTAATTCTAGTAACGTTATTCGCTATCGTTGTATTTTAATTCACTTACTCTTACCATCGAACCCTATAAATTACATCAAATTTTACTTTCTATTCCTGAATTTTAATTACATTAACATTACACTCTATCTCTATATTTTAATTCTATTAATGCTAATCTACATCCCTTAATTATAATGCTGCTGTTACTCTGTATCCGTTTATTCTAACGCTGTTAATGTTACTCTATCCTTAGAAATAAATTTGTTTTTAGTCTTGGCTCCACATTTTAATTCTATTAACATTGTTCTGTGTTTATATCTTAATTCTATTAATGATACTCTATCTTCGTATTTTAATGCTGTTAATGTTATTCTGTATTGCTGTATTTTAATTTTGTCTTGTTAGTTTCTATCATGTTACTCCCTAATTTTAAAATCTTTTAAATCTCTTAATATTTCATTCTTTCCATCGATTTTAATTCTCTATATGTTACTTTCTATCTCTGTATTTTTATTGTGAATGTTACTCGCGATCCTAGTAATTTAGTTTTGTTAGCGTTACACTTTATTTTACTTCTAGTTCTGTTATTCCCAATCCCTCTATTTAAATTCCAATAATGATCTACCCCTTCATTTTAACTCTATTAAACATTCTTTCTATCCTTGTATTTTAATTCTGCTAATGTGACTCCTCTCTGCATTTCAGTTTTATTTACACTGTCTCTGCCATACCTACATTTTAAATGTAATAATTTTATTCCATCTCTGTATTTTAACTGGACTAATGATATTCTCTTTCTCTGTAATTTAATTCAGGTTACCGGGACACTCTATCTGCTTTTAATTAGATTAATTCTCTGTTCCATTCCTGCATTTTAAATATATTAATTTTATTCGAAGTTTATATTTCATTATATTGATTTGGCTGCCTCTCTCTGTATTTTAACTATTAATTCTCTGTACTATAATTCCATTAATTTCACTCTATTGCTGCAGTTTTAATTCCTCATTTTACCATCTTCCTTTGTAAATTCTATTGACCTTGTTTCCAATAACGGATTATCTCCTCTTTCTATGTAATTGTATTCATTTTACTTTCTACTTTTAGTTTAAATGTACTAATTTTAGTTTGCTTCGCTGCATTTTATTCAATACTGTATTTTCCACATCTCAAACGTTTGTCTTTTAATTACAGTAGTTATTATCTCGGGTCACGGGTATCTGGCTCTGTGAAAATGTAACTCTCCCTACCACCACCCGCTGTGTTTAAATGTCGAGATTTCACTGTTTTGCTCCTTGCCACCACGCTCTATTTTCAATTGATTAATTTTGTTCTATTTTACAAACATTTAAAGATATAATTACAATTGATCTCCTTATTATTAAACTCAATTCATAAATAAAATCACCAGAAAGTGCTGGGAATACCCACCAGGTATCTCTACTCTCTCTCCCCAGATGTTGCCAAACCTGCTGAGTTTCTCCAGCAATATCTGTTTATTAGATTTCCCGCATCGGCAGCATTTTGCCTTCGTGTTTTGTATGGATTAATTTAAAGTTTTTTTTGTGATTTCATTTCCCTGCATATAAATGTTAATCCCCTCTTTTGTTCTTATTGCGAATATTAATTTAACTCACTGTCTGTCCTTTGTTAAAACTAATTCAGCCAAAGCCGAAATTCTTGGTGCTCTTTCTGTATTTGTAAATGTGGGAATTTCACGCACTCTCACAGCTTCTCCCTGTTTGGCGGTGAACAAGTTACACTGTCCTCCCCATTCTCTCTCTCCTTCCCTCCCAATTCCGTATTTCTCTTTTTCGTTGTCTCCCTCCCAGCCCCACTCCCTCTATCCCCCTCCCTCCAATCTGCCTCCTCTCACCTCCACTTGGTTCTGCGGTTCTGGAACCAGGTCTTGACTTGAGCGTCGGTCATTTTGAGGGATTTTGCCAGCGCCGCTCTTTCCGCCGAGGCTAGGTACTTCTGGCGGTGAAAGCGCTTCTCCAGCTCACAGATCTGAATCCTGGTGAAAGAAGTTCGGGGCTTCTTCCTCTTCGGGGGGGTCCTGTTCTGGTAAGGGTGGCCGATCCGCCGTGTCACGGTGAAAGGGGTCAAGGCTGCTAACAGAAACAAAGGGAACAGGCCCCTCAGTGAACTCCAGCGGACTTGTCAGAGCCGGGACCGGCTTCGCTACTATGTTTTTGTATATAGGGCTCTTTCCCAGAACGAGTAAACAAGCCGAAGGAAGAAACTTTAATCTGCCCTCTCTCTCTCACACACACACACTTAAATTCACAATCATACACACTCCCTCAAACACGCAATCACACAGACACACTCCTTCTAACTCACAATTACTCACAAACTTGCACTCCCTCAAACTCACATTTACACACACTCTCTGAAACGCATAATCACGCAAGCCCACTTTCTCAAGCCCAAACTCACACGCAGTCACACACATGCTTCCTCAAACACACACACACAAACTCCCTCCCTCAAACTCAGTCACACCACACACTCCCTCATGCTCACAATTACGCACACATACTTTTCTTCAAACTCACAATTACACACACACTCCTGAAACTCACACATACACACTCCCTCAAACTCTCGATCACACACACACTCAGATCACACACACCCTTTAGTCTCACACACACACACAGACACACTGATACACACGCACAGCCGCTCACAACAAACACTCTCTGAATCCAGTCATGATCACAGAAAGACTGTTTTCCTAAAGCGATTAGCGATTTCAAATCGCCCAATTTTGAGCTGAACGGATTTCAAAACAAAAATGCAATCTAGATGCTTGTATTTATATTGTGGAATTTCTGTAAAATATATCAAGCGGGAATGTCTTCTGTTTGAAATGTAGTCTTTCAAATGGATTCTTTATGGCTAAGGTTTTATTTGAAAATTGCAAACAAAACTTTTTTTTGACCAATTCGATATATTTTGAAGGACCAGAGCCCTGACTGGTAGGCAGTTAAACAGCTGAGCACTGACAGGAGATTGTCACGGTCACGGGTTCGGGTCTCTCTGTGTTCTACGAGAAGCTACTGGAACACGATCCAGAAAGAAGGGCAGTGGGGGCAGGGTGTGGACGGCCGATTCCCCGCTTCCAAACCTCGGGGAGATTCAGCGCTAGTGTAGTAGCAGCCAGCATTGGGGGAGCAAGGGGAGTGCTATTTAGCGGTGTGCAGGAACAGTTTAAATTGTTTTTCTTGCCATTATTTAATTGGTGTAGTTTGTTAAGGACTGAAGGGGTTATTTTATTTGGGAAAGAGATGCATCTTGTACATGGTATTGGTTAGTGTTTAAAATGGAAAAGATAAAAGATTTTTATAAAAGATTAAGATAAAAGATTTTATGGTTTGCTGGTGATTTGAGGATGCAATTCTCCCTCTAGCGCTGGTCTGAGCTTTGGTGGGGAGGGGGCGGTGGGGAAGGTATTTTGGAGTCAATTTAATCCGGGTGGACTCGTATTGACTAGGAGAAAGTGAGGACTGCAGAGATTGGAGATCAGCAACACATTTTTCAGGACTTGCATTGACTGCAGTTTCGAAGGGGTGACAGGATTTTACTGAAACAAGTGAGATTCGGGGTGATTTTGACGGGGGAATACAGGGGTGAGTGGAATCTGGGACTTGGGGTGGATGAAGGGGTTGGGGGGGGCGATGGCGTGCACAGATTAAAAGTCAGGGGTCACCCGTTTAAGATGGAGTCGAAAGGACTGGCTTCTCTTTTGATTTGACTCCATTCTAAATGACCACATGTCAGTCATTTCCAGCGGATCCCAGTCTTCACGAGATCAGAGACCACATTAAACCCTCGTGAAGTGCATCCTAACCCGCTGTCTCAGTCTGAGTTGGGGTTTTTTATTCCACTTCTACTAATTCAGTTTGAACACAACCCGGAGGATTGACCGTTCGTAACCCCCCTCAGTATCACCAAATCAAAAAAAATCAAATGTTTATTATTAAAATCTATTGTTTTTTTTAAAATGATTCCTTTTGCTGAGCAGATGGCCAATCTTTTTCAACTCAATGTTTTTTCCGTTCAAGCACAAAGTGTTTTCGAAATTATAAATAAAAATCTGTGAAATCTGACGAATTGTGATTAATCGAATTGTGGACTCGAAACGCGAAGTCTGTTTCGCTCTCTCTCTCTCGACAGCTGCTGGTAGAGTTTCTACAAGCAAATTCGCTTCGGATCTCCAGCATCGGAAGGTTTTCGATTTATGTTTGAATTTTAATGGAACATCGGTTGTAGAGAATGACCGAACGAAATGGAATTTGCAAAGTGCGCCAGAGTTGGACAGAAAGGCACAAACTTTGCTGCGGTTACTCGCTGACATTGTGTGTGCGTGTGTGTTGGGGGTCTATGTGTGTTGGTGTGTGTGTATATGTTGGGGGTCTATATGTGTTGGGGGTGAGTGTTGGGGTGTGTGTTGGGGGTCTCTGTGTTGGGGGTGTTGTGTGTGTGCGTTGGGGGTGAGTGTTGGCGTGTATGTTGGGTGTGTGTGTGTTGGGGTCTGTGTTTGTTGGAGTGTGTGTTGGGTGTGTGTGTGTATGTGTTGGGGGTCTGTGTCTGTTGGGTGTGTGTGTGTGTTGTGGTGAGTGTTGGGGTGTGTGTGCGTCTGTGTGTGTGTGCTGGGGATGTGTGGAGGTGTCTGGAATTATTACCATTAGGGGTTGGGGAGTTTTGACAGAGCCCAGGGTATCAGTTAGCCTCCCCCACAGCCCTCCCCTCCCCTTACCTGTGAGTCTGTCCTTTGCAAACCTCCGGCTGCTCTCCATCCAGGGGAAGTTGAGGCTGCTCAAACCGGCCACGGTTGACACTGTGGGCATGGCCGTTTGAGGGACCGGGCGATGAGCGGGCACACGGATGACTCCGGCGGACGCCAGGCCGTTGACGTTCATGCTCAGGTTAACACTGTAAGATCCCGACACGCTGTCCTCGTATGTAGCCCCCATGGCTGGGTAAGCCGTGGCCAAGCCCGGGTAGGCGCCGCTGACCGGACTGCTCAAGTAACCGGCCTCCGAGACCCTGGCGCTGGACTGCAGGCAGCTCTCCTGGTCAGAGCCACTGAGGATCTGGTCGATGCCAAAGCTGATGGGTTCGTGTTGAGGCTGGGTCTGCGTGGTCCCAGACTGATCCATCGCGGAAAGGAGACCCCACCTCAAAACCCCCCAAAACAATTGCCCCCCTCTCCTTCCCCAAAAGAGAGAGAGAGCGAGAGAGAGAGAGAGACCCGCACAAATCTCCTAGAAGAAAATTCTGGTTAGTTCAGGAAATCCAAGGAGCATGTTGGTAAAGCGGGACTTTGTGGAGTCAAGGTGTGAGCTCTGAGAGTGGAGGAAGGAGGGAGCTCTCATCTCTCCGGCTCTGCATTGGGTTGGAGGATGTGTTCACCTTCTCCCTCCCCCCTCCCCACTCCTCCTCCTCCTCCCCACCCCCCCCACCTCCTACTCCTCCTCAGCCCCTCACTGGCTGCAAGTGAAGGCCTCCCCCAGCCCCCCGGCCATTGGCTAAGCGCTGGCAAATCCACAGCGAGGGGCGAGCTCCGAACATCCCACAGCGCCTTCCAGAATCTCGAACCAGACAAAATTCGATGCCGAACTAAACTGGGCAACGCCAGCGATTTCCCGAATGAGCTTTTTTTTTACCCGGCGGCCAATTGTCCCTGGAATACCCTGCCCCCCCCCCCCCCCCCCCCACCTCCAGGTTCACTGACTCCCCCTTTCCCCCGACTCCAGGCCCTCGCTCCCCTCCCTGGGTTGGCTGCTCCGATCGACCCGGGCTCCAGACTGTCCCAGAGTCTGGGACAGGCCAGCCGAGCCGAGCCCAGGAAAACTCACGGAGTTTTGACGCAAGAGGCCGTTCGGCCCCTTCACAAGCCTGTCCACTTGTTTTAATACACTAAACACTCGTGGCTATCTCAACGAATTGATTGCAAGGTCTCCCTTCTTGCACCAAAAAGGAGTGATACAAAGTTCGGAACGGAGTCACAACCCGGCAATCTCAGGGAACCGCTCTCTCGGGAAAGCTACGGTCGGGCAATCCGCTTTTCCAGCTCCCCCACCCCCGTGACAGGACTGTGCCAATTCCGATTCAGAGCCATGGTAGACTCGAAGCATTCACTCTGCCTCTCTCTCTCTCCTCAGACCTACTGAGTTTCTCCAGGGCTTTTTAAAAACAAAATTGTTTAACTATAAGCGCAATTCGTTTTGATTAGAATGAAACTGCCTGGGATCGCAGAAGGGATTTCGAAACCTCCAAAATTCCCCACTTAATTGCTCCGATTCCCCTGCCTGGGAAACTTGCGCTAGTGGTTCAGGGCAGGGGAACGGGGGCCCTCCCGAATTTCAGGGATTTTGGGGCCTGAAGGAAGGGAGGAACGAGCATAAAGGGCTTCAGTTTCTTTTAAATAAAAGGGCGGATGGCAGAGAGATAGATTTGCCCCGACTAATCGCTCCAGCCCGTTGCCGGTAAACCAGTCGATTGAGCTAATATCTATATAGAGTTTGTTTAAGACAAGTTGGCATTTGACAACGGTCCCTAGACACGCCCAGTCCAATAAATACTCCAAGTGTTGAGTATCAAACGAGTTTAGTCTCAGGGTCACGCTCGAGTCAAGCATCCTTGCTCTGACAGAAATGGAAAGAGGGAACACAATTTTACATTAATAAAGTCAGCATTTTATCAGCGCGTGTTAGAACCATTTGACGATTTTATAAAAAAAAACAGCAACAATGCGAGAGTTTATTAGTTTTTCAGAACCTTCCCATTTAATTACACAAACGGGTTGAATCATTTAAATTCCGGTAATAAAAGCAGGGCAAACAGAGCGATTCTGGAGTGATCTCAGTTATTTCCTGATTGCGGTTTAGTGCATTAAATGTTCCTGAGATGTCACAGTCCGTGCATTTCAACAATTTTTTTTAAAATGTACTTAAATAAAGTGCTGGGCACTTAGCAAAAACCACGGGAAAAGCTACCTCCCATCTGTGACAATTGAAAAAGCTCTTCTTAACAAGAATTCATTTCCTTCCAAGGAATTTTAAACTGTGATTTTTCATTACACATTCCATTAAGTAAACACAAATGATAAACATTTCATGTTTACTCCTAACCACCCCCCCTCCCCAACCCAGAAATTGACCTGTATTTGTCCTAAATCGATGTAAAGCGCCCCTTTCAGAAAGACCCACTTTCCCGATAGCTGAAACAGTTTGATGAACGGTTTTATCTTTCAAACGGTTTCACCCTTACTGGTGATAAAGTCAGCTCGGCAGCGCGAAAAAAAAACAAATGCAGATCCCGGAAAATTAAAATCTCGTGTTAAGACTCGCTGAGTACGGACATTTCCAAAGAAAACGCACAGGCCACAAAATATACTGGAACATACTCTATACATGACGGAAAAACAAGGCATCTACAACTGATGTCAGTAAACGCAATCACCTCACTCTCTCTCACTCTCTTATATGTAGAGAATTAAAGTAGCCGTTCCAATTGTTCAATATTTTAATTGCCTATTATTAACACACAAATGATAAACTAAATTAAATGCCATGTTTATAAAATCCGGTATTGCGGATATGTGTTAAGCAGAATATTTGTGCACTAAGTTGGGTATATCTCGGCTTGGTATATGTACCTAATTAAATATACAGTATATAAGGCTTGTTTATATCGACACGATCACAAACAGAGGTATATTTGTACAGAGCTAATTCACGGGGTCTGGATGTGTACAGTATTAAATACACGAAACTGCCCCTTATCCGTAAACTGTAACTATTTGTATAGAATGTACACGAATTGGAGATATATTGAGATTGGATGGAAAAACGGAGAAGTGGACCCCAGGCAGTGGTTCACATTCAGGTCGCAGTGGGAAGTGGTGGTGACTGTCAGCAGCCGGGTGTTCCAATATCTCCGCTAGCCCTAGACTTTGTATTGAGATCGGAGTAAGTTCTGGAGGAGTCTTTTTCTTCTCCTTCCTGTGTTGTTTACAGCCGACTGTTAAACGCCAGAGCAGGCCCAGTAGGAACCAGCAAATCCCGACAGGTTCACACCCCATTGTCCACGAGGTAGCCCCGACCCACAATCTCTCCAAATAGTTACCCCGTTCACCTCGGCAGCCGGAACCCGGGGCTGTTTCAATAAAAGGTTTGATCGGAGCTTTGCAATGAGGAATTTAATTTCCCTGTAACGCGGGAGGGGTTGGGTGGGGGTGGGGGAGTGGAATTCATTTACAAAACTAAAATCAGCGACTCTTTTCCTGATCTGTGCGTTGCTGCTGCAGCTTGGAACTTTTCGCTGAAGGTGAAAATAAGAGGGATGTTGAAGATCTGAGGGGATTTTATTGTCTCTGGTTAAGGATCGCTCAGCTCCTGACACCAGCCACAGCGAACTGATCTCTCTCTTTCCCTCTCTGTCTGACTTTCTAATGGGCTCTTGCTGAGTGATTATTTCTCGATCAACTACCAAAAGGAGCAATCTGGTGGTTCTTCACTGAGAGCAGACTTTAATATCTTTGGACGCGGAACACCTTCACACGGCTAAATAAAATGCCGGGGTTGTGTTAATCAGCGATGTTGTTGCTGTGAATCGGATGAATTACAGAAAGAAACCCTAGAAATATTCACAGCGCCCAGCCTCACGGACTGGTCTTAACTTTGTAAAGGGGGATTAATTAAAACATGCACTGGGCCATGGGACAAATGTAATCACTCAACTCATGGAACTTTGAACGCGTCAAGTTCAAATGAGCAGCGACAGCCCGGGCTGATTTCAAATTGCTAATCGGGAGGAAGGACATTTCGGTCGCTCTAAGATTCACTTTGAGGTGGGGTCTGTTATCCAGTCGCTCTATAAATTGACGCGAATTGCTTCTGTCTTTGTTACATTCCGTATGTATAACCTTTGGTGTGTTTGCATGTTCCATAAAACTTACATGGAGTGATGTTACACGTGGAAACATTACAGAATGTTTTACAAGAAGTGAACAGTATTTGTATTAATAAAACAAAAAAAACCCCACTATGCACAGGATGACATTATTCTTTTAACAAACGAGATATATAACAAATATTCGTTACTGTACAGACATATGAGCACTGGCTTTGGTACATATTACATTTTATGTTTATATATAAACACTGCCTGTAGAAAATATAAAAAGTGTGCTTTTTAAAATAAGCAAACACCGTTTATGATGTACATTTGATATTGTACATTTAAGTAAGCAATATTTGTGATGTGTTTGTATGTTTGTGTACGTAAATACTACTTGCTTTGTACACTTCAGCTTGCACAGATTTACCAACACCGTGTCGAATACACACCATTAATTTACAATGTACAAAGGTACTGCTTATGTCTATTTACATACAGGCACTTCCGTTAATGTGTGGATTTAATTTAGCGCCTATAAACAAAATTAGATGTTAGATTAATTTTGTACATTTAACTCCAGCCACGGGAAGACTGTAATGCAATTGGATGTTAAAGAAATACATCTACAGTGTATACAAACACGAGCTCAGACTGACTACAGACATTGCAGAGAGCGAGTACAGTCAACTTGCCAGATGCATAAATCATGACATACCGTGGTTAAAGTTTAGCACATTTATAAACGCATTTTTACATTTGCATCTGTCCACACATCTGGTCTATAAATCCATCTTAATGGACGTTGCCACGTACAAACTGCAGCCGCCGCTTCGTGACAAAAGGATTGGATTGCTCGTTTAATGAATTCCATTCTATTTATTTAATTCGGTTAAGGGTTAGATAAAACGCTGTATCGAATCCCTGAATATCCGGTTGATATTAAAAGCATTTTCTTACTGTTGATCTATAAGGATAAATCTGGGGAATTTTTTGGACATTATTCTCTGTTATCTGTCCCAGCCGTAACATAATATTTAACACCCATTTAAAAAAAACGTCATGGCGAATAGATAGCAGCTAGAGTGTGAGAAATCAAGTTATTTACCGAGCTCTCCGAGGCTGCGGCGCTAGTCGTTTTCTTAAACGACTATTTTGAGAAGTGAC
The DNA here is from genome assembly GCF_037043375.1 of Chiloscyllium plagiosum. Classification (NCBI taxonomy): domain Eukaryota; kingdom Metazoa; phylum Chordata; class Chondrichthyes; order Orectolobiformes; family Hemiscylliidae; genus Chiloscyllium; species Chiloscyllium plagiosum. The sequence goes on along the minus strand of NW_028270154.1, from coordinate 74,704,125 downwards.
TGGTTGAGGTATCTGCAGTATTATTAAAATCTTCAGGGGAGAAACGGAATGAACGAAAAAAAGCAGAGTTTAAAGCGGACACGGACCAAAATTAGGGAGAGAAAGGCGATTCTCTCAACATTTACAGCAAAAGGAAAAAAGTTCCTAAGATTTTAAAAAAAGTAAAGCTATAAAGATACTGACGGGTTTGCTGCAGGGTTGGAGGTTGGCGGCGGATCCAAGGCGCGAGACATTGACTAACCGGAGAAATCCCACCGCGGAGACTGAACATCGTTACCTCGTTGTTATTTTATTACAAAAGGCATTTGTAGATTCTAAATAATTTGATGCAGTTCATTGAAAATACTGCCCCATGTGTTCTCATTTTGTTTCCTTTTGAGTAAATCTATTGATGAAACAATGTTGCAAGGGGGTCGGCAGACGCTAACCGGATGGGAACACAACCGAATGAATTCACAAGCCTGTGCCCCAGGTCTGGACATTTCAGGTTAATAATTGGCTTCAGATCTGACCCAACTTTGGGGGAATCTACTTGTAGGAAAAATCGTAACAATTAGTAGGGGGTGAAGTCACACCCTCAGAAGCTGCCCTGACGCCCCATGACATATAGACGGGGTTAGCAGCCGTCCCTGATATTGTTGAGGGGGGGGGGGGGTGCGGGGAGTGGCTGGCTCGACCTTTGGCTTCCCTCACCCTGAGCCCCAGTCTCGTCTCATGGTCTTGCCCTATCCAAGGGAAGAGGACTAGAGGCGCTTGTTGAGCGGACCGCAGTGGAGTGGTGGAGGGGGAATTGGAGAGAAAGCGAATGGCGAGGCGTTCAGTAGGCTCTGTCTCGCCTTGAGGGTACATCGCTCTCACCACCATAGAGTTTCTTTTGGAATGGTTACAAAGGGACGTTGGGCTGGGGAGTGATATGGAGTTACAAAGAATCATAGAATCCCTGCAGGACATTCGGCCCAAAGACCCACCCAGAACGCAACCCATGACTAATGCACCCAACCTACACATCCTTGAAAACTGTGGGCAATTTAGCTTGGTCAAGTCACCTAACCCGCACACCTTTGGATTGTGGGAGGAACCCCCACCCCCATCCCAGACACGGGGAGAATGTGCAAACTCCACCCAGACAGTTGCCCGAGGCTGGAATCGAACCCGGGTCTCCGGCGTGAACCATTAAGCCACTGTGCCGTCCCAAATGATTTTAATTTGGATAAATACGAGGTGTTGCATTTTGATAAAACAAACAAGAGCAGGACTTGTACTGCTAATAGTAGGGCCCAAGGTAATGTTGTCGAACGGAGAGACCTAGGGATTCAGGTATAAAAGGTCTATGAAAGTTGAGCCACAGCGAGACGGGGTGCTGAAGAAGGCTCAGCACACTTGCCTTCATTGTTCAGACCACTGAGTGTGAGATTTGAGACTTCATGTTGATGTTGTACATGACAGGAAGTGACAGTTGCAGGTATCGTTACGAAATTGAAAAGACATTTAGACAGGGACATGAATAGGAAAGGTTTAGAGGGAAACGGGCCAAACGCAGGTAAGTTGGATTAGTTTAGTTTGGGAACATGGTCTGCATGGACGAGTTTTGTAGAATCTCTTACTGTGCTGTGTTCCTCAATGGCTCTGTGAGAAAGGGGAGAGTGTGAACAGCTGAGAATGATTGAGACAGTGAGTGGATGGGTAAGTATGAGTGCGTGTGAGAGTGAATGTGTGAGTGGGCGAGCGAGTCAAGGTGAATGAGTGACAATGAGGAACGAGCGAGTGGGTGAGTATTAGAGAGTGAGTAATAGTGGGCGAGAGTGAGTAATAGTGCGTAGGCGACGGTACGTGAGTGAGTTCGTGCAAGAGGATGTTAACGTAACAAGTGAGTTCCAACTGAAAGTCGGAATTATGAATGAACAGGAGAGTGAGTGGTAATGGAGTGTTTGATATAAAAGAATGAAGCAGAGAGTGAGGAGTTGAGAGGTTGAGAGAGAGTGAGGGACTGAATGTGAGTGACCGAGTATTGTGACAGTGAATGTGAGTGTGTACGGTTGCGAGTAACTGTAGGTGCGTGGGTAAATGTCATGAGTGAGTGAGTGTGAGTGAGCGTGTGAGAATGTATGTGAGTGAATGTGAGTGCGTATGTGTTTGCGTGTACGTCTGAGTGAATGTGTGTGTAAATATGTATATGAGCATGTGTGAGAGCTTATATAATGTGTGTGAGCGAGTATATGAAAGAGAGCTTGTATAATGTGTGTGTGAGCGAATGGGAGCTTTTATAATGTGTATGTGTGTGAGCGAGGGTGTGAGAGTTTATATAATGTGAGAATGTGGTGAGTGTGTGAGAGGCAGTTTATATAATGTGTGCGTGTGAGAGCGAGTGTGTGAGAGTTTATATAGTGTGTGTGAGCAAGTGTGAGTTTATATAATGTGAGAGTGAGTGTGAGCGAGTGTGTGTGTGAGTTTATGTAAGTATGAGGTTGTGTGAGAGCGAGTGTGTGAGAGTTTATATAGTGAGTGTGAGGAAGTGTGAGTTTATATAATGTGAGTGAGTGTGAGCGTGTGAGAGTTTATATGTGTGAACGAGTGTGAAAGTTTATATAATGTACGAGGGATTATGTAATGAATGAGTGTGAGAGTTTATATAATGTGAGAGTGAGCGAGCGAGTGTGTGAGAGAGTTTATGTCAGTGTGAGGTTATGTGAGAGCGTGTGTGTGAGCGAGTGAGTCTAGTGCCTCCCGGAGCTTGGAGAGGGATTTTCATCGCTCTATCTCAGCTATTTCTCACGGATGAACGGAGCTGGCCCTGGGCACTGACCAAGAGGCAATCCTTTCCCTGTCCTGCTGAGCTTGCAGCTTCACGGAGATTTCCACAACATCTCCGACTTCACATTGGCGCAACTCAGATGATGATTCTAAACGTCAACCCATTCGCTGTTGGATGATAACATGCCTGTAACTCAGAGAAGGCTCTGGGTAGTGGTATAGTGAAGAGGGAGGGCGGCTGTGAGGAGCTTGGAAGGTCAGGGTAATGAAATCCTTGGTCCAGAGTGTTGAAGGAGCCGTCCCGACTGGAGGGATGTTGGAACCGGCTCTGATTAGATTTGCTCCGCTTGTCTTGGGTCGGCTACTGTGTCAGGAACGGATCAGTGGTTTTTAGTTCCGCCCTGGGCCGCGGCTAATTGGATTCTCAGAGAGGGACCAGCAACCTGGCGGGCAGCAGCCAGCAGGTTCCTGCCTTCGGAGAGATGTCCTGAGGCAGCCCCAGGCTCTGGCTGCAGCCTCCGAATACCAAAATAATAAAGAACAAACACAAACAGACAGCCCGGAGAAAGAAGAGGTTTTGTTAGAGATAATTGAAGCGAGCACAGAGCGGCATATGTATTATAGTGGGACGCTTGCCCCGGGCTATATTTTTATTGCATGCGTCTGGTGATATTAATTTTCACTGTGTAAAATTTCACACTGGCCCTAGCAGACATTACCAGTCATATGCAAAAAGAGCTTGAATAATAAATGAGGAGCTTTAAAACGAATCTTAAACTGTCAGCTATAGGACAATATCACAAAAAGCAGCGGTAAGTAATAGTATATTTAAGTGACTTTAGTATGTTTTTATTAGAATGTATTTAAACTGATATCTGTATTATTCTGTAAAGGGTCTGTTGGTGAAAATGTTGACAGGAAATCGTCAGCCTCTGAGAAAGTAATCCCACTTCAGGAACAGGCAGAGACAGATTTTAATCCTTGTGTTGGCGGCCACAGAAACCGAAAGTTTTATCTGATCCCAGCACTGAGCTTTACCTACTCCTTTTCGGGGGCGAAGCTGCATTTCTGGTCCTGTACTCATCACAGATAGCTGTACCCATCACAGAATTATCATATCTATCACAATAACTGTACCCATCACATTTGATTAGACCCATCAGAAACAACTGTATCCCTTACAGATAATTGTACCAATCACCAATAACCGTATCCATCACTATATCCATCACAGATACCTGTATCCATCACAACTAACTGTACCTATTACAAATAACTGTGCCCATTATAGATAGCTGTACCCATTAGATATAATTGTATGCATTACAGATAAATGTTCCCATTACTGGTAGCTACTAATTGCCAGATAACTGTACCTATCACCAATTACTGTATCCAGCACAGACAACTGAACCCATCACAGATAACTGTATCTAGCATAGCTGTGTTCCCATTACCCATCACTGATAGCTGTATGCCACTGATAAATATCTCCATCACAGATGACTGTAGCTATCATAGATAAATGTACCCACATTATACATAATTGAACCCATCATAGTTAAATGTACCCATTACAGAAAATGTATCAATTACATTAATAACTATATTACAGATAACCGTACCTCAATACATGATAGCTATATCCATTACATGTTCATCACAGGTAACTACTCATTGCAGATAACAGTAGTCTTCATAAATGATTGTAGCCATCATGAATAACTGCACCTGTTACAAATAACTGTATCTCTCACAAATAACTGTAGCCATCACAGATATCCAAACTCAGATAACTGTACCACCACAGGTAAGTGTATGAACCAGCAATATATGTACCTCTCAAAGATAAACATCCCCATCAGCAACAACTGTAGCCATCAACTATAAATGTAACTATTACAGATAAGTGCATCCATTGCAGATAAGTGTTGTAACCATAACAACCATACCCATCACAAATAATTCATAACCATGACAGAAAACTGTACACAGCTCAGATAAATGTGGCTATCACAGATATTTGTAACCACCAAGGATAACTGAATATTTGCCAAATGTAACATTTGAAGCTAACTGTACACAGTATGGATTATTGTAACATGACAGATAACAATATCCACCACAAATATCGGTACTCATTGCAGATGTGACTACTGTCACAGGTACTGGGTCAATGTGGCAGCAATGAGTCATCTGCATCCATCAGAGATACCTATTCCCATTCCCTATAACATTTCTTAATACTGTTAAATTTATACATCTGATAGAAATATTTATCAGAGGTAACTACATAGTGATGAGTACATATCTACATAGAATGAGTGATCCTGAGGACAGTGATCTTTAGTAGTGTAGTGTGGCCTTATGGAGATTGACCGTGTGGAGAATGAATGTGGAGAGTGATTCTGTGGAGGAGGCATTGTTTGGACAGTCTCCATTTGGATACTGACCATATGTAGAGTGTGACTATCGTTGGAGAGTGACTGTGTGTAGACCATGTGGCGTGTGACCATTTGGAAAGTGCCTGAGTAGAGAGTGACTATGTCAAGAATGACCATTTGAAGTGTGACCACGTGGAGAGTGACCTTAAGGGAATAATGTTTGTAAAGTGATCATTTGGTTAATAATTTTGTGGAAAGTGATCCTGTGACAAATGATCCTGTGACAAATGATCCTGTGAAATAGAATCCCTTGAAATGGATCCATGGGAAGTGATCCTGTGGTGAGTATTCTCGTGGAGAATGTTTCTTTGGAAAATGATCCTGTGACGTATACATCTAAAAAAACAATTTTAATTCCAATGGCAAGGTTGCTGCTTTAAACTTTTCAAAAGTATTTTTGTTGTCAAAGAGGAATAATGAGAATAATAAGATGAAAAATTTGTGAAATCTATGCTTTTTTTATTACTCACTGTTCAACCTCACCATAAGAGTACTCATACACCAATGTTCAGACATTAGTCCAAACAGTACATAGAGTCATAGAGATGTACAACACAGAAACAGACCCTTCATTCCAACTCTTCCATGCTGACCAGATAGCCTAACCTAATCTAGTTCCATTTACCAGCACTTGACCCATATCCCTCTAAACCCTTCCTAATCATATACCTATCCAAATGGTTTTTAAATATTATAAATGTACCAGCCCCCACCACTACCTCTGCCAGCTCATTCCATACATGCACTACCCACTATATGAAAAGGCTGCCCCTTAGGTTCCCTTTTAAATTTTTCCCCTCTCACCCTAAACCTATGCCCTCTACTTCTGGACTCCTCCACCCCAGGAAAAAGACCTCGTCTACTTAGCCTTTCCATGCCGCTCATAATTTTGTAAACCTCTATAAGGTTCACAGCCTCTATCAGCCTCTGATGCTCCAGGGAAAACAACCTATTCGACCTCTTACTATAGCTCAAACCCTCCAACCCTGGCAACATGTTGTAAACCTTTTTTGAACCCTTTCAGGTTTCACAACATCCTTCCAGTAGAATGGAGACCAGAATTGCATGCAATATTCCAAAAGTGGCCTAACCAATGTCTTGTATAGCCACAACATGACCTCCCAACTCTTATAGTCAGTGGTCTGACCAATAAAGAAAAGCAAACCACTACCACTATCCTATCCTTCTTCACCATCCTACCGACCTATGACTTCACTTTCAAGGAGCTATGAACCTGTACTCCAAGGTCTCTTTGTTCAGCAAAATTCCCCAAGACCTCACCATTAAGGCTATAAGTCCCAAGCTGATTTGCCTTTCCAAAATGCAGCACCTCACATTTATCTAAATTAAACTCCATCTGCCACTCCTCAGCCCATTGGCCCATCTGATCAAAATCCCATTGTACTCTGAGGTAAACTTCTTTGCAGTCCACCAGACCTCCAATTTTGGTGTCATCTGCATGTAGTGTCTCAATTCTTAGAAACTACCTGCCACAGACTCATGGAAGCAGATCTTTGGTCCAATTAGTCTATGCTGACCATGTTCATAAACTAAACTAGTGTCACCTGGCTGCATTTGGCCCATTTCTCTTCAAACCTTTTTTATTCATGTCTTACCCAAATGTCTTTTAACCACTGTTACCTGCAATCACCACTTCCTCTGGCAGTTCATTCCACACACTAACCACTCTTGTGTAAAAATGTTGCCCCTCTTGTCCTTTTTAAATCTTTCTCCTCCTTAAAAATATGCCCCCTAGTTTTGAACTCCTAACCTTAGGGAATACACTTTGCAATTCACCTTATTTACGCCCTTCATGACTATAAACCTCTATAAGATCACCCATCCTGTATATCTGAAACTGTACGGACCTCCTGCATAATCCTGGGTATTATTGATGGGACACATTAAAGAGGCATTGAATTCACTCCTCTATGACTGCAACGGGATACAAGTAGATACTTGTCCCAATCAGTTAAATAGAACAGCATTATACTCCATTTTAACTCTTTACCTGACAGCATTTACAGAAAATTGACAGACCAGAAGTGATGTGAATGGTGTTAATAATTCATCAGTTAAATGATCTAGCTGTTGAAATGATGTGAAAATTGACAGGATTTCACTGAATGCTTGCCACATAATCAATCCCATCATCAGCTTCCAGCTACATAGTACTCCTGATGTGCTTGAGGATATCGCAGTACATTGAGCAACATAAAAACAGAGAGAGGGACATGATGTACAGCAAGCAAGGCTGAACTGGGGAAAGACGGGAAATCAAGATGCTTGATTGAGAAATCAAAGGTGTGACTAAAGAATCCTTTATCCCCATAGAGGCAGTCAGACACATACGCACAAAACAGTCACACAAACACAGATATGCAACATAGTCACACAAACAGACACATACAAAAATGGACACACAAACATAGATACACAAACGCAGGCACACAAACACAGACACATAAACATACACACACAAACACAGATACCCAAACATAGTCAAACAAACAGACACAGGTACACAAACACAGACACAGGTACAGAAGCATACACACAAACAGAGATTTACAAACATAGACACACAAACATCAATAGTCAATCATAGGCACACAATCATGGACACACAAACATAGATACACAAACACAGACACAGAAACACCTACAGTTAAATACAGACACATAAACATAGATACACACATGCAGATGTGTCTATGTTTGGGTGTCTGTGTTTATGTGACTGTGTATCTATTTTTGTGCATCACTGTTTGAGCATCTGTGTTTGTGTGGCTATGTTCTTCTGTCTGTGTTTGTGTGTCTGTGCTTGTGTGACTGTATTTATGTGACCATGTTTGTGTGTCAGTGTTTGTGTGAGTGTGTTTGTATGACTGTGTTTGTGTGCCTATATTCCTCTATGGCGTTTGAGTGTCTGTGTTTGTGAAGCAGTGTTTGCATGTCTGTGTTTTTGTGACTTTGCTTGTGCATCTACATTTGTGCATAGATACACACAGTCACAAAATCACAGATATACAAACATTGCTTCACAAACATAGACAGACAAACACAGACACACAAAAATAGACACACAAACATAGATACACAAATTCAGACATATAAACACAGATACACAAACATGGTCACACAAGCATAGTCACACAAATGCAGACACACAACACAGGCACATAAACATACACACACACAGAACATGTTGGCCCTGAACTCTCCACATTTCCTTCCTGAATGTATCTCACTGTTATACAGTCATAGAGTCATAGAGATGTACAGCATGGAAACAGACCCTTTGGTCCAACCCATCCATGCCGACCAGATATCCCAACCCAATCTAGTCCCACCTGACAGCGCCTGGCCCATATCCCTCCAAACCCTTCCTGTTCATATACCCATCCAAATGCCTCTTAAATGTTGCAATTGTACCAGCCTCCACCACATCCTCTGGCAGCTCATTCCATACACGTACCACCCTCTGAGTGAAAAGGTTGCCCCTTAGGTCTCTTTTATATCTTTCCCCTCTCACCCTAAATCTATGCCCTCTAGTTCTGGACTCCCCGACCACAAGGAAAAGACTTTGTCTATTTATCCTATCCATGTCCCTCATAATTTTGTAAACCTCTATAAGGTCACCCCTCAGCCTCCGATGCTCCAGGGAAAACAGCCCCAGCCTATTCAGCCTTTCCCTGTAGCTCAGATCTTCCAACCCTGGCAACATCCTTGTAAATCTTTTCTGAACCCTTTCAAGTTTCACAATATCTTTCTTATAGGAAGGAGACCAGAATTGCACGCAATATTCCAACAGTGGCCTAACCAATGTCCTGTACAACTGCAACATGACCTCCCAACTCCAGTACTCAATACTCTGACCAATACAGGAAAGCATATCAAACGCCTTCTTCACTATCCTATCTACCTGCGACTCCACTTTCGAGGAGCTATGAACCTGCACTCTAAAGTCTCTTTGTTCAGCAACACTCCCTAGTTCCTTACCATTAAGTGTATAAGTCCTGCTAAGATTTGCTTCCCCAAACTGCAGCACCTCGCATTTATCTGAATTAAACTCCATCTGCCACTTCTCAGCCCATTGGCCCATCTGGCCCAGATCCTGTTGTAATCTTCGCTGTCCACTACACCTCCAATTTTGGTGTCATCTGCAAACTTACTAACTGTACCTCTTATGCTCGCATCAAAATCATTTATGTAAATGACATAAAGTAGAGGACCCAGCACCGATCCTTGTGGCACTCCACTGGTCACAGGCCTCCAGTCTGAAAAACAACCCTCAACCACCACTCTCTGTCTTCTACCTTTGAGCCAGTTCTGTATCCAAATGGCTAGTTCTCCCTGTATCCCATGAGATCTAACCTTGCTAATCTGTCTCCCATGTGGGGAACCTTGTCGAATGCCTTACTGAAGTCCATATAGATCACATCTACTGCTCTGCCCTCATCAATCTTCTTTGTTACTTCTTCAAAAAACTCAATCAAGTTTGTGAGACATGATTTCCCACGCACAAAGCTATGATGACTATCCTGAATCAGTCCTTGCCTTTCCAAATACATGTACCTCCTGTCCCTCAGGATTCCCTCCAACAACATAGAGGCATACAACATGAAAACAGATCCTTCGGTCCAACTCATCCACTCGATATCCCAGTCTGACCAGTACCATTGGCCAACATTTGGCCCATATCCCTCTAAACTGTTCCTATTCATATACCCATCTAGATGCCTTTTAAATGTTGTAATTGTACTAGCCTTCACTACTTCCTCTGGCAGCTCGTTCCATCATACATTATCCCTTGTGTGAAAAGTAACCCTCAGGTCTTTTTAAAATCTTTCCCTGTGCATCTTAAACCTGTACCCTCTAGTTTTGGAGCCCCCCACTCGAGGAAAAAGACCTAGGCTATTCACTCTTGGAATTTTTTTCCCATGCCCCTCATGATTTTATAAACCGCTATAAAGTCAACCCTTGGTTTCCAGTGTTCCAGGGAAAACAGCCCCAGCCTATTCAGCCTCTCCTTGGAACTCAAACACTCCAGTTCTAGCAATATCCTTGTCAATTTTTTCTGCAACCTCTCAAGTTTAACAACATCCTTCTTATAGAATGGCGATCAGAATTGTAAGCAATATTCAAAGGATGGCCTCACCAATGTCCTATACAGCTGCAACGTGACACCCCAACTCTTATACTCAATGTTCTGACCAAAGAAGGCATGGTGCCAAATGCCTTCTTCACCACCCTGTCTACCCACGGCTCCACTTTCAAGGAACTATACACCTCTCAGCCCTTGGTCTCTTCATTTGGCAACAGTCCCCTGAGCCGTACCATTGACTGTATCAGTGCTGCTCTGGCTGGCCTTGCCAAAACGCAACACTTCACATTTATCTAAATTAATCTCCATCTGTCACTCCTCGGCACATTGGCCCATTTGATCAAGGTCTTATTGTACTCTGCGATAATCTTCTTCAACGTCCACTACACCACCTATTTTGGTGTAATCAGCAAACTTTCTAACCATTCTTCCATTCTTCATATCCAAATCATTTATATAAATGCCAAAAAGAAGTGGACCCAACACCGATCCTTGTGGCACACTGCTGGCTTCCAGATTGAAAAGCAGCTCCCTACAACCACCCTCTGTTGCCTATCTTCAAGCCAATTTTGTACACTTGGCTAACTTCCCTGGATCCCATGTGATCTAACCTTACTAACTAATTTTCCATGCTGAACCTTGTCAAATCCTTTGCTGAAGTCCATATAGACAATGTCTACTGTTCTGCCTTCATTAATCTCCTTTGCCACTTTTTCTTTCTGACAGAGATTTACCTGAAAGTATCTGCTCCCAGACCATTCTGGCCAAATCATATCTGATCTTATTAAATACAGCCTTCCTTCAGTTGAGAACTTTGATTTGCTCAAAACGTCTATTTTTCTGCTCTTCGGATGCTGCCTGACCTTTGCGCTTTTCCACTACCACACACTTAACTTTGATTTCAGGCCCATCCTTGTCCTTTTCCTTAACAATCTTGTATCTAATGGAATTATGATTGCTGTCTGCAAAGTGCTCCCCCATTGGTACTTCAATCACTTATTCAGCTTTGTTACCCAACATTAAGTTCAGGACAGACCCCTCTCTTATGGGACCTTCACTGTACTGGCTTAAAAGCTCTCATGGATGCACTGTAAAGATTATGCTCTCTCTAAATCTTTCTATGAATACAGTAGCGCCTCGATTTACGAACTTAATCCGTTCCGGGATCCGGTTCACGCACCAAAAAGTTCACGAACTGAATCGATTTTTCCCATTGTTCGGATAGCGTAAGAATGCTTGGATGTAGCAACAAATGCTGTTCACAGCGCACGCGCCAAAGACGAACTGAATGAGATCACGCGGGGCCTGAGAGCTTTTGCATTCAACAAGCGCGTAGCAAAGCAGAACAATGAAACCACGTGGTCGCAAACGGGCTTTTTGCATTCGTACCTTGGATTTCGTACGTACGTTGAAGCAAAATTTTACATACAATCCTGTTCGCAAACCGATTTGTTCATGAATGGGGTCGATCGTATGTCGAGGCGCTACTGTACTCCAGTTAATGTTGAGGAAATTGAAATCCCTTACGATCACTATCCTATTACTTTTACACTTCCATGAAATTTGCCTACATATCTGTCATTGAGACAGATGTCTCTCAGACTGTTTTGGGACCTACAGTACACTCCCAGCAAAGTGATTGCTCATTTTTGGTTTTTAAGTTTTATCCATCTGGTTTCACTTGAGGAACCTTTGAAGGTGGTTCCCTCCTTATTGCTGTAATAGATTTCCTGATTAATATTGCAATACCTCCTACTCTTTTACCTCCTTCCATGCCTCACCTGTATCCTAAAATATTGAGCTGCCAGTCCTACTCCTCTTTCAACCATGTTTCATTGACACAAAAGACATCACACCCCCATGTTTTAATTTGTACCTTCAACTCACCGAGGATTTAAATAAATACCATCCAACCTTGTAAACTCATTTAGTATTAACTGGCCTAGAGTTTCTATATCTTCCTGACTCATTTGCTGTCTCTTCTAATTTTGACCATTCGTCTTCCCCTGGTGAATATTACCTCTCGATCTCACCCCGCTGCTAACTTTATTTAAACCATCCCCGACAGCACTAGGAAACCTCCCCATAAATGTGCTGTTCACATTCTCATTCAAGAGTAACCCATTCCCCTTATATCGCTCTCACCACCCCAAAAAGAAAAATCCCAATGTTCCGGAAATCTAAAGTCTTCTCTTCTGCGCCATCTCTCCAGCCATGCTTTCATCTGGACTAACTGGAAATGGCACATGGCACTGGAAATAATCCAGAAATTATCACTTTTTGGATCCTGCTCTTTAACCTCCTTACTAAATCCCTTAGTTCTGCTTACAGGACCTCATCCTTTTTTCAATTTAAATTGTTGGCACCAATACGTACCATGATCTCTGTCAGTTTTCCCTTCCCCTTCAGAATGCCCTGCAGTCACTTAGCAAAATCCTGGCATCCTGAACCAGAAGTAGAATTTGGTAGAGAAACTCAGCGGGTCTGGCAGCATCTGTGGAGAGAAAGCATATTAACATTTCAAGTCCAGTGACTCTTCTTCAGATCTCATTTAGATGGAATACTTGTCTAGATGAGTGCAGCTCCAATAACACTAAAGAAACTTGACACCATCCAGGATAAAGCAGATTTGATTGGCACCACAGTTGAAAAATGTGGTGCTGGAAAAATGCAGCAGGCCAGGCAGCATCCGAGGAGCAGGAGGATCACGTTTCGGGCATAATCCCTTCTTTAGGAATGAGGCTAGTGTGCCAAGCAGGCTAAGATAAAAGGTAGGGGGACGGAATTTGGGGGAGGGGTGCTGGGAATACGATAGGTGGAAGGAGGTGAGGGTGAGGGTAATAGGCCGGAGAGGGGGTGGGGGCGGGGAGGTCGGGAAGAAGATTGCAGGTCAAGAGGGCGGTGCTGAATCCGAGGGTTCGGACTGAGATAAGGTGGGGGGATGGGAAATGAGGAAGCTGGAGAAATCTACATTCATCCCGTGTGGTTGGAGGGTTCCTAGGCGGAGGATGAGGCACTCTTCCTCCAGGCATCATGTGGCCAGGGTCTGGCGATGGAGGAGGCCAAGGACCTGCATGTCATTGGTGGAATGGGAGGGGGAGTTAAAGTGTTCAGCCATGGGGCAGTTGGGTTGGTTGTTACGGGTGTGCCAGAGGTGTTCCCTGAAACGTTCCGAAAGTAGGCGGCCTGTCTCCCCAATGTACAGGAGACCACATCAGGTGCAGCAGATACAGTAAATGATGTGTGTGGAGGTGCAAGTGAATTTGCGACGGACATAGAAGGATCCATTGGGGCCTTGGAGGGAGGTGAGGGGGGAGGTGTGGGCGCAAGTTTTGCACTTCTTGCGGTTGCAGGGGAAGGTGCCGGGAGTGGAGGTTGGGTTGGTGGGGGGTGTGGACCTGACGAGGGAGTCGCGGGAGTTGATTGGCACCACATCCACAAACATTCATTCCCTCTACTACAAACTTTCAGTAGCAGCAGTGTGAAACATTTACACAATGTACTGCAGAAATTCACAAAAGCTCATAAGACAGCACCTTTCAAACCTTTGACAAATTCCATCTATAAGGACAAGGGCAGTAGATACATGGAAATAGCACCATTTACAAGTTGCCCCCAATGAGACCTATGGCATAGAAAATAGCCCTCCACACCGTTGAGTTTGTGCTGCTAAAATATTTTATACTGTTCCAGCATAACCTCTCTGCTCATAAACTCTACACCTCGGTTAGTAAAGCTATGCATTCTATATGCCTTTTTAACCTCTTTATCTACCTGCCCCAAAAACTTTAAAGGGACTGATAGACATGCACACAAATGTCCCACTGATCCTCTGTTCTTCCCAGGGTCCTACCACTTATTGGTATTCCTTTGTCTTGTTTGTCCTGCCAAAGTGCCTCATGTTTATCTAGATTGATCCACTGGTCTACCCATCTAACTGCTCATAACATCCAAACCACTCCTCACCCTGACTTGGAAATATATTGCCAATCCTTCAGTGTCACTGTGTCCAAATCCTGGAATCATTGTAGGTCGTCGAACTGTTGCACATTGACTGCAGCAGTTCAAGAAGAAAGCTCTTGACCAACTTCTCAAGAACGACAGGAATGGGCAATAAATGTAGGCCAGCCAGTAAGATCCATCCCCCACAAGACAATTAAAAAAAAAGCAAAAAAATGTCTTTTCCGTTTGACAGCAGCAGCCTGAGTTAGTGGAGAGTATCACCTGTGAATTCTGTGCAAAGTAGTGCATTAAATGGTTAGCTTGAGGTTGATTTACTGCACTAAGAATCACACCAGAAACCAATTTAAGATTATCATTTGGGCTCAAAATGAGATTCATCTGCGTGTGCTGGAAGCTGCATACATTCACAAACAGGTCTATGTTCTTTGTGGGCAGAATGATTGGTTCATACATTATACCTTTTTTGTTGAGAAAACGTTCCAGAGATTTCCAATCCCAATTGCATTTGTGCAATGCTGTGACCAATTAGACTCTATCTGCCCAGTTAAGTTTATTCAGCTCACTAAGATTAATATCTCTGTTGTACAAAATCCCTTTCTTGCATTCCAGTTCTGATGACTGTGAGCTGAAATGCTTTGACATTTTGTCCCTTTTTAGCAATGTTTAAGCTCTGTAGTAACAGGAAATTATTTCTAACAATGTGCACCGAATATGTTCTGCATTTTATTTAGGGTAAGCTTAGTGCCAGACAGTTGTAGGAATCAGTCTCCAATGTTCAGAATCCCACAAATGAACCATGAAAAAATATACATAGGGGAATTCCCACAGTGAACAAATAATCTTCCATTTATATGGTGGCCACTACAAACAATGCCTCACCAACAAACAATGACCATAACGCAGGAAGAAATCACCTTCTTTATATCATGCCATGGGATCTTTAAATCCATTGGTCCAATGTCTCATCTGAAAGACTTGAATATTGCATGAATATTGCACTGAAGTGTCAGCCTGGATTATGCATTTAAATCTCTGAATCAAGATTTGAAACCTGACCCTTCTGATTCAGAGATAAAAATGTTACTGCTGAGCCAAGGCAGGCACTGCCACCTCACTCTTCATTGATTTTTGATGCATTGAGTTTGGACGTTCACACTCATATAAATCCAGAGAGGTTGAGCAGCAGTTTGTAAGGAAAAGGCAAGGATCAAGACTTCCTGACTGTATAAAGGAATAGATACCCCTGACATCTGACTTTTTATAAACCACACAGCCTCCTCAAACATGGCTACTGAAAGCACTCCATGTGGACAACCCAGTTGAAGCAGACATTCCCAGGAGAATTTTTTTTTTTTAGATTTTTTTTAGATTACTTTACAGTGTGGAAACAGGCCCTTCGGCCCAACAAGTCCACACCGACCCGCCGAAGCGCAACCCACCCATACCCCTACATTTACCCCTTATCTAACACTACGGACAATTTAGCATGGCCAATTCACCTGACCCTGCACATCTTTGGACTGTGGGAGGAAACCGGAGTACCCGGAGGAAACCCACGCAGACATGGGGAGAATGTGCAAACTCCACACAGTCAGTCGCCTGAGGCGGGAATTGAACCCGGGTCTCTGGCGCTGTGAGGCAGCAGTGCTAACCACTGTGCCACCGTGCCGCCCACAAATCTGCTGGGCATTTTCCAAAATGTAGCTGGTTTTCTTTTTAAAAGACCAATCTCTGTCTGAATCAATCCCTCTTCTCTATGTCTACTTATTTATACTCAGCAATTGAATCTAGAGAGTCTTTATCTAAATTAACGACTGCTGAGCAGATAAGCAGAATCTCAGATTCCATTGCACCTAATATAAATCATTTTGGGTACACACCTCTTGTCTCATGAATATTAATCACCCACTGCTACTAATTATCCAATATCATGTTATTAAGGAATTATATAGGCACCGTGATGAAGTGGGTATATTACGAATGAATGGTATCATCACTCAAACACTTTAAATTCAAGGCTTCTCAGTTTAGATGCTTGAATTTAGAAAGTAGGAGGTGGATGAACATTTCCTGGTTTACACATTTCCAGATTTTACATTGAAGCTGTGAGACGTCATGCTTGTCTGAAATGATCCCTAACCTACCTGGAATCAGGTGAGATGGCTGTCAGTGTGTGGATAAAGTATATGAAAGGGTGCAGGGACAGGGCTGAACTAGCAGTGCCAGTGCTGATCACCTGAAATACTGTTTCCATTATCCACCATTCAATGGAAGTATTATAGCTATTTTTTTATTGTCAACAACACTAATTTTCACTTCCTTTCAAGCTGCTGGGTCCACAACAAATTGGGGCTCCAGTTGTTGTTCATGTTGTAGAGCAAAATAATGCAAGAAACACCAAAAGAATATAATGGGAACATCCTCTCTGGGCTATATTGCAGGAATCTGCCAGACTTGCCCAGGTGGCAGAGTCATTGTTGGGAAACTCAAATGGTCTGCTCCTGTAGATCTGATTGAAGTGCAGTTAAGCCAACAAATGTTGGCTTCTGAGAGTGGTCAGGTGCTTGCAAGATAGTTCTTGACTCCCAGCAGCCAGGTTCTTATTTTCTGTGTTTGGGATAAATTGGTGGCTATGGTTTTGGTGGTGGTTGAGAGGAGGATGGAAGGCTTGGGAGGATGGTTGATGCACTCTGAAAATGCTATATCAATGGTCAGGAAAATGGGCATGATGTGCTGTTGGTAATTGCACAGACATACAATAAAGATTCTTTGTGAAAGCAGAAGGACTCTGCATAATGATGGGTTATTTGAAGAGTTAGTGCAGGCATAATGCACCAAATGGCTGTCTTCTGCAATTCTAAGATCCTTTGAATCTGTGATTCTGGGTGTGATCAAGGAAGCTATAGAACTGTGCAAACCTTAGAGCTTTGTCCAGTTGTTTTGGTTAATTTGTAATTGCAATCCTGGCATCAATATAAGTGTGGAATGCACATTGACGGACATTCTAGCAATTTCCATGGCTAATCTGAAAATAGCTTCAAGTTGACAACAGGCAGAGGGAGAAGGTTAGGCTCCAGCTGGAGTACAGCTTCCAACTCCAGTCACTGCACTTTAGGAAGGGTGTGATTGCACTGGAGGGGTTGCAGAAGAGACTCAGTAGGACGTTGCCTGGGATGGAGCATGTTAGCAATGAATAGAAGCTGGATAAGCTTGGGTAATTTTGTTCAGAGCAGTGAAGGCTGGCGAGAGGGATGGAATCTGTTAGGAGTGTATACGATTATGAGGAAATGGGCAGGGCAAATTGAAATTAGTTGTTCCCTTTATTTGAAGGGAGGTTGATGAGGCAGGAAACCTCACCATCTTTAGAAAGTACTTGGATGTGCACTTGAAATGTCATAATATTCAAGGGCCAAGTGCTGGAAAGTGGGACGAGTGTAGAAACGTTGGCACAGACTGGATTGGCCAAAGGACCTGCTCAGTGCCATATTACTATGACTTTAAGTGTGAGTGATATCACCATGCTCTGTTTGAAGACCTGACACATCTCTGGGTTAGTCTAACAAGAGACATTCAGCTTCTCATTTCTTTCCTCTTTGTAATTTTAAGATTAAGAAAAAGATATCATTCAAAGACATTCTTCCTCTTTGGTACAAAACTAGATCTCAAATTTTCTTTGCTTAGAAATGACATTATCATGGATATGACAGTGAACATATACAATTAAGTAGCACATGAGCAGTGGAATTTAAATATTCAGAAACCTCCCACACCCAAAGGCAGCATTTTCTTTCTGATGGATTAATCCTACACAGCCAATTAAATTCCTAAAGAACCTGCTCAGAATTCTTCTGAGACACAAGCGTTAACAAATGCAAATAGAATCAACAAATCTGCAGCGACCAATACATCTCCTGCTTTTGATCGGGACATGTAAACAGGGTTAGTTGAACAATTGGGTCCAGCCACTGAAGGGCAATCTGCACCTGAAATTCTGGGATTTGCCCTAACAGATCAATCAGATGATCTGGCCATTGTCTGCAAGTAATTAAGACATTTCTTCCTGATCAGTTATTTTAAGAGCTCCAGCTCTTCTCAAATACTTCACTGCCGTGACAAATGAAAACAATGACTATGTTTAGGGTTGTTACATTCACCCATGAATGCAATTCACCTGGATGATTAGATTAGATTACTTACAGTGTGGAAACAGGCCCTTCGGCCCAACAAGTCCACACCGCCACGCCGAAGCGCAACCCACGCATACCCCTACATGTACCCCTTACCTAACACTACAGGCAATTTAGCATGGCCAATTCACCTAACCTGCACATCTTTGGAGTGTGGGAGGAAACCGGAGCACCCGGAGGAAACCCACGCAGACACAGGGAGAACATGCAAACTCCACACACAGTCGCCTGAGGTGGGAATTGGACCCGGGTCTCTGGCGCTGTGAGGCAGCAGTGCTAACCACTGTGCCACTGTGCCACCCACTTTTTTTAAAATGGGAAGCTGATTTGATGTTGCATGATTTCCACCAAGCTATATTTTCCTTGTCTTCCAGGAACATGAATCCTCCTCTCCTTATATTTCCAACTAATTTCACCTGAAACTTTCCAATAGCCTACCTGGTCTTCGTTTAGATTAGATTAAATGAACTGAGACATTTGAAGGTCATTCATTCAGATCAGTAACTTTAGAGCTGCACCATAAAAGTGATCCCAACTCTTTTGTTTTGTACAGAACAATATGGGACCAACATCCTTACGGGGAGGTTTGTTGGATTGGATTTAAACTAGATTAGCAGGGCGATATGACCCTGACAAGTAGTTTGGGGAGAGAGAAGCTGAGATGGAATTAAAGGTTAGACTGGAAATAATGTGAGTCTAGAATGCAGTCGAGGAAGGAGTCTAGAATGACTAAATGGAATATATTTTAAATCAAAGAGCCTAAAGAATAAGGGAAGCAAGCTGAGGGCACGGATGGGCATGATTTGCAACTTAATGTTCCTGGTTATGGATATTCAAATGAAATAGTGAAAGGGATTGGAAGAGAAAGGGTTGGGTTACAAAAGAGTTAGAATTAGAATTAGAATTAGATTTTTATTATTATTTGTACTCAAGTACAGAGATAGAGGAGTACAGTGAAAAGTGTCACTGTTCCTGATGCCATATTCAGTACAAAGGTAACTTGGTATGAATTCTTGGGTATAAAGTAGAAAAATAAGGAAATAAAGTTAAAAATGCAACATTAAAGTCCTTCTTAGTAAAAAGTTGAAAAATTTGATCAAGGAATCAATTAGAGCAATGAGGAGGGTGATATAGTGGAAGAATCATCAAGCGAGGTCATAATGGGTAGAAGTAAAAAAAAATACAAAGAGAGCAAACATAGAGTCATAGAGATGTACAGCATGGAAACAGACCCTTCGGTCCAACCCATCCATGCTGACCAGATATCCCAACCCAATCTAGTCCTACATGTCAGCAGCCGGCCCATATCCCTCCAAACTCTTCCTATTCATATACCCATCCAAATGCCTCTTAAATGTTGCAATTGTACCAGCCTCCACCACTTCCCCTGGCAGCTCATTCCATACACGTACCACCCTCTGTGTGAAAAAGTTGCCCCATAGGTCTCTTTTATATCTTTCCCCTCTCACCCTAAACCTATGCCCTCAGGGAAAATACTTTGCTTATTTACCCTATCCATGTCCCTCATAATTTTGTAAACCTCTGTAAGGTCACCTCTCAGCCTCTCCTTATAGCTCAAATCCTCCAACCCTGGCAACATCCTTGTAAATCTTTTCTGAGTCCTTTCAAGTTTCACAACATCTTTCCGATAGGAAGGAGACCAGAATTGCATGCAATATGCCCCCTAAACAATCAATGAGAGCAAAAGGATCAAATATGCTACCAAATTTTCAGAGACGTCTAAGAATAATAGGGAGTAATAGTAAGAGATTCTAACCACTCAAATATTAAAAGAATAGTTTTTCTGTGCAAGGTTGGAGGGCACAAAATACTTAGCTTGCATCCAGGAGAGGTTTTTTTTAGCCATTACATAGAAAGCCCAACAAGGGAAGGGGGCAGTTCTGGAGCTAATATTTGAAAATGAGCCCAGAAATTTGAAAAGTGGATCACCAGGGGAGCATTTTGGAGATAATGACCATGATTTAGTTAGATTTAGGATACCTACGGAAAAAGATAAAGGTGGGCTGGGAATAAAAGTATTAAATTGGGGAAAGGCTAATTTTACTAAGTTATGATCTGGTCCAAGTGGACTAGGAACTGATACTTAGAGATAAAACTGTGTCAGAGGAGAAGATGGTATTCAAGGAATAAACAATGAAAATATAGAATATGATCCTGTATAGACAAAGAGTGGGACCAAGTCCAAACGGCTATGGATGTCCAGTGACACGAAGGTTAGGAAAAAGGAAAGAGAAAACAGGCTTATGGAAGATACTCTCAAAAGGAATATAAATAGAGCAGGGGGAGCTTAAAAAGGAAATTAGGAAAGCAAAGAGAATGCACCAGAAAATATTAGGTAGAATGGTAGAATAAAGGAAAACCCAAAGGGGTGCTGTGTTAAGAGTAAGAGTGGGTTATGGGTAAGAGTAGGACCCATTGGTGACCATAGGAATAATCTGTGTGTGGACTCAAAAGTCCTAAATTAATACTTTACAATGGTCTTCACAATGGAAAAGGACAAGACAGGTTTGGACATCCTCAACGACTATACAAGAAATGAATAGAGTGAGAGAGGAAGTACTAGCAGGCTTTAGCAACCTTAAAATTGGACCAGTCTGCAGACTTGGCTGCGATTTATCCAAGACGTTGTGGAGGGGGGGGCAAAGGAAAAGATCTTAGGGGTATGATAAGTAATTTTCAGATCCTCTCTGGTGACAGGTGAGTTCCACAGAACTGGATGACTACTAATATTGTCTCATTATGAGAAATGGGAGGGAGGGATAGACCAGGAAATTATAGTCCAGCCAGTCTAATTTCAAAGGTGGGAAAGTTATTACAAAGAATTCTGAAGGACAGAATATATGTACACTTGGAGATACACAGATTAATCAGTAATAGTCAGCATGGACTTATTAAGGGAAAGTCATATTTGATAAATTTGATTGAAGTTTGTGGGTAAGTAACTGGGAATGTTGATGAGTACAATGCTTTTGATTTTGCTTCATTTTTTTGGCGGCAGTTGGAGTGTGAGGGGCGACACCGAGAACCAGAGGCCCGATGGGAAGGTAAATTTTAAAAGATATAAAAGCTTACCTCGTGTATAGGTGGAGCACACTGAGCAGGAGTGGACACGGGACTGCTGGGTAACTGAGGCTTTATATTTGTGTGGTTGCTTTACCTGAACCCATACTCATGGAGTATCTCTGGCTCATCCTCCTCCTCTAACCAAAAAACAAAAGGTTCTATGCACTGATTGGTAAGGTGACTGGCATTTCAGTCATCACGTTGAGAATTTAGAATAGTGGGAATGGAGGTTTGGGCAGTTGAATGTTCCTCCTGCAGAATGTGGGAAGCAAGGGTCATCAGTAGTGTCCCTGCTGACTGCATCTGCCGGAAGTGCACCCAGCTCCAGCTTCTCAAAAACGCATTAGGGAACTGGAGCTGGAGCTGGATGAACTTCGGATCATTCGGGAGGTGAAGGGGATTATTGAGAGGAATTATTGAGGGAGGTTGTAACACCTCAGGTAAAAGGAGAAGGTAAATGGGTTACCATCAGGGGATGGAAAGGGAACTGGCAGGCACTGCAGGAATTCCCTGTGGCTGTTTCCCTCAACAACAAGTATACTGTTTTGGATACTGTTGGGGTGTTTGCGGGGGGGGGGTGCGGAATGACCTACCAGGGGTAAGCCATGGTACAGGTCTCTGGCACAGAGTCCATCCCTGTTTCTCAGAAGGGAAGGGGAAGAGGAGAAGAACATTAGTCATTGGGGATACCAAAGTTAGGGGGGCAGATAGTAGGTTTTGTGGGAATGAAAGCGACTCACGGTTGGTGTGTTGCCTCCCAGGTGCTAGGGTTCGTGTTGTCTCTGATTGTGTTTTCGGGATCCTTGAGGGGGAGGGGGAGGGGGAGCAGCCCCAAGCTGTAGTCCACATAGGCACCAACAACATAGGGAGGAAGAGAGATGGGGATTTAAAGCAGAAATTCAGGGATCTAGGGAAAAAGCTTAGAGCTAGAACAAACAGAGTTGTTGTCTCTGGTTTGTTGCCTGTGCTATGTGCTAATGAGGTAAGGAATAGGGAGAGAAAGGAGTTGAACACATGGCTACAGGGATAATGCAGGAGGGAGAGTTTTGGATCCCTGGATATCTGGGGCTCTTTCTGGGGTAGGTGGGACCTCTATAAAGGATGGTCTTTACCTGAACCAGAGGGGTACCAATATCCTGGGGGTGAGGGGGGGGGGGGGTGTGGGGGGGGGGGGGGGGGGGGCGGGGGGGGGGGAGTTTGCTAATGCTCTTCTGGTGGGTTTAAACTAATTCAGCAGGGGGTAGGGAACCAAAATTGTAGTTCGAGTATATGGGAGGTTGAGAGGCATGAAGTCAGAACTAGGATTTCAAGATTGCAAGAAGGCATCGACAAGCAAGACGTTGGTTTGAAGTGTGTCTACTTCAATGCCAGGAGCATCCAGAATAAGGTGGGTGAACATGCAGCATGGGTTGGTACCTGGCATTTCGATGTTGTGGTCATTTCAGAGACATTGGTGGAGCAGGGACAGGAATGGTTATTACAGGTTCTGGGATTTAGGTGTTTCAGTAAGAACAGAGAAAATGGTAAAAAAAAAAAGGGGTGGTGTGGCACTGTTAGTCAAGGACAGTATTACAGTTGCAGAAAGGATGTTTGAGGACTCGTCTACTGAGGTAGTATGGGCTAAGATGAGAAACAGAAAAGGAGAGGTTACCCTGTTGGGAGTTTTCTCTAGGCCTCCAAATAGTTCCAGAGATGTAGAGGAAAGGATAGTAAAGATGATTCTCGAAAGGAGTGAGAGTGACAGGGTAGTTGTTATGGAGGACTTTAACTTTCCAAATATTGACTGGGAATACCATAGTTCAAGTACTTTTGATGGATCAGTTTTTGTCCAATGTGTGCAAGAGAGTTTCCTGACACAGGCCAACAAGGGACGAGGCCACATTAGATTTGGTACTGGGTAATGAACCCAGCCAGGTGTTAGACTTTAAGGTAGGTGAACACTTTGGTGATAGTGACCACAATTCAGTTATGTTTACAGTTGTGATGGAAAGGGATAGGTATATACCACAGGGCAAGAGTTATAGCTGGGGGAAAGGCAATTATGCAATTATGCAAAATTTAGTATGCATAAGATGGGAAGGAAATTGCAGGAGATGGACACAATAGAAAAGTGGAGCTTATTCAGCTCCAGCTATACCAGCTACTGCGGGTCCTTGATAAGTAGGTACCAGTCAGGCAGGGAGGAAGTTGTTGAGCGCGGGAGCCGTGGTTTACTAAGGAAGTTGAATCTCTTGTCAAGAGGAAGAAGAAGGCTTATGTTAGCATGAGATGTGAAGGCTCAGTTAGGGTGCTTGAGAGTTACAAGTTAGCCAGGAAAAACCAAAAGAGAGAGCTAAGAAGAGCCAGGAGGGGACAAGAGAAGTTGTTGGCTGATAGGATCAAGGAAAACCCTAAGGCTTTCTACAGGTATTTCAGGAATAAAAGAATGACAAGAGTAAGATTAGGGCCAATCAATCATTGTAGTGGGAAGTTGTGCGTGGAGTCAGATGAGATAGGGGAAGCACTAAATGAATACTTTTCATCAGTATTCATACTAGAAAAAGACAATGTGGTCAAGGAGAATACTGAGATACAGGCTACTAGACTAGATGGGATTGAGGCGCATAAGGAGGAGATGTTAGCAATTCTGGAAAGTGTAAAAGTAGAGAAGTCCCTTGGGCTGGATGGGATTTAACCTAGGATTCTCTGGGAAGCCAGGGAGGAGATTGTTGAGCCTTTGACATTGATCTTTAAATCATCATTGTCTACAGGAATAGTGCTAGAAGACTCGAGGATAGCAAATGTTGTTCCCTTGTTCAAGAAAGGGAGTAGAGACAACTTTGGAAACTTTAGACTTGTGAGCCTTACTTTGGTTGTGGGAAAAGTGTTGGAAAGCGTTATAAGAGATAGGATTTATAATCATCTAGAGAGGAACAAGTTGATTAGGGACAGTCAACACGGTTTGAGAAGGGTAGGTCGTGCCTCACAAATCTTATTGAGTTCTTGGAGAAGGTGACCAAACAGGTGGATAAGAGTAAAGTGGTTGCTGTGGTGTATATGGATTCAAGTAAGGCATTTGGTAAGGTTCTCCACGGTATGCTATTGCACAAAATACGGAGGCATGGGATTGAGGGCAATTTAGTGGTTTGGATCAGAAATTTGCTACCTGAAAGAAGACAGAGGGTGTCAGTTGATGGGAAATATTTATCTTGGAGTTCAGTTAATAGTGGTGTATCACAAGGATCTGTTTTGGGTACACTGTTGTTTGTCATTTTTATAAGTGACCCAGATGAGGGCGTAGAAGGATGGGTTAGTAAATTTGCAGATGACACTAAGGTCGGTAAAGTTGTGGATAGTATCGAGGGATGTTGTAGGGTGCAGAGAGACATAGATAAGCTGCAGAGCTGGGTTGAGAGGTGGCAAATGGAGTTTAGTGTGGAAAAGTGAGAGGTGATTCACTTTGGAAGGAGTAACAGAAATGCAGAGTACTGGACTAATTGGTACTGGTAAGATTCTTGGTAATGTAAATGAGCAGAGGTATCTCGGTGTCCAGATCCTTGAAAGGTGCCAACCAGGTTGATAGGTGTGGTGTGTTAGCTTTTATTCCTAGGTGGATTGAGTTTCAGAACCATGAGATCATGCTGCAGCTGTACAAAACTGTGGTGCAGCTACATTTGGAGAATTGTTTACAGTTCTAGTGACCGCATTATAGAAAGGATGTGGAAGCTTTGGAAAAGGTTCAGCGGAGATTTACGAGGATGTGGCCTGGTATGGAGGGAAGGTCTTACGAGGAAAGGCTGAGGGACGTGAGACTATTTTCATTAGAAAGAAGAAGCTTGAGTGGAGACTTAATGGAGACATATAAGATAATCAGAGGGTTAGATAGGTTGGACAGTGAGAGCCTTTTTCCTTGGATGGCAACAGCTTGCATGAGGGGACATAGTTTTAAATTGAGGGGTGATAGATATAGGACAGATGACAGAGGTAGGTTCTTTACTCAGAGAGTAGTAGGGGCATGGAATGCATTGCCTGCAACAGTAGTAGACTCGCTAACCTTAAGGGCATTTAAATGGTCATTGGATAGGCATATGAACGAGAATGGAATAATGTAAGTCAGATGGGCTTCAGATAGGTTCCACAGGTCGGTGCAACATTGAGGGCCGAAGGGACTATGCTGCGCTGTAATGTTCTATGATCTATGATGTGGTTACACATGGATTTTAGTGAGGGTTTTGATAAGGCTCCTCATGACAGACTTTTATTTTATTCATTCATAAGCTGTGGGCATTGCTGGCCGGCCGGCATTCATTGCCCATCCCAAGTTGGCCTTGAGGTGTTGGTGAGCTGCCTTCATGAACTGCTGCAAACCGTATGCTGTGGGTTGACCCACAATGCCCTTAGGAAAGGAATTCCAGGATTTTCACCCAGGGACAGTGAAAGAACAGAGAAATATTTCCAAGTCAGGATGGTGAGTGGCTTGGATGAGAACTTGCAAGTGGTGATTATCCGATGTATCTGCTACCCTTGTCCTTCCAGATGATAATGGTCATGGGTTTGTACAGTGCTATCTCAGGATCTTTGGTGCATTTCAGCAGTATAT
Source organism: Chiloscyllium plagiosum (assembly GCF_037043375.1). Lineage (NCBI taxonomy): Eukaryota > Metazoa > Chordata > Chondrichthyes > Orectolobiformes > Hemiscylliidae > Chiloscyllium > Chiloscyllium plagiosum. The sequence goes on along the minus strand of NW_028270154.1, from coordinate 74,678,010 downwards.
TTTGTTGACAGTACACTCTGCTGCTACTGAGTGATGGCAGTGGAGGGAGTGATTTTTGTGGATGTGATGCCAATCAAGCAAGCTGCTCTTTTCTGGATAGTGACAGGTTTCTTTAGTGTTACTGGAGCTGCACCCATCCAGGCAAGTAGGGAGTATTCCATCACAATCATGGCTTTCTGCCTTGTAAATGATGGAAGAGTCAGGAGTGAGTTATTCATTGCAGTATTCATAGCCTCTAATATGGTCTTGTAGCCATTATGTTTATGTGATGAGTCCAGTTGAGTTTCTGGTCAATGATAACCCCCAAGATGTTGATAGTGGTAACACCACTGAAAGTCAAAGGGCAGTAGTTAGATTGTTTCTTTTTTATTCTTTTGTGAGATGTGGGCATTGCAGGCTGGCCAATATTAATTTCCTGTCCCCCAACCTTTGCAAGGTGGTGGTAAGCTGCTTTCTTGAATGAGTCCACCTACCACCAAATGCCCATACTTTGACCCAGTGAAAGAATGGCGATATCTTTCCAAGTCAGAATGGTGAGTGCCTTGGAAGGGAACTTGCAGGTGGTGGTGTTACCAAGTATCTACAATCTTTGCTTTTCTAGATGGAAGTAGCATGGGTTTGGAAGGTGCTGTCTTAGGATCTTTGGTGAATTTTTGAAATCCGTCCTGTAGGTAGTACATACTGCTGCCACTGAGCGCTGGTGGTGCTAAGAATGGATGCTTGTGAATGTGGTGCCAATCAAGTGGGCTGCTTTGTCCTGGATAGTGTTCAAGCTTCTTGAGTATTGTTGAAGCTGCACCTATCCCAGGCAAGTGGGGGTGGGGGGGCGGTGGTATTCTATCAGACTCTTGACTTGTGCCAGGATGATGGACAGGCTTTGGGAAGTCAGGAGGTGAGTCCCTCACACAGTATTCTTAGCCTCTGACCTTATTGGATATGGTCATTGCCTGCCATTTATGAGGTGCAGATATTACTTGCCACTTGTCAACCCAAACCTGGATATTGTCCATATTTTGTTAGGTTTGAATAGGAATTGCTTCAGTATCTGAGGAGTCATGAATGGAGCTGAACATTGTGCAATTATCAGTGAACCTCCTCACTCTGATTGGGGGGAAGGTCATTGATTAAGCAACTGAAGGTGGTTTGGCCTGGGACTCGACTCTGAGGAACTCCTGCAGAGATGTTAAGGAGTTGAGATGAGTGATCTCTAACAACCACAACCATCTTCATATTAGATTAGATTAGATTACTTACAGTGTGGAAACAGGCCCTTTGGCCCAACAAGTCCACACCGCCCCGCCGAAGCGCAACCCAACCATACCCCTACATTTACCCCTTACCTAACACTACGGGCAATTTAGCACGGCCAATTCACCTGACCTGCACATCTTTGGACAGTGGGAGGAAACCAGAGCACCTGGAGGAAACCCACGCAGACACGGGGAGAATGTGCAAACTCCACACAGTCAGTCGCCTGAGGCGGGAATTGAACCCGGGTCTCTAGCGCTGTGAGGCAGCAGTGCTAACCACTGTGCCACCGTGCCGCCCCAGATATAACTCCAGCCAGTGGAGAGAATGCCCTTGATACCCATTGATTCAAGTTTTGTTGGGGCCCCCTGATGCTACGCTCAGACAAATGTCAAGGGCAGTCACTCTCACCTCCCCTCTGGAATTCAGCTCTTTTGTCCATGTTTGAACCAAGGCTATAATGAGATCAGGAGCTAAGTGGCCCTGACAGAACCCAAACTGGGCGTTAGTGTGCAGGTTATTGCTGAGCAGGCGCTGTTTGATAGCACTGTTGGTGGCATCTTCCATTACTTTACTAATGATCTAAAGTAGATTGTCTAGGCATTAATTGGCAGATCAGGAGTTTTACTACTTTTTGTGTACAGGGCATGAATGAGCAATTTTGCACTTTGTCAGATAGATGCCTGGTTGACACCTCATTTTTGGGTATGCCTGGTGCTGCTCTTGGCATTGCCTCCCGCACTCTCCATTGAAGCAGAGTTGATCCCTTGGTTTGATGGTAAAGGGTTGAGTAGGGGATATGCCATGCAGTTGCAGATTGTGTTGGAGTACAATTCTTCCGCTGTTGATGGTCCACAAGCATCTCACAGATGCCCTGTCTTGAATTGCTAGATCTGCTCAGAGTCTGTCTGATTTATTATGGTGATTTGATTTGATTTGATTTATTGTAGTCACATGTACCTAAGGACATACAGTACAGATTATAGGCTGCTTAGACAGAGAGAGGCATACAAGGTTACATCTGCAAAGGTGTGCAAAGCAAGATTAACATTAACAAGATCAACATTATTTGCAGTTAGGGAGTCAATTCAAGTTGGTGCGTGTGTTCAGGTTTCTGTATCTTCTGCCTGACGGAAGAGGTTGAAAGAGAGCATTACTGGGGTAAGAGGTGTCTTTGATGATGTTGGCAGCCTTCCCGTGGCATTGAGATGTGGTCTGGGCTGTGCACTCAGCTTTCTGTAGTTTCTAATAAAGTCTTAGGGGTCTGTTAATGTGAGGTTGGGGAAATTGGAACAGTTCCTTCATTAAGTTGCAATGGAGTCAGTTGTGCTATCAAATAAATTAAGTTCTTCTAAATTCTGTTTTCTTTTGTTTGTGTTTCATCATAGTATTTAAATAAATTCCGTTTTGTTTAAAACTGAAAGGTTTGACCAACTGCATCATTCTTGAAATATCCACTATACGTCTGCCTTTAAAATAATAGAACATAGAACGTAGAACATAGAAAAATACAGCGCAGTACAGGCCCTTTGGCCCTCGATGTTGCGCCGATCCAAGCCCACCTAACCTACACACTAGCCCACTATCCTCCATATGCCTATCCAATGCCCGTTTAAATGCCCATAAAGAGGGAGAGTCCACCACTGCTACTGGCAGGGCATTCCATGAACTCACGACTTGCTGAGTAAAGAATCTACCCCTAACATCTGTCCTATACCTACCACCCCTTAATTTAAAGCTATGCCCCCTCATAACAGCTGACTCCATAAGTGGAAAAAGGTTCTCATGGTCAACCCTATCTAAACCCCTAATCATCTTGTACACCTCTATCAAGTCACCCCTAAACCTTCTTTTCTCCAATGAAAACAGCCCCAAGTGCCTCAGCCTTTCCTCATACGATCTTCCTACCATACCAGGCAACATCCTGGTAAACCTCCTCTGCACCCGTTCCAGTGCCTCCACATCCTTCCTATAGTATGGTGATCAAAACTGCACACAATACTCCAGATGCGGCCGCACCAGAGTCTTATACAACTGCAACATGACCTCAGGACTCCGCAACTCAATTCCTCTACCAATAAAAGCCAGTACGCCATATGCCTTCTTCACCGCACTATTTACCTGGGTGGCAACTTTCAGAGATCTGTGTACATGGACACCAAGATCCCTCTGCTCATCCACACTACTAAGTATCTGACCATTAGCCCAGTACCCCATCTTTTTGTTACTCTTACCAAAGTGAATCACCTCACACTTACCTACATTGAACTCCATTTGCCACCTTTCTGCCCAGCTCTGCAGCTTATCTATATCCTGCTGTAACCTGACACATCCTTCCTCACTGTCAACAACTCCACCGACTTTCGTATCATCCGCAAACTTGCTCACCCAACCTTCTAGCTCCTCCTCCAGGTCATTTATAAAAATGACAAACGGCAATGGTCCCAAAACAGATCCTTGCGGAACACCGCTAGTAACTGCACTCCAAGATGAACCTTTACCATCAACTACTACCCTCAAATAAAAAGTTAAAGTCTGGATCACCTTCTTAAAACGTTTTGAGGGGGTCTAGCTTGGTTCATAACAGATCGGGGGGCTTTTGGCAGGATTTATTCTTTAGTTCTAATTTAGGATTAGGATTGCTGGACTCAAAGGTGGCAAGTGGTAGGTGTTAGTGTCTTTTGTTTTGTTTGTCGAATTTGGTTGGTTTAAACAGTGCTTGGGGTAGCAATAGTTCTTCAGTCACAAAGAATTTTCTGAAGATGGAAGGGGGCTTTACAAAAGGTGAGCAAGGCAAAGCTGCCAGAATTGGTAGACAAGCTGGATTTGGAGTTGCCTTCATCCATGAGAAAAGGAGAGATAATTACAGCAAAAGCTCAGCATTTAAATTTGCTGGAAATGGCATCAGAATCTTTGGAAATGGCTAAAATTCAATTGAAAATGAAGCAGTTTGAGTTAGAGGCAAAAGGAAAAAGGAAGAGAAAAAGAAATGAAACAGTTTGAATTATGATTAAAAGCAGAGGAAAGAGAAAAAGAACAAATCGCCATGGCAGAACAGAAAGAAAAGAAGAACGGCCCAGCAGACGAAAGGGAAGGAGAGAGAGAAGGGAGAAAGAGAAAGAAAAGAAAGAGAAAAAGAGACTTTGAACTTCATAAATTGGCATTTAGACAGGAAAGTCAGCTTAAAAGGATGGATAGTGAGGAAGATAGTTTTGATGAGCAAACCCACTGTAGCCAAAGCACGAGTGGATCTGGTTGAATATATCCAAGCATTGCCTAAATTTGATGAGAAATATGTCAAGGCCTTTTTCATCTAATTTGAGAAGGTGTCTAAACAAATGAAGTGGCCAGTGACCATGTGGGTTTTGTTGATCCAAACAAAGCTGATAGGTAGAGCTAGTGAGGTATTTGCGTCACCATCAGAGGAGGTATCTGGGGAGTATGAGGAGGTGAAGAAAGCCATCTTAAGTGTATATATGCTTGTTCCAGAAGCCTACAGACAACATTTCAGGATTCTGAATTTGACCCTGGTCAATCATACATTGAGTTTGAAAGGATTAAACAAATTAATTTTGAGAGGCAGATAAGGGCATTAAAAATAGATCAGACATATGACACTCTTAGAAGAGTGAAAGGGAAGGCTGGTAGGTATAGGGAATGCTGGATGACTAAAGAAATTGAGGGTTTGGTTAAGAAAAAGAAGGTAGCATATGTCAGGTATCGACAGGATAGATCGTGAATCCTTAGAAGAATATAAAGGAAGTAGGAGTATACTTAAGAGGGAAATCAGGAGGGCAAAAAGGGGACATGAGATAGCATTGGCAAATAGAATTAAGGAGAATCCAAAGGGGTTTTACAAATATATTAAGGACAAAAGGGTAACTAGGGAGAGAATAGGGCCCCTCAAAGATCAGCAAGGCGGTCTTTGTGTGGAGTCACAGAAAATGGGGGGGAGATACTAAATAAATATTTTGCATCAGTATTTACTGTGGGAAAGGGTATGGAAGATATAGACTGTATGGAAATAGATGGTGACATCTTGCAGATTACAGAGGAGGAAGTGCTGGGTGTCTTGAAACGGTTAAAGTGGATAAATCCCCAGGACCTGATCAGGTGTACCCGAGAACTCTGTAGGAAGCTGGAGATGTGATTGCTGGGCCTCTTGCTGAGATATCTGTATCATCGATAGTCACAGGTGAAGTGCCGGAAGACTGGAGGTTGGCAAACGTGGTGCCACTGTTTAAGAAGGGCGGTAAAGACAAGCCAGGGAACTATAGACCAGTGAGCCTGACCTCAGTGGTGGGCAAGTTGTTGGAGGGAATCCTGAGGGACAGGATGTACATGTATTTGGAAAGGCAAGGACTGATTCGGGATAGTCAACATGGCTTTGTGCGTAGGAAATCATATCTCACAAACTAGATTGAGTTTTTTGAAGAAGTAACAAAGAAGATTGATGAAAGCAGAGCAGTAGATGTGATCCATATGGACTTCAGTAAGGCATTCGACAAGGTTCCCCATAGGAGACTGATTAGCAAGGTTAGATCTCACGGAATACAGGGAGAACTAGCCATTTGGATACAAAACTGGCTCAAAGGTAGAAGACAGAGGGTGGTGATGGAGGGTTGTTTTTCAGACTGGAGGCCTGTGACCAGTGGAGTGCCACAAGGATCGGTGCTGGGTCCTCTACTTTATGTCATTTACATAAATGATTTTGATGCGAGCATAAGAGGTACAGTTAGTAAGTTTGCAGATGACACCAAAATTGGAGGTGTAGTGGACAGCGAAAAGGGTTACCTCAGATTACAACAGGATCTGGACCAGATGGGCCAATGGGCTGAGAAGTGGCAGATGGAGTTTAATTCAGATAAATGCGAGGTGCTGCATTTTGGGAAAGCAAATCTTAGCAGGACTTATACACTTAATGGTAAGGTCCTAGGGAGTGTTGCTGAACAAAGAAACCTTGGAGTGCAGGTTCATAGCTCCTTGAAAGTGGACTCGCAGGTAGATAGGATAGTGAAGAGGGTGTTTGGTATGCTTTCCTTTATTGGTCAGAGTATTGAGTACAGGAGTTGGGAGGTCATGTTGCGGCTGTACAGGACATTGGTTAGGCCACTTTTGGAGTATTGCATGCAATTCTGGTCTCTTTCCTATCGGAAAGATGTTGTGAAACTTGAAAAGGTTCAGAAAAGATTTACAAGGATGTTGCCAGGGTTGGAGGATTTGAGCTGAACAGGCTGGGGCTGTTTTCCCTGGAGCGTCGGAGGCTGAGGGGTGACCTTATAGAGGTTTACAAAATTATGAGGGGCATGGATAGGATAAATAGACAAAGTCTTTTCTCTGGGATCGGGGAGTCCAGAACTAGAGGGCATAGGTTTAGGGTGAGAGGGGAAAGATATAAAAGAGACCTAAGGGGCAACGTTTTCACGCAGAGGGTGGTACGTGTATGGAATGAGCCACCAGAGGATGTGGTGGAGGCTGGTACAATTGCAACATTTAAGAGGCATTTTGATGGGTATATGAATAGGAAGGGTTTGGAGGGATATGGGCCGGGTGCTTACAGGTGGGACTAGATTGGGTTGGAATATCTGGTCGGCATGGACTGGTTGGACCGAAGGGTCTGTTTCCATGCTGTACATCTCTATGACTTTATGACTTTATGAGTTCAAAAATTCACTTCTTAAAGTAATGAGAAATCATGTGGAAGAGCAGAGAGTTAAAACGGCAAGATTAGCAGCTGAAATGACTGATGATTATGAATTGGTTCATAAATCAAAATCTGGCTTCCTACATCAAGTTTAATTTGTTAAGGATAAAAAATGGGGAAAAAAGGAATCCTCAGGTGGTAAGGGAAATGTAGATCTCAGTGAAGATCATAAGGATAACTTACCACAGGGTAAAAAGGAAACCCATGAAAGGAAAAGCTAAAAACTTCCAGTGTTTTCATGGCAATAAATTAGGCCATGAGAAGTCACAGTATTGGTGGGTTAGAAAAAGCACTGGGAAGAAGGATGTAGGAAAACAGGATAAGCCAGTGGATGTTGTTGGATTGGTAACAGAAAGCACAGTGGAGGCTAAAAAGCCACATCAGAATGTACAACCTGTTTGGAGGTTGGTTAAGGAGGAAGTGCCAGATCTTCTCAAACCATTTATTTGCGAAGGTTTACTCACATTGGCCAGGAGCAGCAGGTAAAGAGATTACAGTATTAAGAGATATGGGATCATGTCACTCTTTGATGTTGGGAGATGAGGAGACATGTAACTCAGAACAACAACTGCCATAAAAAAGTGCTAGTATGTGGAACACATGGTGAGACAAGATAGGGTGAGGTTAGAGTGTCCGGTGAAAAGTGGAGAGGTGGTGGTCAGAGTACTGGAAGTATTCTCAGCTCCAGGAATACAATTTGTTCTTGATAACAATACAGCTGGGACACAGGTAGGATTGCTGCCTACTGTGGTTGAAAAGCCAGTGGAAACTCAGGCAACTGAAATATTTTACAGGAAGTATATTCTGAGATTTTTCCTGACTATGTGGTAATGAGGTCACAAAGTCACTGGTTGAAACAGAAGAAGAAATCAAAGAATACAGGTAAGGAAGCTGTTCCACAATTACTGGAGACCATGTTTGATCAGAAGGTTGAGACAAAACAAGATGAAGTAACTGAAGTTAATTAAGGAAGAAATTGGTGAGTCAGAATTCAGAGACCATATATTCTAGGTGTTAAATTCTAGGGAACAGTTAAATAGAGTGGGAATTGGCCAGACAGCATTTAAAAATATCACTGTATACAATGAAACAAGAAGCAGACAAGAAATCAAAAACTCGCAATTTTGCTAATGGAGATTAAGTGTTAATGTTAGTTCCAGTGAGGGGTGAAGTTTTAAAAGCAAAGTTTAGTGGACCTTATCAAGTTGAAAGGAGTTTGAGTGAGAGGAACTATTTGATAAGGACTCCAGACAGAATGAAATCTCATGGAGTGGGTCATGTGAATATGCTCAAAAGATATTTTAGTAGGGAAGGAAAGCAGAAGGAGAATGTGTTACTGGTTAAAACCACGAGTGAGGAATCAAGTTCAGATGATTCTGAACTAGACATTCCTCAAATTAAATTGGACAATGAGGAAGGTGCCAAAAATTGGGATAAATTATTGAGTCACCTTCCAGAGGAAAGTCAAAATGATCTGAAAGAGTTATTGCTATCACATGGGGAAATATGTGGGAATAAGCTGGGCAGTACTAATCTAACTATGCATGATGTAAATACAGGAAATGCTTTTCCAATTAAGCAACATCCTCATAGACTTAACCCTCTAAAGTTGGCACAGGTTCAAAAAGAGATTGAATGCATGTTCCAATACCACATAATTAAAGTGAGTTGCAGCGACTGGAGCTCACCAATAGTAATGGTGCCAAACCCAGATGGTACCCAATGATTATATATAGACTATCACAAAGTCAATGCAGTTACAAAGAGTGATTCATGTTCAGTTCCACATCTGGAAGACTGTACTGAAAAGGTGGGACGAGTAACTTATATTTCTAAGCTGGACTTACTCAGAGGATACTGGCAGGTACCTTTATCTGAAAGAGTGAAGACAATTTCGGCTTTTGTAACACCGAGTGGACTATATCAACAAACGTAGAACATAGAACATAGAACAGTACAGCACTGTACAGGCCCTTCAGTCCTTGATGTTGTGCTGGCCTTTTATCCTACTCTAAGATTAGACCAACTTACATACCCTTCATATTACTATCACCCATGTCCCTATACAAGAACTGCTTAAATGTCCCGAATGTATCTGACTCTACTATCACTGCTGGCAGTGCATTCCACACACCCACCACTCTCTGTATAAAGAACCTTCCTCTGACATCTCCCCTAAATCTTCCTCCAATCACCTGAAAATTATAAACCCTCATGATTGTCATTTCCACACTGGAAAAAATCTCTGACTATCCACTCTATCTATGCCTCTCATCATCTTGTACACCTCTATCAAGTCACCTCTCATCCTTCTTCGCTCCAATGACAAAAGCTCTGGCTCTCTCAACCTTTCTTCATAAGACATGCTCTCCAGTCTAGGCAGCATCCTGGTAAATCTCCTCTTCCTCCTCTCTAAAGTGTCCATATCCTTCCTATAACGAACTGACCAGAACTGAACACAATATTCTATGTGTGGTCTAACCAGGGCTCTATACAGCTATAGCAATAACCTTGCAGCTCTTAAACTCAATTCTCCTGCTAATGAAAGCCAACACACCATACGCCTTATTTACAATCCAATCAATTTGAATGGCAACTTTGAGGGATCTACGGACATGGACCCCAAGATCCCTCTGTTCCTCTACACTGCCAAGAATCCTGTGTTTAATCTTGTATTCTGCATTAAAATTTGACCTTCCAAAATGAATCACATCAATTTTTCCAAGTTGAACTCCATTTGCCACTTCTCAGCGAGCTCTGCATCCTGTCAATGTCCCGTTACAACCTACAACAACCCTCCACACATTCCAGAACTCCATCAACCTTCATGTCAACAGTAAACTTATGAACTCACCCTTCCACTTCCTCATCCAAGTCACTTATAAAAATCATAAAGAGCAGAGGTCCCAAAACAGATCCCTGTAGAACAGTTCATTGGTCACTGAGCTCCAGGCTGAATACTTTCCATCTACTACCATCCTCTGTCTTCTATGGCCCAGCCAATTCTGTATCCAGACAACCAAATTTCCCTGTATCCCATGCATCCTTAATTTCTGAATGGGCCTACTATGGGGAACCTTATCAAACGCCTTGCTAAAATCCATATACACCACATACAATGCTCTACCTTCATCCATGTGTTTTTTCATACCCTCAAATAACTCAATAAGGCTTGTGAGGCATGACCTGCCCCTCACAAAGCCATGCTAACTATCTATAATCAAGCTATGCTTTTCCAAATAATCATAAATCCCATCTCTCAGAATCCTCTCTATTAATTTGCCCACCACCGACATTAGACTGACTGGTCTACAATTCCCAGCGTTATCCCTATTCCCTTTTCTGAACAAGGGAATAACATTTGTCATCCTCCAATCATCTGATACTATCCAGTGCACATCGAGGATGCAAAGTTCATCACCATAGGTACAGCAATCTCTTCCCTTGCTTCATGCAGCGAACATAGGTATATCCCGTCTGGCCAGGGGGCTTAACGATCGTCATGTTTTTCAAAATTTCCAGCACATCCTTCTTAACATCAGCCTGTTCCACGCTGTCCTCACAAACAACAAGGTTCCTCTCACTAGTGAATACTGAAGCAAAGTATTCATTAAGGACCTCTCCTACCTCTTCCGACTCCAGGCACAAGTTCCCTCCACTACCCCTGAATGGCCTTACCCACACTCTGGCCATCTTCTTGTTCCTCAAATAAATGAGGTTTCCTTAATCCTACACGCTAAGGCTTTTTCATGCCCCCCTCCTTCTAGCTCTCCTAAGTCCATTCTTCAGTTCCTTTCTGGCTGCCTTGTAACCCTCTAGAACCCTGTCTGATCCTTGCTTCCCCAATCTTAAGCAAGCTTCACTCTTCCTCTTGACTATATGTTCCGAAGTAGCCATGGGCCCCAGCTATGCCTGCCTCTTCGTCGGATATGTGGAACAGTTTATCTTCTGCAGTTACACTGGCACCACCCCCCCACCTTAACCTCTGCTATATCGATGATTGTATTGGCGCTACCTCGTGCTCCCACGAGGAGGTTGAACAGTTCATCCACTTTACTAACACCTTCCACCCCGACCTCAAATTTACCTGGACTGCCTCAGACTCCTCCCTCCCCTTCCTAGACCTCTCCATTTCTATCTTGGGCAACCAACTCAACACAGACATTTACTACAAACCAACCAACTCCCACAGCTACCTATATTACACCTCCTCCCACCCTGCCCCCTGTAAAAACGCCATCCCATATTCCCAATTCCTCCGCCTCTGCCGTATCTGCTCCCAGGAGGACCAATTCCACTACCGAACAACTCAAATGGCCTCCTTCTTCAAAGACCTCAATTTCCCCTCCGATGTAGTCGATGATGCTCTCCACCGCATCTCCTCCACTTCCCGCACCTCCACCCTTGAACCCCGCCCCTCCAATCACCACCAGGACAGAACCCCACTGGTCCTCACCTTCCACCCCACCAACCTCCGGATACATCGTATTATCCTCCGTCATTTCCACCACCTCAAGACAGACCCCACCACCAGGGATATAATTCCCTCTCCACCCCTATCAGCATTCAGGAGAGACCACTCCCTCTGCGACTCCCTCGTCAGGTCCACATCCCCCACCAACCCAACCTCCACTCCCGGCACCTTCCCCTGCAACCGCAAGGAGTGCAAAACTGCACCCACACCTCCCCCCTCACCTCTCTCCAAGGCCCCAATGGATCCTTCTATATCCGTCGCAAATTCACTTGCACCTCCACACACATCATTTACTGTATCCGCTGCACCCGATGTGGTCTCCTGTACATTGAGGAGACAGGCCACCTACTTGCGGAAAGTTTCAGGGAACACCTCTGGGACACCCGCAACAACTAATCCAACCGCCCCATGGCTGAACACTTTAGCTCCCCCTCCCACTCCACCAATGACAAGCAGGTCCTTGGACTCCTCCATCGCCAGACCCTGGCCACACGACGCCTGGAGGAAGAGCGCTTCATCTTCCGCCTATGAACCCTCCAACCATACGGGATGAATGTAGATTTCGCCAGCTTCCTCATTTCCCCTCCCTCCACCTTATCTCAGTCCCAACCCTCGGATTCAACACTGCCCTCTTGACCTGCAATCTTCTTCCCGACCTCTCCGCCCCCACCCCCTCTCTGGCCTATCACCCTCACCCTCACCTCCTTCCACCAATCGTATTCCCACCCCCCCCTACCTTTTATTTCAGCCCTCTTGGCACACCAGCCTCATTCCTGAAGAAGGGCTTATGCCCGAAACGTCTGGTACTCCAGCATCTGCAGTCCTTACTTTCTCCTATATGTTCCACATCTCTTGTTATCCAAGGTTCCTTCATTCTACCAACCTTCCTTACCTCAGTGGGACAAACCTATCCAGTACTCACAGCACGTGCTCCCTAAACAACCTCCAAATTTCTGTCGTACATTTCCAAGAATATCTGTTCCCAATTTACGCTCCACAGTTCCTGCCAAATAGCATTGTAATTCCCCTCCCCCAATTAAATACTTTCCCATGTCATCTGCCTCCATCCCTCTCCATGAGTATAGTAAAGGTCAGGGAGTTGTGATCACTATCACCGAAATGCTCTCCCACGAGAGTTCTTACACCTGACCTGGATCATTGCCCAGCACTAAATCCAATATGGCTTCCCCTCTAGTCAGCCTATCTACATATTGAGTCAGAAATCCTTCCTAAACACACCTGACAACAACCCTGTTACTTCTGCACCTTTCCAAAATCTGCTACTGGGGGTTCTGTGAAAAACTCCCAATAAAATGACTGCTCCTTTCCTGTTTCTGACTTACTCCCATACTGACTCATTAGGCAAACCCTTTCCGCAGCTGTGATACTATCCCTGATTAGCAATGCCACTCCCCACCTCTTTTACCTCCCTCCCCATTCCTTTTGAAATATCTAAACCCCAGAACATCCAACAACCATTCCTACCCATATTCCTGAAAATTTTTGCGTTAAAATAGACACATTTCAACCCATCACTTTGGCTGCAACTTTGCCCTATCAATTATCTATCCTTCCTCACAGTATCTCTTTAAAGTCATACCATTTGGTATGAAGACTATGCTAGCCACATTTCAAAAACTAACCAGTAAGGTCATTTCTGGATTACCCAATTGTGTAGTATACATCGAAGATCAAGTGACTTTTAGTTTACAGCATCTATCAGAATTATTCAATTGACGTTGGGAGGCAGGCTTGGTGATAAACCTGGCAAAAAGTGAATTTGCCAAAGAAAATTTCATGTTCCTGGGCCATGTTATTGGACTGGCCAGATGGCCCCTTGGAATGTGAAAACAAAGGTGGTGGAAAGTTATTGGAGAGTCTCCCATACCATCAATGAAGACAGCAGTATGACAATTCCTGGAATTGAGTGGGTTTTTTTCAGAAATTCGTACCACATTTTAGCAGTGTGGCAGTCCCACTCACTGAATTACTAAAGAAATTTCAGCGGATATCAGAAGGCATTTGACAGTCTGAAAGCTGTGTTAACCACTGCCCCAGTATTAGCCACTCCTAATTATGCAGAGCCATTCAGGGTGGCTATCGATGCAAATGATGTGGGTGCCGGTGTTATACTCTTACAAGATGACGAGAAGATAGAAAGGCCTATTGCATCTGGGGTTGGTGGCATCATGCACAATTGGCAATATCAATATTTCTGATCATGCCCCAGTGTATTCAATGGTTAAGAGTAAGGATACGGTGGTAGGCTCCAGGCACTGGTGACTGGACCCCTTCATCCTCAAGGATAGTTAGTTTATTGAATCCTTTTCTACTGAGTTCAGGGCTTTTTTAGATATTAATTCAGGCTCAGCCAGTAGCCCATCCATTCACTGAGAAACAGCAAAAGCCTATGCTAGGGACTTGGTTATTTCCAATTCAGCCAGTAAGAAGTGACAGACAGGTGAGCAGCAATGTTTGTGTGAGACACATCAGAAAGTAGCTGAAAGGGCATAGTTTGGCAGACCCTCACTGGTTAAACAGAACAGGATCACGGCGCTTCGGTCTACGCTGAACTCCATGCTCACACGGACAGCCAAGAGGGAGCATACATTTGCAAGTCAATGGCTGTTTGAGGATGGGGATAAGCCAGGCAAGTGCCTAGGATACCTTGCTAGGAAAAGGAGTGCCCCCCCAAGCCATTACCTCAATCAGAGAGGACACTGGAAATTTTAGTTACGATTCTAAAAGGATTAATGCAGCATTCTGGAAATTTTACTCTGAATTATACCAATCTGAAAGCTGAGAGAGTGGTGGGTAAGGGTGGAGTCTTTTTTTAAGAATTTGGTCCTTCCGGGAGTGACCCCTGAATAAGAGTGTCTCCTCAATGCCCCATTGTCAGAGCAAGAGGTGCAGGAGGCTGTGAGGCAGCTCCAGAATGGAAAGGCGCTGGGTCCTAACGGGTTCCCTAGTGAGTTCTATAAGGAATTTATAAGTATATTGTCATGGCCGATGCTTGGTATGTTTAATGACTCCCATAGTCGTGGCGTCCTCCCACCATCTCTAAGGGAGTTTGCCTCTCTCATTCTTAAAAAAGGGAAGGCCCAAGAGAACTGTGCTTCCTATAGACCCATTTCACTCCTGAATGTCTCAGATGCAGAAAAGGCATTTGTCAAAGTCAAGTGGCCATACCTTTTTCACACTTTGAAGCAGTTTGGCCTGGGAGAAACCTTCATCAGGTGGCTGGAGGTTTTGTATTGTGATCCTCTTGCCGTGGTCCTCACCAATGGTGTACGGTCAAGCAATTTTAATATTTGTAGGGGCAGTCGACTGGCTTTCTCACTGAAATCGTTCCTGCTTGTAAGAACCTGAGTTTGAATTTGCCTTTTGCCAAGGGGTGTGTTGATGGGATGTTATGGGAATTGGAACAGCTCCTTAGTTAAGTTGCTATATCGAGTTGGTTGGGTTTTCAAATAATTAGATTATTCTAAATTCTGTTTTCTTTTGTTCGAGTTTCAACTGCAGTGTTTAAATAAATTCTGTTTTGCTTAAAGCTGAGTGGTTTGACCAGCTACATCACTCTGGTATATCCACTTTACATCTGCCTTTAAATAAGGAAGCATCAAGGTCCAGGCTACCTTCCTGAAATGTTTTGAGGGGTCTGGCCTGGTCCATAACAGATGAAAGATGTTCAAAAAATCAAAATTGGAGGAATATAACACTGCGCTTACTCAGGCCCTAAGTTATGGCAACTTCAGTCTGATTTCTGAAGGCAGATGGTCAAAGTCTGATGTCTGGTTTCAGCTGGAGGTCTCCTTAAGTATTTCTGCATGAAACTAATCCTAAGCATGTGTAAGAGGCCACAGTTTTAAAAATGTTTGGACAGTGGATTGAAAATAAGTACAAGTAGAACTGTTTTAAATGGGTAAAAACCAGGACTGCAGATGCTAGAAATCAGAGTTTAGATTAGAGTGGTGCTGGAAAAGCACAGCAGGTCAAGCAGCATCCGAGGAGCAGGAAAATTGACGTTTTGGGCAAAAGCCCTTCATCAGGAATAGAGGCCTTTTCCAGCACCACTCTAATCTAGACACTGTTTTAAATGGGGGGGGGGGGGGGGGGGGGGAATGTGCAACACATTTGTTTGCAGTATTGGCAAAAAAAACCAAGAGAAGCTAACTATGTATATGAGACAGTGTTACGTTTTTGGGAATACTGAATCCAGACAAACCAACATAATTTGTTGTAGGTTCAGGAGAGCTCAGCATGGTAACAATTCTCCTATTATTGCACAGAGGAATGGAAACAGAGGTACATCAGAATCTTTCATTGTCTCCTTTCTCTATAAAATTGCTCTCTCCAGTTCTTTGTCAAAAAAGCAGGAAAACTAATTTAGAGACACTGAAGGAAATAATTTTGAAACTGAAAAGAAAAGAAAGACAATCAGGAGCAAATTACTGTAGATGCTAGAATCTCTACTGGAAACAACAAATGCTGGAGATCGCAGTGGGTCAGATAGCATCCATGAAGAGAGAGCAAGCAAACGTTTTGAGTCTTAGATGACCCTACATCAGAGCTGAAATGAAGTGTGGAGGGGGCAGCATAAATAGCATAAATGCTGCCCCCTCCACACTGACCCGCTGTGATCTCCAGCATTTGTTATTTTCAGGAAAAGAAAGACCAATTAAACAGGCGCGAACCAAAGACTGATGATCTCTGTGCAGATAGCACTGTGGGCATCATAATAAAGAATCGTGTTTGCCTATTTTTTCTTTTTATTCGTAATAATTGTACATTGCTTGTTTATCTTTGTGTGTATGTGAATTTAATGGGGGTCAAATTTACCTTGCATTATAATAAATTTATCAATTCATTTACATTTTATTTACTAATGGTTGAGAAAATCAGTTTAGTTCTAATAAATAGTATTTTCTTGGTAATGTCAGAAGCCTGGTGTATGCTTCATTTAACCTGAATCAGTCAGTTTATCAAATTGGGCTTTTTTTAGGTTAGTTTAATTAAAAGTTTACATTTATGGTGACTGCAGGAACAGGGGAGCTGTATTCTCCCAAGCAAGATGAGACAATAATTAACGGGCACTGTCTGCTAACAGTTCTTGAGTGGATATACTAATCAAAGATCCGAACATACCAATCAAAATCTGGAGATTGTTAGCCATGTAGCACTGGAGTGTCCAAGCTTTACTCGCTGCAAGGTACAGAGTAAAAAGGATCTAGGAGGTGCCAGCACTGAGTTATGGAAGAGATCTCAACAAATTCTTCCTCTTATGGCTCTTAAGCAGATCAACTCCTCCTCCAGTATGGCTGCCTCTGTGGTGGTGCTCCTCATGGTAGGCATGGGTGACACTAGGTGATGTACAGTGCTGGATTACATCTGTTCAATTACCTTGATCACCTTCATTCCTTGGAAGCCTGGAGAACTTTTTAAAACTTCACTAGAACTTTGACATGCAAAAGCTTAGTGTGGTACATTGAAATTTGAAACATGGGCCCACAAGACAATGAATAAGCAAACTGATAATGAAATAAATATTAGAACTAAAACAAAACAGCCTTTCATGACCTAGATAGAATTCTTTCCATAAGACATCGAGAATGATAGCTTTGGATATTTCACCTCTTATCCAATACCTTCTTTGGTTACCTGCAGCGTTTTCATTCCACAGACTGGGGGATGGAACACTATGGGGAAAGAGTCATTCTTTATCTCATTTCTTGTTGGGAACTTGATTGTTTTCAATAGGGCTGCAGCATTTGCCCAAAAAAAATGCACATTCTAGTTGGCAATTAATGCATTGACAGGAGGATTATATGTCATCCTGGCACTATAAATGTAAATAATATGGACTGGGTAAGAATTATGTTAGATGGGACATTTAATAGTGTACTTTTTGTGGACCAGGACAACACATAATGCTCCTGTCAATGCATTAATTGCCAACTAGAACATGCATTATTTTGGGAGCGAATGCTGCAGCCAGAATTTTGGGCGGCACAGTGATTAGCACTGTTGCCTCACAGCGTCAGAGACCCGGGTTCAATTCCCACCTCAGGCAACTGTCTGTGTGGAGTTTGCACATTCTCCCCGTGTCTGCGTGGGTTTCCTCCAGGTGCTCTGGTTTCCTCCCACAGTCCAAAAATGTGCAGGTTAGGTGAATTGGCCATGCTAAATTGTCCGTAGTGTTAGGTGAAGGGATAAGTGTAGGGGAACGGGCCTGGGTGGGTTGCGCTTCAGAGGGTCAGTGTGGACTTGTTGGGCCGAATGGCCTGTTTCTACACTGTGAGTAATCTAATCTAATCAGATTGAAAACAATCAAGTTTCCAACACAAAATGAGATAAAGAATGACTCTTTTCCCATAGTTTTCCTCCCCCGGTCTGTGGAAGGAAAAAGCTGCAGGTAACTAAAGAAGGTATTGGATAAGAGGTGAAATAGCCAAAGTTATCATTGTTGATGTCTTATTTAAAGAATTCTATTTAGGTTATGAAGGACTTTTTTTGGTTCTTATATTTATCTCATTATTAATTTGTTTATTCATTGTCTTGTGGGCACATGTTTCAAATTTCAATGTACTACACTAAGCTTTTGCATGTCAAGGTCCTGGTGAAATTTTAAAAAGTTCTCCAGGCTTCCAGGGCATGAGGTGATCAAGGTAATTGAACAGATGTAATCCAGCACTGTACATCACCCAGGGTCACCCATGCCTACCATGAGGAGCACCATCATAGAGGCAGCCATACTGGAGGAGGCGCTGATCTGTTTAAGAGCCACGGGAGGAAGCTTTTGATTGTGTAATTACCTTATCAACATTGTACAGCCACAAACAAAATGTCCCTCTCGGCTCTCAGGCCAAGGCTGACATAAAATTCTTCTGATGGTCTCTGTACTTTGCTGCTAATTGACCATTCTTTCAAAGAGAGCCACTTTATACCCTGAATGTCTTACATAAGAATTCTCTATTGTCCAATGAGTGAATGGGGAGGCTTTATACCTTTAGCTTTGTTAAAATCCAATCCTGCACATTATGGGAATCAAGCGCCCCTTTCAGAGTTGCTTTTATCAGAATTTCGACTTTATATCCACCTCAGCACATCAGGCACTGAGAGTGGCATTAGAATATGGCAGACTTTGTACTATTAGGGAGAGATAAACTTGGCTGGACACAGAAGCAAAGAGATCTTTGAGTGTGAAAGCGGGTGATGGTGCATAATATTATCCACCTCAGAAATTAGTGTGAATTATAAAGTGTGACAAAATGTGCAATGATTACAATGCAAGCTACATTTTTTTGTATATCGTGAAATAGCACTCATGTTGTATGCATGGTTTTATGAAACATAAAGTCCTAGTTCCTAAGTACCTATGTTAAATTACACAATTTCTTGTAGTTTTTCTTTATTATTAATTCCTCATAGTGAGATAGCTTTTCCATCATTGCATTGCTTTAAATGCAATTGAGAGTAAACTCCAAGATTTATTCATCTCAAGCAAGATCATACTCCTAATTCAGTGATCAGAGCAATTATGCTTCTGGTTGTATCTTCCGCCCATACAAATCCTCAAACTCATCCTTCAGCATTAATGAACACTTCATTCATTAGGGAAAGAAAACAGGCACAAAATCACACTGCTATAGTTTTTGTCAGAAAACAGTTAAAATACACACAACACTATACTTTCCAAGACATCATGATTTTAATTAAAAAATGCAAAGGTTATTAATAAAAGTTTCTCTTTTGTTTGACCACAGTTTCAAAATGTTCTTCAACTACACCCAGTATATGTCCACAGGCACTGGCACCTGCTTGATTAGTGCTGAGAGTTCAATGTCCATTAATAAATATTTTAATAAGATTACCTTCCAGACATGCAGAGTGAAATGGCGATTGCTTTCTGATTCCATATGAGATCATTCTCAAAATTAAATATTTGTAGTGAAGTTTTCTTTATTATATTTTGTTCCATTAACCTTTTAATGTTTTTTTTACATTATGAAACAGAAAATGGGCACAGGCCATGGGGCATAACCAGAACATATTTCTCAAAATGTTCCAGTCAGCTCAAAACTCCAATGCTAAATGGAAGACTGCAAGACTCCTAAAGAAGCATAAGATCAATCACTTCATTAGTTCCATACAAAATCATGTGACCAACCCAACAAATTGGAAACTGAAGGCTCAGCATCTGGGACTCATGCATAAGTGGCTTTAGATCTCTTACACTTCTTCTTATGATGGTTTTTGTCAAAAGTATTCAGGCTACAAAATTCAGCTATGTAGCACACAGCCTTGCTTCCAAAGCAGTGGCTATGGATACTGGATACAAACTTGTGGTGTAGAACATTACTTTAGTGAGGATGCAAGTATATTTGCATGACTCAAAAACTACAGCAGGCCAGGTAGCATCCAAGGAGCAGGAGAGTTGACGTTTCAGGCATAAGCCTTCCCAGCCTCGTCCACCAATGGAGAAGCATTCGGTTTCCTAGTGTTAAAAATAGGAGAAATGAGGACTGCAGATGTTGGAGATTGAGTCAAAGAGTGTGGTGCTGGAAAAGCACAGCCAGTCAGGCAGCATCCTAGGAGTAGGAGAATTGACATTTCGGGCATAAGCCCTTCATCAGGAAAAATAGTTGAAGTCCACAGGTTTGGTGTGCCATGTGCTGTAGGGTTTTATCTTTACTGGAAGGATTCTGTGCAAACCATTTTCTCCTAGAAATAGGTGTAATAGTACGTATCTGCCTTGGCCTACAGGGAGAATGAGCAGTGTGGCACAGAAGAACACAAGCTGCTGAATATGGAAGGAGGAGGAGGGGGAAGAAGAGCCTTCATAGTCATTGAGTATGTTCAGGGAGTAATTTTCTTAACTGAAGCTTAAAGTCGAACAGTGTTTCAGAGATTTCTGTTTCACTAAGGACTTACTCCCTGAAATTTATAACAGTTCAGCCATTATTTCAGACTGAGAACACGATGAAGACAACATTGCCTGGGGCCATGAGTGTGAATGCAGCCATTAATTTTTTTTTCGAAATGTTTTGTCCCAAGTTGGAGCAGGTGGCATTTTCAACATCCCAGCTTGTCATTCACTGTCGTATATTGGAGATTACTGACTCTGTATTTGAGAGAACTAAGTACATGTCTTTCTCGCTTCCCAGTCAATAGCAGGGAGAATGCAGGGTGCCACAATAATGCACACATATCACTTTTCAGGGCCACTTATCAACGTTGTGGGATTCCTCTTGCTCAACATTTTGTTGGCGTACAACAATACACATGCATGCGATGTTGGAAATGATCATGGTGCCTTCAATCTACACCAGTAATTGTGGCAACTTAAATGAGCCAGAACCTCAACTCAGGGGTGGCAAGAATAAATCTTTGATGACATGGCTCATTCAAAGTGCGAGCTATGCCATTCAGCTCTTTTGTCTATGTTTGGACCCAGGCAGTGGGAGGCATCTCAAGTAGGTGTTGTTGATAATGTCTTTGATCCTCACCATCCCTTTGATGATGATTGAGAATAGAATGATAAGGTGTTAATAGGCTTGGTGTGGATTTTGGGAGAAAGCAAGGACTGCAGATGCTGGAGACCAGAATCAAAAAGTGTGGTGCTGGAAAAGCACAGCCGGAAAGGCAGCATCCGAGGAGCAGGAGAGTTGTCGTTTTGAGCATCTTCATCAGGAATGTGTGGGGGGGGGGGGGGGGGGGGGGGGGCAAGGGAGCTGAAAGATTTTTGGGAGGGGTGGGGCTGTGGGGAAGGTAGCTGGGAATGCGATAGGTAGATGAAGGTGGGGGCGTGATGGTGATAAGTTGGAGTGGAGGGTAGAGAGAAAGGTGGAAGGGAAGGTAGACAGGTAAGAGAGTTCCAGAGGGCTGTGTTGAGGTGGAGGGTTGGATCCAGGATAAGGTGGGGGGAGGGGAGATGAGGAAACTGATGAAATTGACATTGATCCCATGTGGTTGGAGGGTCACGAAATGGAAGATGAGGTATTCTTCGTCCAAGCATTGGGTGGCTAGGATTTGGCGGTGCATGACTTGCATGTCCTTGGCAATGTGCGAGGGGTAGTTGAAATGCTCGGCCATAGGGCTGTGGTGTTGATGGGTGCGTGTATCCTGGACATGTTCTCTGAAACATTCTGCAAGTTGGCGTCCTGTCTCCCCAATGCAGAGGAGATCACATTGAGAGCAATGGACACAGTAGATGAGGTGTTTGGATGTGGAGGAAAATCTCTGCTGGATTTGGAAGGATCCTTTGGGGCCTTCGACGGAGGTGAGGGGGGAGGTGTGGGGCAGGTTTTACACTTTCTGCAGTGGCAAGGGAAGGTGCCAGGAGTGGACAGTGGATTGGTAGGGGTGTGGACCTAACGAGGGAGTTGTGGAGGAAATGGTCTCTGTGGAATACTGAAAGGAATGGGGAGGGAAATATACCCTGGTGGTGAGGTCTGACTGTAGGTGGCAGAAATGGCGGAGGATAATGCGTTGTATCCGAAGGTTGGTGGGGTGGAAAGTGAGGACCGGTGGGGCGGACGGTGTCTCAGTGGTTAATACTGCTGCCTCAGAGCGCTAGGGACCCTGGTTCGATTCTAGCCTCGGGCGACTGTCTGTGTGTAGTTTGCACATTCTCCCCATGTCTGCGTGGGTTTTGTCTGGGTGCTCTGGTTTCCTCCCACAGTCCAAAGATGTGTGGGTTAGGTGAATTGGCCATGGTAAACTGCCCATCTGTTCAGGGGTGTGTAGGTTTGGTGCATTACTCATGGGAAATGTAGAGTAAAAGGGTAGGAGAATGAGTCTGGGTGGGATACTCTTCAGAGGGTCAGTATGGACTTGTTGGGCTGAATGGCCTGTTTCCACACTGTTGGAATTCTATGAATGGGGGGGTTCTGTCCTTGTTGTGGTTGGAGGGATGGGGCTCAAGGGCGAAGGTGAGGGAAGTGGAGGAGATGCACTGAAGGGCATTGTTGATTATGTGGGAGGGGAAATTGTACTCCTTGAATTAGGAGGCCACCTGAAATGTTCTAGAATGGAATTGGTCCTCCTGGGAGCAGATGCGGCGGAGGCGGAGAAATTGGGAGTAAGAGATAGCATTTTTACAGGAGGGAGATTTATTTGGGCTATGTTAGTTAAGTACAGATATGCCCCACTTTTCAAAAGTACAGCATTCCTATTAAACCTTTTGGAAGCCAAAATGGCGTAAAGTGAAGAACCATTAATTTATATGGGAAAATTTTTCCTTTTACTGTAAAATGACCTACTAATGTAGGTCTTCTGCAAAAGCAAAGTGGCGTACAGCGAACTTTCATAACGGGGAGGGAGGATACCTGTACACATGTCCATGCATAGGTAGATGGAAATGAACGTGCATGTGTGGTGGGTGTCAAAGCACGTGTGTGTATATACATTCATGTCGGTGTGGCTGTGGATATGTGTCAATGTAAGGGAATGGCAAAATAAGATCCATTACTGTATGGGCTTTGTACTATGGCCATTTTCACAAGGACACATGGTTCACTGGAATGTAGCCTCAAGGAATGAGAAAACTGTGAACATCACATGGAGAATTGTCTACTGATTATTGGTTCATGTGTCCTGCTTTATTCAGAGGGACACCTCTGTTAGAAATAAAGGAGACTTGATAATTAAGGTGGATGAGTGTATTCACATATAACCAGGTAACCTGAAACACAATCTTTGGCAAAGGGCTGCCAAAGTAGGTCAGATGACCATCATAATTTACATGCAATCCTGAAATTCAACTTCTGCGCACTGAGGAGTATCCTACATTGTTGGAAAAGTGTAATCTTATGAGAGTTGTTGCGAACTGACTCCTCTGTGAATAAGGACGTTTTTGTACCCAACGTTAGATTTGGTTTGGACTTTGTGTTTGCAAGGACTTCGAAACCAGTGTGAGCCAGTAATAAGTGAGGCGTTAGATAGTAACCCACTCTAAACCTTTGCTAGATTCTGTTATCAAATTATGCATCCCTCCTCCCAACCCAGGAAGATCACCACTATCTCAAGTACCAGGTGGAAAAGACACATTTTATTTTGCAGCAGTAACAAAAGGCACTGGCATAATGCTCACTGTCCTCGGGATTGCAGATCCTCTGATCACTCTGCCATCAGTGTTGGAATCAGCTCATCATATCAACAGGGGTATTGGCAGTTGTACAAATGCGCAAAGTCTCAGTCACATCACGTTTGAAAATGGACATGTTCTGTGTAAACCTGTGATGGTGGAAAAAATAAACAAACAGCCTTCTGACTCTAAATTTGATGAGAATCCCATTTAAAAATTAAACTACTGAAATAAATGATTTGTGCTTGAACTTTTCCATCTTGTTTTTTTTTAACTGATTTTGTTGATGCTTATTCTAGCTGTAAGCTGTTATACAGGAGGTGCTAGCCTGCCAACACTGTATGCAAGAGACCACTACTTATGTGAATCCAGATAGTAAAGAAAGGGATTTTAATCCTCACCCTCATCCCTGCTGAGAGGAAACTGGGTGGAATGGCTGTTGAAATCTAAGCTTGAAACAAACACTAAATGCTATTTCAGGCACATTTCTTGAATGCTTGATGCCTCACTTGGGTTGCAACCTTGTGAGTCTAGTTCCATAGGACAAAGTGAATTAGAGTCATTTTTAATGACCTGTTGAGTAAAGTATCCATTGTGGACTCTCAGCTGTGTAGAAGGAGAGGCCCATAGGGTGAATAGAAACCCTACCCTTTGGGTCCATGTGGAATTGACCTCTTTTAGGTGCCAAAGAAAATTTCAGCTACTATTCCAACACCTCGTTGATAGTCCTTTCTGCTTCCAATCTTTCCAATTCCTTAGATCTTAACCCCTTAACTGACCAGCATTTGTGGAATCAATAGCAGCAAGCAGTAAACATTAGGTGACTTCTGCTATCAATGCCAAGTACCCAATGAGTTGCTATTAATGTGTCTTTCAGCTAGATCTGATGCAATCTATGGTGTTCAGTTGTTTTTTTTAATTCATCCAGTGAAGGTGGACATTGCTGTCTGGGCCAGCATTTATTGTTTATCACTACCTTGAGAAGTTGATGGTGAGCTGCCTCATTGAAAGCAGGTCCATGTGGTGTAGACTCATCTGCAGTGACAGGGAGGAGTTCCGGGACAAAGGTCCAGCAATGGTAAAGAACATTGGAGAGCATGCCAGGAGCAGCACCATGTATACCTAAAATTAGATGTCAACCTGGTGAAGCTACAAACAGGACTACTTGCATGCCAAGCAGCATAAGTAGCAAGCAATAGATAGAACTAAGCAATCCCACAACCAATGGATTGGATTTGAGCTCTGCAGACCTGCTGCATCTAGTTGTGAAGATGGTGGACAATTAAACAAATCACTGGAGGAAGAGTCTTCACAAATGTTTGCATCACCAAGGATGGAAGGGCTCTGCACACCGGTGCAAAAGATAAGGATGAAGCGTTTGTGACAATCTTTAGTCAGAAGAGTCAAGTGAATGATCCATTTTGGCCTCATCCAGAAGAGAAACAGCATCACAAATGCCCCTCTTCAGCCAATTTAATTCACTCCACATGATATCCAGAAACAGTTGGACACTGACAATGATCCAGCAATAGTACTGAATACTTGTGTGCCAGAATATGCTGATCCCTTAGCCACTCAGTCAATCACAACCTTGATGACAAGGCCAGTCACTTTCACCTCACCACTGGCAGTCAGCTCTTTTGTTCATGCTTTATTTGAAGTCACTCATGGACCAGCATTTATTGCACAACTTTAGTTTCCCTTAAAAAGTGATGGTGAGCTGCCTTCCTGGACTGTTGCAGTCCATGTGACATAACCCACAGTGCCATTAGGGAGGGATTCCAGGATTTTGACCCAGTGTTACTGAAGAAATTGAAATATATTTCCAAGTCAGGATGGTGAGGGGAACTTGCAGGTGGAGATATTCCCATGTATCTGCTGCCCTTGTCATTTGAGATGGACGTGATCTTGGACTTGGAAGTTGCTGTCTAATTGGTCAATTTCTGCAATGCATCTTGAAGATGGTACACTATTGCTACTGAGCATTGGTGAAGTGGATAATTGTGAATGTGGGGCAATCTAATGAGTTGCTTTTTTTTCTAGACGGTTTCAACTTTCTTGAGCATTGTTGGAAATATGTTCATCCAGGCAAGTGGCGACCAAGGCTATAATAAGGTCAAGGGCTGATTGGTCCTGACGAAATCCAAACTTTCCAACAGGTTAATGTTGAGCAAGTTCTAATTGATTGCATTATTGATTTGTCTCCATTATTTTTCGCCCCTCTGTTACTTTGCTGATGAATGAGAGTACATAGAACATAGAAGAATACAGCGCAGTACAGGCCCTTCGGCCCTCGATGTTGCGCCGATCCAAGCCCACCTAACCTACACTAGCCCACTATCCTCCATATGCCTATCCAATGCCCGCTTAAATGCCCATAATGAGGGAGAGTCCACCACAGTAGACTGGTCATTTACCATGTTGGAATTGACTTACTTTTTGTATTCATGGGCAATGTTTCACATTGTTGGGGAGATGCCAATGTCTCAGCCACACAGAACATCTTGGCTAAGGCACAACTAGTTTGAAAGCACATATCTTCAGTACTATTATTTTGTTCTCATAGCTTTTGCCACATTTAGGGTCTCCAGCTGTTTATCAATATCAAGTGGAGTAAATCAATATTGGGGACTGAAGAAGGATGCCAAAATGGATCATCCACATAGCAATCCTGGCTGAAGGTGGTTGCAGATGTTACAGACTTATTTTGGACTGATGTGCTAGGCAACCTCATTGAGGACAGAGATATTTGTGGGCCTCCTCAACTGAATAATTATTTAATTGTCCACCATGATTTGTGACTTGGGCTGCAGAGCATAAATCAGATCACCTGGTTGTTGGATCATTCAGCTCTACCTATCACTTGTTTCTTCAGCTGTTTGATATGCAAGTCGTCCTCTGTTGTGGCTTCTTCAGTTTGACATTCATTTTCCTTTGCTATGCTTGATCTGATGCCATGGGACTTCATAGGGTGCAGAGGCGATGTTGAAAACTTCCCGGGCAACTCCCTCCCAATGGTAGACCACTGTGTCGTCACATCTGCTTGATCTGTCCTGTTAGTGGGACACAACATACTTAGGGAAGGTGATGGTGTTACGTAGGACATTGTCTGTAAGGTATGACTTCATGAGGATGACTATATCTAGCTGTTGCTTAACTGATATGTGAGACTGCTCTCCCAATTTTAGCACAAGCCCTCCCTCCCAAATGTTAGTAAGGAGAATTTGCAGTGTCAGCAGGATTGGTTTTGCCATTGTTGTTTCCTGTTTCTAAAGTTGATGGATGATGCAGTTAGTGTCATTCTTTTTTAGATTTGGTAATGCTTTAATACAACTGAATGCCATTACCATTAAGTTACCATTCTCCCAGAATTCTTGATTCAAAAGACTTTTGACAAGGTGTCTTGTAATAGGACACAATACTCCAGCAGAGGCAAAAGCAGGCTTACATAGACTCTCACCATACCTTCTTTGATTTTGCAATAATGGCTCTACTTAAAAGGCCCAGGAACTTGAATGTCTCATTAACTACTTTCTCAACCTGCCTTGCCAGCTTCAAATATTTATGTATATACCAGCTCCAGGTCTCTCTGTTCTTGCACATGCTTTCAAATTGTACTTTTTAAAATATTGTCTCTCCTCTTTCTTCCCATTAAAATCTATCATTTCACACTACTTTGCATTAAATTCATTTGTTGTGTGCCCACCCTGTCCAGCAGTACGCATGTTTAAGAATTTGAATTTAGTTTAAAAGATTTGGAGATAAACAGCTGATATCAATAAAAGTGACAAAATATCTAGTGGACTGCTATAAAAATCTAACTGGTCCGCTAGCATCCTTTGAGGAATGAAACCTGCCATGTTCTTATCTGGCCTCGCCTATATTTGACTCCAACTCGACACTAGTTTCCCCGATCTTCACACTATGGTCTTTTAACTTCATTTCATTGTCTCCGTTTACCTGTCTCTGTTCTTGATTAGCAAGTTCTGTTCCACTCCTTCCATTAATTTCTCAAAACATGCATTCAGTGTTTGCTGCTGCTCAGGGTCCTGGTTGCTTATCAAATTTCTTCTCAATTCACTGAAATACTGCAATTAGAAAGCACAATGTGTCAAGGTCAACTGAGTTTCATTACACAGTGTTATTTCTTAGGACATCTTGGCCTAAATTCTGTAGGCACCAAAAGTTTTGTCTAAGTTCAGTCATCAGGATATTCAATCCACAGACAGATTGCAGTGTGAAAAATGTGACAGGAGAAACAATTCAGCGGTTGAAGAAAGATGTCAATACAAAATGAGAAAGTCGATGTGTGTAGCTCTGAAGAAAATCTTTCTTTTCTGTAAAAACTGTAGAATAAATTTCATTAAAATTCTGTGAAGTCTGACAAACATGTTAGTCAACATAGTCCAGTTGGGGCTGTCACCTGAGCTTGCCCAGTGATGGGTTCACTGGTTGTGTATGCCCTGAAGAAATCTCTATACCCACTGCAATTTCCTATCAATCAGAATGAATGTGTAAACTTAACAGTGCCCTCAGCTCCTTTGTCCAGATTGTTAATGTGTAATGTAAGTAGTTGTGGTCCCAACACTGATTCCTGTGGAACTCCACCACTAACTGTCTGACATCCTGAAAAGTCCCCTTTGTCTCCACTCTCTGCTTTCTGCCAGTCAGCAATTCTCTATCTATGCTTGTACCTTGCCCCTAATACCATGAGGTCATTTTATTTAGCAACCTCCTGTGTGGCATCTTGCCAAAGGCCTTCTGGAAATCCAAGAAGATCACATCCACTGGCTCCCTTTTATTGAGAGACATCAGTAATGAATGCTAGTCCACGCACATCCTACAAATTAATACAAAACAAAATGCACTCATAGCCAGATCAAAGGAAGAGCAATAAACTAAGTTAAAACAAGACTTTTGGACTGAACTTAAATGAGTAAAAGACCAGCATTATGGCTTTAAATGGAAATTAGAAAAGTGCTTTGGCATAATAATAAACATAAAACATCCAAGAATTAAATCTACAATGGATTAGTTATGTCAAGAGGTGTGATCAGTGACTTTAGTAGTGTTTAAAAGTAGCTGCATAAAGTTGAAAAAATGTCTCTCATGTGGAGTATTGCACTCCATGGTCATCAGAGCTGGGCTGAGCTGAAAGAGGATGGGAGAAGAATAATATCTGCAGGTATTCTGCAGTGGAGGATGCTCAGAATTAGGAGAATGGACAGAACAAAGATTGAGTGGTTTAGACCCAGAGCACAAGCTCAGGATTAAAAAGGATTGTTAAGTAATTGAGAAAAAATGATACCCAGATAGAGGCATTCAAAACAAAGACTTGACAGCCTTGATTTTTGCAATAAATCAAAGAGTAATTGAGGGGTAAACATAAGAAGAAAATTTGGATGAGAGGATGACATTGCGATGTGAACTATGTGAGACTTGAAGCCAGCCAGAGAAAAAGCAAAACAATGACCCGACTGACCCCACGGTGACAATGAATAAACGGCCGACCAAGAATGCATCTGTACCTCAGAAAGCGGTCAACAATTCTCTTGGAAGGGCAAAGGTACAAGCTGGCAGAAATGTTAAGAAAAGAAAGCGGTAATGTTAGTTCATAGCATGTAATCATTGTGTATTGCCTTATTACTAAATTGAAATATAAAGCTTTACTGCTCTGACAGTGCCTGTAATGCACAGTGTCGTCAGTCAAATTAATTTCCAATCTTGCACTTATTTTTCAATATTCCCTCATGAGCTGGGGTATAAGAAACAGTGATGGTTGATGGACCAGGAGCAGAATTTAGGCAGGTGCAATCGGGCAATTGGTGTTTCAATTTTATTAAGAGAAAGAAAGCATCTTATACTGTCCTTCAATTTCTAAGGCAGAAAACTGTGGCTTTATTAAAAACTTAATCATTGTGGCAACCTCTCTGCAAATGTCAAAAAAATACTTGGAATTGGAACAGGAATGCCTTGTAATCTGCTGTTCGTAATGGGCAGATCAATAAAATGACACCTTCTAGTCTCACAGCAAGAGCAGAGCTCGTGGTTTAAGTATGACTTGCAGTTATTAAAAGTACTCTTTCCAGCATTCTTAATTGCTAGTATAAAATGTCCTGGACTGAATCTCAGATGGGTAATCTGTTAATGTGATCCACTAATTAAAAAGGGAATAAACAATTTTATTGTTTGGCTAAATGCTTTTGCAAAGTCCCACAATCATTATTTGCAATATTGCAAATCGAGAAGAACATTATGATAGTGTTTTTTTCCTGAACAGTTCCTTCTGCATCCTAAATATGTGAAGACAAAATGAGATACAATTGCCCTCCTGCAAAACTGGGAGCTGATGAGCTGACTGCAATAAAAGCTGCTGTGTAACCAGACTAGAGAAATTACCTGATTAAATACTGGGATGATAATTTTCAACTAAATACAAGGATTATCAATCATCACAGTGCCATACATGTTAACCCATATCATTAAATTCATTAATTTATCTGTAAAAAAAAGCCTCATTACTGCATATGCTGGAATACATCTGTACAGCCTTGCTATGGAGAAAGGACTTGCCATAAGGTCTAGCATATCACTACTGTATTGGAATGATACTCAACTTGAGTGTCACAAATATGCGTGACGACACCACACTGGTTTGGGGTTAAAATCTATTGCTAGACCTCACTATCATTTGTGAAACTTATCAGCTTTTTTCATTCATTCACAGGATGAGGGCATTGCTCGCTAGGCCAGCATTTATTGCTCATCTTTAACTGCCCAGAGGGCAGGAAATGGTTAACCAAATTGATGTGGGTCTGCAGTCACATTTAACCCAGCTAGGTAAGGATAGTAGTTTACTTCCCTAAAGGACGTAAGTGAATGAGATGGGTTTTTCTGACAATCAACATGGTCATCATTATGCTCTTAATTCCAGTTTTTATAAAATTGAATTCAAATTTCACCATCTGCTGTGGTGGGATTTGAACTCAGATCCCCAGAACATTCGCTGGATCTTTGGATTGACAGTCCAATGATAATACCACTAGGCAATTGTCTCCCATGCTCACCCTCGCCTTCATACCAGGAGGTTTGCTGTCATGGTGTGTCACACTTGCCTGTCTTATTTCATGCCCCATCCTCATACATCCACCGTAGCTCATGTGGGACCACTCTATGACATCTGTAATTCAATCTCTCTTTCTGCTGCATTCCATATTACCCACTAGGTGTGATCTCTGTAGTTTTATAGCTCTCATCAAATGGCTGTAATACTGACATTTTAAGCATTCCTTCATTTGTCTTATGGTCTGCACATGGAATGTTTAGAATACATCTAAGCATCCACTTTCAAACGCAATTCCAGCAATCTTCTTCCGCAGATCTTTACTTATGGCCTCAGTTTCTGAGGTATACAATAAAATGAACAGAATGCAGCATATTCTGAGATTTTTCCTCATTTCAAACTTGAATTTTCTTACTGTTAACACATGCTTTATCTTCACAAAATTACTTCTGGCTACCTCTATCCTTTAACTTCTGCATCACATCTACCATCTTCTGTTATCAATTACCTACTTGTTCTAAAATGATACCATCCATTTCAATCCTCACTATCATCACAAACTTGTCATGTTTTTGACTCTAACTTTTATCCTTGGAAGTACTCTGAATACTTGTTCTGCATACATATTGAGTAATATTTATGAGCATATCCATCCTGTTCTTATTCCTCTCTTCATTTGAAACATACCTTATTGTCTCTCTTCTAGTCTAATGCTCTCTATTTGGTTCCAATAAATAAATAGACAAGTTTCACAACATTATAGTCAATGTTACATTTCAGGAACATATCTATTAACCTCTGGTGATGAACATGACAGAACACTTTTTAATATTCTTGTTTACTGCTATTTATCAAAGATTGTTCTTGGGTTAACTATTTCCTTATAAATGACACTATCCAAAAAGAACTAATTAATGCAAATGGTTAACATAAGAAAAGAAAGGGGGCAAAAACTTTAGTTTCATTCAGGATTCAGGTTATAAATGTCAAATCTGCACAAGGTCTTCCTTCAGTGTCACTAGTCTCTCCAGTAAGTTAAACCCTTTGTCCCACCACCTATGTCCCATAGTCAGTGTGGTGCAGTACGTAATATCCACAAGATAGGTAGCAATAATTTGCCTAGGACCCCTCAATAGCACCTCCCAAATCTGCAAACTCTACCACCAAGGACAAGGACAGCAGATGGGAACATCATCACCTGCAATTTCCCCATCAAATCACACATCATCTTGATTTGGAACTATAACACAGTTCCTTCACTGTCATTGGGTTAAAATCATGGAGCTTCTTTCCTAACAGTAGTGTGGGTGTTGCTACATCTCAAGACCTGTAGTGGTTCATGAGGCAGCTCACCACTACCCTAAGGGCAATTAAGGTTGGGCAATAAATGCTAACCTGGCTAGTGTCACCAATATTTTATAAAAGCTGTTCATAAAGATATGGTAATATCCATCTTCCTGTATTCCTGACAGACATTGACTAATGCACCTAATGCATTAAGTATATGATTGACTCTACCTGAGATGCATTTGGAATGTCATGGGGATCAATGGGAGTATGAAGTGTCCAACACTGAGCTAATTCAAAGAGTAGAAATGTCTGGAATTGTCTTAGAGTTCAGCTCAGATGGAGTGGACATGTAATACAGATGAGAAAATCTTTAAAATGTTCTTTTTATTCACAACTTAAACTTGGACACTGTGAGGATGGCTGAGGTTCAGGTTCAAAATGCAAGAGAGTGAAATCTTAGTGGAGCAATCTCATCTGCTGTGACATTTCCTTTCAACAGTAGAGAAGACAAGCAGTGATGGACAAAAGAGAAGCTGGAAAGTCTGAGCAACCTCTACAAAAATCAGGCAGTCCACTCTCACATACACTCTGGAAAGCCATGCTAATCTACTCTATGCTACATTAGAATGCAAATCAGATGCATAAAAGAAACAGCCATCTTTGATAACAAAGGGAAACTGAAATTAAATCTAGTCTTATCAGTGACAGCACACCCCATTAATGAATCACTAAAACAAAGGACATGGAGAGGAACTTCAGTTAATGGCATAGACTTACCGTTTCTCCCTTGGACCATTGGATTGTCATCATTAGTTATTACAGTGAATGAGTTTTTACCAAATTAGATAATTTAATGTAGACCAGGGATTCAGGTTAGGATTTTCTGATCTGCACATCGCAATATCACATTACAGCAGTGCATTCATAAATTCAGACATTAGGGCAGAAAAATATAACTGCATTATTATTATTACTACATTGTTGTAATTTTAACAGGCAGACATTCTGATGCTTGGGCCTTATTTTACTTGAATCATACATGTTAATCCAGCACTTGGATATAACATTCTGGTTGGGATAGTTACAAAATGGCATGCTTATGCATTTGGCTAATGGATAGTATGGGTCGATAAAGTGCGGTGCTGGAAAAAGCACAACAGTTCTAGGTTGGGAAGGATGAGGGGTCACATGAACTGCAATGAGCCAGATTACTTTCATTGTGACCACAGAAAAGTGGCATGAAGAAGATTTAAAAATGGAATTAGGCCATTCTCTGAGCAGCCTCTCAATCAGGGATGCTGTAGATGGTGGCTCAAAAGCATGTAGAATGGAAAGCCTGTTCTGCGGGATACACTCTTAATACCACTGACTTAGTTGCAACACTCTGTCAGCCAGCATCTCAAATAAATAAACGCAGGGCTCCTGAAAACTCTTAAAGAAAAAAAAAATGCATCAAAATGAAAACACTAATTCCTTGGGCCTGATTCAGGCATAGATTCTAACCACAATTGCTATCAATCGCTTGAACCTTCCTCATATCTTGTTTGGTTTTGGGGAGGTTCAGAATTGGGTTGGCACTTTGTGAGAAATACTAACAACCCCAAACAGTTTTGTTAATCATAATGGATTGCTTTCTTTTGAAAAGGGAAAAGATTACAGCCTATTTTATTTATATCCAATGAAGAATGTCGGCAAAGCATAGAAATCAGATATTTTTTATACTTGGGAGAGGGGAATGATTCATTGGTTTATGCAGGATAGAAATTATTAGGCTACCAAATATGTGAAAGATTGCAGTGATCCATAAAGTATGATAATGCGATGTCACCTACTATTGCGAAACACTGTCTATCCTCTATCGCTCACTTAATCATTTTAAAAGTAGTGCTATCTTTCATTGCACTTGGATGCAAATCATCATGAAGCAGATAATGTTAAAGATACTGAATCCACTACGACAAAACTAGGTCATTCAAGGGAGGTGAATGATGAGACATCTCACATCGTATTTACATTTATTCTTCTCTTCTATCATCTTCATCTTATCCCTTTGCTTCATTTTTGGTGGAGGTAAAGAATTTATCTAAAACACATTTACATTTCAATCACAGCATTAAGCTGTTCTCTGCATGGCTCTTTCTGCTTCTCCTGCCAGTATAGTATGGAGTGTGAATGTATCCTGAAAATAGTAGGTTGACTGTGAATAGGGGTATTCTATGGGTAATTAGTCATGCTCTTAATTTATACTCTTACAAGGACACAGATTCAGACTGGACATGGTTCATGAACATTGGCTATTGGTCATGATCTTCTGTCACTGTAGCTTCTCTAGGGTTTCTCCTGATCTTAAAGTGTTTGCAAGATATTGAGATAATCCTACAGAAATTCTTCCACAGAGCACAAATAAATCAGAAGCTGTCACTGGACACGAACTAAACCTGAGCACACAAGGATATGAGAGGCAATGATAGCTGGAAATGCTGATATTAGAGAAGAGCTGGCTTATGGAAGATCTTATTATTGTATTTGAAATTCTAAGTGGTTAAAGTGAATATTAATCAAAGCATATGATTGCAGACTAGGTAGTTGGTATGAATCCAAACTCTGGAATTTGAAGCTGCATGGATACTTTATAAAGATGCGATAGAGACTGCTGCTCAGTTCTGTTGGTCATATTCTGTCTTGTGAAGCCTTCCTTACCTTCTCATTGAGAAGTATCAGTCCCAGGAGTGGACGTGACATTGACCACTGATTCCTACAGTCTTCAAATATAATGCAATTCATTAGAATGGAGAGCATCTGCAATCAGAAAGAACAGTGATTAAAACACAGAGTAGACCAATAATATAGCCATAAAGCCATCACTCTATACGTTTTAATAATTAACCTGGGTATCTCTGCTTAATTTTAATACCTCATCTGTCTTGTTCCTTACAGACATGATTTGAAAATTACAGCGCTGGAAAAGCACAGCAGGTCAAGCCACCTCATCTTCCACCTTGGGACCCTTCAACAACATGGCATCAACATCAACTTCACTAGTTTCCAAATCTCTCTTCTCCCCACTTCATCCCAGATCCAATCCTTCAATTGCACACTGCCCTTTTGAGCTGTACTACCTGTCCATCTTTCTTCTCACCTATTTGTTCCACCCTCCCCACCGACCTATCACAATCACCCCTCACCTGCAGCCACCTATTGCCTTCTCTCATACCTTCCATGTCCCGCACCCCCACCCGGCCCACCCCTAACCTCCTATCTATCTCTTAGCAGCACCTCCTCCCACATTCCTTAGGAAGGGCTTATGCCTGAAATATTGACTCTCCTGCTCCTCTGATGTTGCCTGACTGGCTATGCTTTTCCAGTGCCACACTTTTTGACTCTGACTCTCCAGCATCTGTAATCCTCATTTCCTCCTTACAGACATGGTGCTGTTCTGTGTTGTGGGATTCAGTTCTTCAAGTTGATTTCCCAATTAAGAAATTAATACTATCTGAGATGTTGGCATTTTTAAAAGTTTGGAACAGACTAATCATAGATGGAACTGTTGGGAAAGGCAGAGTGCAATGAAGGTAAGTATTGGGATTCATCAATGGACGAAACTAGTTTAATGGGGTGCAGCCCTAAAGTCACACAGAGATAGTGCCATCAAGGCTGTAGCATAAATTTTGTCAGTCAGGAGTGAAAGAAGTATCATAGTGGACCTGTTTCTAGTGCCATGTGTGGGATAGTGTTTTATTAGCAAGACCACTGCATATATATTTCATTTGGTGGTACATATTACACCATATTGTCTTATCTTTCACTGACATTAAGATTAACACTGCTCCTTGCAAAACCTCTCTCCTGTACATTCAAAGGATCCAAATATGTCATGCTGTACTCTGATTGTCCACCCAATATCTTTGCTGTGGAAGATCTAATTAACTCTACTATCACCTATGCCAGCTCATTGTTCTCTTGTATCACAAAACAGCTCAAATCCACAGCTCTGCTGGCCTTTCCTTCCTTGACAGTCAAAGCATCATTTCCTTCTTATTTTCTAAAGTGTACCTGCCTGGGGAGTTGGCAAAGACAACCTTCGGTCCTGTGTTGCTGAACAGTCTCTCAATGCTCGCCATCATGGCTGATGCATGACAACTGTCCTCAAATACAA
This sequence comes from Chiloscyllium plagiosum, assembly GCF_037043375.1. Classification (NCBI taxonomy): domain Eukaryota; kingdom Metazoa; phylum Chordata; class Chondrichthyes; order Orectolobiformes; family Hemiscylliidae; genus Chiloscyllium; species Chiloscyllium plagiosum. The sequence goes on along the minus strand of NW_028270154.1, from coordinate 74,641,990 downwards.
TGCAACCCTTTATTTGGAGTGACTGTGTGTGGCTATGCTTTTAAAATATGGTCACTTTGCCCCACTTTTAGAATTAAAATGGGTTGCCATCTGGCATCTGCTGATCTTAAATGTCACCAATACCTCACAATGTTGTCAGCCTGGGATGAAGCCAGCAGAAATGAGTATACACTTATTTTTCAAATCAATTTTATGACAACTTTAAAGAAAACAGACTGATTAATGTGGGAGATCAAAATAACTCTAACAGTATAAAACAATGAGATTCAGTGTAAAAGAATGAGATTCATAATGAAGATCTGCGTTATAAATTATCTCACACTGAATAAGTCACAAATGTTAAACAAAAACAGAAGTTGCTGGAAAAGCTCAGCAGGTCTGGCAGCTTCAATGAAGAGAAATCAGAGTTAACATTTTGATTCCAGTGACCCTTCCTCAGATCTGAGCTTTTCCAGCAACGTCTGTTTTTGTTTCTGATTTATAGCATCCACAGTTCTTTTGGTTTACACACGTTAAATATTGGTGATTTAAAGCTAATTATAGAGGGGTTGCAAGCATTGTAGCCATTGTCATTAAAAACCAATTTACTTGTAAGAAAACATCTAAAGCAGTTTCTTCTATATGGGTTTTATTTTTTACTGTCATTCCGTCTGCCAGCTTGCTCTGGAAATAAGACCCACAGGAAAATTTTTATCTACAGCCATCTTATTGCTATACACATTATGAGTATAAAAATTAAAGGAGGGAAAATAGATGAGATTAAAGAGATAATTTCAAGGGGAAGCAAGAGAGGCAGAGAGGATTAGAAAGAGAATTCCCAGGAGGCGAGAGAGAAAGAGAGAGAGGGAGAGAGAGAGAGAATTCCTTGTGTAAGGTCCAAGGCTACTGCAGCCCCTGTCATCAAGGATGGAGTAATTGATATTTATGGATGAGCCTTGTAGTTGGTAGTCTGCCAATCTGTATAAGTTGTGAATACATGAGTGATGGCGTCATTCAAGAAGTTGACTGTCAGTATCAAAGTGTTACATATTAACATTTTACACTTCAAGTTTATCACCCTTTAGTCTCTTTCCTACGTATTTTAGACCAGAAGATCATTAATGTGGAAGAAGAACAAGCCATTCAGCAACTTCCGGCCATTCTATCCAAAGCACGTGTACAATCTACCTTATCACAACCCATTAAGATTAATTTAATTTCCTGAAATAAAACTTTGCATAAATGTTCACTTAATCCTCAATCTGCAAATTCCAGAACATTTACCAATCTCCATTGTCTGATATCTGTATTAACATCTTCCTTAGAACATGCTCACACTACTGGCTCGCTGGGCCAGTAGTGACTAACACTGGGACTACCAGTGCACGTAATTATCCCTCAAAAACTGCATCCATTCCCCTTCTCAGTACAAGCTTCATTCACCTTCACAGTGCACTTGATCATAACTATTTGTAAATATTCATATTTTCTTCAACCTCATTCCCAATTAATCTGACTCTCTTGTAAAGGATTTAATTGAGAAAACAGTGAATACTTTTGAAGATCAAAACTGCTTTGCAAATTGACACCTGCTGCCTACATAACAACATTTGCTGGCCTTTAACAAGTTGACTGAGTGATAGCACTGAGATGCACAACATGGTAAACAGCTATGTAAGTACCATCCACTCTTAAACCATAAGGCACAGGAGCAGAAATTAGGCCATTCGGCCCATCAAGTCTGTTCTGCCATTCAACCATGGCTGATGAGTTTTTTCAACTCCACTCTCCTGCTCTCTCTCCTTGTAACCCTGGATCCCCTTGACAATCAAGAACCTATCTATCTCTGTGTTAAACATACTCAGTGACCTGGCCTCCACAACTTTCTGTGGCAATGAGTTCCACAGATTCAGCCTCTCTGGATAAAGAAGTTTCTCCTTATCTCTGTTCTAAAGGGTCTTCCCTTTACTCTAAGGCTGTGCATTCGGGTCCTTGTCTCTCCTGCCAATGGAAACCTTTATTCCTGATGAAGGGCTTTTGCCTGAAACGTTGATTTTGCTGCTCATCGGATGCTGCCTGAATTGCTGTGCTCTTCCAGCACCACTGATCCAGAAAATGGAAATATCATCCCAATGTCCATTCTGTCCAGGCTGTTCAGTATTCTGTAAGTTTCAATTAGATTACCTCCTCATCCTTCTAAACCTTATCAAGTATAGTCTCAGAGTCCTCAAACATTCCTCATATATTAAGCCTTTCATTCCTGGGATATTTCTCATGAACCTGCATAACAACATTCGCTGGCCTTTAACAAATTGACTGAGTGATAGCACTGAGATGCACAATATATATATTCTATATATCCTCCAAAACCAATATATCCTACCTGTGATATGGGGCCCAAAACTGCTCACAATACTCTATATGCCGTCTGACCAGAGCTTTATAAAGCCTCACAATTATATCCCTGCTTTTATATTCTAGTCCTCTTGAGATGAATGACACTTTGCCTTCCTAATCACCAACTGCAAGTTTACCTTGAGAGAATCCTGGACTGGAACTTCCACATCTCTTTGTACTTCAGATTTTTGAATTTTCTCCCCATTCAGAAAATAGTCCATGCCTCTGTTCTTTCTATCAAAGTGCATGACTCACACTTTGTCACATTGTATTCCATCTGCCACTTCTTTGCCCACTCTACTAACCTAAATCTTTCTACAGCCTCCCTGCATCTCAATGCTACCTGTCCCTCCATTTATCTTTGTATCATCTGCAAATGTAGCCAAAATGCCCTCATTTCCTTCATCCAGATCATTAATGTATAAAATGAAAAGTTGTGGTCCCAACACTGATCCTTGCAGAACACCACTAGTCACTGGCTGCCATCCTGAGCAGGACCCTTTTATCCCCACTCTCTGCCTTCTGCCAGACAGCTATGCTAGCACTTGCCTCTAACAACACAGGCCTTTATATTACTCAGCAGCTTCCTGTGCAGCACCTTGTCAAAGGCCTACAAGAAGTCCAGATATATCATTGGCTCTCCTTGGTCTAGCCTACTCATTACCTCTGCAAATAAATTTGGCAGGCATGCTCCCCTTGATGAAACCATGCTGACTTTGCCATGCACTTCCAAGCATTCAGAAATCTCATCCTTCACAATGGACTTCAAAATCTTACCAAGACTGAGATCAGGCTAATCAGTCTATAAATTTCACGTCCTTTGCCTTGCTCCTTTCTTAAACAGGGTGGTTTCATTCAGGATTTTCCAGTCATCTGGGACTGTCTTGACTCCAGTGATTCCTGAAAGATCACCACTAAAGTCTCCTCTATGTCTTCAGCTATGTCATTCAGAACTCTGTGGTATAGCCTATCTGGTCCAGGTGATGTATCCATTTTCAGACCTTTCAGTTTTTCTCGCACCTTCTCCTTGGTGATGGCCATCATCGCCATCTCTGCCCCCTGACTCTCTTGAATTTTTGGGATTCTACTAGTGTCTTCTGTGAAATCTGACGCAAAGTACTTATTCAGTTCCTCAGCCATTTCTTTATTTCCCATTACTACTCTAGCTTCATTTTCCAGCAGCCTAATGTCTACTGTTGCCTCTGTTTTGTCCTTTATATATCAAAAGAAACTTTTGCAATCTTTTTTTATGTTGCTGGCTTGCTTCCCCTCATATTTAATCTTCTCCCTCCTTATTTCTTTTCTCGTTATCCTCTGTTGGTCTTTGTAGACTTCCCAATCTTCTGGCTTCTCACTATCCTTCGCCACATTATGTGATTTCTCTTTTGCGTTATGTTGTTCTTGACTTCCCTTGTCAGCCATGATTTCTTCATCCTCCCTTTAGTATGCTTCATTTTCCTCGGGATGAATTTTTGTTGTGTCTCCCGAATTATTCCCAGAAACTCCTGCCATTGCTGTTCCACCGTCTTTCCTGCTGCCCTCCTCTCCCAGTCAATTCTGGTCAGCTCTTTCCCCATGCCTTTATAATTACCTTTATGCAACGGTGATACCGTTACATCTGATTCCACTTTCTCCCTCTCGAATTGCAGAGTAAATCCTATCATATTTTGTTTACTGTCTCCTTTGGGTTCCTTCACCTTAAGCCCCCTTATCAAATCTGCCTCATTGTACAACACTAAATCCAGAATTGCCTGTTTTGTAATGGGCTCCACCACAAGCTGCTCCAAAAAGGCCATCTCGTACATATTCCGCAAAATCCTTTTTTGGCAATCCATTATCAACCTGATATTCCCAGTCCACCTACATATTGAAATCCACCCCGATCATGAGAACACATAATCCAGTACTTTGTGAGTATCAATAATTACGACAATCTTATCCTGTTTAAGGTTTTAACCAGTCTTTTGGACTTTCCTTTCAAACTCCCATCAAGTGGACAAAGCAATATTTTCTGTAAATATGCAGTATGATATTGCAATGCAAAGCAAGACAATGCTAACTCATTCTTGAATAAAAATAGGAGAGGATCCATTTATGTTACTGATACAGATTCTACCAGTTGCTATACTTGGGACAAAAGCACACTGCAGGAAATAAAATGCAGCTTTCTAGAAATTGATTGGACAGGAGGATAATAAGGTCTCTCAATCATTTGTCTTGCTAGCTGCTTGTTACATGTTTCCAATCAGACCTAATTCAGTTTCATTTCTGGGGATGAACAAGAAAGTGAACATATTTTTATGCTTTGACACCGATTTAGATAGAGATTCATCTTTAAAAATACAAAAGAATGATTCAAACTAATAACAATAGGAAACAGCAGTTGCATTGCTGTTTATGGAACTAAGCACAATAAGAGATGAGTACAATAAATCTACTTGAATGATTTTGCCAATTTTCTCCACACCTCTCCTGGTGCTGACTCATATTGGATGCAGCCCCACAAGTGCTGAGAGGAGGTCTTTCCTTACTTCTTCACTGTGGCCATTCTTTATTTGTTAATATAAAGGGAATGTTGGTTGGGCATACACTCATTATAAAGAAGTCCACTGCAAACTAATTGAGGAAAAGACTTCCCCAGGGTTGGAAGACTCTGTGGACCTTTAAAAATGGCAGTCAGCACACCAGCTCTTGAAGGATTAGTGGGTGAGGTAAGTTGGCATTGACTAGGCAAGGAAGGTATAAGAAACTCTGCTAATTTGGTTGGGAGTTTATAGGGTTTTAGGATTGAGGGTTAGCTAGCAGACTAGAGCAGGAGATAGATTAACAGGGACACATTTAAGAGGATATTTCATGTTACACAGTTTAAGTACATTCTAGAATTATTCTAAAGGCAGCACCACGATCTGTGGTTAACTAAAACCGTTAGGTTAAACATCAAATATATCTACTCAAAGATGAGTGGCAGGTCAGCTGATTGGTTAGAGTACAACTGGCAACAAGAAAATGATATATTCTAACCAGCCTGCCTCAGCACTCACCTGCCCTATGTCTTTCTCGCATCTGATTCTGGGGTAGACATATGTATAGTAGGCCATTCAGCTCCTCTTACCTGCTCCTAGATTCAATAAGATTATGCCTGATCTGATTGTGGCCTCAACTCCACATTTCTGCCTTTGACTTACTTGTTGGTCAAGAATCTACCTACCTTCCTTTATGTTAAAAAATATTCAACGACCTCACCTTCTCTGCTATCTGGAGAAAAGTTCTAAAAACTCATATCTCTCTGAGGGAAAACATTCATCCTAATTTACATTTTGAATAGGAGACACTTTACTATTACATGGTGGAGAGGGTTTTAAACTAATATATTATTTAAACTAAATAGTAGGAACATGAAATCAAATATGAAAAGATATGGTATTTTGTAGGGACAAGGTAAGAGTAAAAAATAGCAATATGTGAAATGAGAGTCAGAGAATGGCAGTATTAATCAAAGATAGTATTTGTGCAATAATAATAGATTTTCTTAGTTCAGGAGATTAGGATGTAGAACCAGTTTGGGTGGAGACAAGAAATAGTAGGGGAAAGAAACCACTCATGAGAGCGATTTACAGACTGCCCTAAAAGTTACAATAATATTGGATAAAGAGGATTCATGGCTAATTCAATCTATACATGAACTGGAGAAATCAGATTCACGTAACAGCCTGCTTTCAAGATAGTTTCTGAGAGAAGCCCATTCTGGAACCTACCAGACAGTAGGTTATATTAGACTTGGTATTGGGTAATGTGACAGGATTAATTAACGACATCAGAGTAAAGGCACAACTAGGTAGCAGTGAACATAATATGACTTAATTTTACATCCAGTTTGACTGGGTATAAAACCAGCATTTTTAAACATAAGATCAACTATGTGGCATGAAAGCTGAGAGGGCTGAAGTTAGCTAGCATACTAGAGCAAAAGATAGATTAACAGGGACACAGCAGCAGACATTTAAGAGGATATTTCATGTTACACAGAGTAAGTACATTCTAGAATTATTCTAAAGGCAGCGCCACGATCTATGGTTAACTAAAAAAGTTAGGTTAAGCATCAAATATATCTCCCCAAAGATGAGTGGCAGGTCAGCTGATTGGTCAGAGTACAAAACTTGGCAGAGAATGACTAAAAGCTTATTCAAGATGAAGAAATTAGCGTATGACAAGAAGCTAACTAGGAATATGAAAATGGATAGCAAGTATTTCTACAGTTATTATATAGGAAAGGACTAGGCAAAGTAAGTATTGGGCCTCTGGAGAGTAAGAATATAGAGTTTATGGTAAATGATAAAAAATGACAGATGAACAAAAATTTTGCTCACTAGCATCATTGTAGAGACTACTGAAATATTCCAGTTATAGATGTAAATAGGGAGGTGGAAAGGAGAGAGGAACTTGGTGAAATTAAGATCACCAGGGAAGTGGCACTGAGCAAACTGATGGAGCTGCAGGCTGACCAATCTCCGGGTCCAAAAGGATTTCATCCTAGGATCTAAAAGGAGGTTGCTCATGAGGTATTGGATGCATTTTTGTTAATTATCCAAAATTCCCTGGATTCAAGAATGATTCCAAGAGACAGATTTTGTGTGTGTGTGTGTGTGTGGTGTTGTCGGGGGTGGGGGGTTTAGTCAGGAGACCTAGGAAACTATAGACCAGTTAGCTTCACATCTGACATGGGGAAGGTGCTTGAATCAATTATTAATGACAGTATAGTTTAGCAGTTGGAAAAACTGAGAGTTATCAAGATTAATTATAGACCTCAGTCAGTGAAGTGTTATTATCAGTTAACATGTTAAAGGGAAATCATGTTTAACCAATTTATTGTAGTTCTTTGAAGGAGTAACATGCACTGTGGATAAAAAAAAGAGCCTGTAGATGTTCTGTTCTTGGAAATAGAAGGCACTTAATATGTGCCACATCAAGGGTTATTGTGGTAAATAAGAGCTCATGGTGCAAGGATCTGACTCACTGGCTGAAAACAGAATATGCATAAGTGGGTCTTTGTCTGATTGGCAGATGTGATGTTTAACACAGAAGTGATAAAAAGAAGGGTGACTGGACCCAACACAGTAACTCTGCCTTCTCCCCACAGATGCTGCCAGACCTACTGAGTTTTTCCAGCAATATCTGTTTCTGATTTCCAGCATCTGTAGATTTTTGTCTTTTTGTTGTAGATAGATTTTTGTTCAACAAAGGAATCAAAGGTAATTAGGGTAGATGGGAATGTAGAATTAAAACTGTTAAAGATTACCCATCATCTTATTGAATGGCAGTGCAGGCTTGAGGGACCGAATATCCTACTTTATCTCCTATTTTATATGTTCAATATAAAAGAGCACAGATTCTGCCCCCTTGTTCTCATAGAATCCCTACAGTGTGGAAACAGGCCATTTGGCCCAACAAATCCACACCGACCCTCCAAAGAGTATCCCACCCAGACCCATTCCCCTACCCCAATACTCTACATTTCCCATGATTAACGCATCTAGCCTACACACCCCTGAATACTATGGGAAATTTGACATGGCCAGTTCACCTAATCTGCACATCTCTGGATTGTGGGAGGAAACCGGAAAAGCCGGATGAAACCCACACAGACACGGGGAGAGTGTGCAAACTCCACACAGCCTGAGGCTGGGTTCAAACCTGGGTACTTGGTACACTGAGGCAGCAGTGCTAACCACTGTGCCACCGTGCTGCCCACTAGTTCTAGTCTTCCCACAAGGAAAAACAGCCTCTCATCATCCATCTTGCAAAAACCCCTTAGGATGTCATATGATTTCATAAGATCACATTTCATTTTTCCAAATTCCAATGGATATGGGCTCAGCCAGTCCAGCACTTCATCTCAAGGTAACTCCCAATACCAGGTTTCAAATGAGTAAACTTTCTCTGAACTGCTTCTGAATGGAGTTATATCCTTTCTTAAATAAAGAAACGAAATACATGCACAGTACTTCAGATGTGATCTCAACAGTTCCCTCTGCAACTCTAGCAAAATATCCCAACTTTTATATTCCATTCTCTTTGCAATAAACAATATTCCATTTGCCTTCCTAATCATTTGCTGTACCTGCACACTAACTCTGTGAATAGTCGGTCCTTGGGTAGTGATGTAGAACAGAGGAACTTAGGGGTGCAGGTACATAGTTCTTCATGTTTGTGTTAAAAAAGGCAGTTGGTACTTTAGCCTTTATTACTCGGTGCTTTGAGCATACGAGTTGGAATGTTATGTTGAGGTTGTACAGGACACTGGTGTGGCCTCTTCTTGAATATTGTGTCTAGTTCTGGTTGCCCAGTTGAAGAAAGGATATCATCAAGCTGAAAAGGATTCAGAAGAGATTTATCAGGATGTTGCTGGATATAGAAGGCTTGAGTTATGAAGAAAGGATGGATAGGCTGAGACTTGTTTCACTGGAGTGTAGGAAGTTGAGAGGTTACCTGATAGAAGTTTATAAAATAATAAGAGCTGTAGATGGAGTTGATGGTAGTTGTCTTTTCCCCAAGATGGGGAATCGCAAAACTAGGAGGCACATTTTTTAAGGTGAGAGGAAAGAGAGGTAAAAAAAACATGAGAGGCAAATTTTTTACATGGAAGATGGTTTGCATGTGGAATGAACTTCGTGGAGAAGTGGTGGATTTGGGTACAAGTATAATGTTTAAAAGACATTTGGATAGACACATGAATAGGAAAGGTTTGGAGGGATATGGACCAGAAGGAGGTGGGACTAGTTTTATTTGGGATCATGTTCGGCATGGACTGGTCGGACCGAAGGGTCCATTTCCGTGCTATAACTATGTACAAATACACCCAGATCCCTTCGTACCTCAGAATTTTGCATTTAAGTAATATGCTGCTTCACTAGAGTTCTTACCAAAGCAGATAAGTTCACATTTTCCCATATTACAAACTATTTGTCAAATTGTTGCCTGCGCATGTAACCTTTTTTTTTAGATTAGATGAGATTAGATTACAGTGTGGAAACAGGCCCTTCGGCCCAACAAGTCCACACCGACCTGCCGAAGCGAAACCCATCCATACCCCTACATTTACCCCTTACCTAACACTACAGGCAATTTAGTATGGCCAATTCACCTGACCCTGCACATCTTTGGATGGTGGGAGGAAACCGGAGCACCCGGAGGAAACCCACGCAGACACGGGGAGAACGTGCAAACTCCACACAGTCAGTCGCCTGAGGCGGGAATTGAACGCGGGTCTCTGGCGTTGTGAGGCAGCAGTGCTAACCACTGTGCCACCGTGCCGCCCACTAACCTTCCTAAATTATTTTGCAGACTCTTCTATATCTTCATCCCAACCCTTTCCTTTCCATCCTTGTGCCAACAGTAAATTTAGCAAACATACATTCAGCCCCTAAGTCATTAAGATAAAATGTAAATTGTTGATGCTCGACCACTGATCCTTGCAAAATTCCACTTGCCACATCTTGCAAACTCGGAAATAACCCGCTCATGACTGTTTCCTGTTAGCTAACCAATTCTCTATCCATACTATACCATGAGCTTTCATTGTGTGTGGTAATCTTTGATATGGTACCTTCAAATGATTACTGGAAATATAAGAACAGTATACTGACAGGTTTATCAAAGTTGCCTATTACTTTCTTAAAGAACTTCAATAAATTAGTCAAACATAATTTTTCTTTCACAAACGATATTGACTTTACCTATTTGCAGAGATTTTCTAAGTCCCCAGCTTCAAACCCCTCAACAACAAATTTTCCATTCTGTCATAGAGTCATAAAGATGTACATCATGGAAACAGACCCTTCGGTCCAACTCGTCCAGGCTGACTGGATTACCCTACCTCATCTAGTCCCATTTGCCAGCACTTGGCCCATATCCATCTAAACCCTTCCTATTCATATACCCATCCAGATGCCTTTTAAATGTTGTAATTGTACCAGCCTCCACCACATCCTCTGGCAGCTTATTGCCATACAGGCACCACCCTTTGCGTGAAAAGGTTGCCCCTTAGGTTCCTTTAGAATCTTTCCCCTCTCACTCTAAACCTCTGCCCAGGGGAAAGACCTTGAATATTTACCCTATCCATGCCTGTCACGATTTTATAAAGCTCTATAAGGTCACCCCTCAGCCTCCGACGCTCCAGGGAAAACAGCCCCAGCCTGTTTAGCCTCTCCGTGGAGCTCAAACCCTTTAACACTGGCAACATCCTTGTAAATCTTTTCTGAATCCTTTCAAGTTTCACAACCTCGTTTCAATAGGAAGGAGACCACAATTGAACACATTATTCCAAAAGTGGCCTAACCAAAGGCCTGTACAGCCGCAACATGACCTCCCAACTCCTGTACTCAATACTCTGACCAATAAAAGAAAGCATACCAAACGCCTTCTTCACTATCTTACCTACCAGCAACTCCACTTTCAAGGAGCTATGAACCTGCACTCCAGGTTTCTTTGTTCAGTAACACTCCCTAGGACCTTATCATTAAGTTTATAGGTCCTGCTCTGATTTGCTTTCCCAAAATGCAGCACCTCGCATTTATCTAAATTAAACTCCATCTGCCGCTCCTCAGCCCATTGGCCCATCTGATCAACATTCCATTCTAATCTGAGGTAATTCTCTTCACTGTCCACTACACCTCCAATTTTGGTGTCATCTGCAAAATTACTAACTATACCTCCTATGTTGACATCCAAATCATTTATATACATGATGAAAAGTAGCGGACCCAGCACCGATCCTTGTGGCACTCCACTTGTCACTGGCTTCCAGTCTGAAAAGCAACCCTCCATCACCAACCTCTGTCTTCTATCTTCGAACCGGTTCTGTATCTGAATGGCTAGTTCTGTACTCCATGAGTCAATGTAAAGCTAGCTGTTCTCCTGCTTTCTGTTTCTCTCCTTTCTTGAATTGAGGAGTCACATTTTATATTTTCCAATTTCTGATGGGACCTTTTCAGAAACAACGGAACACTAAAGAATTAAAACCGATGCATCTATTATTTTATCAGCCACTTCTCTTAAGCCCCTAGAGTGAAGTTCATAAAGTCCTGGAAACTGGTCAGCTTTTACATCTAATAATTTTCTCTGGTGATTGTAACTGTTCTAGGTTCCTCCCTGCCTTTCACCTCCTAATTCACAAATATTTTGGGATGTCACCTGTATCCTGTACAGTGAAAATAGTTGCAAAATATCTGTTCAGTTAATTCATTTCCTTAACTTCCATTATTAAGTCCCCAGTCTCACTCTCTAGAAGACCTACACTCACTTTATTTACTTTTTCCTTTTAAAATACTTGGAGAAACTCTTTCTATCTGTTATTATGGAACTTAATACCACAAAACCTGTCCCAACATCCCCATATTCAGTCAAAATCTCATATTACAGGGCACTTTTACCAAAGTATGTCTTGTGAGATTGATAATTCCTATCTTGAACTACATCTCAGCAGCACAAATTTGGCCTGAAGTGTCAATCCATAGAGATGACTAAATTGATTTGCATCTAAAAAGGATTGGCAGAGTACTCATCCCATATATCACAATAACCTTATTCTTCTCCCACTAGATGTTATGATATGATTGGATGATGAGGGATTGGCTAACTGGATAGTTTTTTATTTTGCCCCATACTAGGCCCAATGCAGCAAACTCAGCATAGATCAAGGACTGAAACTGTGGTTGTCACGAAGCCATTGGGAGAGATAAGGTCACATTAGCAGCTTGAATATCCTGTCAAAACACCCACTCACTTTTCCTGTAATGACCTCATTAGACTGAACTTTGACCTCAACTAATATCGACTGAAGAGATGACAGTCACTGAAAATCCAATACTTTCCATCCTCTGCGTTTGACAGTTTGCTATTGACACGTATCCACAGATAATTACACGAGAGACTTTATTTTGACATATTTTTGGCACATTTAACTGTACATTTTAGAAAGAGATTCTTGTCGTCCTCATTGACTCAGTAGTGGCTAAGTCACACAGACTGGATTATCCCTGATTTGATTCGCAATTTCTGTTAATGAGTCAATCTCAATGGAAATGATAGTGCATGTACTGTGTTCACCATCAGTGTTGTTGGCTATGGCTCCATTCCATTTCAGTTCTTTATTATTTCAAGTACTGTGGGCATAGTTGACAAGGCCAGTATTTCTGGACCATCTCTAACTGCCTTTGAACTGAGTGGCTTGCAATTCAGAGGGCAGCTAAGATTCAGTCACTTTGCTGTGGCTCGAGAGTTGTAGGTGAGGTAGACTGATTAAGGAAGGCAGATTTCATTCTCTTAAGAGCATCCATGAACAAGGTGAGTTTTTAAGACAGGAGAAAGTGAGGACTGCAGATGCTGGAGATCAGAGCTGAAAATGTGTTGCTGGAAAAGCGCAGCAGGTCAGGCAGCATCCAAGGAGCAGGAGAATCGACGTTTCGGGCATGAGCTCTTCTTCAGGAATGTTTTTATGACAATCAACAATAACTCTCATGGTCACCATGACTGAGACCAGCTTCATGTTACAAATTTATTAATTGAACATAAAAAAAGCGCAGCCTCTGTGGTGGGATTTGAACTCATCCGCAGAACATTAGCCTGGGCCTCTGAATTAAGAGTCAAGTGATATTATCATGATGCCACTAACTCCTATGCGTTTGAAAAGTGTGAATGCGAGTGTGGATTTTAGGTAAGGCAAGGCCTAGGTGTACTTGAGAACTAAAACAATGCAACATCTGCTTTTTCTCCCCTTGTTCCTTTGAGCAATTGCATCTTGTTGAGATATGGTTGTGCGGTATCCTCCAGCAAGTGAAGTCAACACTGTAAGTGCTTGTGTGAGACCACAGCCTGGTAAGATTGAGTGACCAGGAGAGGGACTCCAGCAATTTTCCCCATTTTTTAACTCAAGGAGTACTACAGACAATTTTAGTGTCCTTAATACCATTGTAGTTGAGATTAGATACCTCACATAAACTAGGAATTGAATCTAGGATCTTTGTGGACGGTGTGATTTGGTATCACACTAGGTGGTGTGAAACTGAACACCGCAGAAATGAACTGGCGACAACAGCATTTAAAGTTATTTTCTATGTATGAAAATGCATTCTATCAATAACAAATTTGAAGGCAAGTATTTAACTCTTGCCTTGCTGGACAAAGAAGAAAGTCAGGTGGTTAGCAACAGGATAGAAGCTGAATGTTTAACAATTGCATTGCAAGCTTTCTGAAATCCTTAGAACAGATATGCAGAATCTGGAAATCAGGAAGTAAAACAGAATATGCTGGAAATACTCAACAAATTTGACAGCATCTGTGGAAATAGAAGGTAAACATTTCAGGTCAAAGATCTGAGAAATTAATGATTTCTTGAAGAAAATGCAGTGATACAGTTATATAATACAAACTGAGTATTTCTCCAGCACAAAGGCAGTGAATAGATGGTAGTTATAAAATACAACTGATTTGCCTGAAATCAATCCACTCAAAACAAAAAATGCAGGAAATCACAGCGGGTCAGGCAGCATCTGTGGAAAGAGAGCAAGCTGGAGTTTACATGACTGTCTAAGTCATTGACAGCAGTGTGTTCTCTTGGTGAGACTAACAGCAGAATTACCAAATCACCTTTATGCTGATTGGAGGAGAAAGTGAGGTCTGCAGATGCTGGAGATCAAAGTTGAAACTTTATTGCTGGAACAGCACAGCAGGTCAGGCAGCATCCAGGGAACAGGAGATTCGACGTTTCGGGCACAGGCCCTTCTTCAGGAATGAGCAGAGAGTGTTCAGCAGGAGAAGATAAAAGGTAGGGAGGAGGGACTTGGAGGAGGGGCGTTGGAAATGTGATAGGTGGAAAGAGGTCAAGGTGAGGGTGATAGGTCGGAGTAGGATGGAGGCGGAGAGGTCAAGAAGAAGACTGCAGGTCAGGAAGGCGGTGCCGGGCTGGAGGGATTCGGCTGAGACAAGGTGGGGGGAGGGGGGATGAAGAAACTGGTGAAGTCCAAGTTCATCCCCTGTGGTTGGAGGGTTCCCAGTCGGAAGATAAGACGCTCCTCCTCCGACCGTCGCGTTGTTGTGGTTTGGCGGTGGATGAGTCCAATGACCTGCATATCCTCGGTGGAGTGGGAGGGGGAGTTGAAATGCTGTGCTACAGGGTGGTTGGCACCTCTGGGCCACCCGGACGAACCAACCCAACCACCCTGTAGCACAGCATTTCAACTCCCCCTCCCACTCCACCGAGGATATGCAGGTCATTGGACTCATCCACCGCCAAACCACAACAATGCGACGGTCGGAGGAGGAGCGTCTTATCTTCCGACTGGGAACCCTCCAACCACAGGGGATGAACTTGGACTTCACCAGTTTCTTCATCCCCCCTCCCCCCACCTTGTCTCAGCCGAATCCCTCCAGCCCGGCACCGCCTTCCTGACCTGCAGTCTTCTTCTTGACCTCTCCGCCTCCATCCTACTCCGACCTATCACCCTCACCTTGACCTCTTTCCACCTATCACATTTCCAACGCCCCTCCTCCAAGTCCCTCCTCCCTACCTTTTATCTTCTCCTGCTGAACACTCTCTGCTCATTCCTGAAGAAGGGCCTGTGCCCGAAACGTCGAATCTCCTGTTCCCTGGATGCTGCCTGATCTGCTGTGCTGTTCCAGCAATAAAGTTTCAACTTTATGCTGATTGGAACAAGTAACATCATTATATGCAACCTCCTTAAAATTTAACAAACTCCATGAAATTCAGGCTATTTAAAGCAAATTCACTTAAGTTATAAAGAAGAAGTGCATAGTGTTTTGAAGTGTAGTCTAATCTTTCTTAAAGTTAGAAATGGGAATTCTACAATTCACTTCACATCTTCCCAAGCTCTGTCTACCGTCTAAAAACCAGTTATCAAGAACATGATAAAAGACATTCTCCATTTTATGGGATGAATGCACCTTAAACAACATTCAAGAAGATCAACACCATCCAAAACAAAACAGTTTATCTGACTGGCACCCATCAACTGCC
This sequence comes from Chiloscyllium plagiosum, assembly GCF_037043375.1. NCBI lineage: Eukaryota > Metazoa > Chordata > Chondrichthyes > Orectolobiformes > Hemiscylliidae > Chiloscyllium > Chiloscyllium plagiosum. The sequence goes on along the minus strand of NW_028270154.1, from coordinate 74,626,584 downwards.
TCAAGCATTCACTCCCTCTGCCATAATGGATAGCATTTGCCTTATATCCAACCTATAAGTTGCATTACATCTTCTTTGACAGCATCTTGCATACCAGTGATTTCTATGAACTCGAAGGACAAGAATAGCAGATGCAAATTCCCCTCCAAAGCAAACACCATCTGACTGGGAATTATAATTGCTGCTAATTCACTGTTATAGGGAGTACTGTGGGTGTACCTACACCAGATGGACTCCAGTAGTTCAAGAAGTTGGCTCACTACCAATTTGCCGGGGCAATTAGGGATGAGGAACAAGCACTGCCCTTGTCAAATGCTCCCCTCTCATGAAGGAACATAAAATAAAAATAAACTCAAAGACAACTTTTGAAAAAATGGGACTGCAGATGCTGGAGATCAGAGTTGAGAGTGTGGCGCTGGAAAAGCACAGCAGGTCAGGCAGCATCTGAGGAGCAGGAGAATCGACGTTTCGGGCATAAGCCCTTCATGAGGCTTATGCCGGAAATATCGATTCTCCTGCTCCTCGGATGCTGCCTGACCTGCTGTGCTTTTCCAGCACCACATGCTCGACTCAAGGATAACTTTCCCTGGGATAAAAGGTTTGAATCCTCTCACATTGATATACCTTGTAATATTGTGAAGAGGCTGGATAATTCTCCTATGGGCAGGTTGCTCTCAGATAACTCTTGAATGCATTCCTATGTTTGCAATATCATAACATTGGCTATACTTAAAGTAGTTCCATTAGTAGTGCTTTGAGGTGTCCTGAGGTTGTGAAAAACACTATAAATACAATTCTTTCTTTGTACCTATCATCAGTTGGGAATGGAGTAATAATGAGATCCAATGAACAGGTCAGTTTAAGGTAGACACTTATTAAGTAGTTGCATATATATTTATCTAGCTTTCTTCACAACAAATTGCATTTCTGGACTCTTGGGTTGAACTTTTATCTTGTTCTTCACATAACCTGCCTGATTCATTACACTGTTCATTGTCAAAAGCCACATAAAGAGGGGAGCTGCATAGTGTGGGAATACAATTAGTGCAGGTTATGCAGTATGAACATTGGATCTTAATGAGGGATAAATTAGCTGCCAGCTTTTTAAAAGTGTTAGGTCAGGAAATTATTTCACGATCATGATGTGGTGACACTATCAAAATCAAATTAGGACCATTTCTATTGTAATTAAGTGCTTGCAATCACTTCACATAAAATTTAGAAAGTGGACTATTTAGTACTGTAGCTATATTTAGATGTAATTTTTATTTTATTTTCACATTTTGCTTGCTTAGGTTATTTCTGTCTTCTCATTCAGACAGAAAGACTGAACTCAGTGGACAGTGAAATTGATTGTTTCTCTAAAACCAACATATGTCTCTGTTAGATTAGACTAACCTAGTAAATTTTCCTTCCTCCAATCTCTCCCTTTTGGCATAGCTTTCAACTAACCTACAAATAACTGTAACCTCTACTAATCTTAACAAATAGCAAAACCTACTTAACAAGGTCAGGATACTTTGAATGCCTACAGAGACCTAAGAGACTGAAAAGAACAGTGGAAACTCTAGGATGTGACTTTCCCCTCTCTGAAGTAATGAGAATAAGAGTGAGTGCAATGATCTAATCAGACGAGAGTCCAAAAATCAGATTCTCGCCCTGAAGAAAACTGTCCTAATTAAGTCCTTCAAATTCTCACCATCAGGTGATGAGAAGCTTATTTGCATCCATTAGTTATATAGCTTACAATATTATTTACTCCTTCTCAATCAACTTATCAAACTCAATGCTACTAAACACAACATTACAAAATTAAAAATCACACAACACCAGGTTATAGTCCAATAGGTTTAATTGGAAGCACACTAGCTTTTGGAGCGACGCTCCGAAAGCTAGTGTGCTTCCAATTAAACCTGTTGGACTATAACCTGGTGTTGTGTGATTTTTAATTTTGTACATCCCAGTCCAACACTGGCATCTCCAAATCATGAACATTACAAAAGCTTGCCTGTAAAAATTAAGCAGGTACCTATCAATTTGGGCTTTCTGCTTGGAATCTGATAGAGTTCACAGCTGTAATTCTATTAATTAAGACATTTCCTGCCAAGTCTGAAGGATGGTCTGTGGTGCACTTCGAGGGTGGATTGTGGGTTTCGGAGGTTGTTGCCTATAACCCTGGGGCTTTTCAGGGCTTTTCGGGTGCAGTTGTGGGGTTGTCGAGGCATCAGGTAGCTTAAATCTGGGAACTGGCCTCATTGTATCAGTTTATGAGGGAATAGTCTCGGTGATGGGGTATCTTGAGATAGAAGGATAGGACCTGACAGTGTAACAGAGAGAACGATACAGTCTCTAAGTTGGGGAGGAAGTGGGAGGAGCATAAAAGCAAGTCAGGGTGACCTTGGCCTCAACATGGGGAGGGCTCCAGGCATAAAGTAGGCACATAAATGGTGATATAAGGGGAGGATGAAGTGTAATAGGGGTCACAGGGACTACAATACAACAGGGATATGAAGAATGAGGAGATAAGGCATAGGTTACAGGCGGTGCCTCGAAGCCACTCATATGCCTTAGTCCCACAGTTGGAACCATATTGATCTGAAAATCAACTCTGCCACAAAATCTCAATGTGGAAAACAGCACCTCCAAAGGGAGGAGTCAGTAACTGTATATTTCCAAAGGGCTGGAGTACAGCACTAGAATGTGTGGTTTTCTTCTGGGTTACTGCAAATGTCATGACCGTAGTGATCAAGCTACAGAATGTTCTGAAGATGGGACACTGGATCCAAAATGTTAACTATGTTTCTGCTGCCAGATCTGCTGAGTTTCTCCAGCAATTCCTGTTTTTGTTTGTTCCTTAAAACTTTTCTGTGGTGCCTTAGCTGCAATCCCCAGCTTATAGGTGTGTGGTTCTCTGACAGGTAATGTTCATGACAAGTCACTCACCTTATTGCTTATGAGAGAGGAACTAAAATTTGCTGTTTGCAATACAGCACATCCTAGTGCTGTTTGAAGATAATCTATTTCTTTCATTTTGAATCACTTAACTTGGTTTTATTCTGATTATAAGAATATAGCAGATGTTGTACCAAGATAAGTAAATATATATGTTTTTGAAAATTCTATTTGTACACAGAAGACTTTTTAATTGTTTCTCTCCCTGCTATTATGTATAGATGTTGCCCAACTTCCACAGCTGGGATGGAGGGGGACCTGCTGTGTAAATGGTCTTGCAGACATTGACGACTCCAATCGTTGTCCCTCAGCATGTTTAGACCTAGAGGGCACTGGGCAGTTGAGCATCTCACTCTCAGATGCAGGCTTATCCTGCTTCAGGGACAGGGGTCACAGGCAGGGGGTAGGTAAAGGCACTGGGTACCAACGGAATGTCCTGAAATGAAGCTGCTGGGCTGCCTGTCGGACACTCCTCTGCTCTTTGGTGCCTTCTGCAGAAGAAGGAACATCTTAAGTGAGGTCAGGCTCCCCATTCCCCTTGCCATTGATATTGAGCACACATGTCCAACAGTAACTGAGCATCTGCTGGACCTGGACACCCAAGGCAACCTCACCCTTTCCACACAGACAGTCAGGTGCTCGCATGCTGGAATCACCGCACAGTTGTGAGAACATGGATGGATTGCTCCATCCAGCCACCTACTGAGGGTATCTGGCACAGTTGCCTGATGTTCCCCGAGTGTCTCTTCAGGCTGACCATGTCACTATGGCTGGGTACACACTGTTTTGCTTGTTCAGTTCAATGGAATGTTGCACTCTCACAGTGCAGGATGAGGAATGGAAGCTGCAGATTCACACTCAGAACAGTCTAACTCCAGCCTACTATCGGTCCATGTTTCTGACTGTCATGTGATATTCACTAACATGACCGTGGAAAGGAAAGGTTTGCAGTGATATGGGCCAAACACAGGCAAATGGAACTAGTTTGGTTGAGGAAACCTGGTTGGCAAGGACAATTTGCATCAAAGGGCCAGTTTCCATGCTGTGTGACTCAATGAACAGTTAACTGAAGTCACACTCCTATAAATGTAGAACTGCCTACAAAATGCACAGGGTATTTCACATCAGTATTAAAAGAGATTGTAATCTGCTTTATCAAAACTTCATGAGCAAAACTGCTAATTTTTAACAATTTGTGCAGCCCCTTTAAGCTGCAACCATGTAACCTTTGGCCTGATCAAGCTCATTGTAAAGTGGTATTGGAGAACATACATTCCCATTCTTAGTGACTTTTGCAAAAGAGCACAACAACACCAGCAAGGGCCAAACTAACAAATTGAAATCAAATGCTTCCCATCTGACACTCTACAGGCCTGGACACCTATCCCATAATTCTATGCTTTTGTATGTTACAGCAATCTCGACAGTGGGTCTTCAAGCAAGACAGTAGTTGGAAGCCTGAAGAAGGGTCACTGGACCCGAAACATTAACTCTGATTTCGCTCCATAGATACTGCTAGATCTGTTGAGCTATTCCAGCAACTCCTGTTTTGTGTTTGTTTCTGATTTCCAGGGTCCACACTTCTTTTGGTTTTTGTTTAGAATAGTTGGGATAGTAGCCTCTGACAAAAACAGTGAACTTTTAAATACATTCAAATATTAGTTCACTTTATATTTGTTCTCGGGATACTGTAGGTAAGGTCTATTCATTGCTAATCCCTAGTTTCACTGAGAAGGTGGTAATGAACCTTTGTCTTGAAGGGCACAGTCATAGCAGTTCTCCCACAGTAGCACAGAGTTTGGAATCCCATCACACTGGTCCAGTGAAGAAACGGTGATGGAATTCTACATTAGGATTGGAAGGGAACTTGCAGGTGGTAGTGTTCCAATTACTTGCACCTCTTCTAAGTTTGACGGGTTAAATGGTTGACATCTGTTTCTGTATTGGTAGTATAGACAAAAAAAAACCTGCAGTTGCTGGAACCCAAAGTAGACAGGCAGAAGGCTGGAATAACAGAGCAAGCCAGGCAGCATCAGGAGGTGGAAAAATTGACTTTTCAGATGTAACCCCTCTTCAGAACTGGGGCTGGGTGCAAGGGGGAGCTGCAGATAAATGTGGTGGCAAGGGCAGGGTGGTGAAGTGGGGATAGTGAAGACAGGTAGAGGGTATGACCTGGTTGGTCAATGGGAAGAATGAATCCAGTTGGTGGCAGGGAGGAGTGGAGTTCTCCAATTTCAAATAACCTCTCTTCTCATCCCCCGAATCCCTTCCTCGCTCCTCCCACTCCTCCCTCCTACCAAACAGATTCATTCCTCCCATTGACCAACCAGGTTGTACCCTCTACCTGTTTTCACATATCCCCACTTCACCACCCTGCCCCCACTAACTCCTTTTTTTGCAGCTCCCCCTACATCCACCCCCAGTCCTGAAAAAGGGTTACACCCTAAATGTCAACATCTTCACCTCCTGATGCTGCCTGGCCTGCTGTATTTTTCCAGCCTCCTGCCTGTCTACCCTGTATTAGTAATAACCAGGCAAACAGTATGTAGAGAACACTTGTCACAATCTTTTTATGCTTGTAAGGTGAATAATATGAGAGATGATACAGGCAATTCTATTCTTTGATTTTCCTGACTGCGGTGAGAAAATTGAAGGAATTAGCACGGTTGCATCCCTCATCAAATGTAACCCAGCCCTTCTGATTAAGTGATAATAATGATATTATGCTTATCAACTCTCTGCTGTTTATAATCCCCAATTCAATATGAGCATAGCCTCTGATGAAGGAAATATCTGCAAAGAAAGGAAACAGGTCAATGTTTTGGCTATAAACCTTCATAACATCTTGAGACCTGAGAGTCTTTTTCTGAAATGAAGAGCTTAATTTGAAATGTTGCCTTGTTTTTCTCATTTTACAGATACTGCATTACTGGCTGTTTCTAGCATCTGCAGCGCTTTATTTATTTTGCGCTTAGAGTAATGCATATCAAACTAATACGACGAGCATTATGTTTTACTGTAGAAAAGGTGTATCGTCCTTGTTTTGGACAAATTGTATGCACGCTAAGTGGACAGCATTGTACTTTCATTCATAGAATCAACTGGTAAAACTGAAAAAGGCAGCCCTGAAAAAGAGTTAGCCCCAGAAATCACAGAGTAGCTGTTAAGAAATCTAAAGAGGAGCCTTGGAATAAATAAATACCTTTAGCATTGCTCCACCGTCAAATATGCTAAAATTCACATTTGGCAAATGTGCAATGGGATCAGGGAAAGAAAAGCTGGAAACTGTAGAATCATACATCAGTAAGACACAGTGCAATAGAGAATGTGCAGGAGGTCATGTTGAGAACTGGAATAATGGAAACAAATTTGCATCAATTCTCTGTACAAACAAAGGGTCAGATTTGGAAGATTCTGACAAAGGTATTGGCACATATTGGCCTAACAATCTCCTAGTAATCCACAGTGACATATGTAGTGTCACATCCAATCTTTTTTGCCCCCATCCAAATAAATCAAATTTTCCATTGCAAGCTCCTCCATTAAATATATTTTTCAATTTAGTGTTGTCTAATTATGTCATCAGCTCTGCCTGTTGCAGATAGCATTTGTGTGGCTAGGTTGGGCTGTCTGCTACAAGTCAGAAGGAAAGCTCAGCAGCAAAATAACTTTCCCAAATGTGCCAGCATTGCACACTTTACATACTGCAGCATATACCAGATTTTGGTGTTCAGATTTCTTATCCCGTCCCCTTACTGTTGTGAAGATAAGGGCCATGCTGGCTATAAGTAGATAAGTGTTGCAGGCTGCAAGCAGGTAAATAGTGTGTGAGAGAGCCCAGACAGCAACTGTTTGACTTTGAGAAGTGCGAATGGTACAGTCTGTTGCTGACCTTGATTTTTGGATACACAAGGGAACACTCAAGCAGGATCAATGGACAGACATTTAAAATCAAAACTGTAGTTGAAGTCAACAGGTTACCTAACATGGCATCAGTGTTTGATAGTATTGGGTTATCTAACACATGATCAACGTATGTGATAGCATCTGGTTATCTCACACGAGGTCAGTGTGTGTGATAATATCTGGTTAACTTACACAAGATCAATGCGGCTGATAATATCTGTTCATCTAAAACAGAATCAGTATGGCTGATATTATCCAGTTATCTAAAACAGGATCATGTGTGGTTGATAGTGTCTGGTTATCTAACACAGGATCTGAATCTTTGATAGCATCTGGTTATTTCATAGAGGACCAGTGTGTGTGATAGTATCTGATTGTCTAACATTGGGTGTGTGCTTGTCAGTATCCTTTTTTTCTAATACAGGATCAGTGTGGGTGATGGTATCCGATTATCTCATGTAGACCAAGTGTGTGTGTGATAGCAATTGTTTATCTAACACAGGATGAGGTGTGTGACTGTAATCGGTTATCTAACACAGGATGAATGTGTGTGACAGCATCTGGTTATCTAATGCAGGATCAGAGTTTGTGATAGTACCCAGTTATCTAACACAGGATGAATATGGTTGATAACATCTGGTTATCTAACACAGACCAGTGTATGTGATAGTATCGAGTTACTTAACACAGGATTAGTGTGCATGATAGTATCCCATTATCCAACACAAGACCAGTGTGGTTGATAGAATCCAATTATCTAACACAGGATCTGCATGTGTGATAGAGTTTGGTTATCTAACACTGGGTGGTGATGTTATCCAGCTGAAATGTTGTTGTATTACTTATAGAGAAATCAGATCTCAAACTGAGCATATCCCTAGATCAGATGAGCTACATGCCACAGTTTTGAAAAAGGTGGCTGTTGTGATATTGGATGCCTTGGTGGTTATCTCTCATAATTTTATAGATTCTGGAAATGTTCCTGCTAACTGTACAGGAAGGGAGTGTGAGGGAGAATGGAATTATAAATTTGCATTGATAATGGGGAAATTGTTATAATCTATTTTAAAGGATAAGTTGATTGGGTGCTTAGAAAATAATGGTAAAATTAGGCAGAGTCAACATGGATTTATGAAAACACAATTTCCTTTGACTATCTTACTTGTAGCAAGATAAGAGACTTGTGGAAGTACAGGGGAACCTTGATTATCCAAACAACATGGGTGGGGAGTAATTTGTTCGAATAATTGAATGTTCAGATAATCGAATGCTGGATAACACAGTTTAGCCAAGCATCGAGACCTTGTGATCTTGTCCGGATAATCCGAAATTCAGATAATCGAATGTTGGATAGTTGAGGTTCCTCTGTATTTGTCTATTCGGAGGGCATTTAAGCAGGTCCCACACACACCTGAGTAAACAAAGTTACAGCGCCCGGGTTTGGGACAAATATATTAGTACCACTTGAGAATTGGTAAACAGTCAAAGCAGAGAGTAGGAATGCAGGCTGTTACTTGTGGCGTACCCAGGATCAGTCCTCAGATGTTCACAATCTACAGAAACGATTTGAATGCAGGGATCATTTGAAATATTTCCAAATTTGCAGTTGTCACAAAAATAGGGGGGAATATGAGCTGTGAAGAACAAGCAAGGAGGCTTAAAGATGACTTGGATGGTTTAAGCAAATGGCTTAGAATATGGCAGATGTAATATAAAGCTATTCACTTTAAATGGTAAGAGGTTGGGAAACACTGGTGTCCATGTTCTTTTTTGTTTATTCATTCATGGGATGACGACATCACTGACTAGGCCGGCATTTATTGCCAATTCCTAATTTCCCAGAGTTCAGTTGTGAGTCAACCACATTGCTGTGGTATGTATTCACATGAAGGCCAGTTTAGATAAGAACTGATTGCACAGTGGCTCAATGGTTAGCACTGTTGCCTCACAGCACCAAGGACCTGGATTTGATCCCACCCTCAGGCAACTGTCTGTGTGGAGTTTCTGCCAGGTGTTCCACTCTTCCTCCAAAAATGAGCAGGTTAGATGGATTGGCCATGCTAAATTACTTGTAATATTCAGGGATGCGTAGGTTAGGTGGATAAGCCATGCAATGTTACAGGGATAGGGTAGTGGAATAGGTCTGTTTGGGATACTCTTTGGAGGAGAAAGTGAGGTCTGCAGATGCTGGAGATCAGAGCTGAAAATGTGTTGCTGGAAAAGCGCAGCAGGTCAGGCAGCATCCAGGGAACAGGAGAATTGACGTTTCGGGCATAAGCCCTTCTTCAGGAATGAGGAAAGTTTGTCCAGCAGGCTAAGATAAAAAGTAGGGAGGAGGGACTTGGGGGAGGGGCGTCGGAAATGCGATAGGTGGAAAGAGGTCAAGGTGAGGGTGATAGGTCAGACTGGGGTGGGGACGGAGAAGTCAGAAAGAAGATTGCAGGTTAGGAAGGCGGTGCTGAGTTCGATGGATTTGACTGAGACAAGATGGGGGGAGGGGAAATGAGGAAACTGGTGAAATCCGAGTTCATCCCTTGTGGTTGGAGGGTTCCTAGGCGGAAGATGAGGCGCTCTTCCTCCAACCGTCTTGTTGTTGTGGTCTGGCGATGGAGGAGTCCAAAGAACTGCATATCCTTGGTGGAGTGGGAGGGGGAGTTGAAGTGTTGAGCCACAGGGTGGTTGGGTTGGTTGGTCCGGGTGTCCCAGAGGTGTTCTCTGAAACACTCCACAAGTAGCCGGCCTGTCTCCCCAATATAGAGGAGGCCACATCGGGTGCAGAGGATGCAATAGATGATGTGTGTGGAGGTGCAGGTGAATTTGTGGCGGATATGGAAGTTTCCTTTGGGGCCTTGGAGGGAGGTGAGGGGGGAGGTGTGGGCGAAAGTCTTGCACCTCCTGCGGTTGCAGGGGAAGGTGCCGGGAGTGGAGGTTGGGTTGGTGGGGGGTGTGGATCTGACGAGGGAGTCACAGAGGGAGTGGTCTTTACGGAATGCTGATAGGGGAGGGGAGGGAAATATATCCTTGGTGGTGGGGTCCGTTTGGAGGTGGCGGAAATGACGGCGGATGATGCGCTGTACATGGAGATTGGTGGGGTGGTAGGTGAGGACCAGTGGGGTTCTGTCCTGGTGGCGGTTGGAGGGGCGGGGCTCAAGGGCGGAGGAGCGGGAAGTGGAAGAGATGTGGTGGAGGGCATCGTCGACCACGTCGGGGGGGATATTGTGGTCCTTGAAGAAGGAGGCCATCTGGGTTGTACGTTTTTGGAACTGGTCCTCCTGGGAGCAGATGTGGCGGAGACGAAGGAATCGGGAGAATGGGATGGTGTTTTTACAGGGGGTAGGGTGGGAGGAGGTGTAGTCCAGGTAGCTGTGGGAGTCGGTCGGTTTGTAGTAGATGTCCGTGTTGATTCGGTCGCCTGAGATAGAAATAGAAAGGTTGAGGAAGGGGAGGGAGGAATCTGAGACTGTCCAGGTGAATTTGAGGTCGGGGTGGAAGGTGTTGGTGAAGTGGATGAACTGTTCAACCTCCTCGTGGGAGCACGAGGTGGCGCCGATACAGTCATCGATGTAGCGGAGGAAAAGGTGGGGGGTGGGGCCAGTGTAGTTGCGGAAGATGGACTGTTCCACATATCCTCCGAAGAGGCAGGCATAGCTGGGGCTCATGCGGGTGCCCATGGCTACTCCTTTCGTTTGGAGGAAGTGGGAGGATTGGAAAGAGAAGTTGTTCAGGGTGAGGACCAGTTCAGTCAGTCGAAGGAGAGTGTCAGTGGAAGGGTACTGGTTGGTACGGTGGGAAAGGAAGAAGCGGAGGGCTTTGAGTCCTTTGTGATGGGGGATGGAGGTGTACAGGGACTGGATGTCCATGGTGAAGATAAGGCGTTATCTTCACCATGGGTGGTGTCCCGAATGTAGGTGGGGAGTTCTTGGACTAAGGGGGACAGGACCATGTTGAGGTATGCGGAGATGAGTTCGGTAGGGCAGGAGCAGGCGGAGACAATGGGTCGGCCGGGGCAGTCAGGTTTGTGGATTTTGGGCAGGAGATAGAAGCGGGCGGTGCGGGGTTGTGGGACTATGACGTTGGAGGCAGTGGATGGGAGATCCCCCGAGGTGATGAGGTTATGGATGGTCTGGGAGATGATGGTTTGGTGGTGGGGGGTGGGGTCATGGTCAAGGGGGCAGTAGGAGGAGGTATCTGCGAGCTGGCGTTTGGCCTCAGCGGTGTAAAGGTCGGTGCGCCAAACTACTACCGCGCCTCCCTTGTCTGCTGGTTTGATAGTGAGGTTGGGGTTGCAACGGAGGGAGTGGAGGGCTGCGCATTCCGAGGGTGAGAGGTTGGAGTGGGTGAGAGGGGTGAGGGAGTTCAGGTGGCGGTTAATATCGCGGCGGCAGTTGGCTATGTAGAGGTCGAGGGCAGGTAGGAGGCCAGCACGGGGTGTCCAGGTGGGTGGGGTGTGTTGGAGGCGTGAGAAGGGGTCGTCAGAGGGTGGGCGAGAGTCTTGGTTGAAGAAGTAGGCGCGGAGGCGAAGGCGGCGGAAGAATTGTTTGATGTCACGCCGTGTGTTGAACTCATTAATCCGAGAGCGTAGGGGAATGAAGTTGAGGCCTCTGATGAGGACTGATCTTTCATCCTCAGAGAGGGGTAGGTCTGGAGGGATGGTGAAAACACGGCAGGGCTGGGAGCTAGGACCTGGTGTGGGGCTGGAGAGCGTTTCAGAGAACACCTCTGAGACACCCGGACCAACCAACCCAACCACCCTGTGGCTCAACACTCCCCCTCCCACTCCACCAAGGATATGCAGGTCTTTGCACTCCTCCATCGCCAGACCACAACAACACGACGGTTGGAGGAAGAGCGCCTCATCTTCCGCCTAGGAACCCTCCAACCACAAGGGATGAACTCGGATTTCACCAGTTTCCTCATTTCCCCTCCCCCCACCTTGTCTCAGTCAAATCCATCGAACTCAGCACCGCCTTCCTAACCTGCAATCTTCTTCCTGACCTCTCTGCCCCCACCCCAGTCTGACCTATCACCCTCACCTTGACCTCTTTCCACCTATCGCATTTCTGACGCCCCTCCCCCAAGTCCCTCCTCCCTACCTTTTATCTTAGCCTGCTGGACAAACTTTCCTCATTCCTGAAGAAGGGCTTATGCCCGAAACGTCGATTCTCCTGTTCCCTGGATGCTGCCTGACCTGCTGCGCTTTTCCAGCAACACATTTTCATACTCTTTGGAGGGTCATTGTGTATTCATTGGGCTGAATGGCCTGTTTCCACACCGTAGCGATTCTATGGAATTAAAAAAAATTAAACTGCAGTTTCCTTTCCTAAAAACATTAGTGATCCAAAAGCGAGCATTTGGTGCAACAATCAATGAGGAGGGCAAATACAATACTGGCCTTCAATGTGAGAGCACTTTGAAATAAAGGTGTCTTGTATGTTTGACCCTTGATATGACAACTGTATGATCCTTGGTGACATCACACCTGGAATATTGTGTACTCTTTTGGCCCCTTATCTTAGGAAGGATAGACTTGCCCTTGAGGGTACACAATGGAGGATCAGCAGATTAAATCCTGCTGACATGATTTTCTTATGAGGAGAGACTGAGGGAACTGGGCCTGTATTCTCCAAAGTTTCAAGAATAGGAAGTGATTTTCCTGGAACCTAGAACATTCTACAAGATAAGTACAAACAGGATTCAGCTGGATGTTTTTGAGGATTGGCAATCTCACTCAGATTCCCATTCTACTCCTTCATTTTTACAACACAAATAAATTCTGCATTTCTGACAGGAGATACTATTCAGGGGTCCTTTGAAAATGTGGATGCAAACTTTCATTTTGACAGTTCTCTTATAGTGTAAAACTACTGGGTGAAAAAATACTATACTCCATTTTCATAGCAGTCAGCTGCAGTATTCTGAAATGTAAAGGTGCAGAATCACTGACATGCCTTGACAGCAGCTGTTAATGAGTAAGTATGCAAGAGAAGTGTAAAGTTATATTACAAGGAAGACAAATACCAGGTGGATAGAGTGCCAGGAGGTAAAGTGGCAAGGTGGCAAGGTAAATGATGGAGTGTTAATGGCAGTGGGGGTGGGATGGAGATAACAGGTTTGGTGGGGGTTAGGAAGAGGGAGTAATCGGTTCCTGGGAGACAGAGAAGTGGAAGTTTTTGGGGATGAGGGGAGGGTGATGTTGAACCTAATGGCAGGGGAAGGGTCTTAAGTTCCTGAGGTAGGGGAGAAAGGTTGCATTCTGGGGAATGGAGTCGGTGGTGATGTCAAGTTCAGAACAGGGTAAGCATGTCAGGTCTTATGGTAAGGTTGATGTGTCCGGTCTGGAGTGGTGGATGATCGGGTCTGGCAGAAGGGCAGCGTTTTGTGTCCACACTAGAGGAAGGGGAGGTGTCAGGACCTGAGCGGGGGAGGGGGCTTTGGGCCCAGAAAGGGAAGGATGACATCTGGTGTGCAATCAAGGAAGGAGTCACCAGGTCCACAGCAGGGGAAGGAAGGTGTCGATGTGATGGGGGGAGAATAGTAGTAGGGACCAGGTCTTTCAGGACCAGAGCAGGGCAAGGGGGCATTAGGTCCAGAGTGGGATACGGGGATGTCAGGTATGGAGCAGTGGAAGGGATGTTGGGTCTGCAGCAAGGGAAAGGATCTGAGGAGTGTAAGGGGTTTGGAGAGGTATAATTAAGGGGCTTCAGTTATAACTGAGATTTCAGTTTAATAGTTATTCATGATGTAAACTAACTTTTTACTAGTCTTTTTTTCTGGACAGCTATTTACTTAGCTTCAGTGGAACCTTCTGAATTCTCCGTTTTAAAAGAATACTTTTGGAGAGCTCCAGGCAGAGGGAAATTTCCGGTGGATTTTTCGATTTCCTCAGCAATTCATTTGGAGTCTGCTCTGTCAGGGATTCCACAGGATCCCTATGTGTAACTCCCAACTATGCTTCAGAAATAATTTATTGGAAAACTTGTACCAGGATGTTTCCCCTGGCAATGAACTGTGGATAACCAAACAAGTTCTCAGCCAGATGGACATGTCCAGCAGGTGTATCAAACTAGAGAGTTTGTGGAAAGACCGATCATTGTTAAACGATTATGAAACAAAGAAGAAAGACGAGAGCGAGTTACCAGAAACAGAACAACAGGGGGAATATGAAGTAGAAAAACCTAAAACATTCATACTTTGGAAGATGATGAGGAGATTGAGGACACAATAGGTAGAGAAAATGTATCACTGCATGAAATTGGTTGATATGACAGTTCTTAAACAGAAATTAACACAACCATTCAGACCATAAATCTGAAACTGAAGCTTGGCACAAGCACAAAGTATCATAATTCTGCTCAGACTACATCAGACGAGCTTTCCTGAAAATTTGAATGTCAATGACAACCCAAGTAAGATACTCTGAAACCAAGCAGTACCATACTAATGGTACATGGGAACTGAGGTTCAACAGCTACGGAGTCTATGACCTACACCACTGAAACAGATGGCTTTGTTATTCTGTGGCTGAGCATTTGTGAGACACTGCACCTTATCTGAGCAAACCATGAGGTAAAAGATCTGTGTATAAAAATCCATTACTAGGTGAATGTAACACTAACACAAACTAATCAAAATGGAGATGAGAACAGCAAAGATGAGTCACAGATACTGTTTCAGCAAGTGATCTAGGGTGGCTGATAAGAGAAAGGAAGCACAGTCAGCTATATGGCAGTACTGGTCCCTCAGAGATAGCACTTCAGAAGAAGATGGCGTACTGCCAGCCAGATCTGAAGCAATCAAATCCAAAACAAGGCAAGAAGAAATTCTGCTGAAGATACATGAAGACCTTCAGGGAAAGGAGAAGTTTGAGCTCAAAGCCAGATCAGCTGTATTCTGCATAGGTCTCATACTGAATCCATAAAGACATCAAAAGAATGGAACTTTCCTGTATTGTATGCCAGAAGTACAGAAATACAGAGTAGAATTGAGATGATAGTGAAATATCATCCAGATTTACACACAGTCAAGGTTGTATTTCACAGCAACAGATTATACTCAAAGCTTCCTTTTATTGAAAAGATTTGAATGCTATAACAGTCACGTCTATAATACAAGCTCGGTTTGCTGAGTAAGGGATTCCTGTGTAAGAGTACTTTGTGACAATGGCATACAATTAACTTCCAAAGAATTTACTGAACAGTATGGGTTCAATATTATCACCACACTATCCAAAGGAATATTGAGTTGCAGAAAAACACATCCAGACAGTCAATGGAAACTTCAATGAATACTGAGAGAAAAAGTAAGATCTAAACCTTTTCATATTAACACTGAGATCTATATCTCCCAAGGCTGACATGACATGAC
This sequence comes from Chiloscyllium plagiosum, assembly GCF_037043375.1. Lineage (NCBI taxonomy): Eukaryota > Metazoa > Chordata > Chondrichthyes > Orectolobiformes > Hemiscylliidae > Chiloscyllium > Chiloscyllium plagiosum. The sequence goes on along the minus strand of NW_028270154.1, from coordinate 74,611,362 downwards.
ATGACCTGCAGTGCTGTTGGAAAGAATGATGAAGAAAAAGCTGCCAAACAAGATTTTGTTTCCAAATGAACAGGAAGGAAGTAAGGCTTTACTGATGCATGGTTAGATGGAGATCAGCATTTCAACAAACATGCTCACTAATTCCCTGCTTGAGTTGCTGAAAGAACAATGTTGAGACTGCTTAGTCATACATCATATAGACTAAAACTGGTAAGCAAATGAAAAGGAATAGAGTCCATTTCCAACCTTGATGCTATAAAGATTTGGTGCCACCTGTTGCCCTATTGGTAGCACTCCCCTCTAAGCCACAACATCTAAGTCCCCTTCCAAGACCTGAGAAGTAAAATCACAGCTGACACTCCAATATAGTACTGAGGACATGTAATCAGACAAAAACTGACACTCAGTACGGCCTATAAGAAGGGCTGGTCAAAGAGTTTACCTTGACTGTACATCCCTGCACCCTACTTCCTGAAATGACTCTACTCCATTCTTCCAGTTCCTCAGTCTCTGTCACATTTGTTCCAATGATGCCCAACTTTAACAGGGATCTCCAAAATGTCAACCTTCTTCCTCAACTGAGGATTCCCCAGCACCACTATTGACAGAGCCCTCAGCTGGATCCAGCCCATCTCCCGCACTTCGGCACTCACCCTCTCTATTCTCTCCTGCCTGCAGGATAGGGTCTCCCTTGTTATAGAGTCATAGAGATGTACAGCATGGAAACAGACCATTTGGTCCAACCCGTCCATGCTGACCAGATATCCCAACCCAATCTAGTCCCACCTGCCAGCACCCGGCCCATATCCCTCCAAACCCTTCCTCTTCAGATACCCATCCAAATGCCTCTTAAATGTTGCAATTGTACCAGCCTCCACCACTTCCTCTGGCAGCTCATTCCATACATATACCACCCTCTGTATGAAAATGTTGCCCCGAGGTCTCTTTTATATCTTTCCCCTCTCACCCTAAACCTATGCCCTCTAGTTCTGAACTCCTCGACCCCAGGGAAAAGACTTTGCCTATTTCCTTACCTACCATCCCATCCAAATCCAGAGGGTCATTAGTCACTATTTCTGCCACATCCCAGCAACAGGCTACCACCAGACACATATTCCCCTCTCCTGCCTTGTCAGCTTTCCCCAGAGATCGTTCCCTCCATGACACTTTGATCCATTCTTCCTTCACTCTCAAACACACCAACACCAATACCAATACCAACCACACCCCTCTCCTCCGCCCAACCTCAACCCCCCCATGACCCCCGTGGCACATTCTCCTGCAAATGCTGAAAGTGTAACACCTGCCCTTTTACTCCCTACTTCCTCAGTATCCAATGGCCCAAACACATCTCTGTCTTAGGCTTGCTGCAGTGCTCCAGCAAAACGAAGCTCAGGCCACAAGAACAGCACCTCATATTATGCCTGGGAACTGTGCAGCCTTCTGGACTCAATATTGAATTCACCAACTTTAGGGCTTCAGCTCTCCCATGTCCCTCCCTACCCCAACCCAAACACACCAAGCTTTGTTATATAACCCATTGTTAACCACTAACAATCCCCATTAGTAGCTATTCACCCACCTAGTCAGATCTTTATCCACTCATTTGTCTGTTCTTCTCTCTCTTTGGGCTCTAACCCCATCCATCATTTACTCCTTAGCCCCTCCTCCTACCCTACCTTCTACATATAAACTGACATTTTCCTAGCTACCATCAGTTCTGAGGAAGGGTTCTTCAACCTGAAATGTTAACTCTAATTCCTCTCCACAAATGCTGCTAGACCTGCTGAGCTTTTCCAGCAATTTCTGTTTTTGTTGCTGTTGGTCAAAGAGTTATGTTTAAAGGATGATCTTAAAAGACAGGGAGAGGGAATTTTAAAGTTTAAACATTCAGAAGGCACATTACCAATGAGTGACCACTGACCAAAAGGAGTACGAGTAGGAATAGGCTATTCAGCCCATTGAGTCTGCTCTGCCATTTGATCATGGTTGATATGTTTTCAAACCCAATCTCCTGCCTTCTTCCTATAATCTTTGCTCTCTTTACTAATCAAATACCTATCAATCACTGTCTTAAATACAGTCAGTTACTTGGCCTGCACAGCGTTCTGCAGCAATGAGTTCCACAGACTCACTACCTTCCCGCTGAAGAAGTTCCTTTACATCTCAGTTTGAAAGGGTCATGCCTTCACCCTGAGGCTGTGCCCTCAGGTCCTAGTCTCACCATCTAGTGGAAACATCTTCTCCACGTCCACTCTATCCAGGCCTCTCAATATACTGTAAATTTAAATGAGAGGCCCCTATATCCTTCTAGACTCCATTAAGTGCAGAGTCCTCAACTGCTCCTCACACTGCCCTTCATCCCTAGGATCATACCTGTAAACTTTCTGTAGACCCTCTTCAAGGCCAGCACATCCTTCCTTAGACATGGGGCCCAAAACTGCTCATGATATTACAAATGCATTCTTACAAGAGCCTTGTATAGCCTCAGCCGTACATTCCTGCTCTTGTATTCCAGCCCTCTTAAAATGAATGCCAACATTGTGTTGCCTTCCTAACTGCCAACTAAACCTGCGCATTAACCTTAAGAGAATCCTGAACTCGGACTCCAAAGTCCCTTTGTGCTTCAGATATCCAAAGCCTTTCCCCATTTAGAAAATAGTTTATGCCTCTATTCTTCCTACCAAAGTGCATAAGCTCACTCTTTGCCACATTGTATTCCATTTGCCATTTTGTTTCCCGCTCACCTAACCTGTCCAAGTCGTTCTGTAGCCTCTCTGCCTCAATGTTACCTGTCCCTTCAACTATCTTTGTGTCATCTGGAAACTTAGCAACAACATCCTAACATCCTTTGTCTTGATTATTAATGTAAAACGTGAATAATTGTCGTCCCAACACAACACTGAACTCCACTAGTCATCAGCTGCTATCCTGAAAGGTTCCATTTATCATAATTCTCTGCTTTCTGCCAATCAGCCAAACATCTATCCAAGTACTCTGCAATTTCATATTTAATAATGGGCTCTAAAATCTTAGCAACCACCAAGGTCAGATTAACCGGCCTATAATTTTCTGTTTTCTGCCTCCCTCTCTTTTTAAACAGGGATATTACATTAGCCATTTTCCATTTCTGAGACCTTCCCTGACTCCAGTGATTCCTGAAAGATGACATCATTGCCTCCACAATCTCCTCAGCTATCTCCTTCAGAACCCTAGTGTGTAGTCCATTCAGTCTGGGTGATTTATCTACCTTCAGATTCCCCAGCAATTTCTCTTTATTGATAGCTACTACACTAATTTTGCCCCCTGACTATCTTGAAGTTCTGGTATACTATCAGTGTCTTCTGCTGAGAAGACTGATGCAAAGTACCTATTCAGTTCCTTTGCCATTTCTTTGTGTTCCATAATTACTTCTTCAGCCTCACTTTTCCTTTGTCCATTGTCCACTCTTGCTCTCTCTTACATTTGATATCTAAAAATAAACTATTGCAATCTTCTTTTATAATACTAGTTAGCTTACCCTCATATTGCCACATCTCCCCCCTTTTTACTTTTTTAGTTGTCCTCTGCTGATTGTAAAAGGCTTTCCAATCTTCTAGCTTCCCATTGATCACCACATTGTATACTTTTTCTTTTGCTTTAATGCTGTCCCTGACTTCTGATGACAGTCATGATTGCCTCTTCCTCTCCTTAGTATGTTTTTTCATCCTATGCCTTCTGCATTAACCCCAGAAACACCTGCCATTGCTGCTCTACTATCTTTCTTGCTAGAGCCCCTTTCCAATCAACTCTTTCCTCAACTCTTTGTAGTTACCTTTACTCAATTGTAATACTGTTAGAGCTGATTCATTCTTTCCTTCTCAATTGTAGGGTGAATTCCACCATATTATTGTTACTGCCCCGAAGGATTCCTTCACCTTAAGCTCCAAAGCCAAGCCTGCCTTATTATACATAATCATAATCCAGAATTTCCTGTACTCTAGTGGGCTCTACCACAAGATGCTTAAAAAAACCCATCTCATAGACACACCACAAATTCCTTTTCTTGAGATTCACCACCACCCCGGAGTTTCCTAGTCCACCTGCATATTGAAGTCACCCTTGATTATTAAAATAGTGCATTTCTTTATATGCCTTTTCTACCTCCTGATTTATTTTCTGCCCCACATCTTGACTACTGCTAGGAGGCCTGTGCATAACTCCCATCAAGATCTTTTTCCCTTTGCAATTCCTAGCTTTTTTTGATTTATGCTGTAGCTTTCTGTGGTCTTTCCACATTTAAACTCACATTTTCTTACATTTTATTTCATCTGCCGGTTTTCAGCCACTCAATCTACCTACATCTATATGTAGAATCTTGTTATTATCTGCAGCATTTGCCTTCTCATTTATATTTGTGTTGTCTGCAAATCTAGCAATAATATATTCACTTCTGTCTTTCAAAGCATTAATAGCAAATTGTACATAATTGTAGTCCCAGCACTGACACTCAATGTTGCCACCCTGAAAAGGCCCCTTGCAACTTTATGTCTTCTATTAGTTAAGCAATCCTGTATTCAGGCTAATATGCTTCTCCCAATAGCATGGTTTCTTATCTTATTAAGTAGCCTTCCGTGTTGTACCTCATTGAATGCATTTTGGAGAGACATTTATATTGCATCTATTGGTTCCCCTTTATCTATACTGCATGTTACCTCATCAATTACTCTTATAAAATTGTCAGGCATGATTTACCATCATGAAGCCTTATTACATTCCATATCCTTAAGCTATATGGTGTCACATCCTGAGAAGTGCTATCCACATATCCACAAACCTTTTAACCTTGTGAATGTGTGGCAGTGTCTCAGGCTCTGCTCAAGCTACAAAACTTGAAGCATGAGTTTCTGGATGCACATCCTGTACCCACATGGATATCCAAACCACCAGGAATAGCTAGGATTCCCCACAAAGCGCAGGATGTATAATCACTGTCCTGAGCTCCCCTGACCTTCATTAAATAGAATATACAGCATTAATTTTAGCATAACGAGGGGAATATATGCACAATGAATGCAGTTTGTAACCATTAAATTACTGTACAGCAAACTTGGAAATACAGGTCATGCCCTTCTTGGATGAAATGCTATCCATGGTGACACCAGTAGCAAACTTGTTTGTCTGCACTCTCAGCATTTTGTGACACTTACACTTTCATTATGTACATAACAATTAGCATTTGTCGAAGCATACAAGACAATTAGCATACAAGACAGCTTTTAGCACAATGTATGGCAACAGCAGATACAATCTTACAGGGGTCAAGTTAATTATTATGGGTGTGCAATCTGATGGATGGGAGCTGACTGTTATGTATACCATAAAGTTTCATTTATTGGGACAAATTTTTAAAAAGCCTCAACTGTCAGCTGGATCTTCCAATTGGGCACTTCATTTAATCAATTTTCCTTGCTGAATGCTGTTCTGTATTGCTTTCATCTATCCCTTCTGCTATCACAAGCAGGCACATCAATGCAACATTTTCGAGTTGTCAGCACAGGAAAGGTCGAATTGTGCACTTCATTTCTGTTATCATCAGTACAATTCCATTATCCAACCAGAGGAGGCAATGTTGTGTTGAACTTAATCCACAGCCTCAAAATCATGATTCTTTCATATGTTTTTCAGTAGTTAAGGTGCATAGAATAAGGGTTGCAGATAAAACACCATACAGAAGAGATTTAGGATGAAGAACAGCAAATGCTTTTGTTTTCTAAGCAGAGGTCTGTAAATTGCATTACTGAAGCAAAGGTAACACACAGGTAGTTGAAGAATGAAGATTAAAAGGATATGGTAGCAAATACATGAAA